>NC_134486.1:311319328-312519328 GCF_040206685.1 Ascaphus truei | reverse complement strand
ATGTAGCTCTGCAAGCTGTGTTGGCACTTTATTCTACAGGAAGAACTACAGGTAATAAAACAAACAGAACTGTAACATTGGAGAGTATAGCATAGGTAATTGGAGTGCCCTCAATGTTTATTATGGGTTCCCCAATCCTGCTGCATGCTCTCAAACATCATACAGTGTGTAAGCTTCAGATATCAAGACTATGGTTGTGAACGATTATACATCAGGTTATACAATTACATTTATTATGTTGGAACAACCGAGAAACAGAAGTAGTCTACATCAGTTATGCTTTGCAGGGGTATTTCTGTTACCTCTGTTCAAAAGTTGGTGACCCAATATTTACACTAAATCGCATACAATATTTTTTTTTTTTGTTTTGTTTTTTTAAGTTATTGGCAGAATAATTGGAAACCAACATGATTCAGTGACCAATTACAATCACTTCAAACCATAACACAGTGTTTGTTTTTTCTTTTCTTTAAACTCTTGTCATGTGAAATGAAAATTAATATTGGTGAAAACCATTTGGCAAAAAAGCTGGCTTTGAAACAATCCCATGCGTGTCATTTCCAAACGTGCTATGAATTAGATCTTTCTAAACCTGTGCTTGATTAGCGCCTACTTTGCGGAACATTGTCACAATAAAAATGTATTGGCGTTATCCGCTATAAAGTCTTGGCAATATTACGTATTCATAAACCTGTCTGACCTGTCTAACTTGGCAAACCCGATTTTTAAATGTAACTGAACAAGAAATTCACAACATATACAGTACACACTGACAGTCTCAATACTTGCATTGTTAGAACAGTTCTAAAGAAAAACCTTTGATTCTTTTCCTTTCCTGGTAGTTTTGTTGGACGGACGTGTTTGATCTAATGTCAACAGGGAACACAAATTTTGATCAATGACAGAAATGATCCATGCCTCAGACGTGGACTCAATACACCTTTGATTAAAAGGTCTTAATATTTCCCATGTTGCCCTTTTACCATTCATTTTTTGTTTGTTTGTTTTATATATATATATATATAACTGACGTACCACCGCATGTACTGTATTAAGTTTAAGAACTTCTTCCTTGTAGGTGTGGTGTTTCATTCTGGTGATACAGCAAGCTACAGTGTTCCAGTTCATGAAGCCTACAGCCTTCCACACGCAGTTCAGAAATTAAACCTTGCTGGACAAGATCTCACAAGCTACCTGGCAAAGGTTTGTACAACTCTTCTACCATGAGTAAGACAGCTGATAAAAATAAAGTGCCAATACCTCATCATACCAAATGAGTTTGATGGATCAATAGGCTACAGTAGTGGTTAACATAGACCAGGGCATTTATATTGTTGGACTTCCATCAACCACTCCCTGTATCCAGCATTAAGAGGTGTACTTAACTGCAAGCTACAACCTCCAGCACTGTACTGTCAAAGGTTGTTTGGGCACAGAATAAAAGTATTACCTACTTGTTTAGACATGCTATCCAGTGGTTGATGTGTGCGCATCCATGGTACTAGTATTTTGTTTAACTTTAGGACTAACCATTCTACTTTCAAGGGATTTATTTTAAAAAGCTTCTCCCTCCTGTATTTTTTTTTTAACAGCATAAATAGGTTGCAAGTCTTTCTAAAATATAGTCCGTTGGTGTTGACTTTATTTATTTCCCCCACTTACAGTTATTAAAAGAGAAGGGTCTTGTATTTGGTACAATTGCTGAACAAGAGCTGATCAGAGACTTGAAGGAGAAGTGGTGTTATGTCGCTAAAGATCCTGATTCAGAGCCTGCCTCGGACTTGCAGTACACTCTGCCAGATGGTCAAACGATCACTTTAGGAAGTGAACGATACAGGTAAATAGAACTGGCTAGTGGTTGAAAATGCCATTCAGCTGCATGCAGCCAGCTCTGTTTGCATTATGCGTACATACAGTCTGTTTGCATGGCAGAGAACAGCAATGTTCTGATTACTCCCTCAAAGAGGAAAGCTGGCAATTTCTCAACATAAATGCACATCGCCAACTTTATGATTTTGTAAGTTGTCTAATGCCCTTATTTTATTACCCAGTTAAAGATTATACTACGCCTCCCTCTCCCCCCCCCCCCCCTCCTGTATCTACCAATTTGCAGCTCAAATTAGGTTTAAATAAATAAGTGCATTAGGCTGCCGTTGATGAAAGGTAGAAAAGCTGGCAAAGGCTTCTCGTGCAATAATCTAATGCTCATTATATTACTGCGATTCACATCCAAGCATTGGGTGTGGTCTTGTATTAAAAATGAGCATGCTATACATGGTAATACTTCCCAATATGCATTGTAGTAGTCTTCCGTAGCTTTATTGATAAAAAATTATCTGCTTTTACAAGGGCTTCTGAAGTCTTGTTCAGCCCACAACTCTCAGGAAAGGATCAGTATGGAGTTCATGAAAGCTTACTTCGATCACTCCTACTGTCGGACATGGATTTAAGAAAAAGCTTTGCTGGAAATATTATTCTTTCAGGTATTGAATATAAAGTACAGTAATCTGTTTGCAATATTTTTATAGAAATCTTTGATGCTGCACTGATTAAGCTGCAAACCAGAAAATGTACAGATCCTCAAATGCTGTGAAATGTGTTGTCTAGTTATACTGTCGGATATTAAAGTTATGGTGGGTAAAAAAAGGGACAAACCCTATACCATTCAGTAAATTAAAACACCACTTGTGCATCTGCATGTTTCAGACAGCTCTGCAGCCCCGTCTTTCCCATTATCAAAAAATAAAAAGACAAGCGCACAACTCTCTTCCTTTAGTAAGATTATGGTGTTGCACGTACATCCGGATAAATCTTTTGAGCATATCCTGTTACAAGTACATGAATTACTGCAACGGGACACTAGTTTCTCGTGTGTTGTGGGCGACCATCTCCCCGGCCAGGCAACCGCAGGATAAGGTAGATGTAGGTGTCCTTACTTCCAAGTAGCGATGACCGCTAATGGTATAGCAGTAGAGATATGGCGTGTCCATAATCATGATGGTTAAACTCGCGTGCTATCGGCAGAGAAGCGAGTGGCCCTCAATGGAAGCCAAAACACGTGCATTAAGCGGCAGCTGCCGACTGTAACCGAACGCATCACGAGTAGGGACCTTGGGTGGAACGTCGAAGCCGTATGCACGAATGGCAATGGTGCGTATGAAGTCTGAGGACGGTGTCTAGAAGAACCAAATCCAACGCATTTCGTAGAACTAGCCTAATTCATGAGGAAATTATGAATAATGCTATAGCATTAGCTATCATCCCTAAACATCCTGACGTTGCATGGAACACGGCTGCTTAATCGGCAATATATAATCTTGCTATACTATGAGTTGTGCGCTTGTCTTTCTATTTTACTAGTTCCTAAGATGATGAGCCATCTTGACAAGCAGCAGATTGGGTTATACTCTTTTACACAAGGTTTTGTTGCATTTTCTTGATGCAATTCGTAATGGCTTGTGTATCACTTACTACTTTAATTTTGGTTATTTGTAAGGCTTTGTCCTTTCATTCACATTATTGCTACTAAGCTATATATGCTGCATTATCTTGCTTAGTCACACACTATTGGGTTTCCAATGTATTTTAAACTTTACAGTCTTGCAATTGTATATTCACAATATTCTATTTCACAATTGTGTGCAGCATTTCTTAACTTAACTTAACCTTAACTTTCCCATTATCGCTTGGTAAACACTGCAGCCAGAGATTCTGGGTAATGACATGCAAATGAGCAGTGTCACTCTTTACTGCGCATCCATTTTAACATGGGTCCCCCTAATAAATGTATGCCTGCTGTATTACACTGCTGTTCAGCACAGCCTGGGTTAAAGTGCATGGCCAGTAAACCTAACCTCAGGCTGCTGATTCAACCTTTTGGGTCTTATCAGTGCGAGGTTGGTTGATCATCTAATGCTGAAATTTTATTTAAAAATGGGATTTGAATAGTGTAAAATGTAAATGCACTATAATTTCCACTTCCTGAGGAGTAGTGCTATTTGGGATCCAGGCTTGCAATGGTTTGCATCAATTAGTGTTTTTTTTTTTGTTTTTTTTCCCCTCATCCCAAATAATCCTAATCTTTACTATTGCCTTTTTTGCTATGGTTATGATGCATTTGAAAAATCCCCTTCCTTCCCTTTTCTTAAACCACATACACCCCAGATTGTGACAACCAGTAGAATATTGGAGGGGGTTAACATCTTTTTGCCTGTCGCAAAGTAATTGATCAGACTGGGTTTAGTTTCAGTTTAATGGAAACTGTAAAACAGGTTGTGGTGTTTAAACACACATTTGGGCCATCCTTTGTACGTCCATATCACATCCTGTAATGTAATATACAATAATTCTGTCTTCTAAAATGAGCTATAATTATGGAGAGAGAAAAAAAAACTCCCTGTATGTGTAAAATACAGGGTGGTCTAACTTTAGAGGAGTTTACTTCATGACCGTTAAAGAAATCAGTAGGTGACACTGCTGGTCTAAGCATGTGCTAAATATTAAATGCATCTCGCAAAGCTTATCCATCTATTCGTTCTGTAGGTGGGACTACTCTGCTCCCAGGTCTTGCATCACGGCTGCAAAAGGAAGTATCTTCCATGCTTCCCCTGGAGCTGTTGGACGCACTGCACGTGTCACGAGTGTTGGACAAGGATTTTGCAGTCTGGTGTGGGGGAGCTGCCCTGGCCAGCTCGCAGGGATTTCACACCGCCTGGATCAGCAAGCAAGAATATCACGAATGTGGTCCTGACATTGTTCACAGAAGATGCTTTTAACTTTACATTTTTCAAAATTAACTGGAAAATGTGTTTTAGACATTAATTTTAGTCCTCGTCCTTTTTTTTTAATGTGTTTTTTCCGTACATGAATTTAGAAAACTCACACTGGGTTTTGAACACGCACTTATCTTTGAAACCCATAGCAGCTCTGCACCACTAAAGCTTACATTTACACACTGGTGATTTTCATTATGAACCTGTTCGTTACTATGCGATGAGGCCCAAGTCTTTAATGATATATTTTACATAATGCTATACTTGCAGATTTTAGTTTTGGCCTTAATGGAGTAAACGGTTTGATATGCACAAATTAAAAAAACGTACACTATTTGTCCCACTAGTCACAATTTTACACTATTCACTATATATGCTTTTGATGTTGTGTTTTTTTTTAATTTATTTTTTTGTAACACTAAGCCTTGTGTTGGAGATTTTACTATAGTTTTTAACTTTCTTTGCCTTTCACATTGAGATGGATAGTAAATAGTGCTTTGTGTTATGCACACTGTTTTATCACCTGCCATGTTTACTATCTTCTCACATAGGATCACTTAATCTCTATCGTGTCACTTTATGCGTTGTATCACTTTCTCTCACTATTGTCACCTTATACGATGGATCACTCTCACTAACGTGTCACCTTTTTATATGGTAGATCACTTTCTCTCCTTATTGTCACCTTATGTTGGATCACGGCCTCTGTCACCTTATAAATTGGATAACTTTCTCACTATCGTGTTACCTTATACATTGGATCTCTCTCGCTATTCTCACCTTATACGTTGGATCACTTTTTCTCACTATCGTGTCACTTTTATACGTTGGATCACTGTTTCTCACGGTCGCCTAATGCAGGTATGTTGGATCACGGTCTCATTATTGTCAACTTGTATACGTTGGATAATTTTTTCACTATTGTCACCTAATACGTTTGAGCACGGTCTCTCACCATTATCACCTTTTTTATATGGTAGATCACTTTCTCACACTATTGGCGCCTTTATGTTGGATCACGGTCTCATTGTCACCTTTTTATATATTGGATAACTTTCTCTCTAGTGTCGCCTTATATGTTGAATCACGTTCTATTTTTTTGGATTGGGACTTGGCTCATTTATCTGAAAGCATAGGTTTTAAATGAATATTTTCTAAGCTACAGCTGCTATAGTTAATAAAATCGCTTTTTATATAGAATTATGGAGTTTGCCTTTTTGTTTCACAAGTAGATGTTTACTAAGTTGCAAGGGTAACGTGGAGGTGGACTTTACATTGCAGGTAGCGGTAAACCTGATCACATATGGAAGTACAAACTTCGGCACCACATGGGTATAAAACTTCCACCAGTCATTGTCTTTGTGAATTAGTTCATAGGCAGGAGAATGAAGTTACACATGTAGGGTGGTCACTATTCTTCCAAACTAATTGGGGTCAAACTCTGCCCTACCTGATTGGACACAAGTTCACAGCTGTGAAGTTGATGTTACACAAAGTTAAATCTGCTTCAGGTATCAACTATATACGGTGCATGGTTGGAGAAGGTAGCAATGCAGATAATCCTCAAAGCTCTGCAGGTTTTAAAGCTTGCTGTTTTGGACATAATACAAACTGATGTTGTACTTGGCACACCAACAAATCCTTAAATAGGGCACTTCTCTCATGCTAAGGGATACCGCCCAATGTCATATGGCACTTATTTTAAAATAAATAATAGCATGCTATTGATTGGCATGGCACTTTCTATCCGATTTTGTTGTGCAATTAGCAGCTTTGGAGCTTATTGAATAAGGCCAATAATGTAATCTCTTCGTTAACTGGGTAACATGTAGATTTTCTCTTTAAGGTTGGCAACTATTACTTGACCCCCATAAACACCAATTATATAATAATTTTAAACTCTGAATTGTCACCCGATGCGTGAATTACCAAGTTTGAAATGTGGTAAATGATGTTGGGAAAAGTTAAACTGGTTCTTTCATTTAGCATAGGAAGGCGATGTGGTGATTATCCTGATTTACCAATGGTAGGAGCAGACCAGACACTGAAGCCTGGGACATTTTTTCCCTCCATTCACCATTCTACCATCTTAAAGAAAAGCAGGTTGTTCAGTTCTCATCCGTTTTATCGTGTGTGTGTCCCCTCCTGGAAGATTTCATTATTTAACAGTGCCCCTATTCTTTGTTGTGGGGGAATACATTTTAAGGAGAAAGCAGAAAATAATATTAACAATTTGTATCGTCTCCATCAAAGGCGTTTGATCTCCTTGTGTACCCAATTTTAAACCGTTGAAAAGCAACTGGTACTTTGCTGCTCTGGACAGATTGAGTTGCGACATGACTAGCAAAACTGGGACATTTGTCAGCCATAAACCATTAATTGTTGGCATCCTTGTTGAAGCGCTGCATATATTAGAAGCCCTCTTCTAATACTCGATTTGAAGTTTCACTCGCATGCAGCTGCCTAGCTTCTGAATTACATTGTTGTACAGATTAATTGAGCCAAATTAGACCCTGGCCCTCAATCTGTAAAGTGCAAATAGTGTTGAGCTGGTGCGTTGTCAGATCAACACTTCCCACTTTACAGAATAAGGGCCTCTGACACTAATGCGATATGCAGGGACGCCATCGCTCGCTCATGACGGCGGCAATGCATGCAACGTCTGTCACCGGCACTATAAAGTCACGGCGATGCCGCGTCAAAACGTGTATTGAATCCGTCGTGTGCGCCTATAGTACTGTAGGAGCGACGGCTTGATCGCGATCGCTAGAAATCAATGAAACTTGATTATCTTTTTCCAGCAACCGCAGCATGACTTCAGCGGCCACGTGAGTGGTTCAGCCAATGAAGGCGAACCGCTCATGCCCCTGCCACGTTCCCAGTCTGTTCTCTAACACTATAAGCAAAAATCGCTGCTACAACTGTGATGGATGCCGTCGCTGTAGCAAGGACTATAAGCGTGGCCTTAGGAGAGCAGGAACGCAGACTGTTTGACTGCAAGGTCTGTGAGCTGCAGGAACTTGCAAGCAGACCACCTTAGCTCTTGGCAGTGCTACCTGCTTGGACTTAGTATCCGTATCCTATGCGTTTCTGCATAATGCCTTCCTCGGGGATAATGCAAGAAAAGTGTCTGCTCCCCCTCTTAAACACTGGAGGGTCGGAGGCACCACATTGATTAACAGATGTAAGGGAGTTAACCCCTGATAGGTTTTAATACATGGTGTTAACTCTTAACCTCAGTGTGTAGTAGGGGGAAAGCACCCTTGGAGCTAAACAGTGGTTCATGTCGTATATGTATGAAAAATGTCTAGCCTAAACAATCATTACATGCTTAAAAGAAACTTTTTTTTTTTGTGTGTATACACATCAATAAAAACATAGTCTCCTGTGTCATTCAAAGCTTGAATCAATATATGATAAAATAACCATATAAGAACAATTTATCAGTAAAAGATACCTAATGTAATACTAATGTAAATTCTATGAATTCACAACTGGATTTGGTTATAATAAACCCTTGTACATGTAGCTGGTGATTGTTCGGGGCAGAAAAATACATGTGTAACATGGGTAGTCTAGTCTACCCCTTTCCCCCTCTATCACCTAAGCAGTCTAGGCTGTGACAGTCCATCCTGTGGGCTTTTGATCCCCCCCACCCATCATGCTCCTCTCTGAGTGACAGAAGGGTGGTGGTGACTCAAGACCTGTGTATAGCCTTTCAGGTATAGGTACAGACCTCGAGCCCTCACCTTCTTGTTCCTCAGAGAGGCAGTGCCAAAGTCTGTTCCCCTTCTTCCCAAGGAGTGGGAGTGAGAGAGGCCAGTCAGCCCTCATGGCTGGCCATGCAAATCTGAATGCTCCAGACTCAGAGCAAGCACCATCTGAGACCTATGCACCGCTGTGAAAGATCTTCAGTGACTGCCACAAGCAAAAATCCCTTGTTACTTTTTACACCTGCCTGGATTTGTCGGTGGCCTGGGTGTAGGATATGTGCTTCAGATGGGACTGCCTCTGGGACCCCCTAGAGCCTGATGAAGCTGGAGGCACTGAACACCAGAGAATGAACCTCAGATGACACCAAAAGCCTGTCCTGGTCTCCTCACCATCGCAGACGACTCGGCTGTCCTGACCCTCAAAGGTATGTGCACCACAAACCGCTGTAGCCGCAACAAGTATCTCCTAGAGGTTGGGGGCATATGTGCTACATACAGTTATGTGAAAAAGAAAGTACACCCTCTTTGAATTCCATGGTTTTACATAACCGGGCATAACAATAATCTGTTCCATAGCAGGTCTTAAAATTAGGTAAATACAACCTCCGATGAACAACAACACATGACATATTACACCGTGTCATGATTTATTTAATAAAAATAAAGCCAAAATGGAGAAGCCATGTGTGAAAAACTAAGTACACCTTATGATTCAATAGCTTGTAGAACCACCTTTAGCAGCAATAACTTGAAGTAATCGTTTTATGTACTGCTGCGGCCAAGCTTAATCTAAAGCTTGCCCGCATTTGTCCCAGCCATTTAAATTTTGGCACCGGAATTGGCCGCGCGCCAGCCGCATCACGGACGCGCACGGCCGTTTCTTCAATCAGTGCTGAATGGCTCTGAACAATAGAAGCGCAGAGAAGAAAAAAAAAAAGCCCGCGTCTGAACGGGGTTTAAAATTACCCGCGGTGGTGGCCGCATTAGACTAAAGCGGGCCGCCACTGTATGACTATCAGTCACAAACATCGTTGTGGAGGAATTTTGGCCCACTCTTCTTTACAACGTTGCTTCAGTTCATTGAGGTTTGTGAGTATTTTGGATGATAAAATCAAACCGCGCTCTTGCTTCCTAAAAGGATCTTGAAGTAGATCAACTCTTCCCTCTTGCTGCTGATGCGATGTGAAGGCACCCCTCCTCCACCAGTACCGTCGGAAAGGCTCCAAACGTCAGATGTCAATGAAAAAATAAACACAGAAGCGCACCAAGGATCAAGATTTATGTAAAACAAAGAAATAAAATAACAAGTAAAAACTTACATATAGGAATACTGTATATAAGTCCAGTAGATCAGTGCTTAGGTATCAGTTCAGATGGCTTCTTAGGCGCAGGGGGTAGGTGCTGAGGCTCACAGGTCAGTCCTGCGCGCTGGGGCTGGCTTGCTCGGCACCACGTTGTTACTTCCGGGTTTGCGGCTTCTCGCAGGACCCGTGTTTAGTAGCCCACCACTATCTCCGGTCCTCCAGCATAAATCTCACTCGAGCAAAGAAAAAAAGTCTCTAACTGCTTGTGGGAGAGCTGGAGCTTGTTCTGCCAAATATCTGAATACCAATAGCACTGTGTGAACTCTGCAACGCGTTTCACACAATACAGTGCTTCATCTAAACACGGGTTGTGCTGCTGGAAACGATCACTCTTGAGTTGGTATTAAAACATGGCTAGCTTTGCCACTGGAAATGGCAGGTTCCTTAGAAGGAAAAATCTGATTTAAAGGTATTCAATCAAACCAATGTGATTGAGGAAGAGGCCAACTGTGACCTAGCCACAGAATTTCACAAACAGGAAGATTGGCTTAAATTAGAAGCTAGACACTGGTGGGATACTGTATTCCTAAATATATATATGCATGTGTAAATACAACTGTATGCTCATTTGCATGTCTTAGGCAGGTCTGCAACCCAGCCTTTCACCATTATCACCCAGCACACAGCACTTCCACTGCAGCAAGGGATTCTGGGAAATGACATGCAAATGAGCACACAGTGCAACTTTTTGCTTCAAAAACCATTTTTAACATGGTTCCCTATAGGCTTAAGCTTGCTGCATGGTCACAGCTTTGAGCACAGCCAGGGTTAAGGTGCATACCCAGAAAACCATATAAATAAATATATATATATATATATATATATATATATATATATATATATATATATATATACATATATATATATATATACATATATATATAATATGAAGGGTGGGTCCCTAGGGGGCTCAGATTACTAAGAACCCTACATTTAATGATGGAGATTTCACTAAAACTTGGAATGAAGTACTATCTATATTTTTTTTCTGCCCTGTTCAATCACCAGCTACATACAGTATACAAGGGTTCATTATAACCAAATCCAGTTTTGAATTCACAGAATTGACATTAGTATTACATTATGTATCTTTTACGGATACATCGTTATTATATGGTCATTTGATCATTGTGATGGGGAAGGAAGGGGTTAAACTTATTTGCTATGCATTACTGTGTTTGCCCTGTCCCAGCAATTTTTACCCCCATTTGTAGGCCATTCCCTACCTGCAAGGGTAAAAGACAAGATGCATTGCTTGCCATACCCTCTAACCGACACATGATGGCAGATCTTAAATGTAAGGCAGGAGGTATTTTTTGTAAGTCCAAGCAGGAATTACTTGGACATCCAGCTGTGAATGAGCTGGGGCTATTTTTATGACCAAGCCTCAAAGGGCTCTCAATGGGCTGTCGTTATTTTTATGACGGAGCCTCAAAAGGCTCTCACAGATTTAGAGTCCCCCTGTCTAAAAGAGTGTCAGTTATGAAAAGACCCAGAGACCCATAATGTATACAATACTGGCATACTGATGCACAGCAGATGTCAGGCTAGTGACATGTATTGGTCAAAAATCAGACGGAGCGGCACCAAGTTATGGGTGTAGCCCAGGTATGCTAAGTGGCATGGGCGTCAACCTGACCCATTCGCCCTGCCCACCGGACAGCCCTTTTGACCGGTCTTATGAGCTGTGGGTAACTTGGCTATTCGTGGGTTTTTTTGTTCCCACGAGGGGATTGGATCCACATGTTAAAGATAGCTTTGGGCAGTCTATAACTGTGGCTCCCCAGGGTGATTCCTGAATTTTAATCCATGATGTAAAGATGCAAGACTTTGTTCCAGCACAGCAGCAACCTGTCCAGGAGTGAAGGGTTAACAACAACATAACCACAGGACTTTTAAAACCAAGGCTGCATTTCTTTCACTGGCAAGCAAAGGACAATTTCTTTCATTCCAAGGACAATTTATTTTGTTCCCTTATTCCAGTGAATATTGTTTTAAGTGTATTCTGCAGATGTCGTGTGTTTCTCTATTAAGGAAATAAATCACAATTTATTTTGCAACTTGTTCTGTTCAATCAAGTACCCAGAAATATAAATGTGTTGATAAAAGTTGGTGTCATCGTGACAATCATATATTGATTCAAGCTTTGAGTGACACAGGAGACTGTTTATATGTTTTTATTATTTTTAATGTGTAAACACATAAACAAGGTTTCTTTTAAGCATGTAATGATTGTTTAGGCTAGAAATTTTTCATACAGATGTAGCCGAGTGCCCCTGGCTATACCCTTTTCTTTGGCCCTACATTACAAGTCCTGATAGGAACAGGCAATGTTTGGGTTAAACTCCTGGACAGAAGCCTAGCATGTGAATTGCAGACTGGATAGGAAACAACCTTATCATATCCAGGTGCATGCCTAACCAGCAGTGGAGTGTCAAGCCTGGGAGGATACTGACTGGATCACATGCAGATGGTGTGATCCCTGTTAGTACCTTGACCAGCCCTGTTATGGGGCACGGTTACAAACCCCTCCCCAGGTATAAAAGCGATCACTCCACTACATTGTGTTGGTTCTGTAGCCTCCCTCTGTGGAGTGGGATCTATTCCACCTTTCCCCATCAGGGGATAAGTGGGTCGAGGGTGGGCTCTTGGGGCCTCAAGCCCCTTGGGTCTAATCCAGGGAAGTAGGAGAATGGAGTGGCTTTGAATATCTCAATAAACACGTTATATTATCACCTGCCTATGTGTGTTTATGGAGAAGGAGTGCTTGTGGGGAGAACTCCTGTCCCTGACAGGAGCCCTGCAAGATGGAGGCGCTGTACTGAAAGATCTGAGCTAAGAACCTCTCCTGTTGAACCTCCCTATACCATCTGCAGAGCACTCAGTCTGCTGTGAGCCTACAGGTGTGCACCATCACACCAGTAACATGTGGCTCTTTTCCCATAAGAGTAGATCTTCCTTAGGGGGGTGGTAAGTGGATAAGGGTGTTAAATTTGGAGGCGCTGCTGAGATAATCAACAGGAACAGCCTAAAAGGAATGGGATATATGCCGTACGAAAAGTGAATGGGGGCACTCACTGTATCCAAGCCAGATATTCCCAACTGTTTGCAAGCAGGATATGCTCAGGGTAGTATCCAGCTCAAGAGTGCAAACTCACCGCTGCTTATCTGAGAGGTGCCTGAAAAGCACTGTATCAGAGCCATTTTCTATAGATTGGGACACTCACTGTATCTGAGAGATGCCTGATAAACACTATCAGAGCTGTGTCCATCCACATGTTCTAAGGCTAAGATGTGCTTGACAACCATAGTATCAGCCAAGTGCACCTGGTGTTAGGCCCGGTGTGGATCTCTGGTCCCCTGTACCAGAACCCCCTAGAGGGCAACGCCAGTGTGTACTTCCCTTATTTCACTGTTCCAAGTTTGAGGAGTGCCTGAAAACCACTGTATCAACCGAGTGCACGCGGAGCTAGGTCCAGTGTGAATCTCTGGTCTGAGACCAGAACCCCTAGAGGACAGCGCAGCGTGTGCTCAACTACTAAGTTCTATTGAGCGCACATGGAATTTGGTCCGGTGTGGATCTCCGGTCCGGTACCAGAACCCCCTAGAGTACAACGGCCATGTGTGCTCAACTCCAGTCCTATTAGAGCATGCGGGGCTACCGGCAAGCACACCAAAGAAATTGGAGACAACTGAGAGATTAAGAAGTCTGAGAGCCGTTCCCGCCAAAATCGGGAGAACCGCGTGGTGAGTTTGCAAAGTGCCTGTGGCTTGGAGCAAAAGCCATAGCCGCGTCCCTTTTCTACTGCATGGGACTCCTGGATCCGCCAGGGGGAGGAGACGAGGAGCTAGCGGCCTGCCTGTCGGGTGTAGCCGGATGTTGTGAGCACTATCAGCAGACGCACGTGGTGACCATCCAGCCAAGACCTGTGTCTGAGCTGCTCCCTACCACATTGTTTGATAATATGGCTGCACAACTAGGCCAAAGATTATAGCTGCCAGGAGACCTCCTGCTGACATGGAGAACTTCGTACACTTGATCTGCCCCATCTGTGATCTCCCGGGGGATGAGCTGGAGTTAGCATCTCGCTGTCAAAGGTGCAACGTACCGTATCTACTATCGAGGCAGAAGGTTTCTGAGCAGCCCCTGACTACTCTGAACCCAAGGGGAGCTGCGGAGCCTTTACGCCCTGGTACGTAAGCTACGGACTCTAGCGAGAAAATCTTCCAGAAAGGCTAAAAGAATAGTCTACTATCTATTCCATCCTGATCTGCATTGCCTGGACTTTGGCTCTTGCAGGGAACATTGTTTCATGAGTGCAAATTCTGGAGCGGGATCCCTAGGAGCCGTGGGCCGAGAGGAGAGTTTCTATTCTAGTCCTGCTGAATTTGAGGAAATTAAAGAGGACTTACCTGACTCCATGCCGGCTGGTGTGAGAGGCCCCAAGTCCTTTTCTTTCTTCATGATGGAGCAGGCGCAAATTCGTGTCATTGAGGATGCTAGTCGCTGTCTGGGGGAGTACTGCCGGATTCTATCTACTCCGTCTCCGGTGGCCAGTCCCAAGTAGGAGATGTCTGCGACTGTGGTACCAGCTTCCGACCGTAAGTCCATAAGGATGCGTCCATCATAGAGGAACCGGACGGAGCCTCCATCGCTCCTGAATTGGAAGTCGTCTCATCGGACTAGGAGCCGGACCTCTATCCCAGCGTGGTGATCCAGGACGTCGATCCAACCTGGGTGGAGGCCCACGTGACCACGAACCAGTTTCTGCAGCATTGTAAGGAGGTCCAGCAGGACCGAGCTCGATCCGCAGTGCACGTGGCCGCCTCGGAAGAGCGGCTGGTGAATTTTCTGCTCTGTGAGGTCTGTGTGGGTGCTTCAGCCCCGCAAATCGATACGAAGGCATCCCTTTCCAAAGTGCCGGCCGGTACTACTACTGCGGCTGCCACAAAGAATCCTCCGGCGCTGCTGGTGGGAGTTAACCAAGGCGGTTCGTCTGGATGGATCCGAGGATCGACACTCCTGCTCCGGTGAGTGCTACCGCAGCTGAACCCTTTTTGTTGCGGTGCCGGGAGCGGGAGCAAGAGGGACAATTGGATAGCTGAGGCCCTCGCTGAAGCTGCGGTCCCTGAACTTCAGGGCCTTGCCGACCTTGAAAGAGCCTATATGGTGTCGGTAATGGGTTGGGCCGTTCCAAGGTGAAGGCCAAATCTGAACTTTCTTATTTCACTGCCGACAGGGTAGGGACTCGGGACACTAATAATTCTCCGGTCACGGAGGTAACTGCTGCCAAGCAGAACCGGGACATTTCTGTGCCAGTCGAACCCTGTTTTGCCTTCCCCGAATCCCGCTCAGAGACCCCTACAACAAGTACAGACCCCTATCACCCGGCCCCAGTTACCTTTGATGTCCGTGGTTCCCAAATGTGCTGATGCCAATGTATGTGATGACATCTGCGGGGAATGATGCATTTGAATGGTGGGATCCTATGTTCAGAGGGTATGTGCCGCATATGAATAGGACACGCTTTGTCCTAGAAAGGGGTAATCAGGTGGATCATTGGTGGGAAGATGTAAAGTATACTCCTGAGCAGGAGGTGGAAGTAATGCGCGAGCGCTGCCAGTGTATGGAAAATGGTCTTTTCTCCCCTCCATTTAAGGAGGAAGATACCTATGATTCTCCATGGGAGGGACCGTTATTCTGGGTTCTGCCAGGGCGTGCGTGCGGTCACAATTTAATGAAAAGCAGCCGCGCCGACCGGGGTGCTAGTGCAGAGGTTCCGCATGTCCCATGGGTACGATTATCCCTATATCCCTGAACCATTAATGAGCAGCAGAGGTACATAGGGACGAGTGGGTGCGGGCAGCTGTTCTGGAGTATATGGCTGCCAAGTGCAGTAGCGCGGGCCATTAAAGAGCAAACAGGGCTGGGTATTTGGTGAAGGTTTGGCAAGTGGGCAGTAATATTCACCTTGATAGGGTTTTGTATGTCGGTGAGCACGGGCAGAAGAGATGCTATTCGGTCACAGTACCGGATAGTGAGGGCAAGTTAGTCCGAAAACCCGACCCGGATCACTATTATTGATAGAGCAGGAGCGGTACTGCATACTGTTATGGGGAGAATTACAGAGCAGGACATGTGCTGCGCAGGGTAAAAGGTTCTCCTATATAAGAGGAACCAGTTATACTAACTGTTTGTAATGAGTGCTCACCACAAACAAGGTGGGGATGTTGGTAGCCACCGACCTACAACTGAGCGGCCACGTCCAGAGTGCAGAGTGGTAGTCGTGTAGCTGGGTCAGGGTAGGAGAAGTCAGATTGGTCGAGGTACTTGTCATGGTCTTGGAGAGGAGGGATCGGATTGTCGTTGTGCGGTGCCGGGGTCCAGGGGTATAGAATGTAGAATAGTCGTATCCGTAGCCGTTGTCCAGGTGTCAGAGAAGGCAGGAGTCAAAACTGAGGTCAAAATACAGGGATCGAGGCAAAGGCAGGACAGCAAGAAGCTAGGGTTAAGCACAAGTCACAAGAACAGAGTTTATGCTCAGCCAGTTTGTAGGAGGGCTGGCTCAGTATTTAACGAGCAGGCAGCCAATGGAAAGGCAGCACACAGGTGCAAGGTAACGAATGCAGGACAGCCCACAGCTGCAGGGTAATGAGCAATCAGACATAGGCTGTCCACTGATAGGCAGGGGCGGAGTGCATATCAGCTGAGGAATCATTGAGAATTTACCCCTTGTTTGCTTGTGTTCGCGCGGCGTCTGTGTGTAGCTAGCGTGCGCTATAGGTTGCCTGTGTCGTCACGGAGGCGCAGCCTGGAGACGGTTCCTGCGGTGTTTTCCTTCCTGGCAGCGCAGTGCCTGCACACAGGTTGCGGCTGATGCGTCACTCGTGACGTCGCGAGATGCATCATGGGGGCAGGGCCTAAGCCTGATCCTGACTGTTATTGTATTAACTGTTATTTTCCAATTCTATGTTTGCCGGCACAATTTATTGGTGGTGCATAAATTATGCTCCTCATGCATGGACGTGAGGATGTTTTTCACCAGAGGGAGGATGTAGCCTAGTGCCCCTGGCTATACCCTTTTCTTTGGCCCTAACATTATAAGTCCTGATAGGAACAGGCAGTGTTGGGGTTAAACTCCTGCACAGAGGCCTAGCATGTGAATTGCAGACTGGATAGGATACGATCTTACCATATCCAGGTCACTTTGGAGTGTCATGCTTTGGAGGGTACTGACTGGATCACATGCAGATGGTGTGATGCCTGTCATTACCTGGACCTGCCCTGTTATGGGGCAGAGTTACAAACCCCACCCCAGCTCTAAAAGCTGGCACTCCACTAAATTGTGTTGGGGAAGCTGACAAAGCTCTAGGAACAAGCGAAACGCGTAGGGGTCGCTAGGTGGCGCTGTACATTCTTTTCAGAGGATTGCAACAAGGACTGTAAGATTTTCCTGGCAAACGGCCAGTGGTGACGCCGACGTAAGACGCTAGACATCAGTGTTGGGCACGAGAACCCGGAAGAGAACGAGAGGATCACAGCGCGGGGAGTCCTGCTGTTGAGGCGACTGCAGCATTCCCAAGACGCGGATCCCAATCGGCTGCCCCTGACGAACTATCACCAGGAATGACAACTGGACATCACGACGTGCCTCACAAGATAATGGTACTCACGTTTTGTCTTGCATGGACACCTACTGGGATGGGACAGTGTGTTTCATTGTGGTGACTACATCAATACTTACCCTTGTATTCCTCTGATGCTGCACTACCATTTCTTTACTTGTAAGATGGGGGCTTGTGGCCTAATACATATCTTTGAACATTTCTAAAGAGGTCTGTGTTTGTCTTTTCGTTTATAGCATGTATTGGGGAAAAGGTGATGCCCATATTTTTAGAATGATGACAACATTTATGCTTGGGAAAGGTAGAAACAAAATAAACATACGTTTCTCAATAAAAAGTAGTTGTGCTCTAGTCTAGGCTAGTAGATTGTTAAATAGTGGTACTCAGGACCCCTAGTATTGTTACCCCCATTCCCCCCCCCCCCCCCCCCCCCCACACACACCCTCTCCCCCCCCCCCCCCCCCCTAGTAGTTACAGTTCAACCACTGGTTGTGTTCATTAGCCACCTCACTGACCAGAAGTGAGACTCAGAAAATCAGTTTCTCCTGAGAGGTTTTACCAATACATATCGGTATTTTCCCCATTATAATACCTTTAAAAAAACCTACATCACAAGGCGTGATGCCCATGAACTGTTATCAGCTACCATGAAAGATGCATAATCAGGAACATCCAGGTTCGCCTGCCCTCCCATATTGTAACCCCTTCCGCGCTGGGTTAAACGGACATTTGGGGTTTTATATTCTTTCCCTCGAATCCTGCAACTCTGGGCTGAGCTTTTCGGCTGCGATTTGTAATCTCTGGTCTTCGGTTTCCGCGCATCTGCCCTTTAATTTGAAGAAAGGGAACATTTTGCCCAAATTAAAGATGACGTCGGCCGCTGCTGGTGCCAGTCTAAGCCACGCCCACTCCCCCAGGACTGCGTTCTATCTCCAAGGCAACCGCGTTGTAAACAAACCGAGGCAGCAGAATCTGCTGCAGGACCGGACAGGAGCTGTCAGGTAGAACGAGTGTGACTGTCATGTGTAGACTACTCGGTATAACTGCTTTTTGTTGGTGCAGGGGGAGCATGATTGCTATGTTTGCCCGTTAATAAAGAGCTGTCATAGGAAACCGATCACATGGTGGGGAAAATGGTACCTGGAAATAGATCACTGAAAAGTGCACGCATTCAGGACCACTCAGATCCCACTCTCTGGCAGGAGTTACCCACTGACTGGGTGCACATCACTTAAGAGTAATCGTTTCTACCCTTGTTTTTTCATGGCAAGTCTGCTTTATTACTATTTCTTATTATTGATATGATTGTAAACTTATTCTCTTGCTATGTTTAAAAAAAATGTACTCTTTAAATCAAAGTGAAAGGGTGAAATGTGATTGTGCTGTCTCCTGTGACAAGGCACTGAGCTGCTGGGTGGTTGTTCTTCTTGGTGTCAAAAGTACTTTGACAACTGAGGAATTTTAAATGTGTTTTAACGACTCCCAATAAACTAACAGGGCCTTAATTCAAATGTAAAGAGGTTGAGTTGCAGGTCTCACTTTACCTGTGTAGACTTGTCAACTGTCACTGATTTTTTTTTTAGTAGTAAATTAATTAATATAATTTTGTCCCATAGGATATGACTTCCTATGAATTGAATGACACGATCTTTTAGAAAAGGTGCTTATTTATTATAATAATAACAAAAACTACTTTGAACTCGTACAGCTGTGTTTTTAAAAAACAGGAGTAAAAAAGCAGGCAAAAAAGAAAATTGAACATCTTCAAGGAAATCGGTGAAATAAATATTACTGAGACAGAGTGCCCCGGATAGGAAGGATACCTGCCCAGGGGCTTATTCTGTGCAAGCCGCAGCTCAGGCACAAATTCCCCATTGACTTCAAAATGGGGAAATGTTGTTTTATGTTCTTTATTTTTAACTGCTAATTTTAACATTAATGTGCTTTCTTATCAGGATGTCAAATCCTCAAGCTGAAAGTGTTATAAAAAACATCATCCGGGAAATTGGCCAGGAATGTGCAGCAAGGGCGCAGCCTGTGTCCGAAACAATGGTGGCTTTTGTGGTAAGAGAGTCCTGAGCATGTTCACCTGCAGTGTGTTTATGAATCATGAGGTTCCTTCCATGTATGGGTCTGGTTTGCAATCAAGTTTAACAATGCAAGATTTGTGTGTGTGTGCCACACAATAACAATAATAATCCAAAACATTGGAGCGGTTGCTTCTGCTAACGTACAGTACTTGAAAAAGGCTCCATTGGGAAGTCGAAACGTTGAGCCAGTAAAGACAGATTTATTGTATAATTTGGTATGCCTGCTTTTTTAAATATATACACACACACACACACACATACAGTTAGGTCCGGAAATAATTGGACACTGATACAAGTTTTGTTATTTCGGCTGTGTACCAAAATAAATTCAAGTTACAGTTAAATAATGAATATGGGCTTAAAATGCAGTCGATCAGCTTTAATTTGAGGGCATTCACATCCAAATTGGAGGAAGGGTTTAGAAATTACATCTCTTTAATATGTTGCCCCCTCTTTTTCAAGGGACCAAAAGTAATTGGACAATTGACTTAAAAGCTGTTTCATGGACTGGTGTGGGCTATTCCTTCGTTATTTCATCATCAATTAAGCAGGTAAAAGGTCTGGAGTTGATTCCAGGTGTGGCATTCGAATTTGGAAGATGTTGCTGTAAACCCACAACATGCGGTCAAAGGAGCTCTCAATGCAGGTGAAACAGGGCATCCTTAGGCTGCCAAAAAAAAAAAAAATCCATCAGAGAGATAGCAGGAACATTAAGAGTGGCCAAATCAACAGTTTGGTACATTCTGAGAAAAAAAGAACGCACTGGTGAGCTCTGCAACACAAAAAGGCCAGGATGTCCACGGAAGACAACACTGGTGGATGATTGTAGGATCCTTTCCATGGTAAAGAAAAACCCCTTCACAACATCCAGACAAGTGAAGAACACTCTCCAGGAGGTAGGCATATCATTATCCAAGTCTACCATAAAGAGAAGACTTCACAGGAGCAAATACAGAGGGTTCACCACAAGGTGCAACAATTCATAAGCCTCAAGAATAGAAAGGCCAGATTAGACCTTGCCAAACAATATCTAAAAAAAAAGCCCACCCAGTTCTGGAACAGCATTCTTTGGACAGATGAAACTAAGATCAACCTGTACCAGAATGATGGGAAGAAAAAAGTATGGAGAAGGCTTGGAACGGCTCATGATCCAAAGCATACCACATCATCTGTAAAACATGGTGGAGGCAGTGTGATGGCATGGGCATGCATGGCTTACAATGGAACTGGGTCACTAGTGTTTATTGATGATGTGACAGAAGACAGAAGCAGCCGGATGATTTCTGAAGTGTATAGGGATATATTGTCTGCTCAGATTCAGCCAAATTCAGCGATGATGAATGGACAGCGCTTCACTTTACATACTGCGAAAGCAACCCAGGAGTTTTTTTAAGGCAAAGAAGTGGAATATTCTGCAATGGCCGAGTCAATCACTTGATCTCAACCCAATCGAGCATTCATTTCACTTGCTGAAGACAAAACTTAAGACAGAAAGACCCACGAACAAACAACAACTTAAGACAGCTGCAGTAAAGGCCTGGCAAAGCATCATAAAGAATGAAACCCATGCGTTCCAGACTTCAAGCAGTCATTGCCTGCAAAGGATTTTCGACAAAGTATTAAAACTGAACGTTTTATTTATGATTGTGTTAATTTGTCCAATTACATTTGAGCCCCTGAAATAAGGGGACTGTGTATGAAAATGGTTGCAATTCCTAAACGTTTCATATGATATTTTTGTTCAACCCCTTGAATTAAAGCTGAAAGTCTGCACTTCTATTGCATCTCAGTTGTTTCATTTCAAATTCATTGTGGTGGCGTACAGAGCCAAAATTATGAAAATTGTGTCAGTGTCCAATTATTTCCGGACCTAACTGTATGTATATCTGCTTTAATATCAAATATTATCTTACAATCATTTACAGAAGGCTTTAAGATCTAACATCATTACTCGAATATATATACATTTTTACATATTGTACATCGTAGGGTGCCAATGTTATATAATTTACCTAAAGTTCATAAAAATATAAAGGACCCTCCATGTCGAACTATTATCTCCAGGGTGGGGTAAATGACATCCAGCCTGTCCTCAATATGTTCTTCAACCTTACTGTATGTGGTCAAACTAAGGTCTCACCTGAGAGACACGCTGCACGTTATCGATTCCATCTAGGAGATTAAATGGAAAAAAATATTGGGCGTGTGATGTCACCTCCTTATATACCTGTATTGACTATGCTAAAGAAATTTAGAAAGGAAGCACAACAAGGAACCGCCTCATGGTGTAGTATATAGTTAATAAGAGAATTGTATCCAATAGACTTGTACTCACAATTTATGTAAAAACAGCTTATCTGCATAATAAATCCTTTTGGGTACAGTATTCCCAGCCTCATATTATGCACCGCGTCCGTCTGCAGTATTGGCTGCAGTGCTAAAGGCGATAGCTCCGGTGGTGTGAAGCTTACGTACGGGCAGCAGTCAAGCTACGAATCCTCTAGAGGGAAGAAAGTCTGTCTGACGCGTTTCATAGCACTCGGTGATGAAGTATCACAGCCAATACTACAGGCAGACGCGGCGCGTAGTAGGAGACTGGGCATCCTGTACCCAAGAGGAGGATTTATTATGCAGATAAGCTGTTTTTACCTAAAACTGTGAGTACGATACTATCGGATACAATTCTCTTATTGTATGTACAGTATGTCTTTATTTATATAGCGCCATTACTTTACATAGCGCTTCACAGCAGTAATACACGTGACAATGATATAAATAACAAATAATACAAATAACACATCATGGGAAGAAGTGCTTCAGACATAAAAGTAACATCTAGGAAAAGGAGTCCCTGCTGCAAAGAGCTTACAATCTACTTGGTAGGTTGGAAGAACGTACCGAGACAGTAGGAGGGCGTTCTGGTAAAGATATACTACACCATGAGGCGGTTGCTTGTTGCGCTTCCTTTCAAAATCGCATTAACAACATACTCGTTTAACTCATCTGAAACCCACGTTGCATTCAAAGTATGGGGAGGACCTTAGACAAATTGAGGTGGGCTTCACTACAATCAAAGTGATGCATTATACTGATATACAGTAACAGAAGTTATTTCTCTAATACTCCATTCAGGTAAAAGCTGTTGTGTTGGATCCAAGAAATGGATTTAATGTGGAGAGAACCCTCACCAAAAATGATGTGCAGAAGCTTATTAAGGTACATTTTACAAGGTTTTGACAAGTATTGTATGCATGTGTAGCCCTGTTTCCCCCACCCCTAAGTGAGATTTGGGTGGGTATGTTATCTCCAGCTACTTCTAAGTGTGTTGGGCTGTGACCTGTTGGTGAACAAGAGGGCTGAGTGCTCCGCGATGGTGTGGGGAGAGCCAGAACAGGGGTGCAGGTTACCTTTCATTCCAGAGTGGTGCAGCGCCTCCAGTCAGCACAGGTTCTCTGCAGGGGCAGAGGATGAGCCATGCTGACACCTTGTTCTTCTTAACAGCAGGCAGCAGACAGTACAGTAATTACAATGATGCTGGGTACAACTGGCTTTATTGCAGATAGGTGATATCAGACAGCAAACACAGTTGCATCCCTTTTCTCTCCTTGTTCCCATCTCCTGGTCAGTGCCCTGACTCAGGCCTTTGGCCCCTTTCAGGCCTGTTAACCCTTCCTCCCATCCCCTGGTGGGATGGAGGAAGAGACTCCTCACACCTTCTAGAACTTCTTCATCTCTCTCCTCTCTGAACTCTACCAACTGAATTTAGGAGAGTGTCAGAATTTATAACCTGAGATTGGGGGTTGGAATCCTGCCCCATATCAGAACAGGTTGAATACTGTACTGATTGGTGATAACTGCTTTTGGATGAACCAATCAGTATCCTTCTCTCAGGCTGACACTCTCTGGTGGTTGCCAGGCCTGTCTTTGGATACCAGAATTGTATCCAAGTCTGTAAAACACACACACACAGCCAAAACAAGGAATTAACCTTTCCACTGCCTGCACCTAACAGGACTGACACTGGAAAGGCCCAGGAAAAAGAAATAGCGCCCGGGAGGCTAGGCTATAAATGTAATAAAAATGTGCTTACCAAGCAAGAAAAAGGATGTATAGTGGGTTTTTTTTTTTTTTTAAATAAATCAGTTCTGTAGTATTAGATAATATCTACTGCATTTTTTTTTTATTCAACTCTTAATGTCATTTATAATGAGTTTTAATATACTGAGCATCCTTTGATTTCTATAGCAGGTTTTAGCACATCTCCCCAGCAGTGCAAGGAATCCTGGATCCTGCTCGAGTTTACACCGGTGTATTAGACATCACGTGGTCGCGTGCTTGATGACGTCATGACGCTTGCCTTCTCCCTCCCTTGTCGGAGGGATTAATAACTGTGTCAGAATTGTGCTGGAGTTCCCTGAGAGCTGCCAGTTCATTCAATGACAAATTAGTGTGGGGGGTCCAACCTGAGACTAACTCAAAGTTTCTAGTGACTCGATTCACAAACACCTTAATTGGAGGTTTAGTCACTAGGGTACCTCTCCTGCCCTTCCTCCTTTGCGCCGCCACTGTTGCTGGCTATCCTGTATATCCACCCCCCTCATTCCACTGGGTATGTACTGTATCTAGGGCCAGGTTTCTAATGCTCTAATGCCCTTCTCACCGAACTCTTTTATTTTGGTCTTTTATGGATCACTAACCACAGCCTTATGCTGATCTCATAGTTAGTTATCCTTGGCCTATGAGTTACGTCGTTATAGTCCCCAATCTTTTATACTACTATTAATAAATTGTACTTTAATTATAATTAACTACTACACACAGATTTCAGGACTCTTATTCACCTGTATTGGTTGAGGGCCATTTGAATACTGCCTTAGGTATCGCCACGTTCTATGATACGGAATTTCCCCAACTTCTGCAGCTAGCATTGAGTGCCTGCCATTGGGACCTCCCTGCTGTCTCCCCCACCTCGGTGGGTTCTCTTTTTTTGACTATATGTTCTGAACTGAGCATAAGATTTAAAAAATAAAATCAAAGCTGAAGTGGGTAAGAAGCGATATCTTAAAGTAAAAGAAAAAGAAGATGGCAATCGGCGCGGGCTGCATCTTTAAGTGCTAGAAAGGCCAGCAGTGTCTGAGTTTGTGTTGAATGCAGAGGTGCCCAGCTCCAGTTCTCAAGGGCCACGAACAGGTCAGGTTTTAAGGATATCCCTGCTTCAGCACAGGTGGCTCCATCACTTGTGCTGAAGCCAGGATATCCTAACAACCTGACCTATTGGTGGCCCTTGAAGTGGTGCTGGCTACCTCTGGTTTATTACGTTTCTAGCTGTAAAATAATTATCGAATATATTGGTTATATGAAAACGGATATTCTGCTCATCACAACAGCTAAGAATTAGAAAAGCAAATGCTTTTAATCCTCTTGGTTAAGCCCATTATAAGCAAATAGACAATACCTAATAAATGTTTATTTTATCGAAAGCGTGCATAAAAGATAAAGCCGCTTGCACTGTGTGTGCATCTCCTTTCATGGAGATAATATTGGCAAGAAATTAACTCGTCTCAATGTTTCTTTAAAGCTCTGTGTGGACAGACTGCTTGATACAAGAAGTCTATGCCTTGAAACAATAAAGATGCAAGTGTACTTTGATATGAACTACACAAACCGAGGTAATGTGTCCGCGATTCTCTATTTTAATATACATATTGAATAGTATGTCATATTTAAGGATCCAGTATTAACAACGAAGACTTGAAATACTAGTCTATAAACCTACTATCACAAACCTAAGATGAAAACTCAAGCCAGGCTGTACAAAGCTGCTCATATTTTATTTTGTACATAGTATAATATTACACAGTGTTATAATCACATGAACACAAGTTCGCTGTCATACCTTCCAACATGTCTCAGTTTGAAAAAAAGGTACACATGCAGACATTAAGTAAAACGCACTACTCAGTATGTGGTGTCAAAGCAGCAGTCCACTCTCATTCTACACAATTATTTTTTTTTGTTACTACTTTTAACAGATCTTTATGCTTTCTAAAGTAAGACCACCAGCCCTTCTCATAGACCCCCAACAACCCACATAAGAACCCCCCACCCCTATGACATTTACCAATAACATAGCCTTACCCCTTACTCTGATTCCCAGGCTGCTGCGATGGACAGGTAGTGGCAGAGGAACAAGGCCGCAGGGGCGCAGTTGTCACCCTGCAGCACGGGCAGCAGTCCTTGGGTTACCAACAAGTTTCCTGCCGGTGCTCTCGCAAAAGCTGTATTGCAACTACGGGCCAGTTAAAATCTTCGGCGCCGCTGATAGGTAGTGACGCCACACGGACAGCCTATCAGCGTTGCTGAAGATTCTGATTGGCCCTCGGTAGCAGCGAGGTAGTGAGTGTGGTGTGCAGTCGCGGGGGAGATCAGTACAAGCATGTACACAGCACAGAGGCCAGTACAGCATCCCCCAAATCGGTACAGTTGGAGGGTCTGCTATATATACTTATACTGGTAAATAATGTACTGTACATACGTATATATCATCACAGTGCCAAGAAAATCATAATGATTTTCATATTTTTTAAATGTATGTAAGAACTATTTGAAGTAGCAGTGGCAGTCTGTTTACCATTCATTTGTCTAAAATGAAATTATTAAAGTGTTCACTAGACACATTTCTGTAAATATATGGTAATGTTAATTTAGGTTAGAGTGAACAGCTATACCAGGGGGGTGCAAACTAGGGGGCGCAAGATATTTTTTTTGGGGGGGGTGAGGGGGGGGGTCGCTATGCTTACAGAGTCCCTGTGCTTTTCCCAAAGGCATTTAAATCAAATGCCGGGGGACCGCGCAAGGTCTCTGTATATTACCCTTAGTTTTACTCACCATGGCAACGTGGCATCAAATGATGCCGCGGGTCACGTGACATGACATTACATGATCCTGCAGCGTCATTTGACGCTTGACACAAGGTAAGGGGGGCGTGAGCAATGGGGGAGAGCAGGCATTGGGGTGCAGGGCAAAAAGTTTGCGCAGCCCTGAGCTAGATTACTCTTCTTCAAACATACTGTAAAGTGGCAATCCTTCCTAGGACAAAATGAACTAATGGCAGTGACATGTTTAAGGCGAAACCCTTGTTACTCAGATCTGACGCATATGTATTTCAAGTCATGTTTACATTTATTATGTAAACATAATGAGCTGAGAATCAGGAGCGGTTTGATTTCCTTTGGCTGTTCCCTTTTGTCTGATATCACTGTTTGTTCAGCTAGTGCTTGTACAGCCAGAGGCCCCTCTGTCACCCGCCTCTATCGGTATTGTCTCTCAGGACAGTGTCAATCAAGTGTTTCCCTGCCCTTTATCCCACACACTTCCCCATTAAGAGACCACTAAAAAATTCCATTTCAAATGGCTAATTGTTTTGGAAAGCTAAGCTGTGATATTCTGTACAAAAAGTTGTTTTCTGGTCAGCTACGTGGCATTGCACCTTTAAGAACAGCATTTAAGACAGATGCATGGGTCTGTCAAATATAATTTAAGCTCATTTTAAAAGAAAAATGCAGCAAAGGGAATATGAACAAATACACACACACACCCTGAAGAATATCTTTAAAAAAAAAAAAAAAGGACCAACTAAAATAAAGTTTCTAAGCTCAACTAATTTCCAGCTACAGTTTCCCACCTCAAACGTGAAGGGGCACTCCCTCTCTCTAAGCCCAGTAATGGATCTCTGTCCTGGCGATCTTACAAACCATTTTGTGATGTCTGAGACTCGGAGAGATAAAGAAAACAGCCATGATCACAAAATCACCCCGTGGCAACGGCAAAGATGTATCCCCTCCTCTTAGAAGTGCAGCCACCCCTAACCATGTTATGCTTTGTCCCTACTGTAGATGAATTTGTGGCCGAGCACCATCATGTGCTGGAATCGAGACTCGACCCAGTATGCAGGGAAATCACCGACAGTCGGGCACGCACAGCGGAGGAGTTAGAGAGCCTGTATCGCAAGGTTGTCAGCTATGTGTTGCTGCGCTCTGGCCTCGGGTCCCCTACTGATATTAAGGTCGTCAGGGAAGCAACAGGTCAGACAATTTGCCTAAATGCCTGGTTAACGCATAGAAAAGGAAAATGCTGGTTTGGTTTTCCTGCTAACTGGAAAGGGCCTGGAGTACTTTGTACAGTATGCACTGACAGTAGGTTTCCATAGCTTTGCCATCTATTTAATCTGTGTTGGGTATGTGGCCAATCAAAGCTGCAATCCACTCTACTTTATACCATTTGCTTCTGTTTTTGCGGCCCTGCCCTTTTTAAATTCTGTGGTTGAATCCCGGAGAGATCTATTGGTGAAAATGGGCCCGGGAGGTTAAAATGACCAGTGTCGTTCACTCATCAAGGCAACAGAGGTTGGCACAGTAACAGCTGATAATAAGCTACAATAATAAGCAAGCGAAAACTCTGCAAAAAATAAAGATTTTGAGAAAAATGTACAGTCTCAAAAATATCAGCATAACCAAAATGATCAGATTATTTTATGACTTCACCTTTTTTAGGGGATGGGAGGAGGGATTGCTGCTTGAAGGAGCACTATACATTGCCACCTAAACTGTGCCTCTCCAACCACATAAAGTTACTTCTGTTCACAGCCAAAAACATTATGGGCCCTGGATATATCGTAGAATTTAGGTATTTTTTAAATTCCTTTATATATATAAAATATAAAGCAGCATATTGCTGAATGTCTGGTCTGCATACAATGTATGAGTGCATTCTGCCCATTGTTATATCAGTAACAACAATCAATGGAAGGCTTTCTGTATTAGTAGTCTGAAGAGCCCTTTAACCAACACCAAGCAACTGTATCTCCAAACCTAGTAGCACCAGCTGACTAAAGGGCTGCCATGATGGACATTTACAGTCCCACCTCGGCAACTTACTAAGAGCATCCAACTGTTCCCGCGTCAGTTGTGATAGCCATGGGTTTAACGTCACTCTATTGCCCTCTATTCAAGATAGTGAGAAGATGGGTAATACAAAGTTCACAATGCATTCCCTTCCATTCACTTCACTTCTCACCACACTGACTAAGCACGCCTGGGCCTACTGCTACCGCCCAAGTCATTTTTACATTGTGCTGAATTTATGCTTAGACTTTAAACAAATAGTTAAATTAGCTTCATCTTCATTATTTTCATAACGGGAGCCTCTCAGGGTAATAAGGTCTAATGTGGTCATTCATCCTGCTTCAGAAACATGGAGCTGGAAGTGTGATAATGCTGCTAGAAGACCATTTAAACTGTAGGGTCATTTGTACTATACTTTTAGAGTTCATAACCTTGATTCTCCGTTTCCTAACCTGACCGCTTTGTAGTTACCACTGGCTGAGCCTTCTCCTTAATCTCACACACTGTGGTGTTATGCAAGGTAAGGGCTTTTGTGTGAGTCTCTGATCTCACACACTGTGGTGTTTTTCTATGGTACATATCCCTTTGCACCGGGATACTTGGTCATTTACCTACTATAGCGCTCTGGTTGAGCGGACGGTTAAAGACGGTAGAGCTAATCCTTCTACATGTTTTTGTCGTTATCGTACATGCTTCGTAAAATCAACCAAATAAAACAAAAATATAATAGAAAAATAGACTTAAAAATAGAACATATGGTGTTCCTGCCCAAGTAAGGCGCATATTGCAAGCAGCTCAAAGGGCTATTTTTAAAGTGTGGGCAGGGCAATCAACTTCTATATATTCAACATAATTTTGACTCTACATCTCCCACACATCAAAACATCAGCATTATATCATCTTTTAACAAGCACTTATACGGTGAATAAAAAGTATGAAGATTGCTCTATGCTCCATATGTAACTAGCTTGTTGTTCAAATATTGTACACCTGGCAGAAATGACTAGGTTTTACCGCACCTCAGACCCAGACGGTATTTTAATGCAGAGAAAGACGAAGTACAGAAGCGTGCCACTTCATCTATCTCATTACAATGCATGTGCCATGTAACTTCTCCGGGACTTCTCCTTTTGACAATAGACGAATCGCAATCTCGCGCACATGGGCCAAAACGGGAGGAGACATTTTGATGTGTTCTTTTGAGTGACGCCATAACCTTCGTTGTGTGACATTTTAGTTTGTGTGTTTGTTACAGCCGCCCTGCAGAGTGTGTTCCCTCACACACAGCTTGGCACCTTTCTGTCTCTTGGCAAGAAAGACAAGGAGCGGCAGCTGAGGGAGCTTACCATGATTATCACTGGCATCCGATTGTTCAACAAGGACTGCGAGAAAGGTGGAGAAGGCATTGATGACTGTACGTACTCTACCACTATTGCAGGATGTTACACTACTAACTCCTGTCATTCATCCTGCTCATGTACGCACGATCTTCTAGTGCATGGGTGGCCAACTCCAGTCCTCAAGGGCCACCTACAATACAGGTTTTAAAGATATCCCTGCTTCAGCACAGGTGGCTCAGTCGTTGACTGACCCAGTGATTGAGCCACTTGTGCTGAAGCGGGGATATCATTAAAACCTGACCTGTTCGTGGCCCTTGAGGACTCAGGTTGGCCACTCCTGTTCTAGCGCTATACACTGATGTAGCAATTTCTTTCTGTGTGGAAAATACCGCAGGCCTTATCGTCTCCTCCTTGTACACAATTATATTCACAATTTCTTATTTTTTCCTTTTCCTTTTGTTGTTGTTCCTGATAATGAAAACACACAATTCCTATACACTCTGAACCCTACACCCACCACATACAGGCCCGCCGACCGAATTCCCGGGGCCCAGGACTAGAGTTTCGCCTGCCCCCCCCCCCCCCCCCCCCAATTACACACTCTTACTCAATCCCACTTTCTTCACACTCATTTACCCCTCATTCCCTGGCCACACACACAATTCCCCCCAATACCCATACAACCCCCCCACACAATAATTATCCCCACAATAATTACCTCCCCCAATACACACACAATAATCCCCTCTCAATATATAACACTACCACTACCCCCCAGATACAAACACCACTACTCCCCATATAATATTACCCCCCCCCCAGATACAGGCACCCCTACGCCCCCCCTACATACAGTACAATCACCACTATGCCCTCAGATACAATTGCCACTACCCCCAGATACAATTGCCACTACCCCCAGATACAATTGCCACTACTCCCATCTTAGATACAATTACCACGACCCCCATCCCAGATAGACACCCCTATTCCCCCCCAGATAGACACCCCTATTCCCCCCCCAGGTAGACACCCCTATTCCCCCCCAGAAAGAGAACCCTATGCCCTGCCAGATAGACACCCCATTCCTCCCAGATGCAGACACCTCATTTCCCCCCCAGATACAGACACTACTACGCCCCCCAAATACAGACACTACTATGCCCCCCAAATACAGACACTACTATGCCCCCCAAATACAGACACTACTACGCCCCCAGATACAAACACCCCTACCCCAGATACAATTACCACTATCCCCAGATACAATTACCATTACTCCCCCAGATACAGACACGCCTACGCTCCCCCCCACCCCCCCAGATAGACACCCTGTCACGAGAGAGACTCCAGGAGCGGGTAGGCCCTCGGTAGCCGGAACAGCGGGGAGCAGGCAAGGATTGTGAGGGTCGCAGGCAGATGGCAGATGGCAGATAGCGTGGTCGGGGGTCACATGCAGAGGTCAGAGGCAGGCGACAGATAGCATGGTCGTGGTCACAGGCCTCTGCCTGTGGAGGCAGGTGGTGTGGTCGGGGTCACAGGCAGAGGTCGGAGGCAAGCAGCAGATACAGGACTGGGACTGAGGAACAGGGGCTGGGACTGAGGAACAGGGGCTGGGACTGAGGAACAGGGGCTGGGACTGAGGAACAGGGGCTGGGACTGAGGAACAGGGGCTGGGACTGAGGAACAGGGGCTGGGACTGAGGAACAGGGGCTGGGACTGAGGAACAGGGGCTGGGACTGAGGAACAGGGGCTGGGACTGAGGAACAGGGGCTGGGACTGAGGAACAGGGGCTGGGACTGAGGAACCGGGGCTGGGACTGAGGAACAGGGGCTGGGACTGGGGAACAGGGCTGGGACTGGGGAACAGGGCTGGGGCTGGGATTTGCTAGCATGCAACAGACTGGGGCAAGGTAGTTCAATAGCAAGGGCCTTTACTAATGTTACCAGAACTACAAGGAACAGGTCAGGTCATGACAGAAACAGGAGTCAGGATCACAAAATAAAGGCCAGGAGATACAGGAAACAGGAAACTACAAAGACAGACAGAGAAGGAGGACAGGAGCACCAAGAGGAGACAGACAGAGGAAAACCCAGAGCAGGCAAAAACAGCAGCACACCCTGTGGACAGACAAAGCAACTGGAGAGAGGGAGATTTAGGAAACTGTCAGGGCTATTCCTGACACGCCCCCTGCGCCCTCCCAGATGCAGACACCCCCTACACCCCCCTAGATGCCGTCACCCCCTACGACCCCCCAGATGCCGACACCCCTACGCCCCCCCAGATGTCTGCCTTTTCCCACGCTGGGACTGCCACTCTCTCTTGCTGCCGGAAGCTGGGCCTGGTTGCACCCAGCTTCTGGCGCATACTGGCAGGACAGAGAGGACGGAGTGGGAAGAGGCAAGCAGCAGCTGGGGAGAGCCGGGGCCTGGCGGCGGCCACCAGGAGCCAGGCAGCTGGACACAGAAGTTAGCCCAACTTCCAGCGCCGGCCAGGCCCCCTATAGCCTCTGTGCCCAGGACCCTTGTCCCGACTCTCCTCCGCCCTGTTGGTAGCCCCGTATATATATATATATATATATATATATATATATATATATATATATATATTGTCAAAAGGAGTGCTGTTGGGTGTGGCCAAGTGTACTGTATACAACAAAAAACAAAAAGTCCCAATGCAACGTCAAAAGGACGAAGGTCATAGTTAAATACTTATCTGTTTGTCTTCTCGGTAACAAAAGAGGGAACCCCCGCAACTGTCTGAATGTAAATGTGTCGGTGCTCCCTAGGTAAGTGCATATAACAACAGACCGGAGAGAAAGCACCTAGTAAGGGCACTCTAAACACATAGGTGGTATGGTGAACACTTTAAAACATACACTTTATTCAAATCATTTTAAAATAATGGGTGATAAAATAAGAATTAAACGTTTAGATCCTTCATATGAACACTGAATGTGGTGTTCTGGATCAATGAATGCTGACTGCAAATATCCTCTATTAATGTATGTTGCAGTTTGGACCAGTGAGTATGGTGAGTCACTGTCCAGATGAACCAAAGCACCCTAAATGTCGCTGCTGTAGCAGTATGTGCCAGTATAAACAAACCCTAATACGCAGAATATACAGCACTCTAGCATACATAAGGAACCATAGCCAGGTCTGCCAAAAAAACAATGAGGTAGTGTGACTGGCTGAATGAATGGGATCCTGGCTAATAATATAGCTAGTACAGAGCTAGGAATACTGTAGATAGATGATAGAATATAGGGTTTGTATGTAATCAGCTCAATATCACTGGCTATGAATATAACCCTAGGAGAAGTGATTATGAGTCTAGGGAGCATTACAATAAGTCCCTGACCACAATGTGGGTATAACATACTAGGCTCACATACATAGTAACAACGGTAGGGCTGACTCAGATCAGGTAGGTATAAAGTCTGTTCAGCGTCTCTCAGGTAGGTGGTGTTATAATAACCAATCTATCTATAAGGTAGTAAACAGTACTGACCCAACACCAACTCTGTTGTCAGAGTTGATCTCTAAAGGATCAGTACTCAGTGAGAGGTAGGAGATAAATACATGGTAATGCTGAAATAAATAATCAGCTTACTGCTACGTGTGACAGCAGGGAGAAGGGTATCTTGGTTCGTGTGGGCTCCCTATAGATCATCCGATCGCAGGGAAGCAGCTAATTTGAAAAATAGCGCGACTCCTGTGTGTGAAGGAGTCCTGCGCGTGCACCCATCTGCCGACGCGGGCATTTCACGTAGCCGCTTCCTCAAGGCAGTACAAGGGGGGGGAGAGACACACCCTTGTACTGCCTTGAGGAAGCGGCTACGTGAAACGTGCGCGTCGGCAGATGGGTGCACGCGCAGGACTCCTTCACACACATGAGTCAGCTGACGGCAGCTACTGCAGTGCGCTATTTTTCAAATTAGGTGCTTCTCTGCGATCGGATGATCTATAGGGAGCCCACACGAACCAAGATACCCTTCTCCCTGCTGTCACACGTAGCAGTAAGCTGATTATTTATTTCAGCATTACCATGTATTTATCTCCTACCTCTCACTGAGTACTGATCCTTTAGAGATCAACTCTGACAACAGAGTTGGTGTTGGGTCAGTACTGTTTACCACCTCATAGATAGATTGGTTATTATAACACCACCTACCTGAGAGACGCTGAACAGACTTTATACCTACCTGTGCTGAGTCAGCCCTACCGTTGTTACTATGTATGTGAGCCTAGTATGTTATACCCACACTGTGGTTAGGGACTTATTGTAATGCTCCCTAGACTCATAATCACTTCTCCTAGGGTTATATTCATAGCCAGTGATATTGAGCTGATTACATACAAACCCTATATTCTATCATCTATCTACAGTAATCCTAGCTCTGTACTAGCTATATTATTAGCCAGGATCCCATTCATTCAGCCAGTCACAGTACCTCATTGTTTTTTGGCAGACCTGGCTAGGGTTCCTTATGTATGCTAGAGTGCTGTATATTCTGCGTATTAGGGTTTGTTTATACTGGCACATACTGCTACAGCAGCGACATTTAGGGTGCTTTGGTTCATCTGGACAGTGACTCACCATACTCACTGGTCCAAACTGCAACATACATTAATAGAGGATATTTGCAGTCAGCATTCATTGATCCAGAACACCACATTCAGTGTTCATATGAAGGATCTAAACGTTTAATTCTTATTTTATCACCCATTATTTTAAATTATTTGAATAAAGTGTATGTTTTAAAGTGTTCACCATACCACCTATGTGTTTAGAGTGCCCTTACTAGGTGCTTTCTCTCCGGTTTGCTGTTTGTCTTCTCATTAGCATAAGTCATTTAGTTATACTCTTTGGCCAAAGTGTCATAAGCCTGCAGCCACGTCATGGCATGACCACTTGTTGGGTTCAGAGCTTGCAGGGATTGTATGTGTTTACTAATTGTCAACTGGTAACAGTTCTTTGGAGGTTTGGGACCCCTCCTCCCTGTTTTATACCTCGCCTTTCCCAATTTTTAAGTAGCAGGTTTTTTTCATGCACCTGAGGAAAATGGTCTATTAAGAAATGTCTCCCTCCATTACAGAGGTAAATGAGAAGTTTCTCAGTTAGTGTTAGACCTGCAGAGTGGTCATGCCTTGATGTGGCTGCAGGGTTGTAACGCTTTGGCCAAAGAGTTTAACTAAATGACCCCTTACTTATGAGAAAACAGACAGATACTGTAAGTATTTAACTATATACTGTGTCATTTGGATGTTGCATTCGGGCTTTTTGATTTTTGTTTGTTGCTGATAATTGTCTACATGTGGCAATCTTTGTGGCAAAAAAATGAATAAAGGCCTAGGCATCAACAAAACATTTGGGAAAATTACACGTTAAATTTAAAGAATTCTCTGTTTTGTTATTTTGTCAAAAGTGCAAATACTCCCCATATATGTGGAAAAAAATAAGAGAAACACACAATAGTGCAATAACGTATAAATAAATAAATGCTGGGTTGGTAATAGGAGGTATCTCACTCACAATTGAGAAGCAAAATATAGACGGTGTGGTTATTCAGAGTCACCAACTCAGAGGATTTCTTCCAATAAATGCTAGTGGATATTCCTCAGGAACAGGAGATGAGGTAATTCCCATAGGCGCACAAAATAGAGAGGACACGGATATTAAAGGTTGTTTTATAAACAGCAATTCAAAAGTAATACACTTACATAAGTGCTAGAGGTGCAGGCATGTGGACTACCCTTTGGTCAGAACGTGGATAGGATGCTGTCACTTACTCCTGGAATTAGAAGCTGTGGTGGCCATCTACAAAGAATGCTACTCAGGTGCAGGCAGAGACCAGGCAGAACTTGGTCCAGTATCCTCAGAATAGTCTTCCACACAGCTCAGGGATCTCCAAAGGATCTGCACACTCACCCTACGCATTTCACTCACAGGAGCTTCATCAACTCCTGATGATTGTGCAGACCCCTTTTTTCCCAGAACCGTATTTTTCCACATATTTGGGGAGTATTTTCGCTTTTGATCCCCTGGCTTCAGTGTACCTGTTTTGGATGCCGGTGTGAGTCCTTTTTCTGGAGCTGCACTACCTCAAAATGTAATATATTTATTTTTGGTATCACAGGTGTGTTCACTATTTATATTGTTAAATGGTATTTGTGCTTGATTTTCTTTTCTTCCTCTATTGTTATTTTTTCAGTAGTAGTAAACAAGCAAGATGTTGGCAAAGTATGTGTGTGTGTGTGTGTATATATATATATATATATATATATATATATATATATATATATATATATATATATATATATATATATATATATATATATATATATATATATATATTGTTGCTTTTTTCCTATATATAGCCAGCAACCAACCTCCCACTGATGAGACCAAAAAGGTCAAAATAGCTGTCTGTGAGTAGGATTACAGACTATGCACTTCTTTAACCCAGGCTGTGCTGAAAAGCTGTGTAATGCAGCAGGCATAAGCTCATAGGGGTCCATGTTACAATGGATAAGAAGTAAAGAGTGACACACTGTGCTCATATGCATGTCATTACCCAGAATCCCTGGCTGCAGTAGAAGCATTAGATAATGGGGAAAGATAGGGTTGCAGATCTGTCTGAGACATGCGAATGTACTCAGAAGTGGTATTTTTATTTGCTATATTCCCCATGAAACTGCTGGCTCCGCATATTGCAGTATTGTTATAAATCACATAGATCACTATCCATGCAAGTGACAGATGTATAAAACATCACCTATGATGAAAAGCATGAGTGTTGCAGTATACAAGTCTTAGAATTTAGATTGTACATTTCCAGATTAACTTTATGATGTTTATCATAAAAAAAAATTTAAAAATGGGAATTTTTTAAGAATTATGTTCCAAAGTGCTAATAATTGTAAAATAATACAAGTGAACAAAAGCTTTACGAAGTAATTGAAAAGCCCCCTGGCAATTAAAGGGTAATTGGCTGGAAACACCTGTGTTAATATGATATCTGTCTCTGAAGTGCCAACTATTCTGAAGGAGGCAATTCCAGCCACCACCAAGCACATTGATTCAGAGCTTCATGCATCGCTGGAGATGATATACCAATATACAGCACTCATTGAGGCGATGGAAGGGAAGCGAGACACAAGCATCCTGCCGAACTTTAATCAGCTGAAAGAAGCTCTTTTCAACTTAAGGCAACATGAGTTCTTCTTAAATATCATTCTGGTAAGAAATCAGGCTGAAAGATCGTAGGCCTCGGATATAGTAGGAGCGCACGACGGAGCGCGTGGTGTCGAGCGCTCCTGCTGCAGCGGCGATCCGTGGGATGTGGAGGAGGCGCAACAGGGAGGCGTTGTCGGTGGCATGGCCGTGACGTCATGGGAGCAGTTCGCCCTCATTGGCTGAACCGCGCACGTGACCCGGCCAACGCGACAAAATCAAAAGATTTTGTCTCGCGAAAAATTGGCCACACCGTTGCGCGTTTTATGGCCGTCCTTATTGAAGTACGGACTTTTGTTTCCTGCCTGCGCGACATTGCACGGACTATGAATGCAGCCTTAGAGAGTCGGTGTATACTGGGAAAATGGGCATTAGTTTGTAGCGCAATACAGATCATTGATATTCAAGTTGTAAAAAGGAGGCCACCGAAAAATAGTTTTGATCCGTGCCTGGATTATGACTTAATAGCTCTGCTGCAGTTTGTGCTTGATACAAAGGTTTATCCATTTGAATATGAGTTGAATAAATTGGATCCTATAAGTAATTTTGCAGTTCCAATAGATTTGTATTAATTCGCAACAAGGTTCAAAAGGAAACAATAGGTTTCATGGTTGACATTGATGGCAAACAAAGCATAGTCTTTAGCAGCACAATGATTAAGTATATTACAGTACATGGCAGAGGGGCCTGCAACATAATGAAAAAAGGAGAGAAATTGGTGACGTTCTCTGATTTTGTGAGTTAAGGCCATATTTTATGTGAAAGAGAAGCATGTTTCACCCAGATTTCATACATCATAAGATAGCTCACACAAAGGTGTACCAAGCTCTCAGGCTTATGACCTTTAAAATTAATTACCCACTTATGTGTTGTCTTGTCCCTATATTGTATTTGTACCCTATTCACCGCCCCCTCCCCCCTTCCTTACTCCCTTTGTTTGTGCCTGCTATATGTTTCTATTATTACATGTTATCATTTTTGATGTAGTGGATGTGGTTCTGTTTTTGGTGGTTTGTGTTAGATATTAAATGTCATTTCATTTCTTTCTGGCATTATCCGTTTCATTTGTTCTATTATCTATAGACAGTGTGTGCTGGGCTTTGTGTTACTTGTATATATAGGAAAGGCATTCATCTGTCATTTCATCATCCGTCACCACTTTTCATATTTTGTCTAAGAAAACTGCATTAAAAAAGTTAAATAGAGCCTTTTGGTCAATAGCTTAAAAGTTTGAGTTCACATATTTATTACATCTGTAATTCCAACTTGACAAAGACAGTAACACCCCACTGATTGGGGCTGTTAAAAATGATAAGTGTATTTTAAATATATGAACCTGGCCATGTTTCTTAAACTGCGGTTTTCATTTCCCAGTCAGACGTGATCACATGTGCGCAACAAGTGGAAATGATGGAAAAACAATTTGCAGCACAGATGGAGCAATTAAGATCCACAGTTCGGTCAAAGACAGCTATTTCCACAGCGCAGGTCTATGTAAGTGCTGTAGGATATCGATTTGATACTCGTTGTTTTAATTTCTTTGTTTTATTTATTAGGTTATTTCACCTGTCTGCTTTCACAAAAACCTTGAATGCAAAGAAGCGCATGCTCCATAGCACAGATCAATTTAATTTATAAAAGCGGTTCATTTCAAAATGACGCGTATCATCACACTTATGAGACTTCCTCAAGGGTACCCCTTACCCTATAGGAAGTCAAATTAATGTGACGAAATGCGTCGAGACGGTTTCTGCAGCTTTGCCTCTTGCAGCTCCCTGCCTTACTGTGTCTGCTCCTGTCTGTGCACACTACACTCCCTCCTCTTCTACTCTTCTCATCTGTCTCCTCCTTTTCATACTGACTTCGTTGTGTCTCCTCCCCTCTCTTTGCACTCAATCCTGCCCCATGTGCACACTGCTCTACAGTCCCTCTTCCTCATCATCCTTCTGTCTCCTCCCCTCCTTTCGGTCTCTCCTCTCCCTCCTCCATCATGCCCTGACCCTCTTGGCACTCTCTCCTCCCCTCTCTTTGCACTCCCTGCCTTACTGTGTCTGCTTCTCTCAGTGCACACTACATTCCCTCCTCTCCTACTCACCTGTCTCCTCCTCTCCTTGCTGTCTGTTTCCTCCACCTACTCACCTTGCTGTCTCTTGTCCCCCATGTGCACACTGTTCTCCGCTGTCTCTCTGTCTCCTCTCCCCTCCTTGCTGTCTCTCCTCCCCCCTCCATCATGCCCTGCTTGTTTTTGCCCTCTCCTCTCTTTGCACTCCATGCCTTACTGTGTCTGCTCCTCTCTGTGGACACTACACTCCATTCTCTCCTACTCATCTCATCTGTCTCCTCCTCTCCTTGCTGTCACCACTGTCACTAAAATCCCCCCCTCATCGTCCCCAGTGTTTCCTGGGTGAGTGACAGACTGCTCGGCCTATCACAGAGGGATGTGCAGACATCCTGCGAGAAATATATATAGATATTGATAATAAAACACTAAAAAAACTATACTGCTGGGACAAAAAGAAAAGTGTAGGACTACTCTTTAATGGTAACTAGCCGAACTATTGGGTATTTTATATTGCACTGTTGTGTATCTTGCACATAGCCCCTCGTCTTTGTGGCATGAATTCTAAATAAATGAATTGAATAGGAATTCTCCCTGAGTTTCTTGAAGAATCCATATGTTTTTCGCTTCCCTATGTGCACTGTTTTTTTTCTCCCTTTTCTGTGTGTTTAAATACTTATAGGTCTCTGATTTAACCTCTAACTTGTTGCGGTTTTGCTTAATTTTGGTCCAGGGAGGGATTGCACACTTAACTGCTTAATTTCTGCTTGAAATAAAAAAATTAGAAGAAAAAGAAAAGTATGTTTACCAGTTTCCAATCAGGTTTAGATTTGTGCTGTGTAGTATAGTGGCTTTGTTGCTATGGTGCAGCTATGCATTTGCCCCAACCATCTTGCCATTTACTCCTTACCTGTGCATCACTCTCTCTTTCAGCCGCTCTTTATTTCAGTCTCCAAACTGTGGAACAGCTTCCAGGATGAGATTGTGCTGCTAAGTGTCCTGAGCAACCTGGCTGCTAACCTGCAGCCATTCCTAGGGATCCATGAGGAGCTCTTTCCAGCAGACACCATACAATCGCTTCTTAGCGGGACAACAGTGAAAAGTGACGAGGAAAGGATTAAGGAAACCATGGGTAAGAAAAAATATATAATGTGTGTATATATGTAGCTCCCTTTCCCCGTGTCTAAGGGAACTACGTGTGGTGCGTTACCTGAATGGCTCACAGGAGGCCTGATCCTCCACTGCAGAGAGCCTGGGGTGCTCATGGTCTATCTGATGACAGTGCCTCCACCTGGGAGGGATCCCAGCGCAGTTGGATAACCCCTTCCCAGGAACACACAGTAAAGAATAAATATACACATGGTGATATAACAACTTATCTTTACTGGCAACACATATAACTCTGCAATACCATACCCCCAACACAATAATGCCACCCTGGTGAGACCCCCAAAGTACTGAGGTGCCCTGGGGACTTAACCACCCGGTGTCCACAGAGTCAAACCCACCCAAGGTGTGTGGCGTAGCGCTACCCACAGTGTGTGTGTGGCCATTGGTGCACTTAGATGGTGATAAGTTCCCAGGCACTCCAGTACCCAGGTACCGCTGAACAACACAAAGGATCCGTCTGATCCACCGACGTATGGTGGTCTGGTCCGCCTCTGCGTGGGGTGATCCCCGCTGAAGTGTCTCAGCATAAAGAGTCTCTTAGTAGATGGTGGTCTGGTCCCAGACCACAGGCCGCAAGTCACAGCCCAGAGTCTGTCCCTGTGTCCCTGACACTATGCAGTACTGGGGAAGCATCCCTACCTCTGGGCTTTCCCTGCAACACACGCAATCTACAGGGAGTCGGGGCCTAGCTTGGACCTGGGGGGAAGTCTGGCCTAGTCCAGCAAAGCACTGCTCCCATGACACTACCTTCTTCCACTCCGTCCCGCTCCTGACTGGCGTGGTGCCTTGCTTCGTGCCAAACTGTACTCTCTGGAACTCGGGAATACAGCAGCCCTATTGGCTGTGTTGCGTCACGTGATGGGGCCGCCCAAGGGATCCTCGGAGGTTGTAGTTCCCCTGCAGAGCATTTAATAAGATGGCCGACGCTACCGTGGAACCTCTGCGCATGCGCAAGCTTCCTGATGGCCCCTGAGATGGACTCATCTGCGCATGCGCCAGTTGCATTTGCGCATGCGCGGCTAATTAAAGATGGTGGTGCCCTAACCAACGTCCCTCCGAGGAGCTCCGGAACAGTAGCGCAGCTCCCTGACTGCTCGCAGCCCCCACCGGAGCCACCCCTATAGCCGTCCCTCTCCTGCAAGCCAGGAGATAAGAGGGGATATATATATATATATATATATATATATATATATATATATATATATATATATATATATATATATATATATATATATATATATATATATAGAGAGAGAGAGAGAATTTAAAAGAAGCATGGTCTTTGCCTCAGACCAAGCTGACTGCTGGATATGGATATTTGTATCACTTTGAAATAGTTCTGTTCACTACCTATACAATGTTACAGAAAGCCAGAGCTGGACATTCAAACAGTTTGACGTGAAAGCAAATGAGCAGCCAATAGAAACAGTCAGTGTAGACAGACAGGTCATAGACGAGGGTAAGATTCTCCTGCCTTAGTCCAAGACTGGATTAATGGCAAAACTGTAAAAGATCAGTCCAGATTTCTTGAGCTCAAGTTGGACACAAGATGTATTCCTAATTGACCCTGGGAAAAATAGGATGGCTCTTTATATATAGTATTTACTGTACATCCTCACACATAGCTGTGATGTGTGTTTAGGTTTATTATCTGGAAGGAGGTATGTGTTTTAGGTAAAATGTTGTTAAGAAGCTTTTCATTCTACTGTATATACATTTATACCAGTCCAAGGATAGGTAAAGCAGTAGGTAGAGAAAAACAGAGCTCTGCAGCTGAACAACTGGAGGCAGGATCAATTATGAAAAAATAAAAAAGCTTTATTTGCAAAAAATGCCAATGAGAGCTAAAAGGCACTCTGACGCGTTTCTTTGATACAGCGCCAGTTCGGCGAGAAACGCGTCAGAGTGCTTTTTAGCTCTCTCATGGGCATTTTTTTTGCAAATAAAGCTTTTTTTATTTTAATTGATCCTGCCTCCAGTTCTTCAGCTGCAGTGCTCTGTTTTTCTCTACCTTCTGCTTTGGATTTCGTGGACGGGATGCACGCAGAATGAGATTTATGGTTCCAATCATGAAAGCTGTCCGTGAGTAAAGTGAATATTTTCCTGTGGTTGGCTCACAGCCTATGGAATCTACACGGTTTTGACCCAGAGCTGCTGGTTGTTTTTTGACTCCATGGGTTGCCCCACATTATTGTGAGACTCCTATTGGTTTCAATTGTAATAGCTATTTATCTGGTCTGATAATTCAGCCTGTGAATGGACTTCATCCTATTTAGGGATTCAGAAGATATTTTTTTTAATACAATTGGACTTTCAATATTTTCTGTAGCACCACAAGGGGATTTATTTCTCCATATACATACAAGGATAGGTAAAGGTTGGAAAACAAAATCTCATTGCAAAAAAATGACGGGGGGGGGATTTTATTAGAAAAAACGCTATCATTTTTAAGAGCATATTGAACATCTGTAAAATATTATCATCTTGGTTAAAAAAAAAAAAAAAAAAGGTGTCAGCCCTAAACTCCTAGAGTGCCTGATATGTTTTCATACATAGATGCATTACTGTTTGCAATAGTTGATTGCTACTTCATACTGTATACATAAATAGACTATTTTTACCCATTAAAATTCAAACACTGTATGAAGTTTTCGAGACTGCAGCAGACTTGGGGATGCTTGAAAGAAGAAATGCTCCTGTAAAAATATTTATGTTGAAATTGTATTTCTTTTATCGTCACTAACTTAGTGATTTTAATTGCTAGATCTTAAATTTAGTTTTTTATTTTAGGAACCCGTGTAAATCCCTCTGATGTTCGGACTCAAGAGTGGTACTTCCCAGAAAACACAGTTCATGTTGAACGGCTTCCAATTCAGTTCCATGGGTTTTGTGGCTATACCGTTGCTGCAAAAGATGGCCTCTTGTTGCCTGGTATGTTACTTTTATCATTGAATTCAGTGTGCTGACACACACAGATACAGACAGGTAATGGGGCCTTTGATCAGAACATCATATGATGTAAATGGATGGGGAAGGGATTGAAACACAGTGATTAATTAAATAGGTATTAGTAAAATTCGAGGAGAAGTCCCCAGTACACGACCAACAACCGGTTTGCAGGGGGTAGGGGGTAGCTGGTCTGCGTAATAAAGGTTAAGCCAGACTGGTTACCCCTGAAAACCGTGGGTCACTGGCAGCTAAGTAGCACCAGGGGCCATGTAATGTAACCTGTAAAAGTCAAAGTGCTTTTCCACTTTACATGTTCCCCTTGCCCCAGAAACATGAAACTTCAGGAGTATAAGTTTTGTTTGGAAATGCAGTTATTTTGTTTGCAGGAGTTTGGGGGCCAAAGTTACCGGTAGTGCCCTAATTCTCCCCGGCGTGCAAGCATGATTTACCGGTATACGGGTTGAATTATACCGGGGCTACCCAGCATCACCCAGACTCTTGGTTTTCGAACCCAGATATCTCAGACACATTTCCCTCACAGGTATGAGTCCCGCCCCCAACCCCCCCCCAAGTCATATTCTGTATTAAAACATATTTTATTGTGTCTGGTGCATTTCTTATAAATGTCTATGCAGTCAGACTGGGCATCCCCATAGATGCCGGGATGTCTGGATAGACATCAGAGTTCAAAGGAGGGAGGATGTCCAAAGGTAACAAAACCACTTGGTGGGCGAGGAAGGGCAACTTGCCAGGTCAGGAGAACAAAGACCTGGTGGAGCCTGCCCAGCGGGGGGCAATGATTTAACTGGGGGAGATACAGCTCGTAGACACATTTTCCCATTGGCTAATTCATATTTCCCGCCCGCCCAGCTTTTCGAGCCGGCTTGGCACGCCTCCTCCTCTGACGTCAGCTAAGAGACGAGCCCCTGTTTCTACTGGCTAGTGGGAGGGAATTCCCACGCTCTGATTGGTCGCTCATCCTACTTCCATGTTAGAGAGAGAACAGCGGAGTGTATGTAAGGCGATGGCAGAGACGGAGAACTAGACCATTCTATGACTTGGGCCGGTGATGCAAAGGCGGGCTTTTCAAAGCGAATAACAGAGTAACCGGCTTCATTTTTGGAGCTAAGAAAGCCTACCTAGCTGAGGCTAAGTCAAGCGTCGGGACTAAGTTCTCATTTTAGAACGTAGCGGTCGCGGCTAGGCTTTCTAGCCAAAAAGAGGACCAGGAAGCCGGGAGGGATTTCCCAGTCAGGGTAAGCCTTCCGAAGCAGGCACCCTGCACCTATTTGAGCCTAGTTTTCACTCCTAGACCCTCAGTAAGTGTGTATTTCGTCTGTATTTTGTATTCATTTTTGTGTACGCGGGTTTACCTGAATAAACCTCATTTTATTCCACTACCTTGTTTTGCCTAGTGAATTTATCCCAGAAGGCATAAAGGTGTTAAAAGTGCTGGTCTCCCATGACAGGCTTTTTGCAGGAGATTACTGTACATCTCCTTTGAAAGTGTGTGTTGTTTTTTTATATTGGTAAGTCATATAGAGAAGGAATAAGTCTAATAGAGAGTAGTGTTGGGAAATTGACAACGAGGATCTCATGACCGAAGCCTTGCAGACAAGTTGGGGCAAGGTATTAAGTGGGTGGGAAAGATCTGTAGTAAAACAAATAGGGCATGACAAGTACAACTGTAGTTGTTGATGTATGGTGTTTTGTTTGTATTTCTAATTCATTGCAATAAAACAATATGTAACAAATCTCTAAGATATGATATGATAGGATAACTGTGATGGTAGGGGCAGTATGTCACATTAAAGGTTAAGCCCGTCTGTTGCCCCATCTGTCAAGATGGATGTCTGGGTTACAAGCTAACAGACCATCATATGTGGCTTAAATGGCTGGCCAGTGTTATACTGTGTGCCCGCTGAAATGTTTGTTCCCCATGTAACTGTAATGCAATGGTATGACTCCTTTTATGTGCTGGGTTGATAATTAACTGAGCCCACAATTCACAGTCAGCACAGTAAGGAATCTGGGCATGCTATGTAAATGTGGGTTAGGTTGAGGTGCTTGGGACACTGGAGGAATGGGGAGGGGTGTTACAGTCCAGGTGGGAAACAGTCCAAAAGCGGATCCAATGTTCGTCCCCAACTCTGAGGCACCTATCTCTGCAGGAGGTATCAGATCTGTACTGGGAATTATTGCTGGGTCTTAGCCCCGTCAGCATGATTCCCACTGCCCTTAAGCCCAGCCCTTTCGGCTGTTTCTAGAGCACTGTCCCCGCCCGTGGCCCGGATTGGTTCATCACCGTCGAGCCCTCGCTCTGTGATTGGCTGGTATGTAGCATCCATGCTCTGATTGGTCGGCACCCGGTCTTCCATGGTTTGGGATGGAGATTGGGAAGGAGATTGGGAAACTGTGTAACCCCCTGCCGATCACAGTTCCAGATTCAGTTGGTGTGTTACTCTGAGGTTTTGCCGGAGGCACACAGTTCCAGAACAAGGCTCGGTTGCGTAGTGTTAGGAATCGGCGTTCTCCGCGCTCCCCACACAGAGCACTCACTTCCTTCTTCGATTCCTCCGCTCAGCGGCGCGCCCACGCCCTCCCGCGCGCACACCTGCACCATCCACTGGCTCGGTCCACACGCGTACACCGGTTACGAAGCGCGCTCGTTCTGCACACTCTTCTTTCCATCCCCCGGACCTCAGGCTCCGCCCCCACAAGCCGCACGGGCATACTCAGGTTACCAACAAGTCTCACCTGGCCTGTTATGCCTGCACCAATCTGCAGTGTCTACCTGTAGCTCTTCCTATCCCGCCTCCGTTCCTAATTGGACCTTCCAGCTTTATCTAGCTCCTCTCTGCTCTCAGTCTTTGCTCGACATAGTCTCTGCATGGAAGTACTTCAGGATTCTCTCAGTGTTTTCACAGGTTCTGACACGGCTCGTACGACTACCCCCTCTGGCTCTCGATCTCGGCACTCCTTGGACAACGCTCACTCTGATACCCCTCGAACCCAGCTTGGACTACAACCTATCTCCGCTCTCCACTCCTTGACCTCGGCAAGGCATTCTTCACTCTATCTCTACAACCGGTACCGGCAAGTATTGTCTACATTACTACACCTGGCCTGGCAACACTTTATACCACACTCCGGACACGCTCCCTTAGCTGCGGGTGCATGTATTACCACTTCCCCCTTCAGCTCAGGGGACGAATCTGGTCTGCGGGCAGCACCGGCGTAACACGTAGACAAGCGGGAATTTTTAACTTTCTAGCATCCCTATGGTACTGTGGTACTGAGACTACCGGTGTGTGGAAGACATCTTGGGTAAGCCTGTAAGCCTACAGAAGTGGCACCCAGCACCTAGCAAGCTAGGACTCCCCCCGTAACCCGTTTTGGAGTGTGATCCTGAAGTTGAGTATTGTCCTTCTTCTGCTGGCTCCAGACGAAATAAACCTGTTTTATTTAACTCCTTCATTCTGTCTGGTGCTTGCGATCCCGTGTAGATTATCCTTGTCTCCTGTGTCAATAACTATATACAAATTTATTCAAAGTCAATACAAGGAGCTTTCAAAATAACTATTCATCCCAAGGGCAGTACAAACAATGCAGGTCATCCCTTAATGTTGGAGGAAAGGAGATGGTTCTTAGAGTAAGGGCAGTTACAGTGTGGAATTCATTACCTATAGAGACTGTGATGGCAGATACAATAGATAACTTCAAAAAAAGGGTTGGACATATTTTTAGAAAGGAAAGGTATAAAGGGTGTGAAAAGTGTGAATAAAGGAGACACATCTGAGGATTATTGCAGAATAACAAACGAGTTTATTTTGTATACATGTGCACACATAGAAGGAAGTTTAAAAATAAAACTTCCCCATCAAATGTGGCCTACAAGACATATTTATACCAAAAATACTAAGCCCATGCCCCCTTTATGAGGTGGCGTGTGCTTCATTACATAAGCTTATAAAATAAACAAAATATGAATATGAACATTCAGTTAATAACATAACTGTAAGATTCATACTATTATTCAAGCCAGTGACCTTTTCTCTATATACGTGATTTCTGAGAAAGGGTGTATTTGACCATGAGACCCTCCCCCTGAATGCGAGATGTGCCTGTTATCTATATTTTATTTTCATAACAGTCCTCCCATTTCCAATTCTTGTGGTTAGCTGAAAGGCTTATTATCACTAAAAACTTTAGGAGCAGAAAAGAAAAAATCTCTTTCATACTTCCCCAATTGTCATACAATGAACAAAATGGATGACAATATCAGGCACCTAAGATGGATGCTGACTTAAAATGGCTGCTCAGATCCCAGTGCTGTTTACGTCAGACCCCCCCATAATGTACTTTTTTCTCAACTTTGTCAAGGGATATACCAAATAATTAAACATGGGAAGGATGTTGATCCAGGGAGTAAGCTGATTTCCATTATTTGGAGTCAGGAAGGAATTTATTTCCCCCCTTTTGAGACATCATTGAATAGTGTTTCACTGGGGATATTTGTTTGCTTTTGTGTGGATAAAAATACTGTAAATACAAATATAGGATAAATATCTGTTGTCTAAATTTAGTATAGTTTGAACGTGATAGTCATATAGTTACATAGTAGATGAGGTTGAAAAAATAAATATGTCCATGTAAATATAAGAGTGTAATTACTAAGCAGTGCTATGCTATAAGACTCCTTCCGGTGCCAGAAGATTTACAGATGATTCAAGTGAATGTGCTGTAAGGTGTCTTATTCCCTAGCAATGCTTAGTAGAGATGCCTCAAAATGTACAAGCATCTTGACTTCTTGTTGTTATAACCAATTTGTAGAATTGATGGTGTATTATATGGAAAGCTTTCATTGTTGCTGCTAATTATATTATACTACACTTGTACATCACATAATATTATGCCATATTATGTCACATAATGGTTGATTATAATTAACATTTTAAATTGTATATGTGCCTATGCTTGTTTGTTTTTCTTGCTCAGGAAACCCAGACATTGGCATTTTGAAGCACCAGGAAAGGTATTATGTTTTTAGTTCAAAGGAAGCTGCCTGCATGTTTGCGCAGGATCCAGATCACTACATCAGCTTAATTGGAGAGAAAGCCAAGCAATGCGCAGAGCTCATACAGTTACTAGAGTTGCATGATCAATTTGCATCCATTACTCCTTACTCCCAGGTATGTGACAATAGCTTTCTAATTTTTTTTTTGTTTTCTATCTAATCTCTTAGGTTGCTTGAAATAAGTTGCATCACTGCCCATTTTAAGAGCCATTATTCATACAAATAAAACATACAGTAGGAACATAAGTCAACAGCAAAAAAGGCTGAAAGGGCCACTTTATCAAATGGAAGATGCCAATTAGTTTCCAGTTTGAGTCTCCTCCTCTCTTTTTGGTTTCTTTGTGCTTGTACCTTGCATTGTTGAATTCAGTTTTGCCGATCACCCCTTCAATGTGGCATTTCCGTGTAAATACTAATCTTTGAATAAAGAAGAACCTTTGAGTTTTCTCGTAATCTAACCATGACCATATTCATGGGGGGGGGGGGGGGGGGGTTGTATCAGTTTGGAAGAACACCTCGGTAGCACTTTTCTTCCTTCTCTTTGTGAATGTTTTTCTAACAGCAGACACTTTATTCTAAGGCTGAAATAGGCCTACGGCGGGGGAGCACATGACCTCTGAGACAACAGATCCCTGACGCTTAATACATGCATAATACATATATAAAGGGTAAAAACATGTAGTTTGTGAAAATGATGGGTGATGTGAGCCACATTGGTGGGTGATGAGACCCTATAAATATTCATCACCTACGCGTTTCTCAGCAGTGGGTCTGTTGCGCACAGTAATTGTTTTCAATCAAAGTCCTATTAGATACATTGTTACATAAAGCAAATGCTTATTACATACATTACCAAAAATATCCCTTGAAACAAATATATGACATACCTACCAACTAATGCGAGGTCAGCGTGATAATGATCCAGGCTGCTCTTTCTTCAGATATTACTCTACTACACCGTTGCTGAAACCTGCAAAGGCGAATGTAAAAACAGGACTGTGGTCGTTATCACACAGGGCACCTGGCCTTATTCGCGCTGGTGGGATATTTGTAGCGTTTGTGTGTTTTGATCAAAAATGGTAGAACTTGCACTCAGCGTTTGTGATATAGCAACATCAACAGGTGTTATGATCCTACAGCCATACCACTAGGCGCATGTTATAACACAATACCTGACTGGATTAGCACTCGGTAATAGAGAAAAGGATAAAAAAAAATACACTCGCGTGTTCCTTTTGGTATCAACTAGATTTCTTCGTCATGGGCCAGGGGCCTTGAAACGTTGCTCATTGTGCTGCGATAAGTGTGTGTCTGTATAATCTGTACATTAAAGAAGAAATCTAGTTGATGTCAAAAGGTACACGTGAGTGTATTTTTTTTTTTTTTATCCTTTTCTCTATTACCGAATGCTGATCCAGCCAGGTATTTTGCGTGATGAATATCCACTGCAAAAGTTCTTATTTTTCTGCAAATCGTAATGTACACTAACAGAGACCACAAAGGATGAGTGAGGAAAAAACATTATTTACTGACCATATTACATTTATGCAATAGCGTTTTTGGGGGCATATTTTCGCTTTTTCTATTGTTTGAGTATGGGCTTTTTAATGTTCAATTTTTGCATCAAAATAATTATTTGCGATTAATCGGTGAGATTAAATTGGTTTGTTATGTATTTAGCTCTGCTTTTAGTCTCATTTCTCTTTTCCAGTTTATTTTCACTAATATACAGTACACAAATATATCAAAGATGTTTTTTATATATGTAACGGTGTTTCTGGCCCGGTCTGACCCACCCAATCTCACATTGGCCCCTGTGGTCTAACCGGACCCCATTACAGTGTGGATATGTCATATGGTGCACCCGTTGGCTACAGGACTCCTGAGTCTCCCGCATGATGGTGTGTGGGGAGAACCCGTCCAGACAGGCAGCTGAGGTAGTGTGCTGAGTCTCACCTAGTTCCAGTGCAGCGCCTCCACCTCACCAGGGTCCCTGCGTCCGCATGGGGATGATCCTGACGAGGAACTCCTCGGTGGTGCAACCTCCTGTGTAATCATTGGACTCTCACACACAGGGGTTTCTCTGATAAGCTCCATCTTTATTGTCACGGTGGGCATAGCTGCCCTCCACAATGGGTATATTCAGCCGATCATCTCGCCCGTGCTCCCTTTAGATAGGTATATCACCTAGATCAGGGATTCACTTATTCCCTCAGGAATCACTATCCTGTGCCAGGTCCCTGGACACAGCCTCCCATGGAGTTACTATAACATAACTGACACTCTAATAGAACTTGAACTCCTGCCTCAGCTCTGACAAGAGCTGAACTCTTCCTCCTCCTCTCAGCAGAACCTTCTAGCAACTAACTTTTAGACACAGTGCTGTGCCTTATGTAAGCTTCTGAGGCTGACACACCTCTGACATCACTAACCATGGAGTCAGAGCATGTGACCAGTCCCAGCCATACACAGGGCACCCCACCAGGGTGTGAGGGGAAACCTCCATAATTACTGCTGGCATGCCCACACTTACCAGGCCTTACTGCCAACAGGAGAGATGACTGTAGGCATTTTACATGACCGCTACATTCTCCCCCTGGTGAATCCCATCGTCCTCGCTGGGACCTAAATTTGTATACCTCTTTCCAGGAAGCACTGTAACGGAAAACATAATTAACATCACACAAATTTCCTCATAATGCAGTACATATGAATACAGTCATCCGCCAAGCCCGCCCCGACCAGCAGCCACAGACCCGCGTGATGCGTTAGTACCCCCTAAAAATAGTGATCTGGGTCGGGTTTCCTCACCTCCCTGTTACCCATATCCAGGACCGTGACATAGTAATGCCTAGGTGATCCTCTCTCTGGCACATAGGTCACCCTATGTTTGTGAACATTTCTCCCTATGCTCCACACTCGCATCAGGGTGTCTATCCTTTCTTCCGCCTTCTTACCTACAATGGCGCTCCCCCTATTTACTAAATACAGCTCTATAGTCTCTTGGAGCCACTTTTCCCTATTGTCCTCAATTTCATCCATCAGGGGCTCCGGAACATAGGGATACTCCAACCCATGGGATTTTTTATATTTGACTATTATAGCCCTCTCCGCCCTACTGACCCTGGTCAGATCAGCATTACCTGCCCTCCCAGGTAACACCCATGATAGGGGCTCATCAGGATCGACTGGATCTGACAGTGTGTCGGGACCCATGGGCGCTATGTCTCTACGCTCCAGCTGGAACCACCTCTCCTGTAATTCCCTGTCCCTCTGCTCGGGTGTAAACTCTCCCTCTCTCCACCAGAAATCTACCACGTCCTCCCGCCGGATGAGGAACCGAGTACGGTCCATCCACGCGGAGTACCCTTCAAATAGCGGGGCCCACCACCGGGTCTCCTTAAATGGGTTAGGCCCTGGTTCCCTGTCGTCGTCAAATGAAAATACCCCTGACGACCTTGTGGATCGCGAGTTGAACCACCTCGAGGACCCCGGAGCCTTTACTGCCGGTTGGGGTGCTGTATCTGCTACCCTCAATTCTCCCCCTCCCCGTGAATCGCCCTCCGTAGCGCCACTGCGCTGCCTTTCCCCAGTCCGTCTTCCCTCTCCCCCTTGTGAATTGTCCACGTACTCCAGGCTAGGCGGTGAACCCGGTGACCGTGTGATGGGGGTAGGGGTATTAACTATGGCGGGGGTTTGGGCATAGGGGCACGGAACGGGACCCCACGGGGTTACGACCCGCTCCTGGCTGTCCGTAGACTGGTCCAAGGATGATGTCTCACCCTCCTCAGTCCTGAGATCGTCTCTCCAATTTCTGGGCCTTGTAAGTGATCGGGGACCTTCCCCCGACCGCCGAAGCGTCGCTGCTTTGTCTTCCTGGGTTCCGCCGTCGCCACCGGAAGTGACGTCCTCCCCGGAACCGGAAGCGTCGCCATCTCGCGTGGGACCCCCATGCGGGATCTCTTCCTCTATGACGACATCCGGTTGCTCCGCCGTCACCACCGGAAGTGATGCCGTCTCTCCACGTGCGCGTTGGGCCTGGCGCGGCCCTTCCAGCGCTTCGCCGTCTGCTGCAACCAAGTAAGTAATAGGGCTGCTTGGCTTACCCGTCCGCAGGGGTGTAGGCGTCTCTCTCCCGTCTCCGCCAGGTCCTGGAATGGCGGGACTCCGTCGGTTGGATCGCCGATCTGCGGGGGACGTCCTGTCACTCACCCCACGGGGTGTCGTTCTCCCGGTATGCCTTTTCAGCTCCGTCTTTACTACCGCCAGCTCACGGAGGTCCTCGTCTGAGTAATCCCCTCGCCCGGACTTAGGGGTCTCCGGGCGGGGTGACAGTCTCTTTTCCCCGAACGCGGGGGTTGATTCAGCCGCCTCAATCGCCAGTGACCCAGCCGACTTGACCGGCTCCAGTCCCTTGGTTCCGGGACTCGCGCGGTTGAGCCATAGCGCGCCCGGGGACTCGGCGGAGCGCCTTGTCACGTCCACCGGGGGGTCAGCAGGCTGTATAGGAATAAATGTGGGCATAGGCCACAGGTACAAAGTCCCGCAATGAGGGCAACGTGCCGCCGTGTTGACCGTGCCTCCGGGCAGCCCGCATTGTAGGCATAGCCCAACCACCGTCTCGGTATTGGCCACCCTCACTACTAGCACCCCGCCGGGCACTGAGTAGGGCTGTGTAGAGACCATTGTGCCCCCAGTGGAGGAGCAGGCCATTCTCTTTACAGGAGCCACTTCCTGTACAGGTCTCTCCTTCTCAGTGGTTCCTCGCAACTGACTGATGGAAGTTGCTGGATCCGCCACTCCCTGCTTCGGCTCCTCCCTTCTTTGACAGAGCTGGAACCCGCCCCCAGGGGTTGCAATAATGGGCGGGTCCCACAGGGGAATATCATGCCCCCTAATTAAGGCCGCACCTCTCTCAGTCCTGGTGGGCGCGGTTAGCGTTTTCGCGCCAATTTGGGGGTCTTTTCCCGCGGCTAGTTCCCGCCTTCTCCTGGCAGCCGCCCTTCGTGCAAGATAACCATCCTTTTTGCACGGCTCTTCCACGGCCGGAACTACTTTCTGTAGTGGCGCCGTCTGAATATCAGTCCCTGGGCCCAGTGGGTGCATCCCCACAGGCCATAGTTGATAGTCACTCCCCCTGGTAGAAATCAGGGGAGGGTCCCATAAACTCAACGGTTGACTCAGCACAGGGGCTGAATTAGTCACTGTCCATCCCGGCGCAGCCATAGCTTTCGCGCCATGCCCCCCTTTAGGGCGGGGCTCTGCTGTTCGCGCCATTCCCGGCCAGCTTTTTGCAAGTCCTGCACCAGCCACATTTTCTGTAACTGTCCCATGCGGTTTCCCTAGCAAGCGGGAACCGCCATTTTGGTTGATTTTTGCGCCCAAAAAGTCCATGTGTTTGCTCTCCTCACGGGGTTCTCCCCCAATTATTACAATTTCCTCACACTCTTCAAGGGTGGCCCCTCGCTGTCCCATACAGGATAAAAACGGGGCAGCCATAGCCTTCGCTCCGCTCCAGAGCAGCCTGGTCAATGACAACTCGGCGACAGTCTGCTCTTCAGTGGGTTGCACGCCACGGGTGCCCTCCCCATCAGCCTCTGTCCACCATTTCATGTTCTCCGCACCACGCGGATCCTCCACTCTCTCGTAACAGTTGTCGTACATGGGGCTCCACTCTGCGGGGCAGCCACCACACCGGTACAATAAAGATCAGCTTCAGATGCACCACCACATGTGTACCTTATCTAGGTGTGACCCAGTGTTGCACTACCTCAGGCTAGGCTCACTCTCTCAGTGTCTGCTGTGGCTCCTTCCTCCCAGTCTGTGCTCCCTACGGTGAGTGTCTGGAATGGGCTAGGTACTCTGGCTCTGCCATGCAGTACTTGGGGCGTCTACCTGTCTTGGTCAGCCTAGCGCAGACCCTCTCCAGGACTCCTGACCAAGTTAACAGGCTATCCCTTCTGGCATCCTACCAACTAGCACTGCCTCAAGGTGACTCGGTCAGCTATAACCCGGCTCCAGACCCCTCACTCCCTTCAGGCCCCTAGGTTGTCCCGTCAGCCCCCTGACCACCCCTAGGTCCGTCCCTACGCAGCACAAAGTGGCAGCAGACACTCTCCCTGTTTCCAAGTGACCTAGCTAGAGCCTGTCCTGATGACAGATCTGATCTCAGCAGCGCCTCCAAATGTAACGGTGTTTCTGGCCCGGTCTGACCCACCCAATCTCACATTGGCCCCTGTGGTCTAACCGGACCCCATTACAGTGTGGATATGTCATATGGTGCACCCGTTGGCTACAGGACTCCTGAGTCTCCCGCATGATGGTGTGTGGGGAGAACCCGTCCAGACAGGCAGCTGAGGTAGTGTGCTGAGTCTCACCTAGTTCCAGTGCAGCGCCTCCACCTCACCAGGGTCCCTGCGTCCGCATGGGGATGATCCTGACGAGGAACTCCTCGGTGGTGCAACCTCCTGTGTAATCATTGGACTCTCACACACAGGGGTTTCTCTGATCAGCTCCATCTTTATTGTCACGGTGGGCATAGCTGCCCTCCACAATGGGTATATTCAGCCGATCATCTCGCCCGTGCTCCCTTTAGATAGGTATATCACCTAGATCAGGGATTCACTTATTCCCTCAGGAATCACTATCCTGTGCCAGGTCCCTGGACACAGCCTCCCATGGAGTTACTATAACATAACTGACACTCTAATAGAACTTGAACTCCTGCCTCAGCTCTGACAAGAGCTGAACTCTTCCTCCTCCTCTCAGCAGAACCTTCTAGCAACTAACTTTTAGACACAGTGCTGTGCCTTATGTAAGCTTCTGAGGCTGACACACCTCTGACATCACTAACCATGGAGTCAGAGCATGTGACCAGTCCCAGCCATACACAGGGCACCCCACCAGGGTGTGAGGGGAAACCTCCATAATTACTGCTGGCATGCCCACACTTACCAGGCCTTACTGCCAACAGGAGAGATGACTGTAGGCATTTTACATGACCGCTACATATATATATATATATATATATATATATATATATATATATATATATATATATATACATATATATATATTAAGCAGAGTTTTATATATATATATATATATATATATATATATATATATATATATATATATATATATATATGCAAATACAACTGTATGCTCATCTGCATGTCTTAGGCAGGTCTGCAACCCCGCCTTTCCCCATTATCACCCAGCATACAGCACTTCCACTGCAGCAAGGGATTCTGGGAAATGACATGCAAATGAGCACACATTGTCACTTTTTGCCTCAAAAACCATTTTTAACATGGTTCCTATATATATGTGTGTGTGTGTGTGTGTATAGCAAATGGAAATATAACTGTATGCTCATTTGCATGTCTTAGGCAGGTCTGCAACCCCACCTTTCACCATTATCACCCAGCACACAGCACTTCCACTGCAGCAAGGGATTCTGGGAAATGACATGCAAATGAGTACACACACACACACACACACACACACACACACACACACACACACACACACATATATATATATATATATATATATATATATATAGTATATAAAATAAATACAAATTCATTTTGACCATTGACAGCATGAATGTAGGTTAGTTTAGATGTAACTGTTATAATTGGTATTACATTCTTCTTTCTTCCACCAGGCCCAAGCTGCTGAAAAACTTTTAATGAAGCCAATCTCTAAGTGCAATAGAGGCACACAAACTGATACTCACATAGTGGAAACAAATATTGTCAAGTCGTATGAGTGGAATGAATGGGAACTGAGAAGAAAAGCGATTAAACTGGTTTGTATTTATAGTCTCAGGTATTTTTTTAAAATTGGGGTTAGTACATCTTTCTTCCACATGTAGTAAGCATTTCTGAAAACATGATTGAATATGAGAAACAATGAAAATGATCAGCAGGTTGTTATGTCCTTAACTGAACAACAGTACACATCTTTAATTTCTAATCTGAAACCGTAATATTTAGCATCTTAACATACTGTAACCTAAAATGTATCAGGTATTTCAAATGGTGCAAGTGAAGCCATTATTGTCTTGTGCGAACTATGATTAGTAAACGAACATTGCAAAATGAAACAAGTAAATATATATGTCATTGTGACAGCAGGGGGAGCATGGCATTCCCAAATAAAGGTTAAACCTAAGGCTGCGTCCATAGATGGACAGTCGGCGCTGAGCCGTGTGGACGCTCCGTGATGAGCCCCGTCATCCTCAATGAGGATGTCTTGAGAGGGGGCTCCCGCGAGCGTCCCCAGGCGTGCTGAGGCGCAGGGATTTTCAGCCGACAGCAGAACCTGTTTCTGAGCGCGCTGTCGTCTGAAAACCTCCAATCAGAGCGAAGCAGCGTCAACGTCATGGCACCGTGACGTTGGCGCTTCGCGGGCTATTGGCCCACCCCCTCACAACGGATTGGCTCAGTGGAGTACAGGGACTCCCCTGTTTGGTCGGCACCCAGTTCTCCATGTTTCCAAATGAAGGATGGGAAACTATAGAACCCGACGCGGATCTCGTCTCCGCAGTTGTTCACGGTTACTCTGGTGTCTTTGCTTGTGTTGCTCACTGTTGGCTCTGGTCAAATAAATTTACGTTTATTAACTCTTGTGTTCTGCATGGTGATTACGATCCCTAGTAGTCTGGTCACCCCCAAATCGTGACAATCATACTGATGCATTCTTAAAAATTTTTTTGTAGATTACCTACATTTAAAACATAAATACATTTTTTTTTATTCGCAGACTTCTTGTTTGACTTACTTGTAAAAAAGAAACAGACTTATTTTAGAAAGACTCTCTTCCTTTCTGTTTCTATACCACAAGTACTATATAAAGCAGCAATCCCGTCTGAAAGCAAGCATTGTTCTGAGCGCTGGAAAACCGCGGTGTGCAGGATGTTTGAGTTTTTATTTTTGTTGTTGCAAGTATTAGAAAAAATGACGTGTTCGTGAGGTCACCAATAAAATGCATTCCCCCCCCCCCCCCAGGCACAGTACCATTTCCTTTATGTAAACCACTTTAATCCTTTGAGTGTCCCAAAATGGACCCTGCCCAGCACTCTAGATGCGTTATAACATAGATGGTATGTCATGCTAGAAGTGTTTGTTTTGTAGGTGGAGATCGCATCCACCACATAACGCGATCCGAACAGAAATGGGTTATTCTCTACTTCCATTCCCGTCCTGGGGTGCCTCTCTGCAACCTTGTGATCACAAGGTTGAGGGCAGGAAGATTGTTCAGGTGCTGCTGGTATTTAGGCACTCAAAGTGTTAAAGCAACAATCCCACCCATAAACCTATATGAGTTTAACTCATATTATGTTGGCATATTGCCATGCCCTGCTATTATTTTGTTTATTTTTTAGTGTTAAAAACCATGATTGTATTAATCTCTAGCAGCTGAGGTTACCATGGTAACCGTTGTACTGCACTGGGCTGCAAGGAGAGCGCCATTTTAACATCCCAGAGGACAATTAATATTTCTAGCAAGTATCTCCTGAACGAAGGAGCAGATTTTAAAAAATAGTAACACCTGAAAGGGCAGGAAGAAATCTCCTAAAGTAAGTAAAATAAATATGCAATGCAATTGCAGTCAGCGTGGCCTGCCGCTTTTAACTACTAGGAACATTCATTTTCACTAACTCTGGGTATGCTACGTCAGTGTGAGTTAACCCTTCTACTAGAAACAAAACCTCATCTCTCTGTGTCTTCTGCAGAGAGTAAGGAGGATAAGATCCTCCTTCCATCCAAACTTCCCTGTGTAGCTACAGCCTAACCAGTGTCACACTATGGGGGTAATACCATATTGTCCGAAGCACGTACCTCCATTGTCCGAAAAAACCCTGTTGTACACTTGGGACTATAGAGAATTATACCCCATGTGGTATGTAAAGTTTATGGCTATGAGCTGTATGCAGATTCAGCTTTCTCAATTTCTTGCTTGCCTCTTCGCCTTTCTACATGTAATGTTATTTGTTTTTTCCCCAACTGCAGGCTAATTTGCGCAAGAAAGTGACTCACTCAATGCAGACACATGGCAGTCACATGAGAAGAGATAATTTTTCCCAGGTCTACCTACCAAAGCAAGTCAGTACTCAGACTAAACGGGACAACTCAAGCAATGTGCCCAAGCCACAGATCTATCTGGCAGGACTTCGTGGAGGAGGGATGTCAAAACCTACTAACATGGTCAAAGTGAATTTAACAAGAGCTGTTGATGAATCTTAACTGCAAAATACATTTGTTAATTAATACAATAAATATTTCCATTATGGTAAAATGCACACTGTTAACTTTTTATTTATTGCTTGACTTCGTTTTATTGAAAGTTTTACAGTTTTAACAATGTGTAAAAATGACAGATTTGAGGAAGGGATGGGGTGGGGGTGCCGTATAAATCAAAATTGGGGAGAGGTGGGATGTGAGGAGGGATCAATTGTTTCCAATAACATAAATGTAGGGGTCACATTGAAAACAGTTGCTTTCCACTTGTATTTGCATAATCCTCTATACTGCAATGCCTATATGGGAGCCAAAGCACTTCTTATGACAACTTAACGTAAAGAAAATTGTGAAAGAGGAATGTAAGCTTTTTTTCAGTTTAGAGGCTCAACAAATGTTGGTCAAGACCCGGGATAGCAGAGTACAGTACACCATCCAGGGCTACCAGACCTTCTGAAACTTAACACAGGAGTATAAACCATTAATCATGCACGTCATTTTTTCCATCTGGTAGTTAAATCAAATTTTATTACAGATTGTGACCCTTGTCAGGATCAAGTTTTGTTTCCATAGAGCTACATCTTATACTATATTAGTGAAAGCACTGTATGCCTGCCTGCCTGCATGCATGCCAGCCTGCCTGCCTGCTGGATGTCCGGTGTCCCTAGGGGAAATCTCATTGGTCCCTTGGGCCGCCCCCGCACACCTCTCATTGGCCTGAGGCGGAGTGACGGCCCAAAGGACACACAGGGACACAAACACACACACAGGGACACACACAGGGACACACACACAGGGACACACACACAGGGACACACACACAGGGACACACACACACACACAGTAGGGGGGGGGGTGTACATTAGCAGCATGTATAACCCGGGGGGGGGGGGGGCCCTCACATACCCGCCGGAGCCTCCGCCTCTTCCTCCCCGAAATCAGCCTCCACACCCGCGCGCACCTCCTCCTCTCCCCGTGTCTCCCGCGCTTTCAAACCCCCCCCCCCCCCCCGGCGCCGCTACAGTCAGCGGAGGAGCGAGTGCCCGGGACACAGCGGGGGAGCGGCCACAACAAGCTGCCTCCCGCCTCAGTTCCACGTGGGAGCGGCCGGACGGGTGAGTGAGCGGCCTTCACCCACCCCTCACCCCCCTTCAAATCACCTCCCCTCCACCCCCCCCCCCCCGGCGCCGCTACAGTCAGCGGAGCGAGCGAGCGAGCGCCCGGGACACAGCGGGGGAGCGGCCACAACAAGCTGCCTCCCGCCTCAGATCCACATGGGAGCGGCCGGACGGGTGAGGGAGCTGCCGGACGGGTGAGTGAGCGGCCGGACGGGTGAGGGAGCGGCCTTCACCTCCCCTCACCCCCCTTCACCTCCCCTCACCCCCCTTCACCTCCCCTCACCCCCCTTCACCTCCCCTCACCCACCCCTCACCTCCCCTCACTCCACTTCCCTTCCCTTCACCTCCCCTTCACCCCCCCACCTCCCCTTCACCCCCCCACCTCCCCTTCACCCCCCCACCTCCCCTTCACCCCCCCCACCTCCCCTTCACCCCCCCCCACCTCCCCTCCACCCCCCCCTTCACCTCCCCTCCACCCCCCCCCCCCCACCTCCCCTCCACCCCCCCCCCCTTCACCTCCCCTCCACCCCCCCCTTCACCTCCCCTCCACCCCCCCCTTCACCTCCCCTCCACCCCCCCTTCACCTCCCCTCCACCCCCCCCTTCACCTCCCCTCCACCCCCCCCGTTCACCTCCCCTCCACCCCCCCCTTCACCTCCCCTCCACCCCCCCCTTCACCTCCCCTCCACCCCCCCCTTCACCTCCCCTCCACCCCCCCCTTCACCTCCCCTCCACCCCCCCCTTCACCTCCCCTCCACCCCCCCCTTCACCTCCCCTCCACCCCCCCCTTCACCTCCCCTCCACCCCCCCCCCTTCACCTCCCCTCCACCCCCCCCCCTTCACCTCCCCTCCACCCCCACCCTTCACCTCCCCTCCACCCCCACCTTCACCCCCCCTTCACCTTCCCTTCACTCCCCCCTTACAACCTCCCACCACCTCCTCACCACCTCCACCCCCCTTCCCACCTCCCCCAACTCCCCACCACCCCCCCCCTTCCCACCACCTCCCCCCCCACCCACCCCCCTCCCCACCACCTCCCCCCCACCCCCCCCCCCTCCCCACCACCCCCCCCCTCCCCACCACACGTATACACACACGTACACACACAATATATACATACACACAATATATACATACACACAATGTATACACACACGTGTATACACACACGTGTATACACACACACACACATGTGTATACACACACGTCTATACACACACACACGTCTATACACACACACACGTGTATACACACACACACGTGTATACACACACGTGTATACACACACACACGTGTATACACACACATACGTGTATACACACACACGTGTATACACACACACGTGTATACACATACACGTGTATACACATACGTGTATACACACACACGTACACATACACACACACACACATGTATACACACACACACATACAATGTATACACACAAACATGTATACACACACACACACCCCAGCACCACCACATCAGCACACCGGTATCCCATGCCCCCCCAGCACACTGGCATTCTCGGCTCCCCACCATTCCCAGCCCCCATCAACACCATCAGCACCCACACATCGCCACCTTTGCACCTCCCCCATCGGCACACCCACATCCGCACCCCCACATCAGCACCAAACCCTCCCAAATCAGCACACCAATACAATCACCATCAGTACAGCCAGAGCAGCACTACCACCGCACATGGGCCGCGTGGACCACTCCCCACCCAAATGCCACACCCACACCACAAACATCCCGGGCAACGCCGGGGCTCTCAGCTAGTAGTTACATATAGTTACATAGTAGATGAGGTTGAAAAAAGACGTACGTCCATCAAGTTCAACCTATGCTAAATTTAGACAACAGATACTTTATTCTATATCTATACTTACTTATTGATCCAGAGGAAGGCAAACAAAAAACCCCATTAAGGGGAAAAATTAATTCCTTCCTGACTCCAAGAATTGGCAATCGGATTAATCCCTGGATCAACATCCTTCCCATGTATACTTATTTGGTATATCCCTGTATACCTTTCCCATCTAAAAAGATGTCCAACCTTTTTTTGAACAAATCTATTGTATCTGCCATCACAGTCTCCATGGGTAATGAATTCCACATTTTAACTGCCCTTACTGTAAAGAACCCTTTCCTTTGTTGCTGGTGAAATTTCCTTTCCTCCAACCTTAAGGGATGGCCCCGAGTCCTTTGTACTGCCCGTGGGATGAATAGTTCTTTTGAAAGCTCCTTGTATTGTCCCTGAATATATTTGTATATAGTTATCATATCCCCTCTTAGACGCCTCTTTTCTAATGTAAATAAATCTAATATAGCTAGCCTCTCCTCATAAGTTAGAATGTCCATCCCCTTTATTAATTTGGTGGCTCTTCTCTGCACTCTCTCTAGTTCCTTAATGTCTTTTCTTAGGATTAGTGCCCAAAATTGTACTCCATATTCAAGGTGTGGTTTTACTAATGCTTTGTAAAGGTGCATAATTATGTTTACTTCCCTTCCATCCATTGCCCGTTTGATGCAGGATAAGATCTTGTTTGCCTTTGCAGCTACTGCATGACATTGGGCACTATTGCTAAGCCTGCTGTCTACAAGCACTCCTAAATCCTTCTCCATCAAGGATTCCCCCAATATATCTCCATTTAATTTGTAAGTCGCCTTTTTATTCTTGCATCCCAAATGCATAACCTTACATTTATCTGTATTAAACCTCATTTGCCATTTACCTGCCCACGTTTCCAGTCTCTCCAAGTCCTTCTGAAGAGAAATTACATCCTGCTCTGATTCTATTACCTTACACAATTTAGTATCATCAGCAAAGATGGAGACTTTGCTCTCGATCCCAACCTCAAAGTCATTAATAAACAAGTTAAAAAGCAGGGGTCCCAGTACCGATCCTTGAGGTACTCCACTCATGACTTTAGCCCAACCTGAAAAAGTTCCATTTATGACAACCCTCTGTTGTCTGTCCTTTAACCAGTTTTCAATCCAGGTGCATATATTATTACTGAGTCCAATTTTCTTTATTTTGTACACCAACCTCTTGTGTGAAACCGTATCAAAAGCCTTTGCAAAATCTAAGTAGACCACATCAACTGCATTACCCTGGTCTAAATTCCTACTTACTCCTCAAATAAACAAATAAGGTTAGTTTGGCAAGATCTATCCTTCATAAATCCATGCTGACTATTACTAATAATTTTGTTTCCCATTAGGTATTCCTGAATATTACCCCGTATTAAACCTTCAAGTAGTTTCCCTACTATTGAAGTCAGGCTTACAGGTCTGTAATTCCCTGGGTGTGATCTAGCTCCCTTTTTAAATATAGGCACCACATCTGCTTTACACCAATCTTGTGGTACTGAGCCTGTGGAAATGGAGTCCTTGAATATTAAATATAATGGTTTTGCTATTACTGAGCTTAACTCCTTGAGAACTCTTGGATGTATGCCATCGGGGCCAGGTGCCTTATTTACTTTAATTTTTTCAAGTCGCTTAAGAACTTCTTCCTCAGTTAACCAATTGGTCATTAATATGGAGGTTGTGGCTTCCTCCTGTGGCGCTACTATTGAACTTGATTCTTCCCTGGTAAACACAGAGGCAAAGAATTTGTTTAATACCTCTGCTTTTTCCTTATCTCCAATAATCTGCCTACCCATCTCACACTGAAAGGGTCCTATATTTTCTTTTCTCATTTTTTTGTTATTAAGGTAATTAAAGAACTTTTTAGGGTTGACCTTATTTTCTATTGCAATCCTTTTTTCATTATCCATTTTTGCTAATTTAATTGCCCTTTTGCAATTTTTGTTACATTCCTTATAATTCTGATACAATGTCTCTGTCCCTTCTGACTTAAAGAATCTAAACGCCTTCCTCTTCTTGTCCATTTCCTCCCCTACCTGTTTATTTAGCCACATTGGTTTTGACTTATTTCTTTTATACTTATTACCCAAGGGTATACACTGATAAGTGTGCTTTTCTAACAATGTTTTAAAGACTGCCCATTTATCTTCTACATTTTTCCCTGCAAAAACATCATCCCATTATATTACTACTAGATTAGACCTCAGTTTATTAAAATCTGCCTTTCTAAAGTTTAAAGTCTTTGTTGAACCCAAGTAATCTGTCTTTTGATAATTTATTTCAAATGAGACCATGTTATGATCACTGTTACCCAAATGTTCCAGGACTTGAATATTTGTTATTACTTCTACATTGGGTGATATGACCAAATCCAGAACTGCCCCTCTCCTGGTTGGTTCCTCAATAATTTGGGTCATATAATTATCTTTAAGCACCCCCAAAAACCTGTTTCCTTTTGTTGTAACGCTAATCTCATTGCCCCAGTCTGTCTGGATAATTAAAATTCCCCATTATGCAAACATGACCCAGTTTTGATGCCTTCTCCATTTGCAAATGTATTTTAGCTTCATCAATCTCACAGATATTTGGTGGTTTATAGCATATTCCCACAAACATTTTCTTTATACTTTTACCTCCACTGCTAATTTCTATCCACAAGGTCTCTACATTTTCATCATTCCCTTCATAGACATCATCCCTTATAATAGGTTTTAGATCTGGTTTAATATATAGACATACTCCACCTCCCCTTCTATTTGTTCGATCCTTCTGAAAAAGAGAATACCCCTCTAAATTAACTGTCCAGTCATGAGTTTCATCCCACCATGTTTCAGTAATGCCTATGATATCATACTGCTCCCTTGTAGCTATTAATTCAAGCTCCCCCATTTTATCTGTCAGGCTTCTTGCATTAGCAAGCATGCATTTAAGTTTTTTTTCAGCCTGTACTATTATCTTACCTGCTCCTTCCTTTCTGCTCCCACTTGGTTTAGACTTTAGAAGTTTTCTAGTATTATCTCTATTTACTATGGGTATCTCACTGCTTGTCAAACTTGCACTTTCCCCCATTCTACCTCCATACCACCTTGTATCCTCATCTATTCCATTTAGTTCATTATCTGTTTCATTCCCCTCCCCCCTCCATCCTAGTTTAAAATCTCCTCCAACCGTTTTAGCATTCTCCCCCCTAGCACAGAAGATCCCTCTTCATTGAGGTGCAATCCGTCCCTGGAATATAGATGGCACCTCTCAGAAAAGGAGTCCCAGTGCTCTAAAAACCCAAACCCCTCCTTCCTACACCACTTTCTTAGCCATGCATTAACCTCCCTGATCTCTGACTGTCTCCCTGCGGTAGCGCATGGCACTGGTAGTATTTCAGAAAATACTACCTTGGAGGTTCTTGCCTTAAGCTTTTGGCCTAGATCCCTGTAATCATTTTGTAGGACCCTCCATCTTTCTCTAACTTTGTCATTGGTCCAACATGTACCAAGACCGCCGGGTCAATCCCAGCCCCCCCCCCCCCAACAATCTGTCTACCCGATCCGCAATGTGCCGAACCCGAGCACCCGGGAGACAACAAACTGTTCGGTTCATGCGGTCCCGGCAACAGATTGCCCTATCTACCTTCCTAATAATGGAGTCCCCTACCACCACAATCTTTCTTTGCATCTGAGCATCCTGAGTCCCCACTGTGCTGGAGGAACTATTCCCCTGGCTGCTAGAGGAATTAGTCTCCTCCAGCCTTGCCATTTCTGCCCCAACATTCCCAATATCTTCACTCAACATGGCAAATCTATTGGGATGTGTCAGCTAAGAAACGACCTGCCTCTCCCTATTGCCCCTGCTTCCCCTTCTAACTGTCACCCAGCTACCTACCTGCTCCTCACTAACAGCAACTAAGCTACCTACCTGCTCCTCACTAAAAGCGCCACCATCTGCACCACTAGTCGAAGCAAGGGCCTGCTCAGTGAGCTCTAATTCCCTTTCAAGATTGCCAATGTCCCTCAATATTGCAAGTTGCCTCTTCAGATCAGCAATCTCTGATTCTAAAGAGACCACCTGCTCACACTTCTCACAGCGGTATGCTCCTTGGAACAGCTGCTCCAAGTGCACATACATGTGGCAAGATGAGTGGCATTTTCAATCCTGCTCATTCTAGCAACTATGAAGTTTAGAAGTACTAACAGTAAACTGTACTTCAATAAACTATACCTTGTTTAACTGCTTCCTTGTTCAAACTGCTTCTGGTTCTAACTGCACACACTTTAACCAACAGCACTTCAATCAACCACACAGATCAATCAGTACACGCAAGCTGCTATCCCTATTCTAGTTACGGTCGCTATGTTTGATTGTAGCTTGTTTTCTGCTCTCAATTAATCTTTAAGGGGCCTACTCAGGAGAAACAGCCACAGGTCCAGTGGAATGTCTATTTGTAGTATCCTTTGGGACCACTCTCTGGTTTTCTCCCAAAGCTGTGCTATCTTTGGGCAAGACCACCACATATGGATAATGGAGACTAGGCCTCCACAACCCTTGGTGCAGAGAGGGGAGTAATTCGGAATGATCTTTGACAGTCTAAGGCTGAGTCCATAGAGACTGCAGCCGTGCGGAGGCGCGCTGAGGGAAAGCGGGTGCTTTCCCTGGCCTTAGTTCGCGTGCCGTCCGGGGGCGTGTCGGGGGCAGGCCAGTGACATCACAGAGCTGGTTCGCCCTCATTGGGCGAACCACTCACGTGACCGGCCCTGCGCTCCCGTGAACGCTGAAACTAAAATTGAATTGTCGGCTACGCTTCCGTACGCCTGCGGAAGCGTGTGCGAGCCCCTGCTAAAGGCGCTCTCATTGCGGCTGCAGGGGCTCACTGCCGAGCGCGGGCGCTGACCATGCCCGCGGCCTAAGGGGAGTAAGGTACCGCCTCATTAGAATCTTATAGGCGGGTTCTTTTATAGAAGTACACATAGAGCTCTTAGCTGTAGCTTCAAAAATATCCCTCCCAATCCTCACCCTCCAGCACCTCATTGACGGTGGATTCCCATTGAGCCATATATTTTGGTCTAAAAATCTGATTCCACCAATGGGAACGAAAAATATCCATAGAGTTGAGAGATTGTGTGTGGGAATCAGACACACAGAATGTAATCTTCCAAATTGGGTGAGGGAGAAGGGGGTGCCTCCAAAATTGAACGTTATTCATTCTAAGAAATGGAAAGGTTTCCGGTTTGGGATGTTTGGCAATGCCATACCAGCCTTTTTTCTGGTCTGAACTGGCAACTTTGGCAAGTTTTTCAGTTCCATGGGGGCTATCAGGGCCGATTCCGGTGCCAGCTATCTTCTCAGCTTGGTCTGAGTGCCACAGGACCAGTTGAGCTGCTTGTGACGCCCTCTGGTAGGACATTAGACATGCACAAAAATTACAACAGAAAGGAACAGATATTACAACATATACAGTGATTCCCTGGCGCACTACCAGATATTGAACCTGACAGAAGGAAGTAGTCCCATACAGTAAATCGATTGATGATATGAATGAGATCCACAGTCCACAATGTCCCGTTCTTTTAGATAGGTGACTTGTCTGAAAATACAAATGAAACGACCATTGCGCAGTACCCTATGGTCAGTGTTCCACACCCCCACCGTTGCTATCTACTTACTTAAAAATAGACAGAATTGGGCCTCAAAAGGTTTCTTTACATCTCCTCACGGTTGGCTCCTACTGATTCCTGCTACTGGTACACGATATTCACTTCCAGCATCAGCAACACCATACCGATTGGGAACAGAAAGGGGCACCAATAGTGTAATACTAAAACATTTATTATTAAAAATAACAGGCTTAGAGACATGAACTCACATGCTGAAAAGCCCTATGTGTGTCCTACAACGTGCCGTCCGCTTCACATGCAAGGATGCCGAGGGATTGCAGGAGGAGGCTGGAGTCGGCGTGTATCCCCGCTTCGTGGCCGCGACTCGGAGCGCCTAGTCCCTCCTCCGATGACGTTCCCCGCCAATCAACCTCTTCTTCCTGCACAGGGTCTGCACGTCGCTGCATGTCTTACAAGCTTGTTATTTTTAATAATAAATGTTTTAGTATTACACTATTGGTGCCCCTTTCTGTTCCCAATCGGTATGGTGTTGCTGATGCTGGAAGTGAATATCGTGTACCAGTAGCAAGAATCAGTAGGAGCCAACCGTGAGGAGATGTAAAGAAACCTTTTGAGGCCCAATTCTGTCTATTTTTAAGTAAGTAGATAGCAACGGTGGGGGTGTGGAACACTGACCATAGGGTACTGCGCAATGGTCGTTTCATTTGTATTTTCAGACAAGTCACCTATCTAAAAGAACGGGACATTGTGGACTGTGGATCTCATTCATATCATCAATCGATTTATGGGACTACTTCCTTCTGTCAGGTTCAATATCTGGTAGTGCGCCAGGGAATCACTGTATATGTTGTAATATCTGTTCCTTTCTGTTGTAATTTTTGTGCATGTTATACAATCCTTGTGGATAGGTTTGTTTATTCCTGAGGCAGCCATTCCCTAATCTACCAAAATAGGTTGTGAGGAATTATCACTAGGGTTTTCCCTATAGGGGATCCCCCCTTTTTTATATATAGAGCACCTAATTATTTTTAATTTATAAGTAGGTATAGATCTTTAGGTTTGAGCGCTGATTATATGCTTTTAGTTTAAAATTTTCTCACCACAGGACATTAGACATGGAAGTGCAGCCCTCCTGCTCTCGAAGTGATAGTTAGGACCTGCCTACGTATTCTGGGTCTTTTCTTATTACAGATTAAATCTGTAATTTTTTTTTTTTTTTATAACATTTTTATTAGGAAATAGACAGGAATACAAGCATATATCACATTGCAACTTCCTAATACACATTGGTTTTCCATTTTTCCATTTCTGAGGGTAGGGAGGGGTACCGCCAAGAGAGGCGTGACCTCTGGGTCACATAATGACCTGGGGAGCGAGAGGTCTGAAAAAGAAAAAAAGGGGGGGGGGGGGGGTAAAGGGGTTCCCACCCCAACTGTGGTGGCCTGTCCGTAGTTCATGCTTTGGTCTCTTTGGCCAGGAGACCTGTAGATGGGCCCCTTTGGGGATCAGTGACCCACCCAGGGTTCCCATATTTTGTAGTGACTCTGTCTTACGCTTGAGGAAAGCTGTCAGCCCTCTCCATTAGCATCACGTCATCCACTCTTCTCTTCACCGCCTGTTTGGAGGGTGGAGAGATCTTTTTCCAGGAGAACGCCACAGCGTACCTTGCCGCAGTGAGGATAAAGGAGATTAATTTCCCCACTGGGCGGTCAATTTCCTCTATTGGCCTGCCCAGGAGGTAGGTCAGTGGGTCAGGAGGTATTGTGAGGCCGGTTAACTCTTGGATTAAAATTTGGATTGTAAACCAAAAGTTCTGGATTTTTGGGCATGACCACCAAATGTGGGCCATGTCGCCTCTCTGCCCACAGCCTCTCCAGCATAGATCTGAGGCCAGGGGGTAGATTTGCTTCAATCTAACTGGGGTAAGATACCAGTGGAATATGATTTTGTAGATATTTTCTTTTGTTGTGGTACAAATGGAAGTTCCTGAAGCAGCGTCCCATATGTCCTCCCAGTCTTCTCTATCTATGTCTATGTTTAATTCCGCCGCCCACTTGGACATATAGTCGTGAGTGGAGGGGCCCGCTGTTATCTCCAAGCCAGCGTATATTTTAGAGATCAAGGCTGTTTGAGTGCTCGTTTGGCACAACATCTCAAAATTTGTGAGAGGAGGAAACTCACATTTTGGGGACATTTTTTGGAGAAAGTGCCTAATTTGGAGATACTTAAATGGGCCCAGTTCTGGAGCCTCGTGCTTTGCGCGTAGTTCTTGAAAGTTCAGCAGCCTTCCACCGCTCAACAGGTCGGTGATCACCCTGATCCCCTTCAATCTGAAATTGTCGAATTGTTAGGGTTCACATCCTGGAGGAAAACTGGGGTTATTATGGATCGGTGTGAGGAGTGAACTGGGGATGATAGTTTAAACTTAGTTTTGCATTTCCGCCACACTTCCCAGGTGAGTCTCACCGCCCCAAGCTCAAATCTGGGGGGAGGTCTATCTCCTTTATCTGTACTCCAAAGATGGGCCTGCAGAGAAGGCGTTTTTACGTAGTGGGATTTAATATCTAGCCAGCAGTAGAGGCCTGGGTCTGCGTTCCACACTACGGCTTGTCTCAGTTGGGCTGCTAAGTAATATTTTGAGATGCCTGGGACCCCCAGGCCCCATCTTCCTCTGGACGATAAGAGGACCGACCTCGCAAACCCTGGGCCTTTTGCCCTTCCAAATAAAATTAAACATTTTGTTTTGAATGTTTTTGAGTTCCGAGGCAGGAACATGGATCGGGAGTATCTGGAAGAAGTATAACAATCTGGGGAGTATGTTCATTTTTACCGAGATCATCCTCCCGATCCTTGAGATCTGATAACCTTCCCATTTATCTAGATCTTTTTTAATTTTCCCGAACAAATTTGGGTAGTTATATTTGTATAGTGAGTGGTAATTTCCTGTTACATTCACTCCCAGATACTTAATGTATGAGGAACTCCATCTATAGTTAAAGTTTAATTTCAGTAGATTGACTTCCGGCTCGGGTACATTTAGGTGTAGGGCTTCTGATTTGTCATTATTAATTTTGTAGTCCGAAATTTTGCCAAACTCTATCAATTCTTTATGTAGGTTGGGAAGGGATGTTTGGGGGTGGGTTAGGGATAATATTATATCATCAGCAAAGAGGGAAATTTTATAATTTGTTTCACCGATTGGTACGCCCTGGATGTTTACGCTCTCGCGTATTTTGGCTGCCAGCGGCTCGATCGTCAGGGCGAAGAGGAGAGGGGACAGGGGGCAGCCCTGCCTTGTACCATTCTTAATTGAAAATCTCTGTGTTGTGCCTCTCGGGAGTTTAATTGCTGCTGATGGGTTTTGGTACAGTGCTCGGACCCCCTCTAGGAATGAGTCCTTGAAGCCGAATTTCTGTAAGGTTTTATCAAGGAATAGCCAGTTAATTCTGTCAAACGCCTTCTCTGCATCCAAGCTCAGAAGAACCGCCTTGGTGCTTGTGAGATTAATATGGTTTACTATATTGATAATTTTGCGGGTGTTGTCCGAGGCCTGCCGGCCTGAGACAAACCCCACCTGGTTGTGGTGGATGAGTCTGGGTAGAATAGAATTCAGTCTATTAGCTAATATTTTGCTGTAGAGTTTGAGGTCGTTATTCAGCAGCGATATGGGCCGGTAGCTCCCACACTGCATTGGGTCTCGGCCATCTTTATGGATTATTGCCAGATTGGCTAAGGACATTGAGGCTGGAATGGGATCACCCTCCATAAAGGAGTTGAACAGATTTAGTAAGTGATCTGATAGGGTCGGGAGAAATCACTTATAGTAGGCATTTGTGAACCCATCAGGGCCAGGGGCTTTGGAGAGTTTTAGTGCTTTTACCGCATCTGCCAATTCCTCTTTTGTTATTTTCCCGTTAAGCTTCTCATTCTCCTCCTCTGTTAACGATGGAAGATTACAGTTATCTAGATAGTCCGATATTGCTGTGAGCCTTGATGCTCTATTGTTTTCCTCTTGGGTTCTGAGGTTGTATAATTTAGTATAAAATTTGGTGAATTCCTCCGCGATTTGCTTATCATTATATAGAATTTCACCTGACCTATTCTTAATCGCAGTTATTTGGGACCTTTTTTGTACCCCTCTTAATTTGCTGGCCAAAAGTCTGTCAGCTTTGTTGCCCTTGTCATAATATCTCTGGTTCGTCCATCAGAGGGCTTTTTCAACATCTTCGAGTTGGATCTTTTTCAACTCGTTTCTAACGGCAGTTAAAGCTTTATATATTTTCCCAGAGGGGTTGGATTTATGTTGTTCTAGTTTGATTATTTTCTCAGTCAAGTCTTTGAGTAATTTTAACTTTTTTTCTATGGGATGCTATGGAGATAAGAGTGCCTCTGATAGTTGCCTTATGGGCCTCCCATAGTAACGCTGGGGAAGAGACTGAACCTGAGTTGATCCTAAAATACTCTGACAGGGCTGACTTGATTTCTCTCTCTATTTCCGGGTGATTCAACAATGAATCATTTCGTTTCCAGTTAAATGTGCTCGACTTTACGAATGGAACAGAGAGAGTTAGTGAAATAGGGGCATGGTCCGACCATGTGATCGGGCCTACTTCCGTTTGTAAGGAGGTCTCCAAAACATTCTTGGTTGTAAAAAGGTAATCAATGCGAGAATAGGTCTGGTGGGGCGTGGAGTAGAAGGTATAGTCCCTTTGGCCCTGATGTTGGGATCTCCAAACGTCCACCAAGGAATACTCCTTGATGATCGCTCTAAATGCCCTTCCTGTCTTCAGGGAGAGAACCGTGTGTGGGCGGTTTAAGGGGAGTGATCTGTCCTCAGTAGGGTTCAGGGCCATGTTTAGGTCCCCCCCCCACTATCAGTGATGACAGATAGGTGGGGTTGATCGTGTCTAGGACCTTTTTCAGGAACTCTGGTTGATTCTCGGGGTGTGTGGGGTGGGGGTGGAGGGGGAAGGGGGAGGGAGAGGAGGAGGGGGGGGAAGGGGGAGGGAGAGGAGGGGGGGGAAGAGAAAAGGGGGGGGGGTGTAGGGCCTCTGCGGTAATGTAGTTTTTAGTATAATAGGGGGAAGGGGGATGGGGGGAGGAGGGGGGGGGGAAGAGAGAAGGGGGGGGAGGTGTAGGGCCTCTGCGGTAATGTAGTTTTTAGTATAATAGGGTCAGGTAATATAAACACTTTCTGCGCTAACATAGGCACAAATAGTTCTGGCCATAGTCTCCCTGCCAGGAGGGTTGGCTGCATTGAGAAAGCCTGTGTTTAAACTTTTCCATAAAACTTTACAAACGACAGTAACGTTATACATAACCGTAACTTTAACAGAACTGAAACAAGATAAACATAACTAGCTCTGCCAGTGACCTTGTAGTGGAGTGGATCATCAGCTGCTGTGGGGGAGCCTGTGGCTTTACTTTCAGTAGCCGCAGTGACCGTAAACACAACATTTGCGACCTGAACCGTATCTGTTTTGTGCGTGTGTGTTCCCTTATGACTCTATCAGTGAGCTTGTTGTGGAGTCAGACAGCTGCGGTGTAAGTGCTTATGGTACAGTTTTCACAGATCTTATCAACAGCCGTACATTATTTACAGCCTGCGCAGAGACTGTTTCGTGTGTCGCTAGGTTCTTTCAACTCTAGTAATGCCGTGAGGCAGTTGGGCCGCTGTGTCAGGGTCTACGCCTGAGGGTGCATGGGTGGTGGAGGAGGGGGCAATCGCAGCTTGGCGGTTCTTGTGCGGGGGTATCCGTGTAGCTGCTTATTTTTAATTAGGTTGGGTGCTAGCAAGCCCAGGGGGGGAGTCTCTGATCTTTTTTGTGGCCTCAGGGGTTGCGGTGCATATATTCTGAGGGGGGGAGGGGGGACAGGTCGCGGCGCAGGGAAGAGGGGTGCGTAGGTGGGTAGGTGGAGTGCGGGGGGAGGGGGGGAATGTGTGGTGGGGAGGGGGGAGTGTGTGTAGGGGGGGAAAGGGGGAGGGAAAGGGGGGGCGATCAAACAGGTGGCGAGGTGCATTACCAGCGGATACCCGGGAGTCTTTCGGGGGATTGTCTACCGTGGACCATACATCTAAGCTGACATATTATAACGCCAATCGGAAAGCTATGACAGGCCTGTCTGTAGTGGGACATATGTCGCCGACGTATACCTCCATGGTTTGATCATAGTAGCCAGATCATTCACATCTTAGCATTATTTATATGCATAAAACACAGTCAATTGCACCTGGGGGGAAAGGGAGGGGGGAGGGCACGGGAGGCACAAACATTGCGCTGCAGGTGATCCTTGTCACGGATCCAAGTTCTTTTTAGGTTCTGTGGTATGTCCAGAGCTTCTGGGGGGGGGGGTGAAAGGGGTGAGCTCGCGGGAAGGATGGGGAGGGGGGGGGAGGTGGGCAAGGGTCCGCTTGGGGGGGGGGGGAGAGAGGGGGAAGAGGGGGGGTGGGATGGGGACCTGGAGGGGGGGGCAAGGAGGGGGGGGGGGCCCGGGGCTAGGGCCTCCTTAGTAGTGGGGGTCTACACGTGTAAGTTCGCATCGGGGGATCGTAAATGTTCACAATCTACTTTGTGCAGGGGGGGGGACAGTAAGCGCAGTCACAATCCCCTCCGTAGGCCTCCCAAACCCCCTTTTACAGACCGTCAGCAGGATCAAGCTCATCTTCCTATGGCGGGTGCTTCGTCCTCATTCTGCTGGCTCCCCGGTAAGGGGAGGACCGGGCAAGCCGCAACTCGGCTCGTCTCGCGATCTCCTCAACCTCCCGCTTCCCCACCCCCCAAGCAACGGCTTAGAACGGCAGCTCCTCTCCAGCTTCTCTTCTGGTACTAAGCGCAGAATCACCCGTCAGGTTGCGGGCGAGTCGTCGGGAAGTCCGGGATTCAGGACGCGGTGTCTGGATGTGCTCAGCGGAGTGGGCGGCTGGCAGCAGGGTCGGTGCGAGCTCCTCTTCTGGTGGCACAGCAGGAACGCGCTAGTCTCCTTGCGCTAGAACGGGTAAGTGGCAACGGCCAACTAGGATTGGTAAGGTTGGTAGGGTAGTTCTGAGCCTTGGAGAAATTATTTCCCTCTAGGTTGTGACTGGGACTGGGCGGCTATTCTACGGGAGGATCGGATGGTTTCGTCGCCCTCTCCTGCGTCCCGGCCCGGGCGCCCTCCCTCCTTCCAAGAGAGCGGGGGGAGAGGCCCAGTGCTCTTGTGAATGCGGCCATTTCCTCCGGGCGTCTCAGGGTTAGAAATTTTCCGTTTCTGCTGGCAGTTAATTTGAATGGGAAACCCCACCTATATCGGACGCCATTTTCGCGCAACAGAAGAGTTAGGGGCTTAAGTTCCCGCCGTCTGTTTACAGTTATTCTGGAGAGGTCACTGTAAACTTGGAGTTTCGGGAACGTTATGTCGCCTTTGTCTCTGCAGGCTGTCAGGATTTTCTCCCTGGTTGTGTAACTATGGAATCGTATTATTAGATCCCTGCGCCTGTTTGGGTCTTCAGATCTGGGTCCCAGAGCGCGGTGTTCCCGGTCTATCTCCAGGTCTCTGGCGTCAATATCATTGCAGATTGTGGAGAAGAGTTTAGAGAGGTACGGCCGGAGGAAGTCAGGGAGAACAGATTCAGGTACATTGCGTATTCTGAGGTTTTGTCTCCTATCCCTGTTCTCCTGGTCCTCCATCTCGTCTTTAAGGTTAGCCACCTCCTCTCCCAGACGGAATATTTCGTCCTCTGCCTCCATTTGCCTCTGGAGGGACTCTCCTAGCTTTGTTTCCAGTAGTCCTATCAGCCAGTCCTGACATCTCTTGCTTTAGCTCTGAGACGGCGGCTTTAAGGTCATGGTGTAGAGATGAGTACAGTTTATTATGTAGGGAGGTCATTAGCTCTTCTAAATACGATTTTGTAATCAAGTCCTCTGGCCCTGGGTCTCCTTTAGCAGTTGCTGACCACTTGCAATGGCGGGAGAGCTGCGTGTGTCGGCGCCATCTTGGATTTCGGGCGCAGCGCCCGGGCTCCTCTGTGCCGGGGGGAAATATTTAGTTACAGCCTGAGTTGTGGGTTTCTTTGGCTTCAGCTGCATTGCTGCGGTATTCACCCTTCTGGGGATGGTAGTTTAGGTCGAAAAAAGTTGGGGGAAATGTGGTCGATTTTGTGGTCCACGGAGCTCTCCTAGTACTCGACCATGCCGGATGACGTCACCAGAAGCCCCCCAAATCTATAATTTTTTTAATGTACATTTTTAATTTCTCTCGACCATATAAGGAGCGTTTGGAACGGGTATAATAAGGGACGGAGATAATTTTGATGGAGCAAATTCTTCCAATCCAGGAGATTGGATTGGAAACCTGTTCCAAACTTGTAGATCTCCCTGTAGCTTCATAATAATTTTAGGAAAGTTTGCCTGCTATAGAAATACTCTTTTTTTGTTATAACTACTCCTAGGTATTTAATGGTTTTTGGTTGCTATTTAAAATCAAACTAAAAAAAAAAAATAGACAGCACTCACAATAGCATACACGAAATTTAAATTGGTTCAGCGTGGAACAAGGAGGAACCCTATTTCCAACAGAACAATAGATACAAAAAAATGTTCCCAGTACTCATAAAAGACAAAAGAAAAATGAATATAAGCCAAAATAGTTTAATGAAAAATAGAACACATACCACCAAGGGGTATGGAACAATATAGAAAACATATGTAAGAGAAAAAGGGAGAAACCAGGGACAGTCGCCTTGTCAGCACAGAAAATCAATTACATGAATGGTCTACCCCTCATCCTGTTCTGCCTGTTCAAACCGCTCACCGTCTACCCCTTCCAGAATTTTTGGGGCGAAAACTACAACAATTCTGGGGTTTTCTCAATCCATGCCAACTCCTGTTTCAACTACAGCACATCGTCTATAATCAGTGGCAGACTTATGTTTTTGCCACCCATAGGCGAGGGGCGGCTCACCGTCCTAGTGTAGTGACGTCATGACAACTAATCATCATGTAACATAGCGGCATCATTTGACATTCGGTGCCCATGATGACAACGCTACAGGTGGGGGCCTGCTCCGGAAAAGATAAGGCTTGCCCTCACACACTTTCTCCCCCAAAATTGCCGCCCCAAAAAAATTGCCACTCTAGGCGATAGCCTACTCAGCCTAATGGAAAATCCTCGGAAAAGATAGATTACATCACTGAGGAAGCCAGCCTGGCGAAACGCGTTTGATGTTGATGTTTTATGAACTTTTGGAGCCACCGTACCTCTGGGGATTGCCATCTGTTCAATCAGCTCTGTGAACTATCGGAGGAACCGGCGCATCAGCGGAATAGAGACGCGAGCAGAGAGAGGTAAACCAGACTGTGCACAAGCCTGGGGAAGCCTCTGAACGCTGGAGGAGCCAACCGATGTTTGAGGGCTAAAAACAGATGACCGCACGGACATCCCAACGGAGAGAGACTGCTTCCAAACAACATAAGCTGCAAATCAAACCACAATGCCTTGTGTGTTTGTTTGTTTGTGAGTGTAAATTTTATTTTGTATCTCTTTTTTTTATTGTCATTAAACAGTATTATGCTATGCCTTTCTCCATTCTAATTTCAAGATACCATCAGGAATGATATTGAGGAGCACACACACTGGGAACAGAACACAGGCAAGTGCTAAGTTCTCTAGTTTTAGCTTTCAGTATCATTCATAAGTGATATCAACCCATATTACACCATCTGTATGTGGTTTTTTTTTGTTTTTTTTCTCCCTATATACCATGGAGAGGAAGGTACGTGATACTACGCGCTGGAGGACTTTTGTTTTATCGCTAATGGGAAATTCTCCACTGTCTATAATACTAACAAAGCCAGGTTGGACAAATTATCCCCCTGCCCAAGGATGAGGCCCTTGCTTGGGTCTCCCCTATGCTGCTAAAGAATAGCCCACTACTAAGGGACCTGCAGGGATTCAAAGAAGCCATGAGCCTGAGTTTTCATGACCCAAACAATCATGTGACAGCTAGGGCAACTCTGACCAACCTTTGTCAAGAAAGACGCCCGGCAGCAGAGTACGACGCTGAGTTCCGCAGATGGGTTACTGTTACTAATTGGAACGAAGTTACTCAGAATTTTTTTGCCAGGGCCTCTTTGAACAAATTAAAGCTGAACTTGCTTGGGTGGTGCCTCCAGAGGGGTTCGAGGACTTTCTCCATTTATGCATTGAAATCGAAGGCTTACTGAAAGGAGATTGGCGGGGCAGGGGTTCATGCCCAAGGACCCCGGGGTTAGAAATTCTAACACCCTATGACTCTTCAGGGAAACTGAGGTTGAGCCGATGTAAGTGAACATGTTGCAAGGACCTATTCCCCTTGAAGAAAATAATAGACGCAATTCAGAGGGTATGCAACCCTTGAGAAAGCGCAGTGTAAGCGTGAAACATGTGGGCGAAGAACCCCTTTGTTTTCTCCCTAGTATATCTTTTTTAATTATGTAGTTTAATAAATATTTTTTTATTTTTGGCAACACCCAGTGAGCTGAGAGTGCTTTTTTTTCGTGTTTGCGCTGTCCACCAATCCCCTGCAGTTTCACTATTCAGAGGGTCTCCGTATTGCAAGAATTCAGGGAACTATCTTGTTGATTGCCCGAATAAGTCCAGGCGATCCTCTTCCCAGAGTCCCAGGAGAATCAGCTGCATTTACCTCTCAAGGTAAAAATGACACTCCTATACATCCACATTGCCTTATCCCCATTATTCTCAAGGAGGGAATACAGAGTTTTTTTAACCACAGTACTGGTCAACTCTGGGACGGGAGGAAATTTAATGGACATTGAATTCGCAGAGAGCCATTTGATACCTTCTCTACCCAAAGAGTCCCCTGAAAGGATGGAATTTGTTGAGGGTTCTTCCTTGAGCTCAGGACCTGCCACCCATTAAACCTGGTTTAACCTTAATCATAGATCCCAATAACCAGGAGAAGATTTCTTTTAGTCTATCCCTTCACCTCAGATTCCGGGAATTGCATAGCTCATGATAATCCAATCAATTAGTGGAAGACCTGGGTACTCGCCTTTCCCTCGGAGCACTACCAGCTCTCCTGTATGTGAATACACAAGATTTCTTACTTTCAGGAAGGTCTGCTGCCTACTCAATACTCAGAGTTCTTGGATGTTTGCAAATTCCCCATTGGACTAAGACCAAGTGCTGCCATTACCTTCAGGAGAATCTATTCCCTTTGAGAGACAGAATTGAAGGTTCTAAAGGACTACCTCCAGGAGAATCTGTCTAAGGGTTTCATCCAACCCTCTACTTTCCTGGCGGGTGCAGCTCTCTTATTCGTAGAAAAGGATGGCTCCCTATGCCCCTGTATTGATTATCGAGAACTGAATAAGATTCCTCAACTACTGGAAAGAATGCGGTCAGCTAAGATCTTCACCAAGTTAGATGTCTGAGGAGCGTACAATTTGATCCACATCCAACCAGGAGACGAGAGGAAGACTTTCTGAACCTGCTATGGGCACTATGAATTCCTGGTGATGCCTTTAGGACTCTGTAATGCCCCTGCTACCATCCAGCATCTCATTAACGACTTTCTCCGGGAAATATTAGACCAGTTCATAGTGGCATACCTGGATGAGATCCTAGTCTTTTCAGACAACATATTGGATCACCAGAAACATGTCTCCATTTTGGCTTTATTTTTGTTAAATAAATCATGACACCGTGTAATATGTCATGTGTTGTTGTTCAGCTGAGGTTGTATTTTGCCTAATTATAAGGCCTGCTAAGGAACAGATGATTGTTATTATGTCCTGATATGTAAAACCATAGAATTCAGAGGGTGCACTTTCTTTTTCACACAACTGTATATCGGCTTTACATAAGATTGTACATTTCAGTGAACATCACTATGACGTATTTCACTCTACTGAGGGCCCACTGATGAGCCTCATAATGGGGTGCCCCAATTTGATCATAGGTCATCTTCATTGGAGGCTGACCAACTCTCTCTGGCTCCGGCGGAGCTGCTCTTCAGCCACTCCCTCTGGAGAGTAACAAGCATAGTTGTGAAAAAAGAAAAGTTTTCTTTTCTTTATGATCTATGAGCAGTTATACGCTATGATCTGTGTTTGTTTTCTTTTCTCTCGTTTCATGGCCTGTCAAGCACTCGTGCAGATTCTTTGAGGATCACAGGACTTTCCATATGAACATTTGGCGCCAGGTTTTTCTTTTTTCACGGTGTTATCTGTTTGTACTGTACTAGCAGTAGGTACCAGGCAGCCTACGTTTATGTAAAGGATATTTTTTACTGTTTATTATCATATTGGTGTTTAAACTTTAGCGCTTTATCACAATTTTTCTTTTTTGAGTGTAAGCATATGCCTGAGGCTTAGCCTCTTCCCTTGAGGGAAGTAATGTCTCTGAGCAGTCTCTTTGGGGCAGAAAGCACGGGCTCTGCAGATCCAGGGGCTGACTCGCTGAAGTCACCCTAGTAGGTGTTTGTCGACGGGTGCCTTTACCCGTAGCTCCTTTGGGAGATGCCCCTTGAATTTGAGGGTCCCTTTGAGAGGGTCCCTCCATATGATCCTTAGAGGTGGTATCATTTACAGTCTCTTGACCAACCTCTGATGGATTCGGCTCACCATCCAGGGGTGTAGCCGGTATTTCAGGCTGATCATCTCCCACTTGTGGGATGGGGAGCAGATGATTCCTGTGCCATACCTTTAGCCGCCCATCCGCGTTTTTTATGTGGTAGACCGGGAGGCCAGGCATCTGTGACTCAACTTTGTAGACGCCATCCCGCCAATGGTCGGCTAGTTTGTATTTTCCTGGGACTCCCTGATTGCGGAGAAGCACGACATCTCAAGGGCGAATTTCCCGGTGTCTGACCTTATGGTCATAGCGCCGTTTGTTGTTGGCTTTGAGTTTTTCAGCAGACTTTTCAGCTTGTTGATAAGCCTGTTGTAAACTTTCTTGTAGTCACTGCACATATTTAAAATGGGTGGCATTGTGTATCCCATCCGTTGATACCCGTAGACGTACATTCACTGGCAGTCTGGCTTCTCGCCCAAACATAAGCAAGTATGGTGAGAATCCCATGGACTCATGGCGGGTGCAGTTATATGCATGTACCAGGGTCTCCACATGCCGACTCCACTCTGTCTCTCTGTCCCCCGTTTAACGTGCCCAGCAACGTCCGGTTGAACTGCTACGGCAGAGCGTCACCCTCAGGATGGTACGGAGTTGTCCGAGACTTGATGATATCCAGGATTTTTAATAGCTCCCGAATCAAATTGCTCTCAAAGTCCCAGCCTTGATCAGAATGAAGGCGGTTGGGTAGGCCATAATGCATGAAATATTTCTCCCTGAGGATCTTCGCCACCGTAATGGCCTTCTGGTCTTTGGTCGGGAACGCTTGGGCGTATCGTGTGTAATGGTCCGTGATGACCAGCACGTTACAGATACCATTGGTATCAGGCTCGATGCACAGGAAGTCCATGTATACCAAATCCATGGGGCCCAAGCGTTTCAAGTGAGCTATGGGTGCCGCTCGGGTTGGTAATGTCTTGCGTTGGATGCACCTGGAGCATCTTCGACAATGTCGTTCCACCGACTCACGCATCTTGGGCCAGTAGGACCGGTCTCTGATGAGTCAGAACGTCTGTCTATACCGAGATGTCCGTGCTCATCATGAAGGGCCTTCAGGACCATATGTTGTAGGTTCCTGGGTAGAACCAGTTGTCGTCTATCCGGGTGGTTGTGATATTGCACCATACTGTAGGGTAGCTCATTGTAGATCTCGAATTTATCAGCTTCCTGCATAAGCAGCAGGAATGGCTTGGGAATTACATCCTAAGGCATCCGTGACTCAACTCCGAAAAGGCCACTCGGTCATTGATAATGGCTGCCAAACTGCACATAGCTCCATCCCTGGCCACGGGATCTCCTCTCATTGATCGTCGTCTGAGGTAGCACTTAGCCCTGGACTTCGATATAGGGCATCAGCTCAATGTTCAGGGGCCCAGGTTTATACTTCAAGGTGAAGTTGTAATGGATAAGGCTGCCAGCCATCGGTGACCGGAAGCATCCAGCTTGGCTGAAGTCAAGATGTGAGTGGGTTATTATCTGTCCGTACTTCGAAAGTGACTCCATAGAGGTAATCATGGAGTTTGTCCATGATTGTCCATTTCAGAGCAAGAAACTCTAACTTGTGCATAGGATAGTTTTGTTCACTGGGAGTCAGACTGCGGCTGACATAGGCCACGGGCCAGAGTCCCTCTGGGTGTTTCTGATGTAGGACTGCACCTAGTCCATTGAGTTTGGCGTCCACGTGCAGAACGTAGGGCTGTTCTGAGTCAGCATAGGTGAGAACCGGTGCTTCTGTCAGGCTTTTCTTCAGGCCCCGGAAGGCCCGTTCACATTCAGGCGTCCACTTATCGCCGAACTGCTGATGGGCCGAGATGGCCTTTCACCGTGTATCTTCAGGGTATATCTTCAGGAGATTGTTGAGGGGCTTGGCCCTACTGGAGTACTCTTCCACAAAGCGACGGTAGTATCCACAGAAGCCAAGGAATGAGCGTAGCTCCATGACATTCTCTGGATGAGGCCAGTTCACAACAGCTACCACTTTGGTCAGATCCGTGGCGATTCCCTTGGCAGACACAATGTGTCCTACGTAGGTCACCGAGGTGTGACAGAACCGGCACTTGTCGAGCGACAATTTCCAGTACTTTAAGTAACTGTTCTTCATGCTTCTCCAAGGTCTTACCAAAGACAATAATATCGTCCAGGTAAACTAAACACTCCAGAGGATTCATGTCTCCTATCGTCTTATCCATTAGGCGTTGGAAAGTCGCTGGACTCCACAGATACCTTGAGGCGTACGTGTAAACTGGTAGAAGCCTAGGAGACATATGAAGGCAGTCTTTCCCTGATCTTCTATACTCATTGGTAGCTGGTAGTACCCAGATCTTAAGTCCAGAACCCTGAACCACTGACTCCCGTTTAAGGTATTAAGAATCTCTTCTATGCGGGGAAGAGTGTACTGATCCGGTACTGTACGATTATTCAGTGTCTGGTAATCGACAGTCTCACCGACCCATTCTTCTTTCTTACCACTATGATGGGTGAGGCGTAGGGGCTCCGTGATTTGATCACAATTTCCGCCTCTTCCATCTCATGTAGTACACCCCTTACATCATCCACATCCTGAGGGGCTATGCGGCGAGAATGCTCTCGGAAGGGGGTAGAATCACTCATTTGGATGGTATGTTGGGAGCTGCGGCTGCAACCCACATCCATCTCACTCGTGGAGAACACAGCCCATCGCTCTTGCAACTTGGCCTTCAGTCGGTTTTTCCATTCTGATGGTAACGTCGAATCTCCGAAGTTGAAGCCCAGCTCAGCTGATTGCTCGGACACTATGGCAGTGTTCACCTGAGGCATCGTCTCCACAGGGCTGACAGGATATATACGACCCAATTTCTGTCCCTCATCAAAAGCCATAGTGTACTGTACAGGGAAATATTCTGAACATACACGTAAATTCGGATGTTAGACGTCCATTCTCTCACTTCATGTATTAACTTGCACCCTCTCCGAGCATCTTCCTCCGGTGTGCTTTCCAAGGAGAAAAGGTGGTCAGCTTCGGCTCTGTCGGGATAGCAGCACCAGGCAACCATGCGCTGCACTCCCCCTGGGGGAATTTCGGTCAGTACGGCGTGCCGGTTAAAGAGATCCCTGTGATGATCTAGGACAGAAATTTTGCAGCACTCTTCTAGTAAGAGGGGATGGAGGTTGAGGCTGTTCAAAGGTAGTTCTCCAACTTCTTGTAGGTAGGCTCGGATGATTGTTCGCACTATATCCGTATTAGTTCCCAGGATAATCGGATACTTAGGCTGTTCCTGGGGCTCAGGACACACTGGGGCCTCCACATCCATAGGGTGCGTCATCGGTGTTCAGTTGAACGATTTCCAGACGTACCTTTATAATCCCGTCAATGGGATAGTCTTGGTTATTCAGCCCCCTCACCTTCATATGCTCCGACTGCTGCAAAGTACGCTACTGTAGGTGTTGGTTATAGAACCCCCGGTATATGATGGTCACTTGGGACCCAGGGTCTAACAAGACCGATGAATAGACACCGTCCAGGGAGGGTCGCAGGGTCTCCGTTCGTAGGGGGCTTTCTTGTGGGGTACCGGGACTGAAGATCACTCTGGGCAGGAGGTCAGAATACAGTAGTGAGCACCCCGTGAGTAATGCGTCACACTTCCCATTGGTGTGTGAGGGACACGGAGTCTCCGCGTGATAGGGCACAATGTAGGAGCGCTTAGGGCCAGGAATTGCCACTGGCAAGGACAATTTGGGAAAGATGACAAGGCACCCCGGAGGCAGAGCTCCCGGAAAGTGTAAGGCACTAGGAGTATCATCTTCACGTACCTCGTGGCGGGTTGCTAGGATGGGGATGTGCCAGCGGAATGTGGGGTCCCACTTCTGACCAGTCGCATTTGGCCAAAATCCAGGAGGGGCCCAAGTTGTTTCATGACTTCTTGAGGGGTAGTGTCAAAGGGCACACCCCACCACCGCGACCATGTGGCGGGGCGATTCATTGAGTTCCAAAGCCCAATCACGGACCTGTTGTTTGGATGGGGAGAACATGCTGTGAATTTTGACTAACTAATTTGACTGCTGAGTAGGGCACCCCAGGTCTGAGATCTCAGCAGTGCCTCCAAATGTAGCCCTCTTTCCCCCTAGTGTAAAGATTCTACTGGTGCTGGCATTACCTGTTGGCTCACGGAGATCCCAAGCCTCCATAGGGAGTCCGGGCTGATATAACAACACAATCTTGGTGCAGTGCCTCCACCTGGGAGGGATCCCAACGTAGTGGGAGGAGCCCCTCATAGGGATCACAATTCTGTTACACACACTATACCATAACAATAACCTTTACTTAAGAACATATATATGCAATGATAATGAAGATAGTAATGCTACTGGTTACAGCTACCCCTTCAGCCTCACATGGCCTTATCCCACCACCATGTAACCCACACCGTGTCCACAGTACCTGACGGGGCCCTCAGGCACCCAACCACCCTGGTGTCCATGAGAATATAACCCCCACCCCTGTATGTGGTCAGTGCTGTCACTATGGTGTGTGTACTTGGTTGGTGCACTTCAAGATATAGGTACCTGCCGGGTGCTCCAGCACCCGGGCCCGCTGATGGATATCTGTGCAGAATCCACTCATCCAGCGATGGCTTCTGCATCTGTGGTGGGTCCTCCTCCGCGTGGGTGGTATCCAGCTGGAGGGTCCCACGTTCAGACAGTCTTGGGCCTATCAGGGGGCTCTGGCCTAGTGCAGGGGTCACAGACGCCCTGCACATACAACCTCCCCTAACTATCTCCCAGCTGCGACTGCCTACCAGCTCTGAGCGCGCCAAGTCTCTCTCCAAACTGCCGTGATTCTCGCCGCCCTATTGGCCGATTGCACCCATGTGACTCCAGCCCCTGGGGCTGCTTGGAGTTGTAGTCCCCGCAGAGCCCCTATTCTATTGCCGCCGCCGTGTGCGCATAGTGTACTGCGAATGCACGACTCTATAATTGCCGCTGCAGCTCTTACTGCGCATGCGCGCGCACCACCAACATGGCGGCACCCAGCAGAGGGAGCCGCCGGCGAACCCGTCGCCACCCACAACATCCCCCCACAGCAGGGGAGGTGACTGAGGGGGGGGGGGGAGCAAGAGGGGGGACCTTGCTACATAAATACATACTATAATAATATGGATATATGTATAGAGTATGTAGTTTCATGCCACTATGTATGGAGAACATTGCACACTGCACACATTTAGCTTAGTCTCTGCCTGCACACAGCAGCATTAACTCACGAAGTAGCGCCTGGTACGTCATATAGTTCTGTTTCTGCGTCATATAATTCTGCTACTGCGCATACGGCAATTTCAGGTTTGAAATATGCTCGCACGTCACGTGAAAATTTAATTACAGATATGATCCAGATTTTTTTCCCCAAAGAAACAAAAGCACTCATGCCAAATAAAGTAGAGTTAGATAACAATGATCTGACAGGTTCAAATTACCTGCATTACAATGTATATGGGGATTAAGTAACCCTTTGAGTCCCACCAGGTCCGATCAGAAAAATAATACATTTTTATTTAGTTAATTATTTAAAAACACGAACATAACATTCATACTTTTAAAATCCCTCAAAACGGAGGTGGCTATTGTGATCAACAATTGTATCAGGAATATACCCAAGTTAACGTATGTCCTGTTGACTCACAGACATCTCTGTCGGTATAATCTATTGTTTACCGAACTAGTAATGAGATCCTTAAATAATCCCCTGGGTTGTAAATAAACAACAGGCTGTATATCTTTATATAGTGTGCAGCTGGTAAACTTTATTATCTGTGCTGCATACAAATTTGAATAGCAGTACCACTGTGTCCAGTTCGTATATACAGTCAATGTATTGAGTTAATTGTAATGGATACAACCTGTAGTTACTTGTCACATCTAACTGAACTGTATCGTGGGTCAGTATTTCGATTCAGAAATAGAGTGACTATATACATCTAGGACCTTTATAAGTCCTCTTCTAGCTAAGATGACAATGCATTATGCCCAATGGTATGATCTGTGATCTCGGCGGTTCATTGCCAGTGTATCTCTTATCCAGCACCGCTGTATATATAAGCCTGTCTTCACTAGGGTCTTAGGATCGCGGGGATGTCGCCACCTCAGATGACGTCAACTAGTGACGTTACTTCCCGACGGCCGTTTCACGTAGGGTTACGCTTCATCAGGGGAGGAGGAGTTACCCTGAGGGCTTGGTGGTGAGTATATATACAATTTAGATAATTGAAAGATCACGCCCCTTTGAACGTCAGGGGGCGGTTTTATCCGTGATTCCGCGATAGTATCTGGTATTTGCACCAGGTAAAGCGTTGAAGTCCTATTAATTAACAACTTTGTTCCCTATAATAAAGATATAAATATCCTAGGTGGACTGTATTGTCTAATTTGTTGTGTGGTGTCAATCGTGGGTATGAGAGTGTGGGATGTCGGTTTAACAATGGCATTGTTGGTAAATATGCTTAATGTGTTACTCGTTGGCTGAAAAGTACCACTACTATTAGAAAGGTTAAGTAATGGTGAGTATATTTATTCTGTTGTTAGATCATTGTGTCTCGGCATAGTGTGTCTAATTGCAGATATATAGCACATAGGGATTACAAGCCAATGGATGATTACAATGATGTTCTCTCTTTTGATAGTGCACATGTGTGTGTGTATTGTAGTAGTGAAATATCAAATTAGATGATCTGCTCAAAGGGTCAATACAGATCTAGGTTTGTGTTACATTATATACCTGGATCCCCTTATACATCGTGATAGTGTCTAAATAAAGCAATCTGGGTGGATAATGTGTGTCACTAAACAAAATTATAAGAAAGCCATATGAATAATTATAAATATAAATAACTATGATATAGTGTAGTAGGAGTGAAGTGATAGCTGGCTGGTCTGCCCATAGCGGTCATTGCAGATCCATGCATTTATTAAACTGTATACCTGGATCCCCTTACCCCCGTGGTGATATTTATAATATTAGTAGTGAGGTTCTAATTTTACCCTCTTGCAAACCCTTATAGCGGTTGCAAAGATGAGCAAAATTGGACCGCTTAGGTTTGTATTGCATTATATACATGGATCTCCTTATGCATCGTGATGGTGTCTAAATAAATATAAGCCAAGTGGCACATACAACCTCCCCTAACTATCTCCCAGCTGCGACTGCCTACCAGCTCTGAGCGCGCCAAGTCTCTCTCCAAACTGCCGTGATTCTCGCCGCCCTATTGGCCGATTGCACCCATGTGACTCCAGCCCCTGGGGCTGCTTGGAGTTGTAGTCCCCGCAGAGCCCCTATTCTATTGCCGCCGCCGTGTGCGCATAGTGTACTGCGAATGCACGACTCTATAATTGCCGCTGCAGCTCTTACTGCGCATGCGCGCGCACCACCAACATGGCGGCACCCAGCAGAGGGAGCCGCCGGCGAACCCGTCGCCACCCACAACATCCCCCCACAGCAGGGGAGGTGACTGAGGGGGGGGGGGGGAGCAAGAGGGGGGACCTTGCTACATAAATACATACTATAATAATATGGATATATGTATAGAGTATGTAGTTTCATGCCACTATGTATGGAGAACATTGCACACTGCACACATTTAGCTTAGTCTCTGCCTGCACACAGCAGCATTAACTCACGAAGTAGCGCCTGGTACGTCATATAGTTCTGTTTCTGCGTCATATAATTCTGCTACTGCGCATACGGCAATTTCAGGTTTGAAATATGCTCGCACGTCACGTGACACAGGATGACGTTCTATCTGCTCTCCCCACCCCTCCGAAGACAGCTGCTTTGCCCGTGACGTCACATCCGGGGTCATGCGGACTCCGGGAAACTGAAGGCAAGAAGTGAGAGGAGCGGATGGGAGCATGGCGCTGCGAGGTGAGCGGCACACAGAGCGGGGAGATACAGTATCACCCAGAGACAGAGAGAGGGGAGATCTCACATACAGAGAGGGGAGAGATCACACACATACACAGAGAGGGGAGAGATCACACATATACACAGAGAGGGGAGAGATCACACACATACACAAAGAGGGGAGATATCATACACAGAGAGGGGAGATACACACATACACAGAGAGGGGAGATATCACACACATACACAGAGAAAGAGAGAGAGAGGGGAGATATCATACACAGACGGGAGAGATCACACACATACACACAGCTGGGAGATACAGTATCACACACATACACAGAGAGGGGAGAGATCACACACATACACAGAGAGGGGAGAGATCACACACATACACAGAGAGGGGAGAGATCACACACATACACAGAGAGGGGAGAGATCACACACATACACAGAGAGGGGAGAGATCACACACATACACAGAGAAAGAGAGAGAGAGGGGAGATATCATACACAGACGGGAGAGATCACACACATACACACAGCGGGGAGATACAGTATCACACACATACACAGAGAGGGGAGAGATCACACACATACACAGAGAGGGGAGAGATCACACACATACACAGAGAGGGGAGAGATCACACACATACACAGAGAGGGGAGAGATCACACACATACACAGAGAGGGGAGAGATCACACACATACACAGAGAGGGGAGAGATCACACACATACACAGAGAGGGGAGAGATCACACACATACACAGAGAGGGGAGAGATCACACACATACACAGAGAGGGGAGAGATCACACACATACACAGAGAGGGGAGAGATCACACACATACACAGAGAGGGGAGGCAACCTAGTTTTATACAGCCGTTCAAATCCATTAACATCTATATGGATATGTGTTTAGCCTACTGTACACCTAACTCATTGTATCCACTCTATACCATCACTATGGTGGTTATTATTTCAGATTTGACATATCAATGTTTGTCCTGGATATGCTTTATCTCTAGCGTTGTGAAACTATCCTGTGGTGTAAGGTTGTTACTCTGCATTATGTTATGATGAGGCTATTAAGCTGTGCTAGTATAATTTGGACTCTGTCCCCTTACATTTCTATGGGGCCATGAGCATAGGTTCAAACTAAGCACCTTTATTCACCCACATTTTCTGTTTCGCCCACAAGGGGATCTTTTTAATGTAGTTGTTATTTTATGCATTTCGGCATATTTTAGTATAATAAAATTGTATATTTTGTTGTGTTATAGTTTTGGTTGTGTGGGTAATCCCCATTTGGTCCGTAACATTTTCAATTTAGTGGTACTAGTTATTAAACTGGTTCTTTATGTATATTAGATATTTATTAATGAGTGCAAACTATAGGGACTTTTAGTGACCCTCTTTGGTCACTTATCGGTGTTTTTACCTATTTCTCTACACCTGCTATTCAGTTGATAGCAACGCACACCATTCAAACCAGGCTACCTCCTGAATGTTAAGATGGTCATTGAATTGAGCTATACTTTGTCCCTAGAAGAAAACGGATCGTTTGTAAAGTTTCCAATGTCTTTGTTGGCTTCATTATAAAAGGCAATGTCAAGACCATTAAGTGAACTAATTGCTGTACCTTCAACTATTTGACATGATATATATATATATTTTTAATACATATATTTATTTTTAAGATGCAAAATACATGGAAATACTTATGACATTTTTAAGTGCATTCTACACAATTTGCTTAGGCTCCTCCCATAGTGAAGTTTTTTTTTATTAACATGTTTAGTGACCGATGAGACCATTTGCTGTACAATGTGTCAGCCCCTCTGACATTACCAGTGTCTCCCTTCTCTGGAGATATCACACTCCCCTGTAAATGTTTTGGGGGCAACAATCTGCTTGTAACTTTCTCTATAACAGAAAAGTAGCTTTTACATTATGGAAATACTCTGCAGTAGGTTATTAGGGTTTATTTAATGTAAAGATGTGAAACCGCTCAACCAAATTAATGTCACAACTGGGACAACAAAGGTGCAAAAGGGAAATAATTAGCAATACATAACACGGAAATGTGATCAGAGCGATGACTCTGATCACATTCTCGTGTTATGAAACCCAGATAACTGCCATTGACTTGAACGGCAGTTGTCGCCCCCAGATCGAGGTGGGATAAACATGCATTGCGGCTTCATGAATCCTGGCTTTAGCGTAAATGTGGTGAATAGGGCCAGAAGTGAATCCCTTTGGCACGGCATGCAGCCCTTCTACTGCACTACTGCAACATTAAACAGTTGCATATCAGAAATGTTACAACTTTAGCTAATGTGCCACTTTTTTGTATTGTGTAGGAGAAACGTATACATTCATTACTGCTGGTATTTCCATATAGTGCTCTTAACTACCCCACAGGCAGATAATATTAGCATTAAAGCAACAGTTCCTGCTTATCAACATTGTTTTGCATTCCATTCCCCCCCCCCCCACTTTGAGCTCTCCTCTTGCCTTTTCCAATGCGTTTATTTTATATAGATCTGATGCTCCGTTCCATTATATGTAACCGCTTGAAATATTAAGTGTCCAGGAGGTTAAAATGGAGCTGTCCCCATTGCAGTGTGAAGGTTACCATGGCAACCTCAGACCCTAGAGCCTAAGGCCTCGTTCAGGGTGCCAGCTGCAGGACTCGGAGGGAGGGCGGGAGGGAGGCAGTGCTGCAGTTTGCTGGGCGATCTGTGTTTATCCCCCAGCAGACTTTTCAGCGTTGGGGAGGGGGCGGGCTTACACACAGCAGGGTAAGTATCCAAGTTGCAGTCATGAAATCATTCTGAAGAATGATTTCATTGGCTGCCTTGGTCCCTGTGACGCTGCTGCAGCTCCAAAAAACGAAATTTTCGTTTATTGAAAGTGTAGTCAGCTTCAACTCCTGGCTTCGGAGACAGGGCAGTTGCTACCCTGAAAACCAGTATTCAAATTGAATACTTTGTTTCTCACGGCAGCACGCCCTCCCTCCGAAGCCAGCACCCTGAACGAGGCCTAAGACATCGTTATTTTTAACCCTACCAAAAAAAGGGGGATTAAAAAAGAGAATTACATGGTCTGGGGCAAGATGCTACTGTTTCATGAGTTCAAATCAAGGGAACTATTCTTTTTTATTTTATTTTTTTTTAAATTGTTTTTATATAGAATAAATTGAGTTGAAACAGGGCCCCTAATCCGGTGCTCCAAAGAACTCCTCATAAATGCAGCTTGTATATATGTATCACAACCGATACCAATAAAGTTCCTCTAATGACATCACTAGGAGTAATGTGTAAGCACAAAAAAAAGTCCATATGAATGCGGTCTCCGTGTACTTAAATGTGAAAATACATAAGTACCGTTTGCCTGGGTGAAGCCACGTGTTAACCGTGACCCGATGCGTCCACGTCACCCTGCAGCTGGAATCTCTAATATTAACAATAACAACTTTCTAACCATAAAGCACAATGATGTTGATAGCTGAAAAATGCACGGTACCGCTGGGCAATCTCCTGCTGTGCGTGCTCTCAGGCGAAAGTAAGGTATACTGTAGTTCAAAGGGTTCCAGATGAAGGAAAAAATGCCGGTGCACCACTCGTTCAGAAAAGGAGGTACTGGGACATAATGACACAAAGTTTTATTGACTGTAAAAAACATGAGATAGTACTGGCACAAACACTCTAACGCGTTTCACACATTGATAAAGCACCCGGCGTGTGAAACGCGCTAGTGTTTTTGCCTGTGCTATCTTTCATGGTTTTTAACATTCAATAAAACTATTGGTTGTTGTGTCCCAGTACCTCCTTTTCTGAGCGAGGGATGCACTGGCATTTTTTCCTTCATCTGGAACCTTTTCAACTATAACTATTCTTTTTTTTAAACTGGAAGCAAATAAGTTAAGTATTTAACTGCCCTTTTAAGTAAAATGTTCAAAAAAGACAATTGCATTGAGTTAATACTTTTTTTTTTACCCTATTGCTCGTTGGTTTATTTGTTTGCATGGCTGTACCCAGAGGCATTCACATGCATGTTTTTAATATGGAGCATCTGGAGAAGACCTTCAAATGCTGAAGATTTTTTTTTTTTTTTTCATCTCTTACCTTTCTTGTGTCTCCTCAGAAAATGTCAGCCTGCTCTTCAAGCTGTACTGTTTGCTGGTGATGACGCTGATTGCTGCAGCATACACAGTATTACTACGCTACACAAGAACCACAACAGTCAAATCAGAGCTGTACTTTTCCACTACGGCCGTCTGTATTTCAGAAGTTATAAAGTTACTACTCAGTGTGTGTATTTTGGCGAAGTAAGTAGTACCACTCGTTTCTTTTTCTGTGCTAGACTGTTTTCATATTGAGCAACCTAGCAAAATATCCAGAGTTCTGCATCCAATATTTTTTAATCTTACTATGATTTAATTGGTGGCAAAAAATTGAATGCGTGCGGAGTCGCGGCTGGCAACAAATGTGACGGACTCAATGAATTAGAAAAAAAATAAAACAACTTTATTCAAGACATATTGGAATACAAAAGACCAAAAAAAAAATCCTCCCACGCGTTTCACACCAAACGGCGCTTTCTCAAGGTTTGACTAGTGGTAACTGTCACGTGCATAAGATAGCATGTATGTGTTTCGAGTTATAATGCATGGTGACCTGCCCTGTGAACTATGTATGCATAAGATGCTGTGACAGGTATTGCATCACCGTGGGTGCTGAATGTCAAAATTCAGTGCAGATATACACATGCAGTTAAAGCAGCATTTCAATTAGAAATCTTTTTTTTTTTTTTTAAATAAATCTGTTTATTATTAGATCAAGAGTGGTCAACTCCACCAACAGGTCAGGATATCCAGGCTTCATCAGGGACCTGATGAATGGTCCATATGGGACCTGAAACGTTGTTCCTCGTCTGTTCTTGGCTGTCACAATAAATGAACAATTGCATTATGAACTTGTGAGTGTACCTCTGTTCTGGAGGAGACCTGCATTTTGAAGAACTGGTTTCTCTGGTGTGTTGGCTGCACAAGCAGGATTCTCCTCGCCTGATCCTATCTGCCACACTTTGGAACTGTACTATACTTGTGTCTCTGGCAGGAGAGCTGAGAAAAGCCTGTTTACTTAAACCAGTGGATTTCAACCTTTTTTTTGGTAAAGGAATTCTATAATTATATTTTGAAATTCTATGGAATCCCAACCCCTTCTAATAGTGTGTCTGAGATCAGATGCATTGTAAGGAACCCCAACCCTCTCTAATAGCGCGTCTGAGATCAGATGCATTGTAAGGAACCCCAACCTCTAATAGCACGTCTGAGATCAGATGCATTGTAAGGAACCCCAACCCTCTCTAATAGCGCGTCTGAGATCAGATGCATTGTAAATTCTTCTGTATTTGGTACAATTTTCAAATGACCTGAGGATTGCAGGGAACTGTTAGGGATACCCAGGGAACCCTGGTTGAAAAACACTGATTTAAAAAAAGCAAAGAAGGGCAGGTAGCTGTGTTGGTCCTTTCTTCCATGTAGTAACGTATCGATCCCGCTCGATAGTTTGATTTTTTAAACTGGTCATGTGAATGCAACTACTACTACAAACAGTTACTAGTGAGAAAGTTATAACAAGCTATATCAAATGATTAAAATCTCACAAGGAGTTGGCTGTTGGCAATCTCGGGTTTCTAATCTTATTGTGTTATGTTTACTCATTGATCCTTCTGGTTTCTGCAGCTTCTGTAGCAAACACAGATCTGCCTCTGTTCTTCATCGTAGCTACACTTGAGCAAGAGAAATTTCCCTATGTTTCTGGAAAATCAAAACCAAAAAGTTTTTGTTGAGTTAAAATACACGGCAGCTCGATTGATACTTGCAGCGACACAAATCAAAATTAGCTGGCACCAGATTCCTGGGAGAAACTAGGAGCATATCAGAAATACTTTTTATGCAATATTATACAGCTGTTAAATTTTATGTGTCTAAAACTTTCAGAGGCACTCACTCCCCTTTGGTGTACTTACGTCTGCTGTCATTGTGATCTTTTCTCATGCCACTGTTTCCCCGATTTTATGAGCCATTATCAAAAGAAATCTCACATTAGCCGCATTGACTAGCAATCCTTCAAAATGCTAGCTGTGCCACACTCGACTTGTTAAATATAATTATACATTTATCTTTGACAAATTGAATGGCTATGAAGTGAAAATGAGCATAATTAAACTTGACCTGTCATTGTAAATGTGTTAATATATAGTTCACCACTTAACCAGAGCCTTCTAAATAGTCTTTCTGCCTATGTCTACTATAGTCATATAGCAAGTATATTATTGTGTGTAAAGGTGAGATATCTAGAATAGTCTAACCCAGGGATGGCCAACTCATTGACTGAGCCACCGATGCAGGAGCTGGGATATCCTTAAACCCTGACCTGTTGGTGGCCCTTGAGTACTGGAGTTGGCCAATTCAGTGTTCCACACCAATTTCAAATTACGAAGGAATGCTTTCTTGACCAAGGTTGAAGATTACATATCTGTTTTCTATACTCCTGTTATGCCTTTCTAAGACGTGATAATGCAAGGAAGAATTAAAGTGGAAAGCGCTTTTGTCAGTGGGAAAGATGGCACAAAAACAAACATTAACGTGACCCAGGAAAGTGTTGGGCCTGTGATGGTTTGGATACAGCACACCGCCTACAGGTCCAACTCAAGGGACAGTACGTCCTGAGACCACGTTAATAGCTGTGACTTGTTTATTGGGTTGAGTATAAGGTTATTGGCGCACTTGGTTTTTGAGAGAATTAAAAAAAATATATATTTTATGCTTTTTTTCTTTGCAGGATAGTAAAATGCATTTTATATTTACCTAATCTTAATGGTTTATGCCTGCAAGTAGATTGCAATTAGCTCCGTTTGTAATTCTGATATCCTCAAACGTGTGCCAATATGTCACAATGGATAACGTTGCAGCTGCTTCTTGACTCCTGTGCTGCGGGAGATTTAAGCCTCCATATTGTTCACCCAGCCGGGCATGTTACCGGCAGCATCTACGGAGAGAAGTATCTCAGAACGCAAGGGGTCCTCTGAGCTGAAAGTAATGTGGTTCAGAAAAAAAGTGTAGGCCGGACCTGCTTCTTCAAGCACCAAGTGACTGAGCTGTAAGATGCCTATGGAGCCATAAGATGTCTTTTGTCTTAACACTTCTTTGTAAATATGGTTCCAAACCTTCACGACTTGGATGTTGCTCCAGCTCTTAAACCAGCTACCAATATAACACTTCTTATTGACACTTGGTTCGTTGGAACACAGAATGTCTGTAGCTTTTGGGTGGAATTTCTGTGTCCGTATTCCTGTTACCCTTAGGTATTGATTCGCCTGGGTTTTGCAATTCATACAGGTTATCTTTAATGTACTTTTATATCTAAAAATAGCTGTGTAGAAAAACGTGCTGCTTAGGGACCTTTTGTCAGACACAAGGAATGATTTCAGACCAAAGGGCCGTCGCCTTGGTTGGACACGCCCGCTCATGAATAGTTCTACTGTGCGGCACAAGGAATGTCTCTTGCACATTTTAGAAACTCCTCACACACAGTCTCTCATCTACATCTGTAGATTTAATCTCCGCCTCAGGAAAACAACCTACAGTGGTTAAGACCATTATCAGGTTTTTTTTCTTTACACTCTGAAGGCGTCTGTATAAGTGTACAATTAACGTTTGCCATTCACCGTTGAGTTGTGATTAGTGTCTTGTGGCTGTTTCATTGCAGATCTTGTGCTACTGTACATATCCTTATTTCAGGACGTGTTCACCAATATAGCAGTGCTCCTTTTATTTGTAGTTGTCCCAACTCTTTCCCCATGCCACCATTTTTGTGGCACTATAAAATGTCAGCATAGCACAGAAATATGTATCTCTTATGGCAATGTGCCGACTTTTCTAGTAAGGCAGCCAGACTTATAATTTATCAATCTGAAATTTGGTTTAAACTTCCGCTTGGAATTTCTAATAAATCATTGAGAAGTTTTTTGTTGTTTTGGTTTTAAACGCATGTTTTCTGACTAATACTGCAAGAAATTAGGGAAGCTCATTAAGCTGAACACAATTTAATACGCTTCCCTAATTCCTTGCAGTAGTCTTAAAGGGATGGGGAAAAAATATGCATCTCTTGCTTTGAATGCAATGACATCTAAATTGTAAACCAGCTGGTTTTCACTGCATGCTACTTTGGGGTGACCTTGGGCAGGTAACTTCCCCTTGTCACGCACTAAAATGGATTATAAGCCATTCTGTTATTGCACTTCTTGTGTTCTCTATATAGCTGCATGCATTATACTATGTATAATAAAATATTCTCTCTTCCAATGTAGAGAAACTGGAAGCCTTAGTAGATTGATAGCATCTTTAAAAGAAAATGTCTGGGGAAGCCCGGTGGAAATGCTTAAGTTGTGTGTGCCCTCTGTAGTGTACGCTCTGCAGAACAACATGGCTTTCGTGGCATTGAGCAATCTGGATGCAGCAGTTTATCAGGTGGGTAGTAATGCCACAAGTAGCACAGGAGACACAGCTGCAGATTGCACCTCATAGTCCAAGCAGATATTTGCAAATATTCCTGCAACTTCTGTGTATTCAATTTTTTTAATGGAGAGTTGGTGTAGACTGTTAAGAGGACAGAATACACACATAGAATCCCTAATAGTGGCACACGGCAGACCAATAGTTATATTATAATAAGGTCTAGGCACGACAGTGTATAAACAGTTAAAATGAAATTTATTAATATTAGTGTAACAATAATTAAAATACTATAAATCCAGATTCGAAAGAGTAGGATATAGATGTATGGTTACTATGAGAGTATAAATCTGTTATATGGCTAGTTATCCATACATCCAAAAATTGATCCAGATAATCGGGTCAGGGTATATGTATACCTAGAATGGATGTATGTCCCATTCACTCGTGTCAAGTTAACTGTGAGTGAAAGGTGGGGGTGTACGTACCTCCTATGCGTTAGTGTCAAGCATAAATAGCTACAGCTATACTCTGAATTGTCCGGTATAGTTGGTGTGGAAACTAGTAGTATATGGATTACTTAATAGATTATATGAGTATAGTCCTATCCCCTGGTATGCAGACGTCTCTGCAGCCAGAGGGAGTATGGAGTATATCCCTCAATTGGGGGTCACAGAGTTCCCCTGGATGGATCAGTGCCTATCCTGTTTGGGGGGAATAACTGCTGTAGATCCTCTCTTTTCTAGATGGATAGAGTGTTGATCTATATATTACTACTCCATGAGACTGAAAATGCAGATAAGTAATCCATAAAAAATTGCTTGGTCAAACTAACATGTTGACGCTGAGAGTATAACTCTAATATTACCAGTAGTGTACTATAAACTTGCAGTATAAGTATCCATTGGGCATCTAGTGAGAGAGTACAACAGCTTCTCCTTATAACACATACTTACATTTGAGTATAACGGTTTTCCACTCCAAGTCTGGAACAGGAACGGTGTCAGTGTAAACAATTACTAATCACCGCAGATCACACGCTACATTGCGTTAACTGCGCATGCGCAGACCATACAGCTGGGTATTATCTTACCATCAGACAGCTGCACGGGAATCCTAGTTAGTCACATATGGTTATAACTTTCTCACTAGATGCCCAACAGATACTTATACTGCAAGTTTATAGTACACTACTGGTAATATTAGAGTTATACTCTCAGCGTCAACAAGTTAGTTTGACCAAGCAATTTTTTATGGATTACTTATCTGCATTTTCAGTCTTGTGGAGTAGTAATATATAGATCAACACTCTATCCATCTAGAAAAGAGAGGATCTACAGCAGTTATTCCCCCCAAACAGGATAGGCACTGATCCATCCAATTGAGGGATATACTCCATACACCCTCTGGCTGCAGAGACGTCTGCATACCAGGGGATAGGACTATACTCATATAATCTATTAAGTAATCCATATACTAGTTTCCACACCAACTATACCGGACAATTCAGAGTATAGCTGTAGCTATTTATGCTTGACACTAATGCATAGGAGGTACGTACACCCCCACCTTTCACTCACAGTTAACTTGACACGAGTGAATGGGACATACATCCATTCTAGGTATACATATACCCTGACCCGATTATCTGGATCAATTTTTGGATGTATGGATAACTAGCCATATAACAGTTATACTCTCATAGAAACCATACATCTATATCCTATGGATTTATAGTATTTTAATTAATATTACACTAATATTAATAAATTTAATATTAACTGTTTATACACTGTCGTGCCTAGACCTTATTATAATATAACTATTGGTCTGCAGTGCGCCACTATTAGGGATTCTATGTGTGTATTCTGTCCTCTTAAGTCTACACCAACTCTCCATTTGTTCTACCCACTCCCAGGCAGCACCACACATTTGGGGTTTGAGCGAGGTTCTCTCTATTACCCTGATATTCAATTTTTTTAAGCAACAGCGAATTGAAGAAGAGCATTGGAGATGTTAGCCATGCATACATGCACTCAGAATTATTATTATGGTTGCATTAAATCTATTTCCTCCCTCAACCAAAGGTGCAGTGCCTCTTTAAATGATTCCTGGAAGCACATGGTCTGGGCACTAGTATTATTCAAGACGGTTTATTGCAGGGATGTTCTTGGGACATAACTCTATTACCTCAATATGCCAACAACGCTACTGGATTCATCTCCATGATTTAACTTGCTTTCACTTGAGCAAGTCACATCCCGCGTCTTCTGCCAAAATTAGATTGCAAGCTCTTTGGTGTAGGGGATCATAGTACCACACAAAGTACCGTTGACTGTGTCTTTTTGATAGAAATGCTCACCACAAAGTTATTCTTTTTAGGTGACCTACCAGCTGAAAATCCCATGCACGGCCTTGTGTACCGTTTTAATGCTCCAGCGCTCGCTGAGCAAGCTGCAGTGGATCTCGGTGTTCATCTTGTGTGGAGGGGTGACACTTGTGCAGTACAGCCCGGTGGAGGCCACGAAAGTACAGGTAAGTCGCTTTAGATTCGAGAGACACATCAAACATTTATTTTGCTTTAACTCTGAGTATCACATTTGCCTCGTCAAAGGGCTGGAGTGAAATCCAGTTTGAGCCGTAGCCTGAGGTAGCCTGGAGTCGTGACATTTTCCCCATGTACAAAGCAGAGATCTGAGTATCTCATCTCTTACAAATCTTCTCAAAGCAGCTGACCTTCTATTAAATGTGCCTCAGGTTAATTATTTATGTATGGGAAATGTCCAAGCTTTATATTCAGGGGTAACAGATTAGGAAATAGGAAAGTCAGTGTATCACCAATAATAAGCTACACACACCTGCTGTGCACAAATAAAAAGTACATGACATTTCTTATAGTATATAAATACAGTTTTTGTCATTTTAAATTTTTTTGGGTAATGACAGGCAGCTCTTTTGCCAAATGTGAAAACTAATCATAGACACGTTAAAATATTAACTTCTATTACCATAGGGAGCAGGTGAAGAGCACTGCACATTTACAACATGAAGAATTTTTTCTTGTGACGTACAGACAAAAAAAATAATCTTTGTACATCTTTGTGTCAGATTACTTTTCTTGACGTGAAGGGCATATGTGTCAAGATGGCGCAGTTTGCATACTACAGTGAAAGTGATTTGTTTTGCAGCTGCACATATGTACAGTATGAAGATTGTAATAGAGCTTTTTTACCCCTTTCTTGTTATTGCTCTTGGCTAATCTTCTGTTTGCTCCAAAACTCACTCCCCTAAATCCCTAAGTGATGCTAGCAGAGCTAAATTGACACACAAAAAAAACTTGATACAAAAAGGAATAGAGCAATATGTGAAATCGGGGAATATTAAAGCAACATATTTTCTTTGTGTAACCCTGAAAAGGCTTTGACGCCTAAGTAGATTTTGTTTCTAAATCTTTTGACAGCGTGGGAGCTTGAGATGACAGAGGGAGACTACAAAGTATATTCTCTATTGCAAAAGCATATATGAGTGCCTATTAAACACACAAATATTGAATGTGCTGTAGTAGCAAAAGGATTAACACTGTTTAGACAGGTGTGGTATTGCTGTTCATGATCCATGTCATGAGCAGAAGCGGGTGGTTTGCATAATTGTAGAACATATTTGACATTTGAGCCTCACCCAAAATTATTCAAATACAGTACGTGACTTTACACATGTCACAGCGAACCTTTACCGCTCGAGGTTCCTGCTCGTGACGTTGCATACTCAAAGCTATTGTGCTTTCAGCACTAGTCCTTTCATTATCGGGCATTGAAGAGACCTTTTTCATGTTCATAAGAGGATAAGGGCATCCGCCCTGCAAGATCAAATGACTCGGGGAAACACTCCCTTAAGTGGTTTGCCTTTTTCCTGCACCTAAGAGTCACCTGGGAAATGTTGCCATTCTAAGGTGACATGAAAAATAAAAAGTGTAATACTCTAGTGATGCCTGAATCTTTAATACTTTTGCTTTCATTCCTTCTACAGAAATACTTCTCTTTCTTTTATATTCTATAATATCTCCGAGGTATATCCTTGTAATTCTTGGATTGTTTTTTTTTTCTCGTGTACAATATAGTTGAGATGCATGTTTTTATATACCAGAGTAGTGATGGTTTTGCTGTCTTCACAATAAATGTTTATTCATCTCCCCCCCCCCCCCCCCCACGGGAAGAGTTCCACCGCTAAACCAATATCACAGCCAAATAGTTGGAAAATGAGTAGACTGGAAAGTTGAACCCTGCTTGCATCTGTCTGTATCGCACCATTTTAATGATGACATTGAAGGGTGTTGCCAAAGATCTGTGTAAATTGCTGAGAAACGAGTCTACGGTGTTGGGTCTTCACAGTCACCCATGCAAATCATAGTGGTAGTTGAGACACTGGCACATCTTATTCCATTGCAGCAGTGGTGGGAAAGCTGAGCTAATGGTGACAGTAGTGTGGTTGCTGTCTTATTATCAAGGTGCAAAGCCAAATTTCCTTAATATACTTTTGATATGTTATTTAAGAATACATTGGACACTTCAATACCAAATAGATATGTCCTTGTAAGTAATGTTGGAGCCCCTGAAGGAGCCACAGGTTGTGCTGTGGTTTGCCCACCTTTGCATTAGAGACTATGGGGGGAAAAAATAGCATAGACTGTTGGCCACAGAAATGCTACCTGAGTCAGTGTGACGTGAAGGGCTTGGTTTTGTGAGTTTTTGCTCATGCAGCCGGAGGCACGTACTATGATGACCAACAGAAGATGCATGCAGTTTATTAGATGATGCCCTTCTTGACTAAATGATGGGTTATAAAGAGACATGTTTTCAGGTTCATGGTCCCTCCTTCAGGCATTTCTGCATAGCAGGAGACATGTCCGCTGTGTCTACATAGTGGAGTTTTGCACACCTGATTTTTGCATTTTGTCACTTCACAGGTTGAACAGAACCCCCTGTTGGGCTTTGGTGCAGTGGCTGTTGCAGTGTTGTGCTCTGGGTTTGCTGGTATGTTAAACATGACCTTTTGACCCATTTCATTATCTTAGCTGTCACTCTACGGGCTGCTCATTGTTTTAGAATATACAGCTCAACGCCGTTATAGCGCGATCCGCTACAACGTGGATCCTCTTATAACGCGGTCTGTATGTGGCTCCCGTTTTCCCCCTTAGCACAAAAACAAAACGCAGTGGTTGCCTCTCCTACCTTGGATCATGCTGGTTGCGGTGCATGGGCGGGTGCAGGCGCCCCCCTCCCTCCTCTGCTCTGGCATCCCCCCTCCTCCTCTGCTCCGGCGTGAGCAGCACATCCAGAGCACATCGTTTTGGACGGTCCCGCCCACTGACCTCTACCCGGGGCATGATTGGGCCGTGGATTCTGTGACGTCAGGAGCGAGGGAGAGCGCCGAGCTGAGAGGAGGAGGATGCAGGGTACAGGTACAGTACGCGGCGGACGCGAAACATCGGATATATTTTTTTTGCGATCTGGTTAGAACGCGTCACATCGGGTGGACCCTGAGCGCTGCGTTATAACGGGATTCAGCTGTACTTTCTTTTTTTACTCTTAATTAATCAAGGAAGCCTCCGATTAGTCACGTCTGATTTTTCTCTGTACTAATGTATCACCTGATTGTGGCACTGTTATTGCTATAAATATTTGATCTAGTAAGGCCATTTAGTATTATATTTGAGTGTCTGTTTTGAATTTATATTTACTATTGTAATGCACTTTAGTAAAAGTCATGTAGAAATGTGATGTAAACCTTAGTTTGTGGTGGATAGCCAACCTTTTACCTGGATACCAATGTGACAGAACGGATTTGAGGTTTTGCTGCTACAGAGGCCTAGGGGATCCTGCAGAACTGACCCATTGCTATTATCAGCTAAGTGCTGCTCCTGTTCCCGAGATACTTACCGTTGAAGTTACAGGCATTACTTTCTAGTTTTAAAAGGGACATAAAAGTACTTCCAACAAGGAGCTGCAACCGATGATGTTGCGGTTTGCTGTTGGCCTGCTTTTTGTTCCTCCTGGAGGAGATTGAAACGCAATAACTTCACTGGTAAATGTCTCGGAAAGCAGGAAGGTCCTTTAAGCTGGAAATAGCATAGTTCAGCTCCTCATGCCTCTGTGCTTTCCACCCTGCTTTAGGCAGATGAATAATGTAGAAAAGCCAGTTTTGCTGTAACAAATGTACTGCTGAAGTCTTTTTGCATGTTTGTGTATCTTCAACTTAAAAACTGATTTAGTAAAACTATTTGTGCCCATTTGTAAAAAAAAAAACTTAACATTAGTCGGAATAACGTGTCTTTCTTTTTCAGGAGTGTATTTTGAGAAGGTATTAAAGAGTTCTGACACTTCCCTGTGGGTGAGGAACATTCAGATGTACATTTCTGGCATTGCGGTGACATTAGTTGGTGTCTACGTGTCAGACGGTGCACAGGTCATTGAAAAGGGATTTTTCTTTGGCTACAGTTACCTTGTCGGGATTGTAATTTGTAAGTACCTAGGTTTTCTGAAACTGATCACTGGGATGGGGGTGGGGGCAATTGTAGAGTGCTGCCAGATTGCTGCTGATGACACGTTTGCTTTTGTCTTTTCTTGCAGTACTGGCTAGTGTTGGGGGTCTCTACACTTCAGTCGTTGTAAAATACACCGATAATATTATGAAGGGTTTCTCTGCAGCAGCAGCGATTGTCCTTTCAACCATTGCATCTGTGATGCTCTTTGGCTTACAGATAAGTATGTTCTTTTATATCTTACTTATAAAACAGACCTGTGTGAGTTAAACCTGTATAGGCTTCTGGGAGGGTTGCTGCTTTAACCCCTTCAGTGCTGGAGGGTCGTACCACACCTCTGGCCACGGACCCTCCGGGACTCCTGCATCATGTGTTGCTGTTTCAGTACCATCCATCGGGCCGGCTGTGACATGGGGGCGGGGGGGCGCGCGTCCCTTCAGTGTGGTATTCCTTCGCGTACAGCCCCATAAAACACGCAAGGAGCGTATTTGTCCTTTGACAAATAGTGGCAAGCATAGAGAGACGACAGACGAGACAGATGGAGGTGACCAATGTTCCATCTGGAGAGGTTAGCCAGAGTGCGCAGGCAGCACACATGGAAATTATAGAGTGGGTGGAAACACCTACAAGGAGATTGCAATTCAGGAGAGGAAGTGATCCACAGAAGAATTCGCGGATGTGAATCCAGGGTTCCTTCTCCCCCCCCCTTTTTTTTCCTCATGTGTCATCCTTCCCCCTCCCCCTCCCGAGTCTTGGTGCTGTGTTTATATGTGCATTTGATTGGTTACACTAAACGAAGCAGACATATTATAGAGAAGATTGACCATGCTAAGCTATGATATGTATAATAATATGTAATACAAATGCGGTACCAACTGCTGTACCTTTTAAATGAAAATTAATAAAATACAAAGTTGGAAAAAAAAAAAAAAACACGCAAGGTGTGGTGACGTACAGTATAAGGGCCCCCCCGGGAATGCCACTTTGGTGAATGTACGTTGCGCACTGAAGGGGTCGTGATCCCAATGGAAAAAATACGACACTAGTTGCTTGTTGTTTTTTTTTTATAGTCACATTTACTTTTAAAAGCCGAACTGTACAAGCAGACACCTTTGCCCAAAATTACTGGTATGCCCCCATTGAAACTTGCTCTGAAAAACGCTACTTATGGCTTTGATCATCTAATAAATCAAAGAACACTGTTGGCTGAATGCTGAAAATGTAGGAACGTAATAATCTAGTACTGAAAATAATCATATGGGATGTGACAGTAATAGAAGAAAAAGAATGTCTGTGCTACGTGTTAACCGTTTCATTGCCACGGGCGCACGGTGTGTTTCAGGCCTGGCTGGCAGTGGGGAGAATACGGACGTTTAGTGTCGGGGTGCTTGCAGTGGGGTCTAACACTGAAAGTTTTGATTGCATATTGCAGGGGTGGCCAACTTCGGTCCTCAAGGGCCACCAACAGGTCAGGTTTTCAGGATATCCTGCGTCAGCACAGGTGGCTGTCGAAGACCTGACCTGTTGGTGGCCGTTGAAGACTGGCGTTGGCTACCCCCGGTATATTGCAACCATTTTTAATATGTATTTTTTATCTTTTTTATTTTAGCATCAACTTTCTCTGTAGGCGCCCTACTTGTGTGTGTGTCAATATACACCTATGGATTACCCAGAAAAGACACTACCAAGTTAGAAGCAGCGGAACCCAGCAAAAACTTCAAACAGAGACTTGTCAGTGTGTGACATTTGCCAAATGAAAGACCAAATCGGACAATTAAAAAAAACAAAAAAATAAGGAAAAAATTAAACAAAAAAAGTCCTGTATTATATTCCTCTGTCGCCTTAAGCCAGCCACCAATGCAGAACGGTGCTGTCATGGAAAGTACTCTGGCAATTCAGTGGAAAGCACGTTTACAACTGAATGCCCAAAGCAGTAATATTGTGTATGGAAGGCCAAATTATTTGTTTTCGTAGGCATTCCTGCCGTGACAATGTAAAGTCTGCGTATTATGAAGGTCAGCACTGGGTATGAATGACTTGAAATGTTGACGGTTCCTAGCATCAAAATGCTGATTACAGCAGCATGGGGAGAGTCTGAGAGGAGTAAGAAAACGCTAAAGCGAACCTAACCCAGGATTGCTATGAGGAGCGAGGATACAGCGCTCCAGCATTCGACGGGGTCAATTGCTACTGTGCAGAAATACCCATGAGTATCTCAGAAGGAACGTAATACAGAACCAGAACGAATTAATGAAGGATCAATGTACAGTGTAAAATATGTATTTGGAAACTTTTGCTCGAAGCTGCTCGTCCACCAGAGAATTTTTTTGTTTAGCAGCCGATAAAACTGCCCCCTCTGAAGGTCGCAGATCTCCTGCACGTACAAATGTAGCAGAGCTGATCTTTAACTGTTGAGCAGTTAGTTCCACCAGGACTGCCCTACAACATTGAAAGCATTCTTTATTTGTAAACTTGCTGTGACAGTTATGCACTTTACGTAACTTCTTGTGTAACTTCTGTTTGGGAATTGGGACACCGTACACATTTTCAGCATGTGCAAGGGCTTTGCAAATTCTCGGGAGAAATATATTGAGAATTCTAGTTCCATCATAGAAAAGGTTGAAAAAGACTTGTCTGTCAAGTTCAAGCTATGCTAAATTTAGATGGCAGATACTTATCCTATATTTGTATATACAGTATTTTTATCCAGAGGAAGGCAAACAAAAACCCTGGTGGCACGTTAACACTGTAAATGATCAGTCCCAATAGGGACTCTGCACGTCCCTATTCTGGAATCCAAGTTACGTGAGAATTTATGTACATTTAGCAACTTTTACTGCATTTTTAACAAAACAAAAAAGGCAAGAATGCTTTTTATTTTCTACACGCGCCGGCCTAGTGTCGCAGTAAACGCGCTATTACATGCCATGGTTAAAAATAGCGGGTGTTACATCTGTATTAACTGCTGGTTCATGTTCTTATTTTCTGTTAATGGTGCAGTATTGTCACTCAATGCTACCTGTAGTGCTTTATTTGGCACTTCTTTTAAAGACCAGATCATTTTAATGGTTCAAAGACTGAAGACTTTTTTTTTTTTTTTTTTAAATAAACCATTTTAATAAACCTATTACAGTTGAATTAGCTAATGAGTCAGTAATATTGGGACAATTTGAAGTCACACTTACAAGGTAAGTTGCAGTCTGACATAGATTCCATTTCTGTTGGGTTAGCTGGACAAATGTAAAACGCCGTAAAAATTAAAGACCAGAAATGGGGGGAGTGGATGGTGGAAATAGCTGGTCATATGCCATTTAGGTTTGGGGCAGCTGGAAGCCGAGCATGTCATTTGTTTGTTAATACTTGCCAGAACACACAGATATAATGGTAGATCAAAGAAAATAAAATAAAACTTAATTTCTTTATTCTTCATTACAAAACACACAAATATGCAATGTTTGAGGCATGATGCCCTTTCTCAAGCCCCTGTAAAAATATAATGGCAGTTATAATTGGGTGGCGGGGGTCATAAATATCACCTATTTGTACCTAAATTGTTGCATTTTTTTTTTTTTTTTTTTTGCTACAAGCTGGGAACCCATAGCACCACATCACTTAAATGTCACATCAATCTCTCTCAAAACTAAAGATGATTACAAAAAGTTACTTGGTAAACAGGTCTCAAATGTTCACATGGCCTGCTGCTTCTCTTTGATGTCAGGTGGCATATTGTTGAGATGTTCATGTTTAAATTATTATGGCGCTTTAATGCTGATAAATCACCAGAGTGCCCTAATATTTGATCTTAAAATCAGATTTGGAGAGTAAATTTTTTTTTTTACCAACTAAAATGTGAGGGATTTCCTGTAGTATCAATAGATAAGTTGTTGATCCCAAGGGTGGCTCTGCTTGTTATCATTGATGTCCATGATTTTCATATGAGCTGCAGTAATGTCAATCTCCAAGACTAAATAAGTGACGTTTTCTGGGGGTTCTGGACCAAAAATGGTTTTTCATTTATATAATATTGACACCTTGTGGTTTGACTTGCAGAAAATTAGTGAGAATAAAAAAACATTTAATATTCTGAAATATCGGCAGAACTGAAGCAAGAACATACAGCACGTGTGAATGTAAGAGAGATGGATATTCTCCTGTGTTTTCCTGGGGGAGATGGGGTTCTGTGCACAGGCTGGCACGCAGGGAAATAGCAGAGGATGTAAACTGCTCGTTTCTGGATTCAGTGACACCACAATCTCGTCAGTACTTTGTATCACATGATAACAGTATTTATTCATTTCCAGTCGGCTCAAAACCCTAACCTACTACACAATGTAGTTGTCAATGTAAGTGCTACTGAGTTAATGACAATGTAATACAACCAAAGTCAAAAAAAAAACTCCAATCCTACATTAGATCTGACAAATTATCGTTGAATACTATTTATTCTCATAAGGGTAATATAGTTCAATTCTTTGGCCAAAGCATTACAAGCTTGCAACCATATCACCTTTTCTGCAGGTCCTACACTACCTGTAAATGTTCTCCACCTCGAACGGAGGAAGAAATGTCTCAATACACTGGTCATTCCTAAGTGCAATGACACCTGCTATTAAAAGTGGGCTGGGTAAAATTAGGGAGGAGGAGTCACAAACCTCCCAGCAATTGGTACCAATTGACAAAAAAACAAAACAATTGCTGGGATTTCTGCAATTGCTTCCTTTTTGGTTTTAAGCTCACCCAGTACACTTAATCGCAAGTCCTGTTATGCACGCTGTTGAAATGGCTGTAATTTTCTTCTGTGAGGTGCAGGGTGGCCGGGATCCCACGTCTGCCACGTAATCATAGTAAAAAGGTAGAAATCTTCAAATTGCTGCACTGTTCTAAGAGTCTCTTTACAAGACATTGTTGTTAAATATGTTTGTTTGCAGATTAATAACGCACAACATTTCGGTGATCCTATGGATGTAAATATTTAACTTTAGGGAGATCCCCCGAAACGTTGTGCATGCAAATTTCTTGTTTATTTGCAGATTAATAACAACATTGTCTTGTAAAGAGGCTCTATTAGAACAGTGCGGCAACTGAAGATTTCTACCTTTTTATTATTGGAGATGTTTTTTTTTTTTTTTTTTTAAAGTACACAGCTTTTGCTCATTTTCTTTTTCCCTTGCTCTAACACAGGGGTGTGCAGTTTGGGCTGCACACCCCCCCACCCCCCCATGCGACAGCCCCAGCTCTCGCGCCCCCCTTCTGTGACCCTTCTCTGTGCAGGTCAAGTCACGTGACCCTGCAGTGTCATGACAATGTTACCATGGCGATGCGTATGTCATAGGATGCTGTGTTGCCTTGACGACGCGTCCAGAAGAGTACAGAACCCCGGTAAGTAGCGGTAGCAGAGGCCTTGCGCGGACCCCCCAGCATTTAACTGAAATGCCTCGCAGCGCACCCCTGTGGTGTTGGCCCATTTCACCATAGGAAGATGTGACCAGTGTATACCAGATCTCCACATTGGTACAATGCCCTCACTGCACTGGATGTCCCGCCTACTTTAACCCTCTCTCTGGTAAAAGGAGCTGCAATGTGTACAACCTTGAGGTGGCTAAGCTACAATAGAGAATAAGTATGAGAAATAGAGAAGGTGAACTTAGAGTTTGTTCTCAGGCAATAAACTGGGAAGACATGGAAATGTGCATTGTAGGATGAGATGCAGTTAGGGTGACCATATTTTCCCCAGGAAAAACAGACATGTGGGGCATGCACAAAAGGCTGTCCGCGCATTCGCAATGTGGTGAGCGCAGACCGTGCGTGCATGTGGGGCGCTTGCCAGCCGCACATGCACGGCCAGCAAGCTCTGATCGGCAACCTCAGAGAGAACCAGGACATTTAGGAATACCAGGACAGTGGACACAAAACGGGGTCGTCTAGTCACCCTAGATGTAGTGTAAGTACATATACTACTATGGTTCTATAAAACCATATGTAATGCTTTAACCCTTTGAATACTGGAATGACAATTTTAACCAAGTGCCATGAGTATAGTGATTAGACCGCTCTAAACACAGAACAAGTGAAGTTCCTCTTCTGCGTCTTCCGAAAGGCGGACGTCTGAAAGGGTTCCCCGAGAGCTGCGTTTGCCTGCTATGTATTTTATCAGCCTCACGCCCAATATTTATGGCCCTGGACAAAGGACATGCAGCCTACATCGCCAAGAAGGCAGCAGCCAAAAGGTGTAAGCAGTTTGTTATTACAGCGGTTCTGGTACAATCCAAAACACACCAACCTCCTCATCCCCCTGTACGATGTTTCTATTAAGCTCCTTAGGGCAGGGCCTCTTAACACAATACATTGCAGGCCTCTCTTAACCCTTCTAACATAATTGTAACTGTTACATCAGGGTTAGCATAATTCACCACTCAAAAAAACAGGACACCAAGCCGGACCACCCATTGCACATGTGCAGTCAGCACATGCGTTATCGGCTTAGATTTAGCTATGAGCAGCTAGAAATTCCAGACGGTTTTAGTTATTTTAAAAAATCCACCTGAACGGCGACTTCCTATTAAATAACCGGACATGTCCAATACGGACGTATGGTAATTACATATGCCCATAATCGTATATAATCTCTAACGGTCTATGAAGTGTCTAAACTGAATGTCTAACTTCTCTTCATTTAATGCAACCATGTATTTAACAAAACTGCCCAGGACATACTTGAACACGAGATGAACTCCATGTATTACTTCCTGGTATAACGCTTATTTATTTTTTTTATAATCAATTATGTTCACACTTTTCTTAAGAGTGACAGACAATCTCTCAAACATGAGCAAAATATGACCGAAATGAGGACGTTCACTTAATGTCCTAATGGCCAGTAATGGTCCGGGCTCTTTTTATCAGTGAACACCTTTCTGTGTGTTTGTATGGGAGCTCGTGGCCAAAGGTTCAGATTGCAATAGCAATCAGAAGGGATGACCCCTTCTGTCAGAAGGTGGGTTATGAGCATATGATAACTACACAATGGGAAACAGTCCTCAAACGCAATTGTGATACTACTGTATTGAGAAGCACTTTTCTGTTACCTTCAATTTTTCAATCAACATTTCTATGCTCGTTAAAGATAACTTTACTTTCCAGTGTCATTCCTAAAAATATCCTTGGAGGGATTTAACGTTTTAATATTTGTGTGGCTCTTTTTGCTATTTTTAGTGGGAGGAGTTACCCATTTTTTTTCTAGGAAAAAAAAAACTAAAAACCTTAAATGGGACAACAGATTTGTTTTTGTTCTTTTTTTTTTAATGGAAATGAAAAATCAGAGGAACACATTTCAACCCATTTGCTATTGAGAAGCCAGCTACAAAATGCAATGTAGGGTTTAAGGCACCATCAGCTTTTTTTTTTTAAACCTAATATAAATATATGTCTATATATATATATATATATATATATTCAATTACATTTTTATCACAGGTGTAATTCCAAGAAGTTTCATTCCGCTGGCTAGAACCACACGCACACAGTTGAAAAGGAGCAGTCGAGCCTGCAGAGCAAGGGAAAGTCAATGTTGAATTGCTGTACATGTACAATATGCAGGACTGTCATTTGATTAACATCATGGTCTGTGGTCACAGGATTTATAATTAAACCATTGTATTAAATACTGACTGCTCTGTTGAGCCACGCACTGTAACAGGTCTAGTTGGGTAGAGACAAAGGTCTAATATTCCCTGATGTCAGATCAGTAAATACAAATAAGGCACGAGCAGTACTGTGCCCATCAGAAAGGTGAGGGTGCAGGCAAGAAAAGCCACATCTATATACCTACAGTATGCAAGCCCACCTTACCGTTGTAGAAAGTGGAACAAGAAAATATACTGTTCTAGTATAGAGTTGACAGACCTGGACACTGCCAAGTAGTCAAAATCTGCAACCAATGTTCAGTTTTCAATAAATTCTTATTGTCTCCATATATTGCTACATTTCTTGAAAGCTCAAATGGGATAGGTATATATGACAGCAATATATTGGAGAAAGACTTGGGCCCAGAAAAGTAATGTGTGCTACTTTAATTACAAGAAATCAGAGATCAAGAATATTAGTCGGCATGTAAAAACCATCTTAATGTTTTGTGCTTCTGTACAGACCTCTGCAAACTGGATTATTTGGTGTCTTTAGCTCTTCCTAACCGTTGAAATATTTTATTCATTGAAAGGGTCCTAGGATGTTTAATGTCAAATAATTCATGTTTTACAATTCAGATGTATTTTTAACAGAGAAATGAGAACTGGTTTGGTTTCATTTTAATGGGTAAACCCCTGCAAGACGTACCTGTGCTACATGAGGGGGACTTCCTTTCACATGGAGCGTGCGATGCGCCACTGCAGCCAGGTGACTGAAACAGAACACACACACGGTACATCTCCCTGGAAAAGCCTCAACAAAAACCATGACAAACTTATATTAAATGTAAATAGAAAGGAAAAGATCAACAGAGGCTCTGGGACTCAAAGCAGCAAAAAGGGTAGAAGCCTATAGGTGTTTACCGTCTGTACTGGTAATGCCCCCTAAATATGTCCCACTCTTAAAAAATAAAAAGTTTTTTAAACCCATGAATATCTAGCTTCTGGGTTACCATGATAACCTTTAAATTGCAATGGACTCTGGGGAGAGCTTCATTATAACGTCCCAAACACTTCATGTTACCCCCCGAATGAAGCATAAGATTTAAACCACTTGGGTGCCCAATGGATGTACTCCAGGGGCCCCGTGACGTAGTAGCTATGTCCTAAAGACCCCGCTTGTTTTTCTAGGGAAGGAGGCGTTCTGCGCTCCCCCGCGATCTGTCACTAAGTGGAACGGATGGAAGACATTCCCCCTTTCGTCAACAGTGATTGAGAAGTCACGTGATTCTGAGTGCAGATGGGGCCGGGTCCCTCCGGTGCTGTGGCCCCTTCACACTTTTATGGTTTAAAAAAAAGAAAGCCATGTAAAGAGTAAGAGGAGATTAGGTAAGAGCAGGTAAAATATCTAATGCAAAGAAACTGGCGTTTAGCATGGACTGCTGCTCTAACGTCGCTTACAACAAGGGGGGGGGGGGCGCTGCAATATGTTACAAACCCCTCTGGCATTAAAGAGGTTAAACATCTCTTCTTCCTATTTGGTTTAGGATATAATAGATGTCTCGTGATCATAGTTTAGACCTGCAGCTCTCTCCTTTCTAGTTCAAGGTGATCTAGAACATGACTTGCCTGTTCATCTTTCTGTCACTGACTATTATATGATGGTATGTCATATGTAATGTGGGAAAGCATGGATAACAGGAAGAATGAGGCCAGCAAACGTGCAATTATTACACCTTTGCTAGGCTCATCGTAAAGAAATATTTATTTATGGCCAATGGGCCACTGTAGAAATAGCGCGTGCAGAATCCAAAGTTCCTATCCACCTGCTTATCCTATTAGCCGCTTTACTGCAACTCGTTAGTCTTTCAGCCTGAGACCTAGATGCACAAAAGGGTGCTAAGCTTTAGCACGCCTCCACTCCTATTCCAATTAATGGCAGACAACACGTGCTAAAGGTTAGCACTCTTGCGGATCTGGGCCTTAGTAGGTTTTTTTTGCAGCATATTGAATTAACCCCTGACTTGAATGGGGATTTTCATCAGATCACATGGAAACATATTGGATTAACCCCAAGTTCATTAGGCAGGCTCCTTTTTCTAATGTATATTTGTAAGTTTGTTGCAGCTCTCTTCATGTGCACGGTATTTTAATGGCTGTTCTGTGCTGTAAGGAGATCACCAACTGAAGCGACTAGTTTTAAATACCTGAGCATATGGTTTGACTCCCATTTAACATTTGGGATGCACATTGATACTCTTACATCCAAAATCTATGCCAAACTAGGTGTACTTTACAGGAACAAATCCTTCCTAAGTCTCCTGGTCAGAAAGCGTATCGCACAGCAGATGCAAATGCAAATTATAGACTATGGGGACATAGAATACGGCTCAGCACCCCAAACCCACCTTAGCAAACTTGATACCCTCTACAATTCAATATGCCGTTTTGTTCTCCAATGCAACTACAACACACATCACTGTGAAATGCTCAAAGAACTAGATTGGTCATCACTTGAGTCTAGATGCAAAGTTCATCTCTTCTGTCTTGCCTTCAAATACTTTCTGGGCAAGCTACCCATCTATCTGAACAAGCTCCTCACCCCTACCACACGCAGCACTTATCATCTGAGATCTGACTCCAAAAGACTGTTCATGTCCCAAAGCTCAACAAAGTATCCGGCCGCTCCTCCTCTTACCGTGCACCCCAAAACTGGAACAACCTACCGGAGACTCTCACATCCACTACCAGTTTAAGTTCTTTCAAAACTAAGGTAGTCTCACATTTTAATCTCATCTGTAACTGTTACATACGCCTATAATATATATATTATCTTTAACTGTGCATGCAATTTCGTGTATATAATGTATACCCTGTCAACATATGTAACCATGTATTATTTGTCATTTTAACTCTATGCCCAGAACATACTTGAAAACGAGAGGTAACTCTCAACGTATTACTTCCTGGTAAAACATTTTATAAATAAATAAAAAGGCAAAGTAAGGCATATCACTAGTAGCAATGATGTTGAACCAGTTTTTGTACCCAACCACATAAAAAGGAGCATGTGGAAATACCTTAATGGCTTTATGGTACGCACACATTTTATAACTATAGGTGTTATAAGCACCAACGTATATAGAGTCATTGTTCTTATTGCAAAACTGTGCCTTCAGATACCTCCAGCTCAGTGAAACGCTGTTAAATAAAAGAAGCAAAAAAACTGTGGATATGGGATGTAATATTTTTCAGTGTGTAACAACAAAATGATTTACCCAAGGCCAAGGAGAAAGTTAACCAGATATTTTGGCTGAAGACCTTCTACAGACTTGTATATTACTTCATCGTACCTGTGTAGGAAAGAATAACATGCAACATGCATATTACAGAGCAGCGTGTATTGAATATTTCTGAAGCAGAATTGTGTTTAAATTGGGTAAAACCATAAATGTAAAGAACAAAGCCCAAAATATTGGGGCATGTTTACCAAGTGGTGCTATCCCATGACACCTTTGAGCACTGGGAGGTCTTATGGAAAAGCACCACTTTTTAAAATCAACATTACGGTTCAAATTTACTACCAATCCTACTGTATAGTGTAAATAATGTTGTATTGCAACTCAACTAGTCAAGATGTTCCTGGTGGCCGGAACAAGCTAAGGGCTGTGACCTTTATGTATGGTGATAAAAGACAACGCTTGCCTGCTTCGTCACTATACTATAACGTATACTAATAAAGTACCAAACACTATGCTTTAGTTATCATAAAATAAACCAATTTAAGTTAATATGTATAGTACACTCCCTGAGCTTCACTAGTGAAATGTATCTCTTTGCCAGCGTATTCATGGTCGCTCTCCTGGCATTGCGAGGCTCGCCCCTCTGGCAGAGAAGGGGTTACAGTTAAAGTGCCTCCCTGGCTGAAACGTCCTCAACAAAATTACAGAATCTAGTTAAACATGTATTTTATGGTTTCTAACACAAAAAAGTTAAATTGCCATTTCTTTCTTATTTCTTGTGTTTCAACCCCAAATAAAATGGCAGAGACACGTATGGTCCGGTCCCATACTTGCGTGTATGTAGAAGGATGCAGAGTATACCTGAGAAGATGCTGCAGTATGGAGACCGCAGGCGGGTCCTGCAAACAGGCGGCATCGAAGTCATTGAGCTCTCCAGTATCCCACATACGCTGCAGGCTAAATACAGATAATAGATGTAGCTAAACAAACATTACTACAAAGAATGACTGCCCGAGTAAAGCGTCCGAATAATATTAGCATTTATTTACAGCACTTCTCACACTGCTCTCATCCACTGCTCTTAAAGCAGCAGTCCAAGCTGACGTTCTTTTTTCCCCTTTAATACAGGCTGCACAGCATATGGCCCGCGGGCCGCATGCGCACACCCCAGACTCGCTGTGCGGCCTGCGGGGATCTCCGGCTTCTCCCCTGAAAATTCTACTGTTTCCCCTGCAGGTCCTGATAAAAATGACCATGGCAACGGGACGCTAAGTGACGTCACACGCGGCGCCATGTTGCGTGGTACTGTGACGTCTTGGTGTTCCGTTGCCATGGCAACGCGGTGTCATTTGACACCGCACAGCTATTTTTTCCAGGACCTGCAGGGGAAACAGTAGAATTTTCAGGGGAGAAGACGGAGATCGCTGCACCCCACCGCCGGTAAGTTTTGATGGGGGGAGGAGGTAAAAGTTGTGAGGGGGGAGGAGGTAAGAGTTGTGAGGGGGGGAAGAGGTAAGAGTTGTGAGGGGGGGAAGAGGTAAGAGTTGTGAGGGGGGAAGAGGTAAGAGTTGTGAGGGGGGAAGAGGTAAGAGTTGTGAGGGGGGAAGAGGTAAGAGTTGTGAGGGGGGAAGATGTAAGAGTTGTGAGGGGGGGGGGAGGTAAGGCCTCGTTCAGGGTGCCAGAGGCAGGAGTTGGAGGGCGGGAGGCAGTCTGCTGGGCGATGTGTGTTCATCCTCCCCAGCAGACGTTTTCAGGCGTTGAGGAGGCGGGGAGGGGGCGGGGCTACAGACCTCAGCTTAGGGATCCAAGTTGCAGTCTTGAAATCATTCTCAAGAATGATTTCATTGGCTGCCGAGGTCCCAGTGACGCTGCTGCAGCTTCAAAAAAACGACTTGGGTTGTTTATTGAAACTGTAGCCAGCGTCAACTCCGTACTTCGGAGACAGTGCAGCTGCTACCCTGACAACCAGTATTCAATTTGAATACATTGTGTCGGACGGCTGCACGCACGTCAGCACGCGCTCCCTCCGAAGCCTGCACCCTGAACAAGGCCTAAGGCTGCGGTCCCAGTAATGTCTGTGACACGCGCGCCCGGCGGGGGGGGGGGGGGGGCGCGTGCACAGCGCTATCTGCGGTTTGTGAGGGAGAGGAGAATCTTGCAACGGGAGGGGGCGTGGTCGGGGATTTGCGGGGGCTCCGTCGCTAGGAGTAAACTCAATTTTATTGAGTTGGGAAAAACCTTGCAGCACGGCGCAGCTGCACCTTCTGCATGACGGTGCTTACTGGGCCCAGCCCCATTGAAGTGCGGTGCTTACACGCACAGTGCACGCCGCTCCGTGCGCACAGACTGTACTGGGACCGCAGCCTAAGAGTTGTGAGGGGGGGGGGGGGGAAGGTAAGAGTTGTGAGGGCGGAAGAGGTAAGACTTGTGAGGGGGGGGGAAGGTAAGAGTTGTGAGGGGGGGGGGGGGAGAAGGTAAGAGTTGTGAGGGGGGAAGGTAAGAGTTGTGAGGGCGGAAGAGGTAAGACTTGTGAGGGGGGGGGGAGGTAAGAGTTGTGAGGGGGGGGGGAGTTTACAGAACTGATTTATTAAAAAAAAACACATGTAGGATATTGCTTGGTCTGCAGCTTTAAAACAATAGATTCAAACTATACACCACTCCAATAGTAAACTCTTCGGCAAGGACTCCTTTTCCTGAAGTCTACTTTTATGTGTTAAGCGCTTATTCCTATGATGTCACGTGTGTTACTGCTGTAAAGCGCTATGTACATGGATGGCAGCAGATAAATAAAACTATATATACGTGTGCATGCCTCACCCTAATAGCAACAAGGCCCCAATGGACATGTATTTAGCATAATGTAACACGTGCTCACCTGTGCAGCCGTGCGTGTGTGTACTGTAAAAATACTCCAGTATCGCCACGACTCTGCAGTGCCTGATCCCAGTCAAAGTGGTAATCGGACAAAAGCTGGCCCTTGAAATCCTAGAATGCAAACGTGAAAATAAAGAGCATGTAGTAAACATCCCGGGGGGACACTCACCAAGAGACTCTGCAGGTGGGCGCACTGCGTTCCTGCGGTAACGGTCATTCAAGTCAATGGCAGATAACACAGGATCACAGTGCGATGCCCAATGTTGGTGCTAGGTGAATCCCTTTAGTAATGATCGTGCAGAAGAGCACGGCGAGATAGCGGGGGAAACTGCCAGTGAACTTAAATCGCAGTTTTCTTGCTATTGTGCTAGGATTGGCAGTATCAAGTATTCAACTTAGCGGGTCCAAAAAATAAATATATATTTTAAGCAACTTAATTATTGTAATTGGATTTCTTAGAAAGATTTAAATCGCCCTTAAGAAGGTAACGATCTGTCTTATTTCTATCGTGGGGGAAAAAACTCCAACGCACAGCCCTGAACAAAGTAGATCCCACAAAACTAATAAAAATATATCAAATGCTTTATTCTTCCATAGTTTTAAAAAAAACGGAGGTAGGTACCCTCCTCCTTTAAGGGCGGATTGCCCGAAACGCGTAGGAGGGTACCTACCTCCGTTTTTTTAAACTATGGAAGAATAAAGCATTTGATATATTTTTATTAGTTTTGTGGGACCTACTTTGTTCAGGGCTGTGCGTTGGAGTTTTATTCCCTTGGATCTCTATGCATTCTCCTGGCTGCACGCCCACCAAGAACTACAGGACTGGGGCAATACAAATTGTGAGTAGATATTCCTCTTTCTACCTACCTCTGGACTCCCCCAATGAGGCTGTAGGTCTGATTTTCTTCATATTTCAGCCTTCAGGGCTAGAGTTCTTGTTAATGGCATATGCTACATTATGAATACATACCTCACTAGCCCCAGTACCTATTTTTCTACATTATTACCTAAAGGATTTACACCAGGATTGGACTTCTATGTTGGAGCGCATATCCCTAATTTGATTATTTCTATCGTGTGAATATTTAGACGTTTTTCCAGGGATCACTTCTGTTTATCTGTCTCGCCGATGATGGCATGAGAATGACTTTGCAAACAAAAGGAACAAACCTCAGCTAACCATTTTGATAACTGTCAATTGGTCTTATAATCTAAAAACCATGGTAATACAAAACAATTAGACAAATATACGAAAACACTTCTTTAGTTTTTATTTTAAGGAGGTGTAAATCGGCAACATTTAACCTATGAAATATCCCACTGTTCACTTTTGTTCTAGGCAGGTATGAATAAGGCCCTATAATGAAGTCTGCTCCCTCCCATCACCACTGGAATTAATTTTAGGAAACATTTTCAAACAGTTCTGAACACACTGAACCACCGCGTGTGTTAATTTTAATCATGTATTATTGGTGGGCCCAAAGAAATTGAATGGGTAATGTGAGATCTCCTGTAAAATACCAAGTTTAAAAGGAATTGTACAATGTTATAAGTCTTTATTCATTCGCTTTTATCTATCACGATCTATACAGTTACTGCCTAGGACAATACATGAACCAATAGCACGTAGTCGAACTGTACAGTTGCATTTTAACTGCTTGGCAACCAGGAAACTGATCATACAACAGGGGCATACAAAGTAACAACCTCAGAGCCTCATGCAAGAGACTCGCCACCTAATTGTTAACCTGGTTCAATGCAGCATCCCTACTTCCCAATATATTTTGTTTTCCATGATCCAGAAGGCTCTTACAATTCGGCACCTATTGATGGCAATGTCATACCTTGGCACTAGTAATGTGACCACGTAACACAGACATAGCTTGGCTTTCGTGTTTGACCTGCGTAATATCTCTATCCTTTGATTGACTATATTCCTTTTTTTCAAAAGGCAATAGTTACAAAAAATACAACACCTGCACGATAAGGGCGGCAAGCCCAAGTTTTTCAGCAGTGTCAGAAGGGTCTTCAAGTTCTTTGGTTGCTATAAAAAGATAAACAAAAGAAGTTACATTTAAATTATTATTATTATTTTTTTTTTAAATGTACAAACAGAGAGACATAACTATCACCACAAGACTGTTGTATTCTTTTTAAAAAGTTGTGCTCTTTTCTTGTGATAGTTATGTGAGCCATACACCCTGGTTATCATTTATTATCTCAACAGACTAATAGGACCACAAACATCGAAAAGCAGCTGGAAAAAGAAGATAATAACAATCACAACAACATGTTCTTGTATAGCGCTGCTAGTTTTATGTAGACCATTACAGAGACATTTCTGATCTTGATTATGTTACCGGGAGACAAGCAGAAGCCACGGTATTGATTTCCTCTTATCTGTAACTTTTGTTTCTGTTTTTTTACTTGCGTCTCCCGCCACATCAACAAGTGCATGTTTCTTTCCCCCGATCTACAGTCACGTCGGTTACATTTTGCACACACATCCAGCATTTCAACAGCATGCCAGGCGAGAGAAAAGTCTCTTTGCACACCGCCCACCAAGAGGAACAGTTTATTTGTTTAGGGCTCAACTGTTCCTCCTTGTAATATGATGTCTGACATTATAACAGAGTACTGTGCTTCCCAACTGCGAGAAACATGCAGAGCACCACGGACTGCCATCTCTTTTACCCCGCTGTGACAGTGACAAATGAAGCAATATAAATACATTTCTGCTTGGTTGGCGTCATCATTACTGGATGTCAAATACATATCTACTTAATCATCCATGCAAGCGAAAGGCAGAATAAATCACAAACTCCATGACAAAGCTAATAACTCACATGTCTTTGCTGGTGCCAAGAGGACTTTCAGATTTTAGTTTTCAAGCAGAAAGTTCAAATGGAAAGAAATACAAGACACACAAAGACCTAGTACATAGTCAAACTACTTCAACTGAACTATAATTATAAGTGGAAAGATGCACATAGTAGATATCTGGGTATTAATATCACAAACACACATCTGTCACTACATACACAATGATCCCAAATTGATATTCCAAATCAATAAAGACCTGTCCTGCAATACATTCCAGATATCCTGGCTGGGAGACAACACTAAAGATGAATATTGTTCCTCATCTACTATATTACTTTCAAACACTACCATAATCAGTCCAAAACAAATTCTGTATGCTAATCTGGCAACGCAAATCCCCAAGGATTGCGAGATCAGTTTTCTCATTGCCAAAATCAGAGGGTGGATTAGCAGTACCGGACATCCGAAAATACTACTTGGCTGCACATCTTAAACAAATAGTCACTTGGCACTGCGCACCACTCCTACAAAGGGGAAGACATACTGTAGAAACACATTTCGCAAGCCCAACAACACTCCCAGCACTACTGTGGCAACAGAAGGATAAAAGGGGATCAGGGCTCTTTACTAAATCAAACTAAGAAATTCACTCTCAAAATATGGAGTATTGCGATTTCATTTACGCTCATAGCCATCAAAACTAACACCACTCCCAAAAATGTAGCAAAATATACGCGGAATGCACAGACAAGTGCTGGAGGGAATGCAGCAAGGTAGAAGATCTAGTACACATAATGCAAGTTAGGTAGATTCTGGAGTGGTATCCGGGACCTAGTAGAGGAAACCGTAGGAATAAAAAATACCTCTAGACCCGTTGGTCCCCATATTAGCTAATCTTATAGAAGGTGGTAACCCTCACCAACGCAAACTTATATCCCACATCTTAACGGCGGACAGATGTGCAACTGCTGCATAATGGAAAAACCAATAGCCCCAGCAGGAGACAAGTGCTCAACAGAATAAATGAAACCATGCTGATGGAAAGACTCTCCACTATATTTTTTGAGGGCTTGGGCCCATGGATTAACAGGTAGTCAAAAGGCCAGGGCAGAATAGGGATGTACGGAGACACAAAGTGTACGACAAATATACAAATAACCTTAAATGTGTGACGTATGTGAGGCGCTGAAGCGGTGTATCTGATGACGTCATTACTTTCTTCCATTATTTTAATTTATTTTCCAAATTGAATAAAATGTCTCACTAAAAAGCAAATCCATTGAAGAGTGCCTCTCTCGCTTTGGACTCGTGCCATGTTAAAATCAGGCAATAAAGCAGCTGTACCTTTTATCTGGCATCTAAACCGAGGCTATGACACGGATTCCACAGAGCCCACGGGGCTGGATAAATACCAGTGGAACACTGACATTGCTTTCTGATTTATCCAGATCTACATAGGATTGTCCTAGTGTTTTGATTTTAGGCAAGTAAAAAAAAAAAAGGCTCACTTTTGCTCATTGCCATATTGTGCAGCATCCTCGAGCGAGCTTCGTCTAAAACATCTTCCAGAAAAACAACATTTCCCCTTCGTGTCTTCATCCCCTGTACCAGCCCAAAGGGGACATGGCGACAGCTGAAATGATAGGAGTGACATGTAACCACCTTTGAAAGGGAACAAACACTGTTGCCACTAGATCAGCATAATCTGGGTCTCCATCTGTTAATATGTCTAGCCCGGGGACTTGCTATATGAATGTTGAGTTGATGTAGATATAAAAAAAAGTCAGTTTGTCAAGGATCTAAACAATTAAAAAAGCTATAAAAAATGTTCTCCGATATTCAAGGTTGTAAACTATTCTGAATGCCAAGGCAGAAAACAAGCAACAAAAAGTTGTGACAGGCAAAGGGATGTGTCACTATTTTATAAAAAAGTGTAGAATGGGGGCTCTGGAATAAATGGTGTTGTTCTTAATCAGTCACAGAGAAATCAGGTCAATCCACTTGCTACTTATTTAGTTACAAATACCTTGGAAATAAAATGACACCAATATTGTTTCATCTAAATCGTACAGCACGTTCTTCAATTAATTGGGAAATCATTTTCAATGCACAGGACAAAGCAAACATGACTTTGCATAGTAATGTGGAGTATTTTGCCATGACACTGGGAGGGTCAATAAACATCCATTTATAGTATTTCATGTTCGGGGATGGGAGGGATGAGGCTCTTGAAAATGAACATTTTCCATGTTGCATTGATACTGAGCTATGGCTATAGTTCCAGCCTCCGTAAAGTCGTATCTCACAGAACACAGCATTTAAATGGAAGTCCCATGCTAACAACCCATGCTAAACCTGTATTATTTCATCTGAGTGATATCTGGCACCACGGACCTTTAAACCACAGTAATAATTGCCAGGATTAGGCTGTAAATCACAGTCAGGGTGAAAGTGATCAGAAGTTATTTAAACGCCAGAACATACTTTAGCCACAAGATAATTTATCCCAGAGTCGACTTTTAAAGCAGCCATCTCAGCCGCTCGGTTTATTGTCTTTAATTCTTTTTTGGAGCCTCTATTTTCAGCTCTGTATTAGAATTGTGGGCAGGATTGCTGCGTTAAATGACCAGTACTGGCTAGTGGCTGGGGAATCTGGCTACAGAAGTAAAAAAAATACCTCAACTTTATCATAGCAAAATTAAAACACTGACTATAATGAATCTATATTTTAAACTTACACAATGTATAATGAACCACTCGAAACCAGATGAAAAAAATATTAGATTCAATCCCTTTAATTGAGAAAAATATGTATATCATATCTGCTCAACCCAGATATTTACATGTCAAGCCGAGGAGGGCGCAACACTGTACAAATCATCATCTAGAACAGGGGTGGGTAACTCCGGTCCTCAAGGGCCACCAACAGGTCAGGCTTTAAGGAAATTCCAGCTTCAAAGACTGCACCACCTGTGCTGAAGCTGGGGTATCCTTAATACCCGAGCTGTTGGTGATGCTTGAGGACTAGAGTTGCTCACCCCTGCTCTACAGCGTAAAAGTGGACAAGACAGCAGCCGTGGTCACTTAAGGAATTTTAGTGAAGAGAATGGGAAACTCACAATGGTGAGAATGAGTGTTGGTCAGAGACAAATTTGAGACTTTATGGAGCATATTAGTTCAAGTTGGTCTCCGACTAACGCTTTGCAATTTTAGAGCTTTCCACACGTGGCCCATAATGAATCCTTGGCACAGAAAGTCTGCAGACTGCCCCATCAACCAGTCAATGCGATGCTCACCCTTCTGCTCGCTTGCATCCCATTAACGTCAAAATCCTGAACAGGTGTTGAAAATGAATTTCCTGACTTTTGTCTGTCTTCGGATAAAATAAATGTATATTAATATATACCAGTTAATGAAACATATCATCCTGTGCCAACAATTAGGAAGGTGCTAGGTGACTATTAAACGAAAGATATCAGGCTTTATAAAATGTTACAAATCTTGAACAAAAAAAAACTAAATGGTTAGCTCAGAAAGTGAGACTGCCGATTTATCAGCAAAACACTCTATGTCAAGGCACCCTTTATCCTGACAGATCACTCTATGATAAAGGGCCCTGTGCGTGATACATGTCAGAGGATCTGTCAGGACTCTACCTGTATGTTTTTAAACTAATAAATACTTTTGAAATGGTAATTTCTGTCCAAGTTGCATTTTTCAGCTGTGCACCGGTTTCCTTTTTGGACTCCATCTCTACAGAAAGTGAAACAGGCACAATACACTGTATCCTCTCTCAAGTTGCATAAATGGTTTCACAAGCCCAATGTGGCAGTTTCTAGACTTCTGGGGAGACAGTAAGGATATCTTTACATTTAGAAACCAAGTATTATCCAAACACAAATCCAGGTATTCTACTCCTGTAAAAAATATAGTGCATGATGTCTCTATTAATTACATCACAAGCGGGGTGTAACACATGACAAAGTGGATTTTTGGACTGCTAGTTAACAACTGACCATGGAAAATAAAGACATGCCAAAGTCTTTCGGGGTACAGAGTAGTGAGGCAGGTGGTGCGCAAGTGTGGTGGGTAGGCTCACTATAAGAATATGTGAATACGCTTAGGCAGGTGCCAATGTTTCCGGCTCCCTGGCAGTGAAGGATCACAGCAATAAGCACAAAAAATTATAATGTCAAAAGCCGGCTATATCCACAGCTGGATATACTGTGTACCCGCCTAGCACACAGAGAAAGCACGGTACATTAACTTGGGCGTCTAACAATAAGCCAACTTTGTGAATACTAGGAGCATAGCATGGTCCAAGAGGCCCCCTGAACACATGGACATGTTTACTATGCTCTGTAACCTATATTGTTTATTTGCTAATGAGCTCCATTTCAGTAGGTTTGTGACTTCCTGATAAACACAGCACGAAGTTGGCTAACACAACCTAGGAACACTGTTTTGTTTTTTTTAATCACATTGTTAAGTTTGATCAGATTACACACAATGACAAATATACAAAATTAAGTAAGGCAACCTGTCCATTTTCAGGTCTACTGCACTTTACGCAGGGAGGGGTATGAAGACTTGGGAGGAAGTTTGAGCCCTGTATGCCAAGATAAAGCTGTAGCACACACGTCAGCAACAACCATTGTTTTAAGAAATATAACATTACACATTATTATTATACAAATCTCAACGCGAAGATTTGAACCTGTGAACATCAGCTTTGCCGAGGTGTTACAAGTGTCTTAAAACACAGACTCCCACCTCTTGTGCTTTCAGAAAATGTCCTTCAAGTCATCAGACTACATACCACATAGATCATTTCATCGAAGTTGTATTTTTCCATGCGATCTGCGGCAGCAGCTAGGTCTCTGGAAATGAAATAATGACATTACAATGCAATGCTGCTCAAGCAAACAATATAATTAGGCTGCGGCCAGGAAGGGAGCGAGTATGCTGGCGCTCGTGCGCGGTGACATCACACGCTCTGCCGGGGCGATTTATGGCCAGCTAGTTGCGCGGGGGGAGCATGGCCATGACATCACTAAGCTGGTTCGCCCTCATTGGACGAACCGCTCACGTGACGCGCCAATGAGCGGCATAATCAAATGTGCTTGCCCCTGCAAGCAGATAAGCGCTGTGCATGCACAGGCGCTCACTCACGCTGGACACACACATTGCAGCACCGTGTTTCCTCGCGCCCAGCGCACGCGCCCGCTCAGCACCACCCTGAATGAGGCCTGAACGGGGAAGCAAAAGGAAAGGGCTCATTTTTTTGCGAAACGGAGGGTGTGATACGGGTCAGAAACGTTCACTGGAATTCATTTTTGTTTTTGTTTCTTGTATTATATATATCCAGAAACACTCCTGGTTGTTATACATGAACATATTAGACACTTGTCATATTTTGATATTTAGGTTTACCGACTATGCATTTCTTTAACCCAGGCTGTGCTGAAAAGCGGTGTTATATGGCAGGCATATACCTATAGGGACCCTTGTTAAAATGGACAGGAAGTAAAAGGTGACACTGTGTGCTCATTTGCATGTTATTTCCCAGAATCCCTTGCTGCAGTGGAAGCACTGTATGCTAGGTGATAATGGTGAGAACCAGAGTCGTAGACCTGTCTGAGACATGTGAATGTGCTCACAAGTGGTATTTTTATTTGCTGGTATTTTAGGGAATAATCTTTCCATTAACTTTATTAGCCGATTATAGGAAATGTTATAGTATCTTGATCAAAAGTGCTGAAAATGTTGGATGAGCTTGCCAATAATGAGAACATTTGCAAATAAAACACATACGGAGACAATGCTGCTCCTGAAGCCTGGTCCATACCTGGTGATATACAGTGATGTGCCATCGCTGCGGACCACGGTCGCATGAGCTGCAAGATCTCCTTCTGAGAGGTCGATGACTCCAGTGCCTTTACTACAACAAAAAACAGGCAAATAACATATCAGGAGGATGGAAAGAAAAGTGCAGCAAAGACTCATACGCTACTCTACAAATGCACACCATTGTTCATCTCACTGAGAGGTGCGATGCAGCTATAGTCTGTGGTGCAAAGTAATGTGTTTCGGGTGAGGATTGGATAGTGCTGTACAACTTGGAGTGCAGTTAGGTTACAATCTAAATAAATGAATGAAAAACCAGTCTATGGAAGCCTCAGGTAAGACTGACTTGGTTATCTGCAGCATCCCTCGTTGCTCTAGCAGCCGCAGGACATCCTCCGATTTCTCTCTGTAAAACGACTCGCCAGAATAGTCATCAAAATGTACACCAAGGCGCTGAAAAGAGCAAGAGGAGACCAAGGCTCATCACATGTTGTACCCAATAAAGCCACATTCAAGTTACAGGATATATTGACAAGGGGGAAATTTGGGGTTTCTGCTCACGTGCCGTCGGTTATTCTAGAGTTATGCTTTGGGAACTAATCAAAATGGTTTTTATATCCGTAAATCCTTTTGTTAACCTATAGGCTGACAAGCTACATTTTACACTGGACCTGCCGACTACAACTCAGTGACGAAGTGGCAAGGTACCTTGTAGACTTTAATATACTCCTGTATACTCAGGTCTCTGAAGTTCTGCCACAGAGACAGCGCCTGCGGTTCTCCTTCCTCGAGCTTCCTCAGAAACTCCTGGGCCGATAACTGAACATTTTCCTCCTGCTCCGCTGCTGCATTGATCTTCACATATACCTGAGGATGCAAAGCAACTAAATACTCAGCAAATACGAAGCGGATCGGGAAGTCAGCTAATGAGAAGGCTCTATTTTCATTTGTTTAGTGACCTTATTTTGTAAGGCCGCGGGCATGGTCAGCGCTTGGCCGCTGACCCGCGCCCACGATTGTCAGTGAGCCCCTGCAGCCGCCATGAGAGCGGCTTTAGCAGGGGCTCGCGCACGCTTCACAGGCGTGCGGAGGCGTAGCAGACAAATTTTTTTCCGTTTCAGCGCTGAGCGGAGGGCCGGTCACGTGAGTGGTTTGCCCAATGACGGCGAACCAGCTCCGTGACGTCACTGGCCCGCCCATCGACACGCCCCCGGACGGCGCTCGTAGTAAGGCCAGGGAAAGCACCCGCTTTCCCTCAGCCTCCGCACGGGAGAAATTTCTATGGACTCAGCCTAAGAATGGCTGCCTGTTACACAGCTCTTAAATCTGCTGAATGCAGGCGAACAGAACTCTCCCAGACTGTGCTTAACAGGCCCTCTGCTGGTAGGCGAGGAGAAGTCAGGCAGGCGCCATCATTATAGATCTTAAAATACTTTAATAACAGTTCCTGTTTCACACGGAGGAGCTACAGTACTTTGTCGCTCGAAGTGACTTTTCTTCCTCCTTTTGTTTTAATGCATGCTTTTCATGTTATTTATACACACTTGTGCATATGTTTAGCCAGCCCTGGCATTACATACTGTATGTAAAGTTCACCTTGCAGTGTGCTCGCTTCCGTTTTTTGGTGCACTTATTACTGGTACAAGGGGAGTGCCACCCGATTGCGTATATTGGCCAAAACATAAGCAAGTGACTACCGGAGCAGCATTAATCGGATCTTTCAACTACTTTTCCTGCTTTCTTTCACTTTGCAAGCAAATGGATATTGAATGAAATTACATGTATATTTAATTTCCTTTGCTTGATGGTCGTCTGCGGATTTGAAATCCATCATTAATTTATATTTTCTAAGGAACATACCACTGAACAAGATCTGTTTACAGGGTTTGAGAGAGGTGTCACTTGTGAAAAAAAGAAGGGAGTTCAACTTCTTTCCTTTTTCACCAAATAAAAATACCACTTGTGAGCACATTCATATGTCTCAGACAGGTCTGCAACCCTGCTTCTCACCATTATCTCCTAGCCTACAGTGCTTCCACTGCAGCAAGGGATTTGCGGTAATGAAATGCAATAAGCACAGTGTCACCTTTTGGCTCAAATCCATTTTAACATGGACCCCTATAAGCTTATGTCTGCCACATCACACAGCTTTTCAGCACAGGCTGGGTTAAAGAAGTGGGCAAAAAGGGGCTATCCCAATGAGGTCTTGATGGGTGGGTTTTTGCCCAGTAGCTCATACCTTATGGGTACCTTTGCCTATTATGGACTTCATTGCAGACTCGTACTCACTTACTCTAATCATTTGTTATTATTAGTCACAATTTCTGTGTCTCTATTTTTGCGTGACTAAATGAGAGAGATATATAGAATATATATATATATATATATATATATATATATATATATATCTCCTGCACTCGAGCGCCTATACTTTACATTTTTGTACATGAGTTAAATAAGTGCATAGCACACATGTATGGTTGATTCTTCCAGACTGACTTGTAATTATAAAGGTACTTAGCAAAGCCTCCTCCATGTTCTCTACTTACAGATACACAACCACATGATGCATTGGATCAGGTGTGGCCAACACCCGTCCTCAAGGGCCATCAACGGGTTGGGGATTCAGAATGTTCCTGCCTCAGCACAGGTGGCTTAGTCATTCTGCAGGGATATCCTTGACCTGTTGGTGGCCCTTGAGGACTGGAGTTGGCCACTCCTGCATTAGGTTATGGACTGGAGTGGAGACGAAGCAATGACGCAAATAACGATTTACCACAACTCACTTCAAAAAGGTGTTGGAGGGGATTAGCTTGAAGTTTCTCCTCACAGCCAAACCTTCTGAATCCCACTCCCAAAAGGCCTGGGAACAGACAGACACATTTCAAATATTAATGAGGAACAACAAAAATATTGGAAAATAACTATGTAACCCACTTGTTGCAGGAGAGAACTGCAACACTTTGAAAAGAAAAGGGATGTATTCTACTATTCAAATTAAGTGGTTTACTAAATGTATATGTGATGTTGTTCCTCTGAGAAAATGTTTACGGTTACCCCTTTGGTAAAGCCGAACAGACTCCTTGAATGCCAAGGAGACATGGCCTCTGTGACGCTCAAGCCTAAGGCCGAGGCCATACTAGGCGCGCACGAAGTTGCGTCATGCGCGCCTGCAGCAGAGGCAATTTGTGGCCTAGGGGGAGATGTGACAGGAAGGCGTACCCGTGACATCACAGAGCTGGTTCGCCCTCATTGGCTGAACCGCTCACGTGACCTGGCCGTCGCACCACAAAATCAAATTATTTTGTCAAGCGCAAAATCGCCCGCACCATCGCCCCCTAATGTTCGCGTTACGGTAAGCATGGACGCAGCCAAGGACAAGAAGTGTCATTTAGACTTTGCTTAGCACTGCAGATGTAGTAACCTCTTCACTAATGTGCAACGTCTTGTGACCGCTCCAGCAATAATTTGTGCAGGCAAAAAGCTTTAGTTTAAAATGAACATTTCCAAGATAGGCCTGAAAACACAACAGAAAAACTGGTCAAGTTCTAATCCTTTTCTCCTTTCAATTCAAGCACTGCTGTAACACGGACGCCTGGAATCCTGCCTACAGTGACTAGTCCTTCCAATTGTGTTTTCATATTCTTTCTGTGTCGGAATCAAATCAAAATAATAATAATAATAAACAATAATGTTGGGAGAAGGAATTCAATCCCAAAAAGAATACTGTCCCTAAAGATCGCTACTAAGAAGGGGAGTAGGCAGGGAAGAGACCCCAATTAGATGCACTCGCAAATGCTCCCCTTTTTAGGAGAGATCTTCAGGGGTGGTATTCTTTTTGTGATTAATTATTTCCCCTAGTGCACCCATCTATCCACCCAATCGAGGTTTGGGTGGGTCTCACTCTCCCCCCTACTCAGAGAGGGACTGTATGTAACACAAAGACCAGCCTTAAGATCTTTTGACAAAACCATAAAATACATTTAGATTAATTATAATTTCATCTACTCAACCTATTTTATATGGCTGGTGACGGGCAGTGATAAATAGGTACTGAAAAATATGGCTCTATGCATTTGGTCCTCTTGTAAACGCTAAGATACATTTGTCACACTGTAACGGTCCTGTTAGTGAAGAATGGTGATGGTTATTGCCTCGGTATTGGCAATTCAAATGTCTGATTCCTATTAGTGAGCACCACTTTTTGCCTGAAGTGTGTAATGAAACATACCGAACTGCAGGCCCCAGTCACCAAGGTAGTTTATTCGCACAACTTCATTTCCAAGCGCTTGCTTTAGGTTAGCAATAAAATTTCCTGGTAGGGTAAAAGGGAAAAAGAAAAGTTTAGAGGACTTATTCCAAAACTGCAAATGATGGATAACAGTATCCTGTGGCACATACGTGTGTATTCCACCTGAAGAAGGGATTTCCCCGAAACATTGTGCATTAGGCCTGCCGCATTAAAAAGCCTTAAATGTCTATTTGCCTTTTGTCACGGAGTTTGAGTGCCAAAGGATACGGTTCTCTATTGAAGTCTATGGAGCGATTTCTGCTGGGATTCTCGCTTTCCTGCTTGAGCACCAACCACCACTTGGAAAGGAGTGGAGCATGCCCGCCATCTTTGGGACCTTTGAATTATTCCAAGACTGTTCATTCACTTACTGTAGTGTGTGAGGCAGTGCAATGTATTAAAAGGCCACCTGGAACGCCTAATATTTCTGATCTATATTCAGTCATATGGACCTTGACACATCGCACTGACCACTTTGATGTTGGAGGGGCATACGATTCACTAACCATGAAAAAAGTGGTTAAAATAGCAACCCACGTGGACTTTTTTTTTTTACATTTTAAGGGGGGGAAAAAAAACAAAAAACAAGAAATATTCTATTAATAAAATAATTTTTAAAAAAGGAACTCAGAATACATATGTTCGCAGAAAATGATTGCATCCAATTGATCAATAATGACATGATAGCACCGATCTTCTTGTAGCCAGAATACTACACCATAACATAGAAGTGCCCCAAAAAGAGTGTGTGAGAGTTAGATCAATACATTATTTTGTCAAATGAAATTAAGATGTCGCTTGTTGCCATTTTAAATGATCAATAAGTAGCATATAAAACAGATATTTCATGTCAGCAAAGCTATGAGAAACCATCCAGTTTGAGCGCGTCTAACACTTGAGAAAGAAATGAAACAAAAACTGCAACTCACCGATTATTGTGGAGCGCAAATGTCCAACATGAAACTTTTTGGCAATATTAGGTGAACTGCAAAATAAATAAATAATGGAATTCAGTAAACGTGTGACATTCAACTCATATTTAGTTTATTGATGTCAGGTATTCCTGCAAAAATATTACAGTAGTTACTAAAGCGTTGGTTTTTAACATGAATGTCTCGATGCATTATACTTTTAATCCTTGCTTATGATTGCCAGGGGTTGCTATTAAAAAGGAGATTCTAATGTTAAATAAAAAGCCATGGAGCCATAGATTTCAATCGACACCTTTGATCAATTTATTGGTGCCAAATATACACTGGTCTAAGTATGGTTTTGCACCATAAAAGCGTTTGTTTATGTACATTTGAAGCAGAATACAAATAGCAGTAACAAAAAAAAAAGCAACATTTATATGATGTCTGATTTGGGTTTGATTATATCTGATATCTAAACAAATAAAATACATGAAAATGCAACGCAAATAATGTCATGGTATTTTCACGTACATCTCTCATATGAAGCGTGACACAAATGAGAAAATACCGATTTCTCGGTGTCTGATCACTGATTACTTAAGGTCTGTAATATAGTGCGCGCGTGCGCTACCGTGCGCGTCAATAATAATTGACTGTGGGAGGCCAACATTGATACACAGTCGAGACGCGCGCGCGCACGGCCGTGAACGGTGGCGCGGCAGATCAGAGCCAATACAAGAAATTTGTATTTTCTCGCTGCTGCTGCCGCATCAAGTGACACCGCGAGCCAATCACAGCGCGGCCTAACGCTATGCAGTCAGAGCCGCGCGCGTCACCGCTGGCAACATACACATGAAACGTACGCGCACTATATTACAGACCTAACAAATCACAAATGTAGAGTATTTCACTATATGCCATCTTGGCATAGATTTGAAATAAGGAATTCTACGAATATCAGACATTTGTGATTAGTGTGTCCTATTTCTTTATTTAAGAGAAATACTACAAAATAAATACTGTTGTTTGAGTACCTGTAAGTTACAAGGGCATTAGCAGGGACAAATATTCTTTACATACTTTATGCCGGGGGGGAGGGGGCAACTCCAGTTCTCAAGTGCCAACAACAGGTCCGGTTTTCAGGATATCCCTCCTTCAGCACAGGACGCTCAATTAGTGGGTCAGTCAAAGATTGAGCCACCTGTGCTGAAGCAGGGATATCCTGAAAACTGGACCTGTTGGTGGCCCTTGAGGACTGGAGTTGGTCACCTCTGCTTTATGCAATTGTTTACAAATAAAGGAGAAAATCCCCCTTCTCAAAATGTTTTTCTTCCCCCTTTTAAATCCACCTTGTATTTTTACCTGGACAGGAAGCAGGGGATCCCCAGAAATTAAACGCACTATTTTCAGCTCTGGCGATCTCCTGGAGAGATACTTAGTGCAGGTAACGCTGGTAACGTCCCCTTCAGGGGAGATTAAATGGCTGTTTAAATCCCATACATGATGGGGGCCAGTGGGAAATGCTTCCTATTGGCCCGTGGCACGCCGAGGATTTAAAAAGACCATGACGTACCATCGTTACCTTTACCGATAAGTATCTCAGGAACCCCCAAAAGCATGATCCCAAGAGCCTTTTTTCATTTACCTACTGCCCCAATATATGGTACTCCAAATCCAGTAGCTCAAGCTCCCTCACCGCCCAACTTCAAAGCTTAAAACACGACAACTGCATTTTTACCCAAACCCTATAAAACTCTAACAAAGAGCTGCACCACCCGTCACTCACTGCACTTACTTACCTTATTTGATATAAAATGAGATGCCTAAATGCACCCCCCCCCCCCCCCACCACCACAATGGGCATACCAGGTACAGTATGTCAAGACAGTTTACAGTTTCACCTCCCAACTAGAGATTGGCGGATTTTCAGCTGTGGTTTTACCAAAATCCGACTCGCAGTCCAGAATCAGAAGGAGGATTGGGCATTACAAAATCTCTATCCGGGTATCGCAGAATCCGTTCCAGAGGGATTTCGTGGAATCCACCATCGGATTCCGGATTCTTAAGACATCTGGAATTCGTATCAGTGAAATATGGCTTATAGTAGAGAGAGACCTATTTTACTAGGTCTCAAGATGGGTTTGTGTGTGTATGTCCCTTCAAACCTTACACTGCTAGAACGGTTTCTCAGACTAGCAGAGGTTGTGGCTTCTAATCCCGTTTGGCCCGACACCAGTACCCCAATTCTCACAAGGTGCTTTAGATGTCAACACAATATAGTTTTTATGGAAATCATTTTAGGAGGTGTGGGATGCGAGTAATTTAAATACTTTGCATATCTCATTAGCATATCTCCCAGGTACCTCTGGCTCGTTTTTGAGCCCATGTGACTCTGCCTATGTTATTTGGAGGTAGGTTTGAGTGGATTTATATAGAACTTGAGAATGTAGTAAAATATGGGTCTCGGTCACTCTCTTGGAAACTGCCAATCTGTGGCGGAATCCCAAGCCGGCGGAAATTTCACCCATCTGTACTCTCAACAGCCTTTTTGTACCTCTCAAAATGTAAATGTTACAGATTTGTTAAAGCGTTAAGAATATGGCCGACTGCTATTTCGCACCTTGCACGGGCAGAATATTTTTATTTACATGGTGGCAGCCATGCCTGTAGAAACTTTGCAGAACATACATTTGAATACAGGCATACCCCGATTTAAGGACACTCACTTTAAGTACACTCGCGAGTAAGTACATATCGCCCAATAGGCAAACGGCAGTTCACGCATGCGCCTGTCAGCACGTCCTGAACAGCTATACCAGTTCCCTACCTGTACCGAAGCTGTGCGCAAGCGGGGAGACGATAGAGCCTGTTACAAATGCGTTATTTACTTCAGTTATGCACGTATATGACGATTGCAGTATAGTACATGCATCGATAAGTGGGAAAAAGGGAGTGCTTCACTTTAAGTACATTTTCGCTTTACAAACATGCTCCGGTCCCATTGCGTATGTTAATGCGGGGTATGCCTGTACAGTACTGGAATAAGAGCGCCTTACATTAGACATCAGGAGTAAGCAATCTACGCCCCCACGTGTTTACATGTGTGAAGCATAAGATCCACTATACATCCATGGTATTCTATACTAACGATTTGGTTAAATGCTTGGGGGGGGGGGGGTAACAAACAGAGGAACACGACTGATTGTATATCAACCAGTTAAACTAAAACGTGGGGGCGAGGGAGGCACAAAACCAATACTTATAGTATGGATTGGATATGAAATGCTTTTCAATCCGCTTGATTACAATGCAAATGGTCTACTCACCTGTATTCCACTATTGTCTTCCCTCTAGGTAACCCCGACAGCAACTCACTGTTAAACCCATATCTGGGGCCATCTTTGATTACCTGCCGCAGAACAGTCTAGAGAAGGTAAAAATGTATAAATAAAATGCACTCTCCAGTGCATAAATTACCAGAAAATTGCTCAATAACGTAATATCGTGAAACACTGATGCTAGTAAAGACTTTATTGGCCAATATTGAGAGCCAAAATAAAGGAATACCCACAAAATCGGGAAGGCCGACACCCATAACCATAATGATCATATATTCTCTCACTGATGACACCAATGTCAGCAATCCCTGCTATGTACTTACCACTTAGAGATTATGATTGCCAGGCTTTTCTATCTCCATTAAACAGATTCCAAGGTTACATAAAAAGCCATGGAGCTATAGGTTTCAGTTGACACCTTTTGTGAATCTACTGGTGCTAAAAAAAAATACCTCAGTTCAAGTTTAGATTTTTAAATGAGAAATCCAAGAGAGCAGTTTTGTTGCACATTTTCTTATATAGCATTGAAGCAGGTGGTCTCCCAAGTTGAACCCCATTCATTTCAGATTCAGGGACCCCCTGATTCTGCAGATACTTTGCCTCCGAAGTAGGTGCCAGTAGCAACTTCAGCTCAGCAAGCAGGGCTTTAAACTTTAATGCTCCTGCGTCACATGGGCTAATAGAAAGCCGCACCGATGATGTCATGGCTTCCTATTGGCCTGCAGCGCACAAAAAACTATAAAACAGCAGACATATTGTGATCCCTGGCAGCTGAGCGGCTACCGGTACCTAATTCGGAGGTAACTATTTCCGGAAGCAGGAGGTCCCCGGAGATTAAATTAATGGGTTTTTATCTCCGGAGACCCTTTGCTTCAATGCTATATTAAAAAAAAAAAAAAAACACCTCTAATATAAAAGTGGCATTTTGATATTTGCATTCGTGACAGGGTGACGAGCGCAAAGGGTTCAGATATGGGAGGTCTTGCAGGTACTGGGGAACTGATATTCATTTGTCATTTAAATTTAGGATTAAGATGGTCATGCTCGGTCTCTCTGTGTTCACCATGAACGTCAGAATGTATTAGGTTACCCACGTGTGTATAAGTATTAGTTAAGGAAAGTTATAAGTACATTTAGATATTGAGACAAGATTCAAACGTCGTTTCTAAAGTTTTTTTATTATTCTGTCATAAAACTGTCAATCTAACAGTTGATTTACGATGGCGGTGGGCTTATGTTGTTTCCCATGAGTAAAGAATGTATTTAAGTCTGAGCAAAGATTATGAAAAATCAGATTTCAACAGGTTTGGTTTGGTCCAAACGCATGAATCTCATGTTCCTGAACCAGTGGCATCAAACATATGAAATGTGGTGATGTATAGGTTCTTTTATGTTATATCCTTTTTATTTTGAGAGACTGTTCTGCATTTTATTGTAACTGGATGTTCTTGTAATATTTTTTTCTGTAATCTAAACACACACACACACACAGACACACAGACACACACACACAGACACACACACACTTAATAAGTAATGCTTTGGTCTCTGAATGAACTGTTGCACGCTCTGGAGAGAGTATTTACGTTTTCGGTCACATTTTGCTACAACGGATTGTGTGTGTTAAAGTGCATAATTTTTTTCTATAATAAACAGTGACCTGGGGCCCTGACAAATATTAATTTTACATCTAATTTGCATATCCCAGGTGGTAGCAGTGTATAGACATGATTGCAATTAAGGGGTTAATATTAACTCATTGGAGGTACCTTTGCGGAGGAGAAAAGGGAGTTGGCTAGAGTAGCCGTGTGTATTAACCCTGGTTGCATATCTAAGTCACGTGCTCACTTGTGTGCTGTTCGTGATGGTGATATATTGGAACGGATTTAGGGGAGATGTTAACTCATTTGAGGGACCTTTGCGAAGGTGAAGAATGGGACAGCTTGCGGGTTGTGTATTAACCCTTGTTCTGTAAAGGAGATATTGTCCATTTGAGGAACCCCTGTAGAGGTGAAAAGTGGTAGCGCTTGCGAGCGTGAGCATTAACCCTTATCCTGTATGCAGGCCACGTGCTCTCTGGTGGGCCGTACGTGACAGGCTGTATTATACATTAGAAAGGACACTACAAATAAAGAGGCGGCAATAACATCCTATTTACATGTGGAAAACATCCCAAACCATGACATTGCTGAAACCAACAAATTCACTACATGATATGGATAATGTCATACAGCTTTGCCCTAATACTGGCCTGCACAACATACAGCCCGTCTGGCCTCTCTGTACAGCCCGCCTGGCCTCTCTGTGCGGCCCGCGATGACTCCGGCTGGACGCCAGTTAATTAATTTAAAAAAAAAAAAAAGTTTAAAAAAATGGCGGCGATTCCTTGCGCGCATGCGCAGGGCCCGCTCCCCCCCCCCCCGCTCCCAACGGGGGACGGAGGGGGAAGTAACAAGCAAGCTCCTCTGCGGCCGCTCCCCCCCCCCTGCTCCCACCGTGGGACGAAGGGGGAAGTACCAGCCAGCTCCTCCTGCTTCCCACCGCGGCCAGCTTCCCGCGTCCCCCCGAGCTCACCTCCCGTCCCGGGATATCGGGGGCAGGAGGGGAAAGCGTCCGGCGGCAAGCTGCACCCACCCGGTCAAAGTAAGTCACTGTCACCCACCCAGTCACTGTCAACCACCCACCCACCCAGTCACTGTCACCCACCCACCCACCCAGTCACTGTCACCCTGTCAGTCACCCACCCAGTCACTGTCACCCACCCAGTCACTGTAAAGTCACTGTCACCCACCCAGTCACTGTCACCCACCCAGTCACTGTAAAGTCACTGTCACCCACCCAGTCACTGTCACCCACCCAGTCACTGTCACCCACTGTCACCCAGTCACTGTCACCCAGTCACTCTCTCCCACCCAGTCACTGTCACAGAGTCACTGTCACCCAGTCACTGTCACTCTCTCCCACCCAGTCACTGTCACCCAGTCACTGTCACCGAGTCACTGTCACCCACCCACCCAGTCACTATCACCCACCCAGTCACCGTCACCCTGTCACCCAGTCACTGTCACCCAGTCACTGTCACCCACCCAGTCACTCTCACCCACCCAGTCACTGTCAATCACCCACCCAGGCAGGCAGTCACATGTCTTTTGTTGAAAATATAAACAATAAACAGGTTGCATTGTAATGTTTTTTTCTGTATCACAATAGGAAAACAGTTAAGTAAAAGTTGCGCGCTAAAAGATATTTTTTCGTGGTAGGTGCGCAATTGGTTCGGGCGGGGGAGCGCTATGGTTTCGGGGGAGCGCTATGTGTTCGGGGGGGGGGGGCTGCTCCTTTCATTTGTCCCGGGCCCCATGATTTCTGTTGGCGGCCCTGTGGGTGATGTGAGGTGCAGGGGGGGGGGGGGGAGAGGGTAATGGGTGATGTGAGGTGCAGGGGGGGAGGGTGATGGGTGATGGAAGGTGCAGGTCATTGGAGGTGCAAGGGGGGGTGATTTGAGGTGCAAGGGGGGTGATTTGAGGTGCAAGGGGGGTGATTTGAGGTGCAAGGGGGGTGATTTGAGGTGCATGGGGGGGTGATTTGAGGTGCAAGGGGGGTGATTTGAGGTGCAAGGGGGGGTCATTGGAGGTGCATGGAGGGTGATTTGAGGTACAAGGGGGGTGATTTGAGGTACAAGGGGGTGATTTGAGGTGCATGGGAGTGATGCGAGGTGCAAGGGGGGAGAGTGATGTGAGGTGCAAGGGGGAGAGTGATGTGAGGTGCAAGGGGGGAGACTGATGTGAGGTGCAAGGGGGGAGACTGATGTGAGGTGCAAGGGGGGAGAGCGATGTGAGGTGCAAGGGGGGAGAGCGATGTGAGGTGCAAGGAGGGAGAGGGATGTGAGGTGCAGGGGGGATGTGATGTGTGTTCTGTGCAGGGGGGTATTGTGTGTTTGATGTGGAGGGGGAGTATTATGTGTGTGGGTGAGGGGGAGAGATGGGGGTATGAGAGATAGATGGGGAGTATCGCAAAGGTTGATAGTGAGGGGTTCTGGGGGAGACATGAGGATGATGATGATGAAGTGTGCTGGGGGAGATATGAGGATGGTGATGATGATGAGGTGCTGGAGGAGAGATGATGATGGTGATGATGATGGTGATGATGATTTTACCCGTGCGGCCCAATTTTTTTTTCCTTGGAGCAGTTCGGCCCTTCTCACTTTATGAGTTTGCAGGCCTGCCCTAACATAACCAATATTTTTACGGTGTTTCTGAAATGATAAATCTGTTATGGATGTGTTTTGTAGTTTAAAGGTTTTTATACACTCTGCTTCCCCCCTCTTTATCCTAAGCAGTCCCTGTTCTCCATGATTTGCAATACCATATATCTCAGGCATGCATTAAGCGTCACTCTCAGGAATGTACATTGCTCTATTTTGAGTGTCCTCCACTAGACTTGTTGCTGAAATCTTAATAGAAACCATTTCCTCAGAAGAATGGACCTCTTGTAGGACTAAACACTTGTGAATAATAAGATTAATACTGGGATCATCCAATTTTTTCCCCTCATTCAATATGTGCATCAATACAATCTGCACACTGACAACAAGTGATAGCTAAGTTGCCGATTGATCAGTGAAGATTCGGCTCGGGGGTTCACTAAAATCACTGTTAGTGCTGCGAAAGAGTACCCAAGATGCAAAGTGTCACGATGACACCAACTTTTATCAACACATTTATATTTCTGGGTACTTGATTGAATAGAACAAGTTGCAAAATAAATTGTGATTTATTTCCTTAATAGACAAACACACGACATCTGCAGAATACACTGAAAACAACACTCACTGGGATAAGGGAACGAAAGAAATTGTCCTTGGAACGAAAGAAATTGTCCTTTGCTTGCAAGCGCCAGAAATGCAACCTTGGTTTTAAAAGTCCTGTGGTTATGTTGTTATTAACCCCTTCACTCCTGGACTGGTTGCTGCTGGGCTGGAACAAAGTCTTGCATCTTTACATTATGGATTAAAATTCAGGAATCACACTGGGGATGCCTGGTGAGCCACAGTTATAGACTGCCAATGCTATCTTTAACATGTGGATCCAATCCCCTCGTGGGAACAAAAAAAACCACGAATAGCCAAGTTACCCACAGTTCATAAGACCGGTCAAAAGGCCTGTCTGGTGGGTCAGGTTGACGCCCATGCCACTTAGCATACCTGGGCTACACCCATAACTTGGTGCCGCTCAGTCTGATTTTTGACCAATAAATGTCAATAGACTGGCATCTGTGATACCTCAGAATGCCGGCCGTGTATAACTTATGGGTATCTGGGTCTTTTCATAACTGACACCCTTTTAGACAGGGAAACTCTAAATCTGTGAGACCCCTTTTGAGGCTCCGTCATAAAAATACCTACAGCTCATTGAGACCCCTTTGAAGCTCCGTCATAAAAATACCTACAGCTCATTGAAAAGCCGATTTCTATACTGCCATCATGTGTCGGTTAGAGGGTATGGCGAGCAATGCATTTTGTCTTTTAACATGGCAGCCAGGGAATGGCTTGTAAATGGGGGACAAAATGTCTGAGACAGGGCAACCACAGTAATGCATAGCAAATCAGGTATTAACCCCTTTCTCCCCGTCACACAAAGGTCTGTGTGGAAGATCATGTGACCAGGCAGGCACTAGATACAATTGGTGCACTGCTAGAGAGGGCAAAAGGGGTGTGCCAGAGCCCGTCTCAGAAGAGGAAGGGGATGTGATTTTGTAAATGGTTGCTATAGAAACAAAAATGCTTGTTACATTATAATACATTCAAAATGTCTTACTTTTTTTTTTTAAATGCTGCAAGACTTTTTTCATAGTACAGAACTGATTAAAAAAAAAAAAAAAACACCACATGTAGGATATTGCTTTAATGCAATAACCTGATTTGCTTCCTCGTTCAAACTCACACTAATTTTATTCAACCATACAGGTAGGAAAGATGTATTAGGAACGTAATCTGAAAGGTTAGCAAAGAGGGTTGACATTCCCATGGAATCTGTAACCAAATAGCGTTTCATTGTGTTTCTGCGAAGGTCAGTGTCGGTAGGGGAAATTATACATGAAGACTCACCTCTGCTAACAAATCCCTCCTGATTTGAAAGGTTACTGTTCCCCGGCCAGTGGCAATTTCACTAATCACCGAGTCACAGACTAGCTAGAACAAGGATATACAGCAAAAAGTCAGCACGTGAAGGTGTGTTTGTACAGGCAAACAAGAGAGATGTGCTACAGTAGAGGCAGCGATTATTCTAACACAAACCAGTGGCAATTCCCCAAAAGACCCAGGTACACCGAGGTACATTCTGAATACATGCCTTAAACTTTCCTTAAACTAGCCCCAGCATTTCTGCATTGATTAATGGCCTATCAGATTAACAGTGGGGGTCCCTGGCAGTCCCATTCAAACTGAATTGGACTGCCAGGGATCCCTGCTGTGTTAATCCTATGGGTCGTTAGTCAATGCAGAAATGCCTTAAACGTGCCTCAAACTAGCCCAGAACATACCCAGCACATACCCTGAATGTAACCCGGCTAGTTTAAAGCAAATGTTAGAATAAGCGTTGCCTCTACTGTATTGTGGCCAGTTATAAAGGTGGTCATCTTTCAAAGACTGACATCACACGTGCTGGAAGGCAGCATAGCCAAACGTGCTTTTACCAAGGCCAACGATACGATTTTTATACAAAATAATGAATGACTCGTCATCATATATTTCCCTTTTTGCAACAGAAATTGTATTTGGTTTAGTTCCAGTTTCAATATGGACTATTCTGCACGGAGGGTTCCACTGCAAACAAATATAAAATGCATGTGTTTAAACAATTATCCTGGTATATTGTGTTAATGCCGAAGTACTGTTTTGTCCCTGGATCTTGTGCAGTTTCAGCTGTTTTTTCAGGTGGGCCGTCACATGAATGCTTAAAGACATTAGAAAGAGCCCAGGTTTCTCCTTCCTGTTTCCCTTTGTTGTAGATCAGCGCCTTTGGCTACTTAGTCCGGCACGAAAGGGTCAGTGTAACTTGTTGTACAATTACGTTTCAGATTTATAAATAAAATATGGTCATTTGTTATAAGAACACAATGGTCTAGAGGACACACAATACCCCGGGTGGGGATTAACAGGGAATCAAATCAGACATTAAGAGTCAAATAATTAAGCCTCACGAATTTAATTTATAATAAAGTGTTGCTATTTATTAAGGGCATCCTTACAGTATATGGGATGAGGACCGCTACATCTATTTAATTGTGTGTTTCAAATTATTATTATTATTATTATTATTATTATTATTATTGTTTTGTACGTGCCCATCTCAATATCTGAATAAATATCTGACTGATAGCGTTATCCACCTTTCATAATATTCTATGAACATGTATGTGCAGAAAAGTGTCTTGTCCGGCTGCAGGCTCGGTGAAGAACAATCTCCTGTTCTGCAAGATAGTTTAAGTGAAATATCTACAAAGTAGTACATGTTAGAAATGTATTTCACACGTCTTACACATTTTTGAGAACAGTTCATTTGGCTATTTTAAAAAAAAAACGACACACATTCCATTTTAAAATACAGTGACAGAACTGTTGCAAGTGTGCACATTGTCATTGCATTGTGACAGAAGCCACTACCTTCCCGGCAAGTTCTTGGGCTCTCTCCTGGTGGTGAGGTTTGGCATTGCAAGGGCCATCTGCTAGTACAGAAGCCACAAAACACTGGAAATCTGCTGACCCCCTGGGAGAGAAGGAGGCAGCATTCAATACAAATAAACAGCACATCGCAATGTAACACCGACTTCTAAACGGCGGTTTGTGCGCCGATTACAATCTCTAAGCACTTATGATGTCCTATCACCCATCCATTTCCCCTTCATTAACATATTATCTGTGAAATACGCTTCTAAATCCCTCCAACAAGTCACATGGAAAATACTCCCATAATAGTGAGTTTGTGAACCCTAAGGGTCTTATTCAACATTAATGAACACAGAATTCCAGCAAGCTCTATCCCCAGAACACACACACGAGTTCTGAGCGTGGTCAATGTATACAACAAAAGACAAAAATACCCAATACTACATCCAATGTGACAAAATACGTAGTATTCACAGTTAGTGTTAGGACCTGCTTACTGGTCATGCCGTGAGAAATACTAACATTGACGTATTTAACTATGTATTTTGTCACATTGGATGTAGCATTGGGTATTTTTGTCTTTTGTTGCCTTATTCAATATGCACCAAAGCAGCCATCTCAATGCCCATAATGGCTGCTGTAAAGTATACTAAATTACCCGTTCTAAAATGTGGGAGGATAAAAAGGTAAAGGAAAAAATATGTGGAAATGGAAAAATATAGGAGACAAGGACTGTCTGTGCAGCCAACACAAGTCGCATGTAAACAGCAGCAACGCCGCCTTTCAGGCGGAAGAAACGTCCACATAGAACGTGAAACGTATCTGCTGTTAGTCCTAATAAATCTGCTATAAAATATACTCCTAATTTTTTTTTTTAATTCCTGTAATTAACCATGAGGATGTACTTATTTTTTTTAAATATGAACACTACCGGAGTTATATTAAAATAACATCATTGTAATATCTAAATGTCCTTCTCCTGAGTCGGGAGGCAGCCAGTTTTGGTTTGTGATGAGCAAGGCTGAAGCTCATTGACATTGATGTATAGTCACTTCAGCTCTAGTGAAGTCTAAACTTTCAGGAGAACAAGAGGAGACACACGACAGGCTTGCAGATAAAGTGATTATTAAGAAATAACATCACAATTCAGATGACTTTCCCCAGACTCCTGAAAAGAAAATTGCAATAATACATGTCCTATTATGCAGCTACACTAATTTAGAAGTACACTAATTTAGAAGTACACTAATTTAGAAGTACACTAATTTCATATGTCAGCATGTTAAAATAGTTTAGCATGCCTTTAAGTGTAAGTGTTGTGTGGGCTAGACCCCCCAGGAGTGGCCGGCTCCAGTGCTCACGGGCCACCAACAGGTAAGGTTTTAAAGCTATCCCTGCTTCAGCACAGGTGGCTGTTGACTGAGCCACCTATGCTGAAGCAGGGATATTCTTAAAACATGACCTCTTGGTGGCCCTTGTGGACTTGAGTTGGCCACTCCTGGGTTAGACCCTTTATATATTTAAAAAAATAAAAATAAAATCAGAAATAAAAATCACATTTATTATTATGAATCAGAATTGGTTATCCTTACTGTCCAGTTCTATGTAGCCATTTCCATTTATTTTCAAATCTAAACAAAGACGCACTAAATAGATGAGTACAGATACAAATGTAACACTCGCTGATACATCTCCATAGAAACGCACGAGGCTTAAATGGCAAAGGCCAGGAGAGTTAGATTCTGGATCTTTTTTAAAGAGTAAAAGGTGAATGATGCATAACAAGAGAATTTTTTTTTTTACCCTTTTTTGGAGACTGGAATTGCTCGAATGGATCGGACTACTTTTTCCAATGGTAACCCCAAAACTCGTGAAACCTAAAAAGACAAGACAGAGACCAGGTCACGCCGTGCGATGCCCATCACAGTACATCCTTATGTTCAGGTCGAAATCAACACATTTTATCTAAAGATGAATATATTGCCACGCTGTTAGTTCAAAAACACACACAGTCCCTGCAAGCTCAAAACCCAAACCCACTACAGACATACACATAGGGATCAATAGGAGTGCTATTTAAGTTCACCCATCCCACTTTACTGCAGGGCCTGCACCCTGCCAATTAAACGGTTATCCGTGACATGGTTGCAGGCTTAAAATGCTTTGGCCAAAGGATTGACTAATGACCCTTACTTATGAGAAGTAGAGATAGTACTTAACTTTACACTCTCAGTTTATTGAACAGCCCCCTTAAACTAGTGAAGCTTCGAATTTTCGACAACATTTTCTTATGTAGATATGGGCACCTACATTTTCTGTAGCATTTAGTTCTTTCAAATCTAAGGCTGTCTCGCATTTTAATCTGGTCTGTAACTGTTTAATACGCCCATAATATATATTATCTTTTACTGTGCATGCAATGTCTTGTATATAATGTATACCCTGCTCATTATGTAACTGTATTTGTAAACATGTATTATTTGTCTTAACTCTGTGCCCAGGACATACTTGAAAACGAGAGGTAACTCTCAATGTATTACTTCCTGGTAAAATATTTTATAAATAAATACATTTATTGTTCCTCAAAGACCAACATTACAAAGTAACCAAACTGTATTGATAAGTGCAACTGCGCATGTTAAAAGGTACCTTGTGACAAGGTTTTCAGTGTGATTCGGAAACAACTAAAGAAAGACCAACATAGGAGGAAATAAAAGACGATATTTGTTGCTTGGGATAACAAAATGTAAGCCCATTTTACATTAACAAGCATTTGGAAGCTATACGAAAACTCATTAATGTAAACACTTGCTAGCCTGTTAAACACAAGGTTTCACAACCACCAGATGTGTCCATACATTCCCCTCTACATATTAATGGCAGTAACACAGCTACTTTATGACCACGATAACATTTCATTATGTACAGTAAGCTAAGCATTCAGTGGAATGCAATATGGAAATATTTAGCAAAGGTGTTTATTTTTACTTTTCAAGGGGGGGAAATAAAACACATACATTAGCAGGCACTCCAGGGACTTGTGAAAAGTATTTATTGTGATAAATAAATCACATCAACGTTTCGGTTCTTTTTCCAGATACCGAAATCTTGAAGAAAGTCCAGAGAGAGGACCGAAGTATTGACGGGATTTATCATAATAAAATACTTTACACAAGTACCTGGAGTGCCAACCTTTTCTATCCACGGTGAACACCCTTTTCTGCAGCACCCAGGCAAGTTCCCATGATATTTGTGAGTGCCCGTCATTTACATATGACAAGTAAATCACCGGAGTGATCGAATATACCAACACAGCAACTGAAAAACAAACAAAAAAGGAGGTCATTTATTGATCCAAAATGCAGACAAAAATCCTGACGTTTCGGCCCCCTGGGGGACCTTTCACAAGGGTTATATAAAAAAAACAGCGGAAAAATCAAAACAGCAGGGGGGGAGGGGTGACATTGAATGTGGAAGGTAGTTAGGGGTGTATTCCCACGGCAATCAGTATAGTACTCTAGGTCTTGCAGAGGCCCCGCACTCATCTCCAAGACATTTAAAGTAAATGCCGGGGGTTCGCGCGAAGTCTCTGTAACCTACTTACCGGGTTTCAGTAGTTTGTTGTGCCACGCCGCCGTGACGTCACAAGACCCCACAGCGTCATTTGACGCTGCGTTGCCATGGCAACGGGGTCATGTGACATCACGCCCGGCGTCATTTGACACCGGTCAAACAGTAAGGGGGACGGGAGCAGGCAGGGGGGCGCAGCTCAAAAAGTTTGCGCTCCCCTGCTCTAGGAGGAAACTAGCAGTCAAAAGATAGAGGTTCCACAATAATAAACAGGCATTTAGAGGTATGAAAAATGTAAGACCTCTACTTTTGCCTCTCGGACTTAAAACTATAGCTGAGGCTGGGGCCCGAGTGCCTCTTAATAACTTACTTGGCCACACGACAGGAAGAATACAGACACAGTATGGGTGATACAACTAGTTTATTGGCACATTACTGACTCTAGTACCTTTCTACAATCCATAAATAACGCTGTGCGGATGTGAGCCAGTGTAAGTGGTGTAGTAGCCACCCAATCCTGGGTATGTTGGCTTATGATGGTGCCGGCCACACGGTGGAAGCCTGTGTTGTACTGAACCTATTGCAGGCCTGATCTTCAAAAAAGGATGTTGCTTCGGTACCACTATGCTTTTATAGCCATTGAGGGTCCCCTCCAGCAGCGATTGGTGGATCTCTCTCTCTCCAGCCGCCAAGAGCACTCTCTGCAGACCTTGACCGATAGCATTCAGGTCCGCGCAGATCTGACCCAACATGGCCACCACCCTTCCTAAAGTCTCCTCTCCCTCACAGTCCCTCCTCTTACATGGCCATTATTATTCGCTGCTCTCATGCCCATAACACATTGGAGAGAAACCTGCCAGGGGGCAGCGAGAGTGTGTGAGCTCATCACACAGGGGGTTACAAAAATATCAAAAGGTAACAATTCAAGGCATAATGACCTCAAATTAAGTCCAGGATATAGATGTGCCACATATAAAAAAAATATACAAATAAACTTTCAAATAAGTTTGTAAAGGTTCAATACTTTAACAACCAACAGTGTGGGGGCGGCATCACTACTTTCAAATAAATTCTCCACAAGCCATATGATAAAAGGGCATATACTGTAGGGCTGGTATGTGGAATATAACAATATAATAATTCTGGTGTGGAGTATAATAATTAATGCACAAAATATGATATGTGACAATTGCAGTGGGCTGTTAACCAAGCACAACCTAACATCGGTAACCGACTGTGGCAGCACACCATAGACCTGGTAGATAATTCACACATTGTAGGAGACCCAGATAGAGAAAATATAAAAGGGTTGTAATATTTACTGGGGACCAGACCAAAGTTAAACGCAGTTGTTGGATCATCACATTTTTAGGTATTATACAATATACAATCCAGTAAGGAGACAATTTAAAAATACCATAAGAGTAACAGAGGTCGGATAGGGCATATTGTCCGCACGGTTAGTACAGTATAATAATGTACCTGGTCTCAGGTCAGGGGTGCATGTCAGAAATGAATGCTTAAATACCACAAAAGTCATCTAAACTCAGCAGTTCTGACATAGTGACTATTATACTGAACAGGTTCTCTGCCACGACATTCGAAGTAATGCTCTTAAGAAAAGACAACATAGAGGGAGCATGGTCCCCACAGAAATGAACAAACTTTGAAAAGCACCAGAAGTCTCAATTCAAAAGAATCAGTGCAAAGTGTATAACATCCATAATTCAAGTTTAGGAAATACATTTGCTGTATTTCTGAAATATCCATGCCAGAATGAGAATGTACAGTATAAGGTCACATCACAGACAGTTCAATGCTTGGTTATCATTTATATAAAGGCAAGTGCACATACCGTACAGAATACAATTCAAACACTTCACCCAAAAACTGGTTCAATGAAGAAAACACAGCACTGTAGAAAATATGATCAAATATATATTGTCCATAAACAAAATGAAAATTTTATCCACGGTGGGATTATCTCATCAGAGCAGTGTTCAGTGATGGGGACAAATGTATGTGTGTGTGTGTGTGTGTGTGTGTGTGTGTGTGTGTGTGTGTGTGTGTGTGTGTGTGTGTATATGTGTGTGTATGTGTATGTGTGTGTATATGTAATATATATATTAGACATGCAAATGAACATACAGTAATATTTACAGTTGCTTTATGCTTTACTGTGGAGGGTTTTTGTCACTTTTTTTACCCACCATAACATTAATAATTGTGTTATATATATATATATATATATATATATATATATATATATATATATATATATATATATATACATATACACATACACACACACACTGTGTTGTGCTGTTTTTTTATTTAATTGCACAATTGCAAATGGACAAACATAACTATACCGCAATCATTTTTGGGTACATTTTTTTATATTGACCATCTCAAAATATTCTACGGATGCGTTATATAAATTATATAATATAGGACGAACTATATTAAAAATATAAATAACAGTAGCCTCGGAATACAGTGATACATTTTGTTTTACTTCTCAGTGACAAACACTGCTCTATATCCTAATGTAAGTTGCAAGTCGTTGTTGTCCAAGCATTGTGTTAAAAAAAATGCATCTATTTTCACACCTGAATTTGATTGATATTAGGTTTCATTGTACTTAATAATTCAGCAAAAAAACTTAAATATAATATTCAAGTAATAACTTAATAATTGCAGCAAACGGCAATCTGATAAATATTATATATTTATTTTCTATGAAATTCAAACTTTAGGATTTACTAATGAAAAAAGTACAGTAGATATTAAAAGAAAACATCCAACAGAAAGGGGAATACGCCTGTGTACCTCACCCAGTGCTGGGATCAGTGGCTTCACCCCAGTAGAAGGACAAGGAAGGGTAACAGTACCTGCTCAGCTATTACCCTCCGAAAGTGACAAGCCATGTCCCCTCTGCAGGGCACCCAGATCTACAAGGAAAAGGAGGGTGACCAGGATGTCTACAGCTGCATCTTAGCACGAGGAGCATGCACACAGACACAGCGTGTCACACTGTGCACATATGCAGTGTGTGTTACTGCAGCAGCGTGTCACACTGTGCACATGCACACAGCTGCAGTGTGTGTTACTGTAGCAGCCTGTCACACATGGGCTCCCCATGACCCGCACAGCCCGGCCCCCGGAACATGCTCTGCTCCAATCCCAGCCTCCGCTGCTCTGTGTGACCTCTCACTGCAGTGAGGGAGGCGCTGCAGGGTGTGTGTCCGGGGCACAGTGTGCTGCTGGGTGTGTGTAGTGTTTAAGTAGTGGAGGGAATATACTGTGCAGTGCGGCAAGGTATTGCATGGATGTATGTATTGGGGAGATCGCAGAGACCTACAGTGGTGTGTGTCTGGGGCACAGTGTGTTGCAGTGGTGTGTGTCTGGGGCACAGTGTGTTGTAGTGGTGTGTGTATGGGACAGTGTGCTGCTCTGGTGTGTGTCTGGGGGCACAGTGTGTTGCAGTGGTGTGTCGTGTGTGTCTGGGGCACAGTGTGTTGCAGTGGTATGTGTCTGGGACACAGTGTGCTGTAGTGGTGTGCGTATGGGACAGTGTGCTGCTCCGGTGAGTGTGTCTGGGGGCACAGTGTGTTGCAGTGGTGTGTGTCTGGGACACAGTGTGTGGCAGTGGTGTGTGTCTGGGACACAGTGTGTGGCAGTGGTGTGTGTCTGGGACACAGTGTGTTGCAGTGGTGTGTGTCTGGGACACAGTGTGTTGCAGTGGTGTGTGTCTCGGACACAGTGTGTTGCAGTGGTGTGTGTCTGGGACACAGTGTGTGGCAGTGGTGTGTTTCTGGGACACAGTGTGTGGCAGTGGTGTGTGTCTGGGACACAGTGTGTTGCAGTGGTGTGTGTCTGGGACACAGTGTGTTGCAGTGGTGTGTGTCTGGGACACAGTGTGTTGCAGTGGTGTGTGTCTCGGACACAGTGTGTGGCAGTGGTGTGTGTCTGGGACACAGTGTGTGGCAGTGGTGTGTGTCTGAGACACAGTGTGTGGCAGTGGTGTGTGTCTGGGACACAGTGTGTGGCAGTGGTGTGTGTCTGAGACACAGTGTGTGGCAGTGGTGTGTGTCTGGGACACAGTGTGTGGCAGTGGTGTGTGTCTGGGGAACAATGTGCGCAGTGGTGGGTGTCGGGTACAGTGCGGTGGTCTTGGGTGTCTGGGGCACAGTGTGTGGCGGTGATGTGTATTTGAAGGGACTGGCTATTTACCCAGCATCTCTCTATAACCTCTTCCCTCTCCCCTCTGCTTACCCAGCATCTCTCTATAAACTCTTCCCTCTCCCCTCTGCTTACCCAGCATCTCTCTATAACCTCTTCCCTCTCCCCTCTGCTTACCCAGCATCTCTCTATAACCTCTTCCCTCTCCCCTCTGCTTACCCAGCATCTCTCTATAACCTCTTCCCTCTCCCCTCTGCTTACCCAGCATCTCTCTATAACCTCTTCCCTCTCCCCTCTGCTTACCCAGCATCTCTCTATAACCTCTTCCCTCTCCCCTCTGCCTTATTTAGCCGGCAGTGATTTTCTACCAGATTATTAGGCATATTAGGATTCTGGGATAACATGGCACTATTAGGTTATGGGTTAAGTTGGCATATTAGGGTCAATCTGTCATGTAAGGGTAAGACTGGCATTAATAGGGTATTGTTTGTTAGGTTGGTATATTAGGCTGGGGCCATGGTACTGCAGACCGTGCGGGCAGTGTTCGCGTCCATGCGGCGTGCACGCGGAAGTGGGAGGGGGCGGGCGTTGCGTGAGAAATCAGTAAAACTGATTTCTCAGCGCGACAGACAGGTCACGTGAGCGGTTCACCCAATGAGGGCGAACCAGCTCCATGACGTCACCATGAACGCCCCCCATGGCCCGTCCACCATGGCCAGGGAAAGCACTTAGGCCGTGCATATAGTGCCTGCGATGTCGCCCAAAAACAAATGCCGCCGCCTGCGCTTATAGTAACCGCGACTGCGACGGAGCGATGTCGCGTCGCGCATTTTGGAAGCTGGCAATATTTGATTTTTCAAGGGCTGTCGCCTCATGTGACAGCCCTTGAACCAATCAAATGCCAGTAAGCCCGCGCCACCGCCGCAAAGCGAAATATAACTGACAAGTGACGTCGCCCGTCGCGGGCACTATACGCGCGGCCTTAGGGTTAGGTTAAAGCTGCAGACCAAGCAATATCCTACATGTGTTTTTTTTTTTTTTTTTAAATCAGTTCTGTACTATGAGAAAATACTTGTAGCATTGTTTTAAACAACTCTGAATTATATTTTTAATGTATTATAATGTAACAAGCATTTTTTGTTTCTATAGCAATCATTTACAAAGTCACACCCCCTTCCTCTTCTGAAACAGGCTCTGGCACACCCCTGCCCTCTCTAGCAGTGCACCAATTGTATCTAGTGCCTGCCTGGTCACATGATCTTCCCCACAGAACTTTGCATCTTTGGTTCTCTTCTGCTGTTCCGACAGCCATTTAGTGAACCCCAGAATCAAATCTTCGCTGATCGATCACAGGAGAACGGATCGATCAGCAACTTAGCTAATTACTTATGATTGTGTGGATTGTACTGATGCACATATTAAAGGCGGGGGGGGGGGGAGGGGACCGAAGCTTGGACTGCTGCTTTAAAGGTTAAGCTGATCAACGTCTTATTTATTCGACTGACAGTTAAATAAGGCTGAACAAGTGCATTATATACCCGGCTCACCTGGTAAATAGCCTCTACCGTACTTCAATGGTTCATGCGGTGCTGCAGTCGTTAATTTGACTACGACACAGCGTGTGTGTGACCTGCGGCAGAAGGATGTGTGCATTTGGAGAAACTGTCTGCCTGAGAATGTGCGTATATTAGAAAAGAAAATGCCGCTGTGTGTATTCAAGTGAATAGAAAGTGCTGTCTGGTACGCTGTGTACCCTCTCTGTGTATTGGAGGGAAGTAGAAAGTGCTGCAGTCTGTGTGCTTATCTTGCAGACTGGCTATCTCACAGATACAGCACTGAGGTTTGCTGCAGTTGTATGTACTGTTGTGTGTGTTGCAAGAAGCTAGTTGGAGAGAGTGCTGCAGGGGATCTTTGCAGGTGGAAAGAGTGTCCTAGGTGGCTATGTACAGTTGCAAGGCCTGCTAAATGACTTGGAGAGAACGCTGCAGGAGGTTGTGTGCATCCAGAGAGTGCTGCAGGGTACTTGAATCCCGCCAGAATCCGCTTCTCATGTGTGTTGCTTTTTTTGTAGGTGTCCGAGATCATGAGCACATCATCTGTCTCCAAGGTAGGTTTCAGGCAACAGTTCAGTTACTGTACTTCATCTCCTTTTAGTACAGATAATTCAGAACCAATTGTCCCGGAAGGAATACCATGGTGGTTTGGAATGGATTCTAAATACATCAAGTTCTGTGTTTCTTGCATACAAATCAGCCCTGATTTTATAGCCTTAGCTGTTTCCAACAGGGAAGCTTACCAAGGTCTAAAGCTTTCTATTTCTGTACTTACACAACGCACGAATAAAACATTATTGTAGGTGCAGATATAAAAACCCTAAGGGCCCAAACTGGTGAGATTTTGAGGTTCTGGGTCACAAAAATCCCACAATACTGTCAATCAGACTGTATTAAAAGTCTGTGACTGCTGATGCTAAAAATCAGTGAGACTGACATACAATCTGTGAAGATTGACAGGTCTGCAAGTGTGGCAAATAATGGGTAAATACATAGAAACATAATCGTTAGAGCTACCACCTAGCTTAGTATCACCTTAATTGAACATGGGGAGACTGGTTCCCAGGCCAGATGTGTATATGAATATCATCTCTACATATGGTGCATGTACCAAAGAGCCATGAGGACATTCATACATTTCTTAATACAAAGTCTTTTTACTCTATATGCCACTTTCCAATCTTTCAATGTTGATGTAATTCAAAAGCCATATTCAGTCTCTTAATAATGTTAGGGAGAGCATCCTCGCTCAATTGAAATACAAAAATAAGAGTACCTGCAGCACTCTTAAACAGTTGTGACACCAATAGAGGTCAAACTCAAAGCAGTTTAATGCAAGGCGAGCAACACAATCTCATAAACGGCATGCTACACAGGGCACTATCAGGATGCAACTACCCAGATACATACTCCCCCAGTGAGGGGTATACCCAGGAGGACTGGGGAAGGGAGACAAGGAAGACGAACACCACACTGATCTACATACTAAAAATATCACAATAAAGTGCAAAACAAGGTGCCAATAAGGCAACAACACAAAAAAGGAGAACACAATCCAAAAATCAAGGGATTTACAGTGACTTTGCAGCCTGAGGTACCTGCGCTGCAGAATGATACAGGAACTTGATGCAGCAATGGTCTTAGAATGTACAATTAGGGACATTCAAGTGAATGGGCTTTAATGGGTCAGTTCCAGCACTAGAAGGTGTCTTATGGCAGCAGTCTGCTTATTAAATATGGGCCTTGGTGTCTGTATACAGTCATTTTACCCACTTGTTTTTTCTTTTTATATTTTTTTTAGGGCTGCTTTGTATTCAAGCCAAGTGCAAAGAAGAAAAAGACTTCTCTTACAGTGGGTCAGTGTAACAACGGGTTACTATTGGTGGTTTGGTTAAACATGTTGTCATAGGGTTCTTTGCTTTAACCTGTGATTCACTGATATGTCAATGCCTTTGTAAGTAAAAAAAACTGATAAGCTCCCCAACTGACACGGCACTGTATAAAACAATATGCTTATATTGTAACAGGATAATACACACATTCCAGCGCTAATCCACAGCTATTTAAACGAAATAAAAATAGTGTGACTTTACACACGGTACAATAATTACAACAATGCGGTAATGAACCTTCAAGTAAAAAGTCCTGCAGGTTGGAGCACTCCCGGATTGTCCAAAGCCTGCCAACAGATGTTGAAAACAATAATCCTCCTTGGCGCTGGTGTCAGATGAAAGAGCACATGATATAAAACAGAACAACGAAGGTGTAAAATACTCCATGATATTATTGTGATTGTTCAATTCAAAGTGACTTGCCACGTAAACAAATAAAAATGTAATTGTGATTCTTATCTCTATTTGAAAATACAATAATAGTGATGGTGAACCATGCAGAATACAATTAAAATCTAATGATAATGTGACAATGGTAGTCACTCAATTGGTATTGGGTATAATTTGGAGTGATTCACCCTTTAAGCCTTCCCAGTGCTCATACAGTGGTCGGGCAAAGAGTGGTAGAGCGGCGCTAGACCTATTTTTACAATACTATACAGTTCAAATGCAATAAAGTTACTTGTAGTCCCGCAGCCAGAGTCCCAGGGAGGTTATTCAAACTCCTCCATGTGTGAATGTCAGAAAAAGACATTTTTGCCGTCTATTTCTGCTGCTCCGGATGCCACTGCATGTCTGTTGCTATTCTCCATTTGATCGTACCTGATCCAGGAAGCGTGGCTCAGAGGGAGCGTGGGAGTTTCTACTATTGCTACAGAGGTTGCCTGCACGCACCCGACAGGACCGACACGGCTACAAAAGGACTCTCACCAGATACAGCAACACAGGAGGTGGGTGACTGAAAACAGAGCACATGTAGACCACACAGGATCAGAATGAATGAACAGCAGGGGAGCTCCTGAAACGAAGACGCAAACCCTCCGACTTGCCAACTGACTCGTGTTGTCACATCCAGAATGTGATGTCACCATTAGAAAAATCTTCGCCCTATGAATCCTGTTTATCTGCAAGCTCTCGTACTGCAACATCATCACCCGCAATCCAAAGCCATCCACTTTGAAGACAAGCTTCAGGTAACAGCAGGAAGGGTATAGAGGAATACATGCAGCAAGAACAAAGCACAGCAAGTGTCAAATTCTTTAACTTCATCTCTATGCTAACATCCCTTGTGATATCAACGCATATTATACCACTGGTTTGTGGTGTGTTTTCTGTTTTCTCTCTACATATTACGGAGAAAGAAGCAATAAGACCACGTACTGGAGGACTATCAATTATTTTTCTCTCATACAATGGTCGGATGGATTTTGTACTGAACACCCACCCTGTCAAACAAGTGGGATGTCACTTCTTGTGGTTGTTGGTAACAATTGCTCACTGTTACATAGTACAGGGGGGTGCAAACTTTTTTCCCTGCGCCCCCTGCCGGTGGTTCTCTCTCCGCGCCCCCCACCCCGCTTGCCTCGGCTCTGGCGGCATGACGTCATGTTGCCATAGCAACGGGACGTCACATGACTGCCATGGCGACGCGTCTAAGAAGCCGCCAGAGCCAAGGTAAGTCAGGTTTACAGAGGGCCTGCAGCTCCCCCGGTACTTAATTTAAGTGCCTTCGGGAAGCACGCAGGGCCTCTGTAAACCCTGCGCCCCCCGCAGTCAGTCTCGCGCACCACAGTTTGCGCACCACAGACATAGTTGATAAGGTTGAGAAAAGACATACATCCATAAAGTTCAACTTATTCTAAATTTAGACAGCAGATAGTTTATCCTATATCTATACTTACTTATTGATCCAGAGGAAGGCAAACAAAAAAAACCCATTAAGGGGAAAATAAATTCCTTCCTGACTCCAAGAATTGGCAATCGGATTACTCCCTGGATCAACATTCTTCCCATGTTTACTTATTTGGTATATCCCTGTATACCTTTCCTTTCTAAAAAGATGTTCAACCTTTTTATGAACATATCTATTGTATCTGCCATCACAGTCTCCATGGGTAATGAATTCCACATTTGAACTGCCCTTACTGTAAAGAACCTTTTCCTTTGTTGCTGGTGTAATCTCCTTTCCTCCAACATAAAGGGATGGCCCGAGTCCTTAGTACTGCCATTGGGATGAATAGTTCTTTTGAATGCTCCTTGTACTGTGCCCGAATATATTTGTATATAGTTATCATATCCCCTCTTGGACGCCTCTTTTCTAATGTAAATCTAATTTAGCTAGCCTCTCCTCATAAGTTAGATTGTCCATCCCCTTTATTAATTTGGTGTTTCTTCTCTGCACTCTCTCAAGTTCCATAATGTCTTTTCTAAGGAGTGGTGCCCAAAATTGTACTCCATATTCAAGGTGTGGTCTTACTAATGCTTTGTAAAGAGGCATAATTATGTTTACTTCCCTTCCATCCATTGCCCGTTTACTGCAAGATAAGATCTTGTTTGCCTTTGCAAATCTTGTTTGCACACGTAACTTTGAATTGAACAAAGTCAATCACAATAATATCGTTGGGTATTTTACACCTTTTTCCTGGTTTTTTTTATATCACGATGTGCACTTTCATTTGACACCAGCGCCAAGGAGGACTATTGTTTTGAACACTGTGCTTATATTGTCTGATGACATTCTCGATGTGCTGTGGTTCTGAAAAGGTGAAATGCATCACTTGGTTAATTTCACACAGGAGTCAATATTTCCAGAGCAGCATCCCGGGCATGATCTTTCTATAGCAAGTGTATATATATATATATATATTACTCAAAGTACACACTTTAATAAACATATCAAAATCGTCCAGAGAGTTAATTGTACATATTAAACAGTCCAATTGTCCCTTTTGATGCAGTAAAATAACAAAGGAGTGAGAAGGAGTAGGTAGTATGATACGCTTTTTTGGACCAACAGGTTGATAAGTTACAACCTTTCGAACCTTGCAGGGTTCTTCATCAGGTATGGAAAGTACAGAAACAGCGGATATTAAATACAGTATGGTCACGGATATTAAATACAGTATGGTCGCGGATATTAAATACAGTATGGTCACGGATATTAAATACAGTATGGTCGCGGATATTACATACAGTATGGTCGCGGATATTACATACAGTATGGTCGCGGATATTACATACAGTATGGTCGCGGATATTACATACAGTATGGTCGCGGATATTACATACAGTATGGTCGCGGATATTAAATACAGTATGGTCGCGGATATTACATACAGTATGGTCGCGGATATTACATACAGTATGGTCGCGGATATTACATACAGTATGGTCGCGGATATTACATACAGTATGGTCGCGGATATTACATACAGTATGGTCGCGGATATTACATACAGTATGGTCGCGGATATTAAATACAGTATGGTCGCGGATATTACATACAGTATGGTCGCGGATATTACATACAGTATGATCGCGGATATTACATACAGTATGGTCGCGGATATTACATACAGTATGGTCGCGGATATTACATACAGTATGGTCGCGGATATTAAATACAGTATGGTCGCGGATATTACATACAGTATGGTCGCGGATATTACATACAGTATGGTCGCGGATATTACATACAGTATGGTCGCGGATATTACATACAGTATGGTCGCGGATGTTAAATACAGTATGGTCGCGGATATTACATACAGTATGGTCGCGGATATTACATACAGTATGGTCGCGGATATTACATACAGTATGGTCGCGGATATTACATACAGTATGGTCGCGGATATTACATACAGTATGGTCGCGGATGTTAAATACAGTATGGTCGCGGATATTACATACAGTATGGTCGCGGATATTACATACAGTATGGTCGCGGATGTTACAGTATGGTCGCGGATATTACATACAGTATGGTCGCGGATGTTAAATACAGTATGGTCGCGGATATTACATACAGTATGGTCGCGGATATTACATACAGTATGGTCGCGGATATTACATACAGTATGGTCGCGGATATTACATACAGTATGGTCGCGGATATTACATACAGTATGGTCGCGGATATTACATACAGTATGGTCGCGGATATTACATACAGTATGGTCGCGGATATTAAATACAGTATGGTCGCGGATATTACATACAGTATGGTCGCGGATATTACATACAGTATGGTCGCGGATATTAAATACAGTATGGTCGCGGATATTACATACAGTATGGTCGCGGATATTACATACAGTATGGTCGCGGATATTACATACAGTATGGTCGCGGATATTAAATACAGTATGGTCGCGGATATTACATACAGTATGGTCGCGGATATTACATACAGTATGGTCGCGGATATTACATACAGTATGGTCGCGGATATTACATACAGTATGGTCGCGGATATTACATACAGTATGGTCGCGGATATTACATACAGTATGGTCGCGGATATTACATACAGTATGGTCGCGGATATTACATACAGTATGGTCGCGGATATTACATACAGTATGGTCGCGGATATTACATACAGTATGGTCGCGGATATTACATACAGTATGGTCGCGGATATTACATACAGTATGGTCGCGGATGTTAAATACAGTATGGTCGCGGATGTTAAATACAGTATGGTCGCGGATATTACATACAGTATGGTCGCGGATATTACATACAGTATGGTCGCGGATATTACATACAGTATGGTCGCGGATATTACATACAGTATGGTCGCGGATATTACATACAGTATGGTCGCGGATATTACATACAGTATGGTCGCGGATGTTAAATACAGTATGGTCGCGGATATTACATACAGTATGGTCGCGGATATTACATACAGTATGGTCGCGGATGTTACAGTATGGTCGCGGATATTACATACAGTATGGTCGCGGATATTACATACAGTATGGTCGCGGATGTTAAATACAGTATGGTCGCGGATATTACATACAGTATGGTCGCGGATATTACATACAGTATGGTCGCGGATGTTACAGTATGGTCGCGGATATTACATACAGTATGGTCGCGGATATTACATACAGTATGGTCGCGGATGTTACAGTATGGTCGCGGATATTACATACAGTATGGTCGCGGATATTACATACAGTATGGTCGCGGATATTACATACAGTATGGTCGCGGATATTACATACAGTATGGTCGCGGATATTACATACAGTATGGTCGCGGATATTACATACAGTATGGTCGCGGATATTACATACAGTATGGTCGCGGATATTACATACAGTATGGTCGCGGATGTTAAATACAGTATGGTCGCGGATATTACATACAGTATGGTCGCGGATATTACATACAGTATGGTCGCGGATGTTACAGTATGGTCGCGGATATTACATACAGTATGGTCGCGGATATTACATACAGTATGGTCGCGGATGTTAAATACAGTATGGTCGCGGATGTTAAATACAGTATGGTCGCGGATATTACATACAGTATGGTCGCGGATATTACATACAGTATGGTCGCGGATATTACATACAGTATGGTCGCGGATATTACATACAGTATGGTCGCGGATATTACATACAGTATGGTCGCGGATATTACATACAGTATGGTCGCGGATATTACATACAGTATGGTCGCGGATATTACATACAGTATGGTCGCGGATATTAAATACAGTATGGTCGCGGATATTACATACAGTATGGTCGCGGATATTAAATACAGTATGGTCGCGGATATTACATACAGTATGGTCGCGGATATTACATACAGTATGGTCGCGGATATTACATACAGTATGGTCGCGGATATTACATACAGTATGGTCGCGGATATTACATACAGTATGGTCGCGGATATTACATACAGTATGGTCGCGGATATTACATACAGTATGGTCGCGGATATTACATACAGTATGGTCGCGGATATTACATACAGTATGGTCGCGGATATTACATACAGTATGATCGCGGATATTACATACAGTATGGTCGCGGATATTACATACAGTATGGTCGCGGATATTACATACAGTATGGTCGCGGATATTACATACAGTATGGTCGCGGATATTACATACAGTATGGTCGCGGATATTACATACAGTATGGTCGCGGATATTACATACAGTATGGTCGCGGATATTACATACAGTATGGTCGCGGATATTACATACAGTATGGTCGCGGATATTACATACAGTATGGTCGCGGATATTACATACAGTATGGTCGCGGATATTACATACAGTATGGTCGCGGATATTACATACAGTATGGTCGCGGATATTAAATACAGTATGGTCGCGGATATTACATACAGTATGGTCGCGGATATTACATACAGTATGGTCGCGGATATTACATACAGTATGGTCGCGGATATTACATACAGTATGGTCGCGGATATTACATACAGTATGGTCGCGGATATTACATACAGTATGGTCGCGGATATTACATACAGTATGGTCGCGGATATTAAATACAGTATGGTCGCGGATATTACATACAGTATGGTCGCGGATATTACATACAGTATGGTCGCGGATATTACATACAGTATGGTCGCGGATATTACATACAGTATGGTCGCGGATATTAAATACAGTATGGTCGCGGATGTTAAATACAGTATGGTCGCGGATATTACATACAGTATGGTCGCGGATATTACATACAGTATGGTCGCGGATATTACATACAGTATGGTCGCGGATATTACATACAGTATGGTCGCGGATATTACATACAGTATAGTTGTAGGACAAGTATCCAGTTACAATGGAAGGTTATTTTTAGTAAAACAATAACAGAAATGTAAAACATAAAACCTTGTAAACAGAAAAAGCAAAACGGGCAACATAAATCAAATGTTAGATTTTCCAAATATATCCCAATATCAACACCAGTCCTGCCGTGAAAGTCACCTCACTTAAAATGAGTTTTTGTTAATTTGTCCTAATAATTGGGGACTTCCTGTGTTTCTATGTATTGTTTCTCGGACGGATTATTTGCAAATACTAAGGGGCCAGGACACACATTTTATTTACATCTCCGGTTGTTTATTACAAATCCACACAGTGTATTTTTAAAACTATTATAAATCACCTTCTAAGTAGGTCTTGATAGTCTTTACACATGCATCCTGTGTAGAGTTTCAAATGAATGGAAGTATCCTAACTGTGCATTAACTACCTTCTCCCTCCATAGTAAGCAGAGGGTATTGTTGTCAGACATCGCTATCAGTAACTTTCTTATTATGAGCTCTCAGGCCATCCTAGGACTAGAGAACATGTTTTGTAGGGTAACAAATGTAGGTCATTGGCACAATGTTATACAAATCAAACAAGTGCAGTGTAAGTATTTTCCAAAATTATTATTATTATAATTTTTTTTTTTTAAGGTTTTAATGTCTCCGTAACTAAAGGCTTAGGAGTATTTATCTCAATTTGTAAACTGTTCTAAATGCAGGGAGATTGTTCATTCAAAGTCTTTCTCTTTGATGCAGTATTTGATTTAATGATGGTTAGTTGGGGGAAAAAAAAAAGATTAAGGGGGGAAAAAACAGCAATTACCAGATAAAATGTAAATTTACTTATTTTTATCCAATAAGCAAATAAAATCAATATTCAAATCCCGACAAAAATAAAAATTTCAGAGAGAGCTGATGATATTGATTTTTGCCCGTTATGTGGGATTGCCTCTTTGTGAGTTAGCGTTCTCAAACATGAAAGAAGCAAACCTATTTTTGAAAGAATGTTATTTTTCTTTTTTTTTTAATTATTCTTAAGATATAGAACATACATTTTCTTTGCCAATTTCTTGAGAAAATGTGCTCTCATTGATCTGAACATTGCCAGGGAATAAATCTATATAATGCTATTATAAATATGCTCACAGATGTGTGATTACACATTGTTTTGTTTGTTTAAATGATGCACTTGACACGTTTTTAAAGTTGCAACTGTACGGCGAGAAATACTGACATGAATATCGTACACGCCCCTGCACCATAGTCAACTGAAATGCATTCTGGGTTTAGCAATGGGATTTCTTAATCCTACTGCTTTAGCCACTACGATCATGGAGCATGACTAGTTCATTACAAAATGATCCCATGGGGAAATGGCCTTTTCTGCATGGCATATGTATGAGGTAAGGGTGCCCCTTTCCATTAGCCAAACAACTAAGCCCTTCTACTTAAACCACGAGCAATTCAATGGTAAGCAGAAGTTAAGGTACACTAGACATAGTATGCACAGTATATGTAAGAAAAGGCTAGCCAGGGCTCCAACCCACCAAATCTCACAGGCCTCAAATGGCCCGCCCCCTCTACACCGACCCAGCCACGTACATTGAACCAGCTGAGCCTGGCTCCCAGACTCGCCCAGCTTGGTGCCAAACTAACTTAGCGGGGATCAGGCCTCTTCTCCAGCCTACGGGCAACCCTGGCAAGCCTCACTTAGCTTTCCCCCTAAACATGTCCTGCTTTAAAAAAAAAAAACTTAAGTGTTCAAAATCATGATTTTCTTTATTTCTTGCTTCTTTAGACTGCACTTTAGCTCCAGATTAAAATTAAAAAAAAAATAAAAAAAACCAGGAAAGGACACGAAGAGATCTCTAAGTTTGCCCTCTCAGAAATGTCATTGTCTCATTTTCTTTTCAGCTGACTATTTTAATAAAGGTCTCAAGGATTCAGAAGGCGGCGAGATGCGGTTTGAGAGCTGCCAGTTGTTATGGCAACAGATGAAATCCGAAACCGAGGTTCGTGGGATCCATAATAATGTCAACGATTTTTGGTGTGTCCTTGACAAACGCTCGACCTTGTCCATGAGCTCTGCGCAGGCTACAAGGCGGCAGCTGCTGCTGATGAGAATGCTCTGCAAGAGCCCTCCAGTATCTCGTATTGTCAGACTAATACATTGAAAGACCGTGTTTGGAGATTATAATAGACTTCCTTTTTTTTTAAAGCAAATGCATTCTGTGTGACACACCTGCCATATTTCAGTTCAGATGTAGGTAGGAGATGTGACCTTTTTCTTTCTGTGACCTTCTTCTTTCCTTCTCCGTCCGTGTACTTCCCTATATTATCTTTGATTTATGCTTGTGCTTGTCATCTCCATATATTTTTTTTTCATTATCTGTATGTCCCCATATATTTGAACGTATGTGTATGCTTGTATTGCAAAAAGACTGTGCACCTGGCTGCCACATAATAATAATGTTATAAAGTAAAAGCAACAACACATACTGGGCAGTTTAGATTTGGATTAAGAAAAATCTATCAAATATAACCAGATGACCTCAATCCATATGACTCAGTCCCAAGACTTCCTCCCAATCCTCAGATTTCCTCCCTCCCAGCCTGGGATCTGAGAGCAGCGGATAAAGGTTGGAAAGCCCAGATTCATTATTTATTTTTGCCAGTACGCTCTATGTCAGGGTAGCTCAACTCCCGTACTCAAGCCCCCCAACAGGTCAGGCTTTCAGGATATCCCAGCTTCAGCACAGGTGGCTCAATCTGAGCCTCTGATTGAGCCACATGTGGTGAAGGAGGGACTGATTGAGCCACCTGTGCTGAAGCAGGGACTGATTGAGCCACCTGTGCTGAAGCAGGGACTTATTGAGCCATTTGTGCTGAAGCAGGGATATCCTGAAAACCTGACCCGTTGGGATTGAGGACTGGAGTTGAGCACCCCTGCTCTACGGCTAGATTCACTAAGCTCTGGTAACTTATGTTATCATATTTAATGTAACGTTAACCTAAGTCCGTCTTAACTAAAACAAATAATGTGCTGTTAACAAGGATTGTGACCTGCAAACAAGCTCATTACAGCCTGCATGATATTCATCCCATTCTCATTGCGCTGGGAAATAACGATGCATTATTAATTACTCTGGCCTTACTCCCATCCAGACCTTGGAATAGGACTTTGATGCCTCTCATTAGATTGTAAACTCTCTGGGATTTTCTTTCCTATTGTCTGATTTTATGTTTGTTGTAATGAATGTATTTTAATTCCCTGTGTTGTCTCTTTCCTAAAGCGCTGTGTACACTATTGGCACTATATATAAATAAAAATATACACACCCATACATTTAAGGGTCTGGATGGAAATAACGCCAACACATACATAACATCACGTTATTGGAAGATAACGCAGGGTTATCCTGATTATCACGGGATGTTAGCCCTATGCTAATGAGCTTGATTTAACTCCATAAGTACAACGATAACTGAGAAAATAATGCCCGTCCCCTTTTTTAAGGTAATGTCACTTTATTGTCTCTGAGTTTCAGCTTTGGGAACCCTTTGTTCCCATAGATACTTACTGGTGAAGTTACCAGTATCTGTCCCTCAAACAAAATGGCCGTTCAAATCTCGTGGATCCTGCAAGCCAATAGGAAGCCACAACGCCATCGGTTGCACCTACCTATTGGGCGGCCACTTAAACCCCCTGGAGACATCAGGAAGTGATGCTGGTAACTTCACTGGTAGATATCTGCGGATGTGGTCCCCATAGCTGAATATAATGTGATTCAGCTCCTTTTCCAGTTCTGTTAAATAGAATGTATCAGTTTTCGATGGAATTGCTACTTTAAAAAAACAAAACTTGCGAAGAGGAGGGGTTTAGTTTTAATCCACAATCCAAACGGGGAAAATAAAATTTGAGATTCAAGTAATAATGGAAATTACATCTGTTTTTAATATCTAGTACAATCATGACCTGAATCAGCAAACCATTAAAAGAATAAATAGTGCTGTACCTGAATGTATTTAAAGAATCTGGGGTGCTGCTGAGCAGAAAAGGTTAAAGGTTTAATTATCCTATTTGCTTTCATCACTATAACATAAATTTAACATCCAAATATGTTCAACATTTCCAAGTAGTTTTCTTTGCCGGTCACAACACTTTAATTGTTTATTTCCCCCCCACCCGATGTGAAATATTAATAGTTCATAAGGCTCCCTTCTGAGACTAGCAAAAGGAGATCTGAGGAATGGCCCCAATGGCTTTGAAACCGTGCTAATGCACAGAGCGAATTATAGCAGGACAAAGTCACTTCTTGAATATTCAGGGGGCTTGCCATCCTTTTTTTCAGCAACTACAAGAGGACTTGAACAAAAAGCTCTTTGACAATCTAACACGCTTTTTGAGGCAATCCCACTCAAATTTTCATGAGAAAAAGGACAGTTGGAGCTGCAGGATGAGATCTAGTGAAATACCCACAGCCGCTCTTGTTCTTGGTATGTTCGTGCTCTTATGTGTCATGTTGTATACTGTATCTAAGCCTCAAACAACGTAGGGGACTTTGTGCCATGTCAACATTGTTAGGAGAAATGATCATTACAGTTGAGAGCTGTTTTATTACTCAGTGAGTGCCTTCTTCTTAAAAGTTTATAGGGCCCCCAATACCGGTAGTGGAGGTGCCCCACACTCATTGTTTATACATGGAACACTTCCATTTGCTTGGCTGTACAGTATGTGTCCCCTTACAACACCTTTTTATAATATTTAAGAACTTCAACATTTCTGGGGATTTTTTTTTTTCTTCCTGTTTTACCTTATTTTTCATAACGGAAGATCTCAATTGCTAAGCTATACAGTTAAGTAGCACCTACGGCACTCGCGAGATTCCTGGAAATCGAACATAATGACCTTTTCCTCCAATGACCTGCCCTCGGGTATCCTTAATATAAAACAAATCTGGGATGCACAGTGTCTTATCGAGTAGAAAGCTCCTATGTGAGAGACATACATTTTAATTCAAGTTTTATTTACATCTCCGTAATTTTGTTTAGGGTGCATTGTACTATTATGTTCGTCGTTGTTTAATAATTTTGCTCATCCCGACATTCTTTTTTGCTAGGAGTGAATGTCACAGACCACGAGCTTACGTTTAATAGTCTCTCAGAAGTTCTTCATGATAATATAACTCCGTTTGTAGTCCTATTGCAAGCCAAGGAATGTCCAGGTATGTATTACTTTTTGTATAAAGTGAGCGCGCACTCAAAAAAAATCACTGCTGAAGATTGTATTATAACACCATTCCCCAACGCGTTTCGGTCCCACCTGGAGAACGAAAAGTTTTGGAATGTTATAATATAATAAAGAAATCTTCTTCAAGATTTTTTGGAGCGACCACTGCCTTTCTATCGTTACTATATATTCTTTTGGGCTCTGCCACAGGAAAAGACCCCGGACAGCACTTAGTACACCACTAATATTGAGTTCAAGTACAGGAGTGCATAGTCAACCCCAAAAGTCTATTTAACTTTTTGTATAAAACGGTGCTACTATAGCGTGAGGTCTACCTGGATGTCTGTGGTCTACCAAACTGTGGGTGCGGCCTATACTAGATGGGGCTCTGCTTTTGCTGGAATAGCAGTAAGCACAGTAGAGGGCGCTCTGTTTCAGCTGGAGTAGCTGTAAGCTGTGACAGTGAAGATGCCCGTTTAGTTACCTCTGATCCATGTTTTGGGGTTCAGGAGTGTCGGCTCTTGTTCATAAGCACACTAGAGAGTAGAGATGGGTGATTTTTTTTGCCAAATTTGGATCCGCAGTTAATTGGCCGGCTTCTATGGTCCGCGCATTTCAGCGGATCAATCTCATAAGGGGCGATTCGTGTTTTGCGGACTTCTTATTATTGTTACCAATACACTACACAGATTCTGCAAATTGTGGACAGATATTTGTAGAATCCAATCCGCGGATTCAGCAATCCGTTGGAAGAATTCATGGATTGCTGAATCCGTCGACTGGATTCTACAAATCCATCCACGTGTTGTATCCAATGGCGGTTTTTGATTAATCCACCAAATCGACCACATCCGGATTTGACACTGCAAAACGGATTTTCGGTGGAAAAATTAGAAAATCTGTGAAATGGATGTGAATGGATTCGCCCATCTCTACTACAGAGTAGCTGTAAGCACACTATATGGCTCCTACCCCAAGAGCCCTTACCCTAAAACCTCCTTCCCTAAGAGCCCTTACCCTAAAACCTCCTTCCCTAAGAGCCCTTACCCTAAAACCTCCTTTCCTAAGAGCCCTTACCCTAAAACCTCCTTCCATAAGAGCCCTTACCCTAAAACCTCCTTCCCTAAGAGCTCTTACCCTAAAACCTCCTACCCTAAGAGCCCTTACTCTAAAACCCCTTATCCTAAAACCTCCTTCCCTAAAACCTCCTACCCTAAGAGCCCTTACCCTAAAACCCCTTATCCTAAAACCTCCTTCCCCAAAATCCCTTACCCTAAAACCTCCTACCCTAAGAGACCTTATCCTAAAACCCCTTACCTTAAAACCCCTTATCCTAAAACCTCCTTCCCTAAGAGCCCTTACCCTAAAAGCTTTTACCCTAAAACCTTCTGCCCTAAAACTCCCTGACCTATCAACATACGTTTTAAATAAAATAAAGTATGAATTATTATTTAGCTCACAATTTAGTTTTAATATTGTAGTTTTATGTTTATGGTTCAATTAAATAAATTAATTTTGTTTTAATATTGTAGTTTCCTGATAGGCCTCGCGCTATAGTGTAAATTTTCCGGTTGACCTTACACTATAATAGCACCTAAAACAGTGTACTTATTGCCACTAGATAAACTGAGCCAACACAAAAACGTTATTTATTGAAACTTGTGACAAGCTGGATTATGGTAGCACTTGGTTTGAACAGAGAAACCAAAAGAATATTAAATGCTCCAAGTGCTTTTTTGCCTACTCTGTTTGCTATTTTTTGCATACATATTGACAGATATACAGTCAAACTATAAGGTGCGGGGGCCACATAATCACGAGTCTTAATTGTTCCCTTGTGCTCTTACTGGTTTTGCTTTTTATTAATTCAATAACCACATTTTCAGTAACAGCCTACATTGTGAGTCTCCGCACTGCATCCACTGCCCTTTCATGAAGAACATAGGGGGGTGCCAAATACCTTTTGCAACCTGTCACAGTGTTTGAGATGTATTTATTGAGGTGGTGTGCCGGACTTACGTGTGCTGGATGTTTATTTCCTTGAAAATCTTTTCAAGCTTGCTGATTTTTATGCAGGGACCCTTACTTACTGGGAATATACATACTTTCATTTGTGCACAATAGAAATGAAATGGCATATGGCAATAAAAATGCATGGTTAGCAAAACATTTGTAATGTGTAACATGGTCACTTGATTCAGATGTAAGGAATAAGACAGGTGAGGTTGCGGTATATAGTGTGAAAGAGCTTCCTGCAGTTGTTAAATGAAGCACAAGGTACTGGCAAATGTCTACTCCAAGGGTGGCCAACTCCACTCCTCAAGGGCCACCAACAGGTCAGGTTTTCAGGATATCCCAGCTTCAGCACAGGTGGCTCAATCAGTGGCTCAGTGGAAGACTGAGCCACCTGCGCTGAAGCCGGGGTATCCTGAAAACCTGACCTGTTGGCGGCCCCAGAGAACTGGAGTTGGCCACCTCTGGTCCGCGCCATTTAAGAGATTCCTTGCCGAAACAGAGGGTACAAAATAATAACCTAAGGGGTTAAATCTCTGAACTGCTGTACAGGGTCTAGCAATGTGACAGAGTCCTGGAATTCCCATATTTCCTAGTAAGGCAAAATATCATTAGTCTAAATGAATATGGTATTCTACTAATTGTATTTGTTTCAAATGTTGCCAAATATTGTGCTCACCCAACTAACCTCCAGTGAACTGTATGGCCATTAGCCTAGAGATCTATCCACATACTATTCAGCCTGGAACACAATCTAGTGCATGTTTGGTCCAAAATATGTAACTAAAAAACTCCTGAACTAAGACATCTGCCATTAAAAGATATTGAATAGCAAGATCGATACCATATATTCAGTACACTTAACACTGTTAATTTATGATGGATTGTTGGCTTTTATGTGGAATGACATTTAAGAGAAGGACTGTCAAGGGACGTGCAGGTGCAATACTTACCTGTGCTGTTGTATATCTTACATTTATTTAGCTAGAGGTCAGCTGGCTGGTAGACTGGGAAAGGGGACGGGGGGGAAGCAGGCAAAATCCTAAGCACTGAACTGGAGGTGCAGTTATTTTGTTATGGAAATAGCCATCTCCTCCCCATACTCTCTCTTCCAGGCATTAAGCAACTGCTTCAGAAGCTCCTCACGCAGCTAATGGGACGCAGTGCGGATGTTGAATTTGATGAAGAGGAGGATCATGTTGCCATTTCGCAGAGTAAGATGAACTGCTCCCTGGCTTCTCTGGCTGGCTGGTATCGGAAGGTCACAAAGGTAAATGAAACCATTCTAACATTTGCTGTGCTGTGGCTGCCCTCATTAAACGTCCCCTGAATGTAATGTATGTACAGTATGTACTATGGGATTCTGAAGATTGTCGTATCAGCAAATATATATATATATATATATATATATATATATATATATATATATATTTAAAAAATCGCCGAGCTGCTTACTCTTCCATGAAAAATGATGTAGATCAATTTTTGGGCTCCTAACCTTAATGTGTTAATTTAATACACACAAATACGTAGTGAGGGAGGAGTGAGAGATCAGCATGATTTAACTTTCTTTTTAATTGGCATGCAATGCGTGATCTGCATTAAAGGGGAGAAAAGGAACACTCGCACACTAATTGTCAACTCTTCATTGAAACTTTCGCATTTTACAAGATTGATACGTTTTTGTGTGTGTGTAGCACCTTTTTCCCCACCCTAAGTGAGATCATATAGCTACCGGTGTATTCTGGTGCGGTGCATACCTGTGAGGCTGAACAGAAGCCCTGAGAACTCCGCAATGGTATGGGGAGACATCAGGAGAGGCTCTCTGTGGTGATCCTTATAGCGCAGTGCCTCCAGCCGGTGAAGATCCTGGTGCAGCCAGGATGGTTCTTACTAGCAACTCATATAGTGTTCCATTGATACAGGGCACAACAGATGTATACAACAGGATCTTTATCGGCATCATTCTGGTTACAGCATAGATGTTCCCTGGAGCAGACCCACAGGGCTTGAGGCCCTACACGCCCCTCCTCAGCTCCCTTAGGCTAAGGCCCCGCTCCCTCAGTCAGCGCGCCCGCACTGCAGACAGGCGGGGCGCTGACAGACACAGACCGCAATATGCGGTCTGTAGGAAACTTTTTTAGGAGCGGGGAGGCGTGACCAAAACGTGTCGGGTGGGCGGGGTGTCATGATGTGGGGGGCGGGGCCATTACACACAGGCACACATGGAAACCCCTCTGCCGTGTTGCTTCTCTGTCTTCCCCCCCCCCCCCCCCCAACCACCAAATATGCTGCTGCTGCTGCCTCGCCTCTCCTCCCCGGGAAGAAGATGAACTCAGCAGGAGCTGGCCGCAACCTTTCCAGTGAAACCGGCACCGGAGGGAGGGGAGGCGGGGAGTGTTCAAAATGTGGCAGGGGGGCGGGGCCATGACAGGAGCGGGCCAAAACATACGCTATTTGCAACACCCAGCAAAAGCAGCAGATATTATATATATATATATATATTTCCCTGACATTGCTTCTGGCAGTGACCATAGCCCTCACACTCTTGGAGCCCCGTAGCCCTCACACTCCCAGAAATCCCCCTCCCGGAGCAGGATCAGCCTGCGAAACGGGCACAAGAGGCGGGTGGGCGCTTCACGGCTGCAGAGATACACAGACTTCCCTCCAGCTCCCCTCCTCATTGGCTCACTGCGAGACCACGTGACGCGTCGCCGCACGGGAACACAATTCTCTTGTATCCCCTGCTGCCTGACGCGTCACAGTACGTAGTCAGTTGGCAGTGAGGAGGGACTGGGACCGGATCGTGAGGCTACAAGGCAATGGCGAGTAGCGCTCACGCGGCCGCCGAGCCCTTATCCTCTGATGGGATAAGGGGTAACACATCCACTCCACTGAGGGAGGGAAGGAACCGCCTGACTTCTGGGAGTGTCAGATTATGTACCCCAGTGGAGGAGCTTGGAACCCTGCCTCATAACAGGGCAGGTCCGATACTGACAGGCATCACATCATGGCCATGTGATCCAGCAAGTATCCTCCCCAGGGATGACACTCTCTGGCTGTTGGTAGGCCAGCTCCTGGATACAGCAATAGTGTATCCAGACTGCAACAACAAGCTAGGCCTCCATGAGAGAGCTTATCCCTCACAGTGCCTGGGTCTAACAGGACTTATACTGTTAGGGCCACAGAAAAGATGATAGCCAGGGGACCAGGCCACATGTCCTTTCAAACACACATTATATAAGTTATGGTGAGTGAGGTGGGTGAGTGACAACCCTCCACCGTACTGCATACAGCAAAAAAATATCACTTGTGAGCACATTCATATCTTACACACTGTCACAGCATTTGTCTCTTTCAATTATACCTCTATTTATTAATCATTAAAATCAGCACGTTTCTTGTCAATTCTTAAAAGATCATTTGTATCAAGTGTATTTTTTTTTGTATACTGTAGGAGTTAGGCTTGCAACTAATGATCTTTTGACTATTGATAAGAAACGTAGTAATTGTAATGCATTTAAATAAAGAGATGACATTTTTAATAGAGACGTACGAAGTAGCTGGATTCATTTTGATATCCATCGAGCAGTCGGTCTGGAATTGCACTGTATAGTATAGAGTTGTAGAAACCATTCTTGGTCTTGGCTGGAACGTGCTACTGCTGTACTTGCTGTTGGTAAAATTTTGTTGATAGAGAACAATGAGTGTTCTTCATAGAAGTAGTAAGTAAGCTCCTAGAGCTTTCATCACCTCACAAGATTTTTTATACGAATAGCTTGTCTCAAAGGGTCATGTCCTAACCAATGTAATTTTGGTCATGTAAAGCAGGGGTGCGCAAACGTTTTACTCTGTGCCCCCCTGTCTGCTCTCCCGCCCCTACTCGCGCCCCCCCCCCCCCTTACCTGTTCTCCGGCATCTTCTGATGTCACAACGTCATGTGACCCTGACTCCGCATCGCCAGAAGCCGCGGCAGACTAGGTAAGTGAGTTACCGAGGCCTCGCACGCGCTCCCCAGCATTTAATTTAAATGATTTGGGAAATAGCGCGGTGCCTCTGTAACCGCTGTGCTCCCCCCAGAAAGTTTCAAGCCCCTCAGTTCCTGCAGTCCTGATTTAGAGGTACCAATACCTGTGTCACTGCGTGAAAAGACACATAGATTTTTTAATTATACATATATTATACACACACCCACAAAATATGTGAGTATGTATAAATAATATATGAATCTCTGTATTCATTCCCTTCGTTTGTTTATGCCATTTCCAATCTAATAAAGAAAACAAACTCACCAATGAAGAAAACAAACTCTCCCAGCAAGAAGAGGTTGTCCTCCTCCGTGCACTGGCAGTCACCTCCGGTGGTTGTGCTCTTCAAGGACCTGGAAAGTTTCACCGCTAGCGTACTGCAGGAGTTCATAGTCATCAGCAGGTACTCTCAATCTCACAATTACTTCTGCATTTGTTTCATACTGGATGTGATGGATTTTTCACAGGACCATCTTATAGATTGTTTACCCCAGATAATGGCCTGTGTTTCCATTAAGGTAGAATGAATAAACCACATCATGACCTGCACAAGATCCACTTCACTTATGACCCGCTGACTATTGTATGGAGTCGATGTAACTACTCCTTCACTGACACCTTCATCCTTCTTCAGTACTGAAGATGACTGTAATGCACCCCAAGCCATGCACTACAAATGTTACAGGAGCAAAGCCTGTTTCACACAAAGGATTTGCTTAGACATGAGAGAGCAGACCTCACCTGTTAGAGTATTATCTTCCATTCCATGACTCTGTGCCCTAAATTTTCGAAATACAAAGCGGGCAGATACATAGAACTATACCAAGGAAAACCATGACTGATTATGTCAACAAGGGAGAGAAATTAAGGTTCAGCCCACCAGAGAGAATGTAACCTGAATCACCAACTCATTTGGCAATTAGACTAATGAGGCCAATGTAATTAGGCGAAACGATGAGTTTGTTTTAACTTTCTTGTCTGGGTCGTCATGGCATGGAACACCGTCCTGTGACGGCTAAAGTCACCTCTATTGTTTTCTGCTAATAACGCCATTTCTGTCGGAACATGTAAAGTTACACGTTAAGTAAAATAATTTTATCATGTTTAAATTGTCGGTGTAAATGATAACGTTTTTTGTTTGTTTTCCAACAGTCAGTATATACGGGACTTGCCACTGGTACTGGTTTTTGGGATTGCCACTTCTCCGATGATCATTCACAGGCTTCTGTCCCACTCGGTCTCCTCCCTGCTCTGTATCGAACTCTTTCAGTCCTTGTCATGCACTGAGCACTTGGCCACCATTGTCGATAAGGTAACGTTTAACACTTAAAAATAGTAGCAGGTGACATACAGCAGAAATCCGCACTGTGAATATTCAGTCCTGGCATCAGCCGGGACTGAAACAAAAGTCCTGCTTCATAAATGCAATGTATGATGGTGGGCCTCTGTATAAACAATGTTTACAAGGATGTGTTGAACTACTCCACCACCTTTTATTTACCTGTGGTCAATGTGCACTTTTGAAGATAAATTGTGAGCAATTGTAGGTCTGTCACAGTAGATTATCACAGTTAAGAATTATTTGATAATCTAATACATTGTCTTTGGAACTGATGACTGCATGTGATGACCTCATCAAATGAATAGTTACAAAATGGTGTTTAGCAATGAAGATAAGCACATTAAAAAAGTGCTCGGACAGAGCAAGAATATATATATATATATATATATATATATATATATTTTTTTTTTTTATATATATATATATATATATATATATATATATATATACATGTAAATACAACTGTATGCTCATCTGCATGTCTTAGGCAGGTCTACAACCCCGCCTTTCCCCATTATCACCCAGCACACAGCACTTCCACTGCAGCAAGGGATTCTGGGAAATGACATGCAAATGAGCACACAGTGCCACTTTTTGCTTCAAAAACCATTTTTAACATGGTTCCCTATAGGCTTAAGCTTGCTGCATGGTCAAAGCTTTGAGCACAGCCAGGTTTAAGGTGCATACCCAGAAAACCACCCACAGACAGCTGTTTCGACCTTAATGGGTCTCATCAGTGTGGGGTTGATTAACTGGGTATGCAAAGAAGCTAAAGGATGGGCCAACCATAATACAGAGTTAAGTTATGGTGAGTAAAAAAAGTGACAAAAACCCTCCACAGCAAGGCAAATATGCAAATGTAAATACAACTGTATGCTCATCTGCATGTCTTAGGCAGGTATATTGTCCTCTGCGCGAATTGGCTCCTGATGGAAACCTTCAGCTAGTTAGAAAACTGGAAGTGATGGAATATCCACCAAACGTTATTCATTTAGATGATATTGAATAGGTTAAAATAGTACATACCGCAGATCGAATTTTTGGTGTTGAAGGATTTCACCGGAAGAACAAAGAAACAAATGTATTTTTCTTTCTTCCTCGCCCAGCTGCTCCTCACAAACCACTTCCCGTTTAAGCTCAGCGGCAAAGTGCTACAAGTTCTCATCACCATCTTTTTGTACCATGACTTCTCCGTTCGGAACTTCATCAAAGGACTTCAGGTAACGATAATACATTTATAGGGCGATATAACGGCTCAGTGAGTAACAACACTGCCTGGTTCAAATCCCGGTGTCGACTCCTTGTGACCTTGGGCAAGTCACTTTATCTCCCTGTGCCTCAGGCACAAAATTAAAAAAAAAAAACAGATTGCAAGCTCCACGGGGCAGGGACCTATGTCTGTAAAGCGCTGCGTACAACTAGCAGCGCAATAGAAGAACATGCTATTATTATTATTATTATTATTTGTGGGAATTACCATTTAGGATACAAACCTGAAATGAGAATAGACAGAATTGTGATCTTAATTATTACAAGAAATATTAACATCCTCAATGAACAAACACATTTTTTTTCTGAAAAAGAAGCGTTGGGAAAAATGATTTATGAATAATGCGCATGACCTAGAATTCAGTGTTATGCAGCAATACCACGGGCAACATTGAATAGCCCATTCGTACTAACCAGTGGTAAGACCCTTTCTGGCACTTGAAGACACCTCAAAGCCCATTAAAGGGAATAACCAGGTGTCTGATGGAATAGCAGCACTTGGCAAATATGGGCCAAAGCAGTATGTGCAACGAGTAGTAACTGGTAGCCAGGAGGGAACAGTGGAACAGATCAGAGACGTGGCTATCTCCACCGTTGTTCTTTCCACGTTGGGACCTTTTTACATTTTTGTTAGATAATTATTGAATGTTGTGTAAAATCTCTGAAACTGCACAAATGCTTTTTAGCTGTTTTTTTTTTTTAAAGATTGCCCTAATATTACTACATTTCAATGGGGTGATTTACCATTGTGTAACATTTTGATTTATTTTGTTATAAAGTCACCTATTGAATAGTTTTTTTTTCCCTCCCACAAGATCAGATTATTTTCATACGGCTCAGTATTAGTTAATCCTCTCTTGCTGTATATTTGGACAGGCATATTAACTTCCATTACTTATTGTTCAATGCACACAAATTCTCTCCATCTCACTGATTATCTCCGCAGAAAGCTCCGCTTCTCAACATCAGTCACTCCCCAAATCACAGCGTATCCCAGTTTTAGTTTTGAACTCAATTATACCTTTCACTCTCAACTGCCCCAGGCTCTGTGCTTCATTTACAAAAATGCAAATACAGCAGAATGATAACCAGATATCTGGCTGTATTTCATTGTTGTTTGATATGGTTTCTGCTGGTGCCAAAAAAAAAAAAATCAACAAAAATGACCATGGCATAATTATATATCATATTAAAATAGGGCTACGTGTCAGTGGTGGTAGTGGGGTTAGTTTAAGGTGGTTACTCACGCATTTATCCTAATAATTGGCTTTATTTCCTCTTAAGGAAATAACTCTGTCATTTTCATGAACTCATGTTGGGATCTGTCTTTACAGCTGTCCGTGGTGGAACAGTTCCACTCCCAGCCCCTGAGCGTGCTGTGCTGTAGTCTGCCAGACGCCAGGAAAAGAACCAAGAACTTCTCACATGGGCAGTGCGAAAACATTCGGCATTTGTCATCTTTTATGAGGCAAGTAGGCATTATGTTCATAGGAAGACAACGGACTGTTAAAACAATTCATGTCCCTAGTGTTTCTTCTTTCTTTCACAGCAGTGAGGGTGAAATGGCAGCCATTTAGTTCTATCCCCCAGCAATAATTAATGAAAAGCCGTTAGTTCTGGAGAGCTACATCATATCAAGGCAGACACACATTATTTCAGTAGCATAAAATGTTTGTAGAAATCAGATATTAACCTATTTTGAAAACACATATTTGTTATCAGAGATTTCCCCTTTAACATACAGTAGCAATCCCCATAAGGACATAATTGTGGCAGTAACATATTCTAATTGTTGATGCTCTGATTAACAGTTTTATCTTTTTCTAAAACATTATTGCTTTGTATGCACCTCTACTCCCTCACCCCCTCCCCCCCCCCCCAGTGGTTCCCAATGGGAACCACTGCTTGCTTCATGTGTGTAAATGGCAGTAGCCATTTTAATTTCCCAGAGTGCTAAATTCTTTGTGCGATCATATCGCAACTTCAGAATTATCATCTCCTTATAAAATAACCAGTATCTTTACCGGGACATGAAGTCGCATGCTGTTTATATTCATGGGTAACGTGTGGATTACAACTACCATTTCTTTAAATGAATTTAATAAAATGTAGGTTTGTATGAGCAAGAGTGCCCGATTTTCATGCCTCTTGCTTTTTTTCTGTTACACCTTGAGCAAAGCCTTATATAATTTTTGGATTTTCCATTAACAAAAAAGAGTCCCAAAACACATGTACCACATAGCAGCAAGCGTGTAATGCTTCATGTTTGCAGTTGGACTGTGAATAAATGTACTTGAAAAGCACCTCTTTGTCTCTTTTTCTTCCAGTTATGTTGAATGTCAGACACCAGAGAAACAAGTGAAGCTTCTCACCAGCGACAGCTATTTAAAGGTACTTGTCACGTACGGCACATGTGAGCACGTGACCTGCATACGGGACAAGGGTTAATGCACAGCTCTCGAGCTGGCCCACGTTTCACCTTTCACAAAGGTCCCTAATGAACAATATCTCCCCTCACTCCGTTCCCATACACCATCTGTCATGAACAGCACACAGGTGAGCACGTGACTTAGAGATGCAACCAGGGTTAATACACACGGCTACTCTAGTCATCTCACCTTTTTCCTGTGCAAGGTGCTTTCAATTAGTTAATATTAACTCATTACTCCATTGCAATCCTATCTATCTGCTTTCACCACCCAAGACATATGCAAAAATATGTAATTGTATATCTGCCAGGGTCCCAGGTCCCTGTTTATTAGGCCTCAACCATGGTGGCGCTGAGCGGGCGGGCGCGCTCACACTGGCCGCTATGAAACACATTGAGGCAATGTGTGTCGCCAGCGTGAGCAAGCGCCTGCACCTGCTCGGCGCTTAGCTGCTTCCAGAGCAAGCAAATTTGAATTTGGGCGAACCAGCTCCGTGACATCGCACGGCCAAGCAGGGAGCGTGACGTCACAGCGCATGAGCGCCAGCGCGCTCGCTCCCTGCCTAGCCACAGCCTAAGAGAAAAAACTATGCACTTAACACACACAAATCTGTTGTAGCAAAATCTGTCCGAAAATATAAGTACTTTCTACAAAGCGTTCAACAGTTCATTCAGAGCCCCAAAGCATATATAAATGTACAGTAGAGTGCTTTAGATTGCAGAAAAAGATTATTACAGGAACATAAAGTTGCAATAAATGCAGAACAGTTTCTTAAAATGATAAAGAAACAGAAATCCCTATACAGTACGTTACCATATGAATTCTGATTTTCTATGAAACATGCCAACATTAATGCTCAGACCTTCTGCATTGAAACACACATAAGACCATGTGGGACTCTGTAGAACCCTTCCAGTAATGCTTTGGAAGTACCTTTACAAGTGTCCTGTTTACTTGGGTGTCGGAAGAGCCATAATGTAGTCCCATCTCTGGCAAAACAAATGCCTTATCTCTAGATTCTATCAGTGCCAAACAACACATATTTCACTTTTAGTGGGCCATCAGTGATAACCCAGACCCAGGGAGGTTCTTGACCTGGCATAAACACAATATCTTGTATTTGTAAGACAAACAGGAACCACATTAACACCTGAAGCCCCAGGTTGATTAAAATACTTAATATCTCATGATATTATCCTGACCGTAAGCTTAACCTGATCTGTAATGATCATTGCAAACTGGCAGCGTACATGTGTATTGTCTTCCCCTGGTAAATGGGGTATAGTAATTTCTCTCAAAGTACGAGGATAACTTTCCCTGTTTTCCTTCTCTCCCCCAGTGTATGTTTTCCGGCTGCAAAGGCCCAATAGCAGACAATACCCAATATGTCATTTAGAAATAGCTCTTTGTTGTCCTTTTTCAGGCACGTACGTCACTGTCAAAGTTCAGCAGTTTTCAATTTCTGGGAGAAAAAAAATATTTATAAAGCCACTTGCGGGGACTTTTAGTTTTGATTGCCATTGCAGATTTGTTTTCTTAGATTCCAAAATCACACCATTTTCACCTCCTTAAGTAGTATATTCAATAAAAGGTCAGTCCTACATAATTGTCTCCCTTAGAAATATTTGAAAATTAAAGTGCAAGTGTTACTTATTGATATCCTTTGATACAGATCCTTGCTTCCCATTCATGTATTTTACATAGTTACATGGTAGATGAGGTTGAAAAAAGATGTACGTCCGTCAAGTTCAACCTATGCAAAATTTAGACAACAGATACTTTATCCTATATCCATACTTACAATATATTGATCCAGAGGAAGGCAAACAAAAAAAACCATCATCCAATAATATCTCATAAGGGGAAAAATAAATTCATTCCTGACTCCAAATATTGGCAATCAGATTTCTCCCGGATCAACATCCTTCCCATGTTTACTTATTTGGTATATCCCAGTATACCTTTCCTTTCTAAAAAGATGTCCAACCTTATTTTAAAGATATTTATTGTATCTGCCATCACAGTCTCTATGGGTAATGAATTCCACATTTGAACTGCCCTTACTGTAAAGAACCCTTTCCTTTGTTGCTGGGGAAATCTCCTTTCTTCCAACATTAAGGGATGCCCCCGAGTCCTTAGTACTGCCCGTGGGATGAATAGTTCTTTTGAAATCTCCTTGTATTGACCCTGAATATATTTGTATATAGTTATCATATCCCCTCTAACTGCCTCTTTTCTAATGTAAACAAATCTAAATTAGCTAGCCTCTCCTCATAAATCAGATTAGATATCCCCTTTTATTAATTTGGTAGCTCTTCTCTGCACTTCTAGTTCCATAATGTCTTTTTTTATGGAGTGATGCCCAAAATTGTACTCCATATTCAGGGTGTGGTCTTACTAATGCTTTTTATAAAGGGGCATAATTATATTTACTTCCCTTCCATCAGTTTCCCATTCAATGTAAGTGTAGCCCCTTTCCCTGTGCCTAAGGGAAATCGCGGGCGACTACGCGTGCTGCTAACACCTGTACGCTCACAGGAGGCCTGAGCCTCCACTTCTGGGAGCCACGGGTGAGCTCTTTCTCTCTTAGTGCAGCGCCTCCACCTCTGAGGGATCCCAGCATTGGCGGGATGACTTCTCATTGGAACCAATACAGTCAGTAATACATAGTATCACACCAGATAATATATAACTTGTATTTACTGACACACATATAACAATAATATATGGGTAAAATGCAATACAACCACAACCATCAATCAGTTCCCCAAAGTACTGAGGGTGCCCTGAGCACCTGTAACCCGATGTCCACACGAGCAAGCCCACCCAAAGTGTGAGGTAGCGCTATCCACCGTGTGATGTGAACCGTTGAGGCACTTGTGATTACTGCCCGGGTACTCCAGTACACCAGGGGCAGCTTCCGGAAATTCCTCTGACGCAGGTCCCATGCAGCAGGGCCTCCGATAGTAATTCCCTCTCGCCTAAGGGTCCCGGCCTCCACGTGGTGTGAGCTCCAGCCGGAGTGTCTCACACAAAGGTCCCTGAACACTGCAGTCTGGTCCCAGGCCGCAGTCTGCCGCGTGGACATCAGTCCACCGGCGCGACAGTGTAGCGGTAATGATAAGGTGAGGAGGGTCCCTATCTGAGGCCTTCCCAACAAATACGGAGCTATGGTTGGCTCAGGGCCTGACTGGGGCCGTGCGGCAGAGTCTGGCCTAGTCCAGGAAGCTACTGCTCCCTGGACACTACCTTCTGTCTTGGCGCCTCCGTCAGACTGGTTCGCGGACTCTCCGCCCGCAGAGGATATCCTGTTCCTTTAGGCAGCATCCAAGCCATTGGCTGGATCAACCCACGTGATCTCCCTCCCCCCAAGGATTCTGGGACTCGTAGTGCCGCTTCGGTCCGTGCGGAGCCAATCCAAGATGGCCGCCGCACTGGCAACAGTGCGCGTGCGCGCCTTTCTGCAAAATGGCCGCCCCCTGCTAACTCCCCGATCGCGCAGAACTTTGCAGAGCAGCTACCCCTCACAGTAGGTAAGGAGGGGGACTCCGCTACATCAGATAAGATATGTTTTGCCTTTGCAGCTCCTGCCTGACATTGTACACTATTGCTAATGTACTAGTTCTGACATCTTGAAATTCTTCAAGTCAAATAAAAGTTGATTTCCCCTCCCACCCCCCCCCCCATGCATTCTAAATTAATGGTGCACCCAAAGAGCTGTGGATATGAAATGTATAGTGACTGATGAGAACGATACAGCATATCCATGCTAACGGCCTACGCCAATCAGAACCTTAGCTTTCTGCACGTACTCCGTTTGTGGCTATGAGAAATAACGCGGCCTGTGAGGGTTTGACTGCAGCATTTTGACTGGTCCATGTTATGCAGCCATTATGTATAACTAGTATACAACTGTGGTTACCTGACTCTAAAAAAATCACTGCTACAACTTATCATTTTCTTCTTTTAAGCATCTTAAAAACACTTTGAGGGGGTAAATGTAGCTAGTCCAAAGTTGCCGTTTTCAGACCGCAACAGCCACTTTGGAGTATATTGAATAAAGCCAAACGTATCTTCTATGTTTCTCCAACTTCTGCAATACTTAACCCAGAACACGTTTTTTTTTCTTCCAGTGTTAGGTGAACCAAGTATGTAATTATTATTTTTCCCTGTTGAAAGTTCAGATTTAGATAGGACAGATAATCCAGTCACTGCAAAGGCAAATTGCTGCTTATTAAGAGATGCACTTGATGTTTTTCTGAAAAGCTGTGCGGGCTTCGACTGTGATCACAAAAGAGAAAATGACTAATTGTGCGCTGCGGCCGCTGCCCCGGCAGAGCACACAGTATGGATCCTTCTCTCGTCGGGCTCAATTGGCGCTGCTTCTTTACTGCTTCTTTACTGCTTCTCAGCTGCTGCCAGGTTAGCATTTCACAATAGCATTTCTGGGCTCCCAAGGGGGCTTTCACTCGACCCGTTTGTCTGGTTCTTTGGGAGTAATTGGCAGGCTATTGATTTTTTTTTTTAATTTCTCCACAAATTGCCTTTAAACTCCTTCAGCACAAGGGGGTGGGTAGCATATTTCACAGCAATACTCTATGTTGTAGGCACCTGCGGCTGGTAAGGGATTAATACATTCAATAGCTTGTTTATTTATTGTGCTCTTGCTTTCATTTCAACATTAAGGCTTCAATGCCTTTAGCTGTAACTAGGTTTTGCAAAACGTATTTTTTTTTATTTCTAGCTTTTCACCTTTATGGGTAAACAATGAGACATTAATAAGGCATTTATTTGCCATTTTGTACTGAGAACATAATATATAACATTGATTTTTAGGTGGGGGGGGGGGTTTACGCAAAACGGTTAGAAATAATCTGTTCTGTAACGCAGTGGTACGCAAATGGAAGGGCGCGAGCCCCAGGGTTGGGCGCCAGACTGAGTGCGGGGGGCGCAGGGTTTACAGAGGCCCCGCGTGCTTCCCGAAGGCGCTTAAATTAAGTGCCGGGGGAGCTGCAGGTCCTCTGTAAACCTGACTTACCTTGGCTCCGGCGGCCTCTCACACGCGTCGCCATGGCAATGCGGCGTCAAATGAAGCCGTGAGGTCATGTGACATCATGTTGCTATGGCAACGTGACGTCATGATGCCGGTGAGGGGGGACGCGGAGGTAAGGGGACCGCCGGCAGGGGGGGCTCAGAGAAAAAAGTTTGCGCCCCCCTGCTGTAGCGCATTGGAATCCCACGTGTTTTTATTTGTGACCTTCCAGTGCATGCCCGCTATCCTGTCGTTTCTTAGGGCATTGAATTATCGAAACGTTCAGTCATTTATGCTCTCTGTGCCCCAATGCTACATCCAATAGGAAAAATGAGATAGTTAAATACTTATCTGTTTTTCTTTTCAGAAGTGAGGGTCATTTACTGTAGTTACATTCTTTGGCCAAAGCATTTTAATGTTGTGTGTTCGTTCATTTCATTTTCAACTGGTATCACTTGGTTGGAGGTTGGTGGCCCATCCTCCCAGGGTTTAAGCTCTCCCCTCCCCACATTTTTAAAGCAAGGAATGTTCTTTCATTATGGTGTATTGATGGACTCACTGCAGTCAATCTCCCTCCACAGGGGTAAGAGAGAGTTTTCAACAGGTTAGTGTTAGGACCTGCAAAGTTTGGTCATGCCTTGACGTTGGCTTGCAGGCTTGTAGCACTTTGGCAAAAGGGTTTAATTAACCAAATGACCCTTGTTTATGAGAATATTATTATTGAAGTATTTAACTATATACCAATTACTATATATTTTATTATATTGGATGTAGCTTTGGGCTTTTCTGTCTTTTGTTCCAAAGCATTTTAAGCCTGCAAACCATGCCACGTGTGCCCTCTTTTGCTAGTGCTAATAAAAGGAGAGCTTTTGCAGGTAAAGTAGTGTTAGGGCTTTCAAAAGAGGGGATACCTTGGTGTTGTGTGCAGCTTAAAATGCTTCTGCCAAAGAATGTAACTAAGTGACCCTCACTTAGAAGAAGAGGACAGAAAAGTATTTAACTATATAATTTGTCATATTGGATGTGGCACTGGGGCTTTTTGTCTTTTGTTGTAAATATGGGGTCACAATCCCAGTAGCACTCCTTTTTAACACAAATGTGTGGTGGTTTTGGGGTGTGAGTTTGTGGGGGGCTGTATGTATTTCTGCTCTGTGCATTGATATTTCTGTCTCTATTTCTATGCTGCAGAAATCTGGACATATCAGTATGTATAAAAGTATGTAAAAAGTCTCATTGTAGGTGATGCTTTTGCTTTGTTGTCTAAGGAAAATGCTTGGTTGGGGATGGGGGGGGTTGATTTTAAGAAAAGAGGAACAAAACATTTCTGGAAGCTTGGAAGGGGGGGTGCACCTTTAACCACTACACTTCCAAAAGGGGTCTACAGCGTCCCGGTCATCAGGGGTTAGGAACAATTCACTCGATATGGGGTTTTGGTCGCGGCCGTTTTAGCTGGGACCAAATTACCGCTGGTCTTCGGCCACAATGGGACACTCCGCGCCGCCAATTTGCCGATGGAATCCCCGCCACTGGCCCCTTCTAAGGTAAGTTTCACTACTGGTTAGGGTAGGGGGTAATTTAAGGGTTTTACTGGTTAAGGTAGAGGGTAATTTAAGGGTTTTTAGTGGTTAGGACAGGGGGTAATTTAAGGGTTTTACTGGTTAGCGTAGGGGGTAATTTAAGGGTTTTACTGGTTGGGGTAGGGGGTAATTTAAGGGTTTTACTGGTTAGGGTAGGGGGTAATTTAAGGGTTTTACTGGTTGGGGTAGGGGGTAATTTAAGGGTTTTACTGGTTAGGGTAGGGGGTAATTTAAGGGTTTTACTGGTTAGGGTAGGGGGTAATTTAAGGGTTTTTAGTGGTTAGGGTAGGGGGTAATTTAAGGGTTTTACTGGTTAGGGAAGGGGGTAATTTATGGGTTTTAGTGGTTAGGGTAGGGGGTAATTTAAGGGTTTTTAGTGGTTAGGGTAGGGGGTAATTTAAGGGTTTTACTGGTTAGGGTAGGGGGTAATTTAAGGGTTTTACTGGTTAGGGTAGGGGGTAATTTAAGGGTTTTAGTGGTTAGGGTAGGGGGTAATTTAAGGGTTTTTAGTGGTTAGGGTAAGGGGTAATTTAAGGGTTTTTAGTGGTTAGGGTAAGGGGTAATTTAAGGGGTTTTAGGATAAGGGCTTGGGGTAGATGGTTTTAGGGTAAGGGTTAAACATAGGCACTTAGTGGCAAAGCGGCCGGCGGCGGTGACAAGTCCCGGCAATTCACATACAATCATTTCCATGTTACTTTACGTACATTCCCACGCAGAAGAAACATTTAGAGGATCAGCCTCTTCAACTTCTGTTGGGAAAATAACCCGTTTGTGTCTGGCTTTTTTACACTCATTCTACAGTGATCCCCTCGTCCCATCACCTTGCATTTCTGTGCCCGGCTATAGCAAAAGATGAGTGGTCTTATTTCACACTGGCCCCTACTCCGTATGCTGCGAATTATGTCTATTAAGCTGGGCGCGATGCATTGCAGGCATTGAAAGGGTTAACAGTTAGAGACGTAAATAGACAATTAAAAAAGGAAATAATATTATTCTTCCATTTTATTGTTGCTATTGACTTTGTACAGTTCTCTCAGGTATTCGGGGTTAATGTGATATGGCCCCACTTTGTCCTTTCTATGTTGCGATTCCAAGAGGGATGTCTATGAGGCAAATGTGTAAGAGTTAGTCTGTGCAGTGTTTTTGATGCTGTCTCTTGTGATTAGCAAATACACACCACTGTTTGTCAGGTTAAATCAATCTGTTTTTGTTTGTTTTTTGTCTGATCAGGAAAGGACACAGAAGTTCCTAGAAGACTTGCATTCCTACCATGAGAATTATATCCCGGTCCTGAGGTGTCTGCATCATTTCACCTCGATCCTTCCGAAATACCCTCTGGGAAAGCAGGTGAGTGAGAGCGGGCAACAATGCGTTTTAAAGAACTTCTTTAATGTACTACAACAAAAAAAGAAATTGCTAAATATAATGGTTGTTTGTGGCTTGTTTTTGAAAACTAACTTCTTTAGTCAAAACTGCGTGTTTCCTTTGCATTGTTTAAAAGTCAAAAGCATAAAACCGGAATGGTCTGTGTGCCGCCTTAAGAAACTGTGCACGTTTTAATTCTCTCATTATTTCTATTGAAGTGCCCGTCCATAGATGCCACACACATTGGTGAACTGTTTGAGTACTTCAGTATTAGGTTATACCTTTTTTTTAGGACAAGCTTGCGAAAGTTCTACTTCCTTCCTCCGGGTAAGCAATAATAGTATTGCCAAGGAAAAAAAGGTATTGCCTAATACTGAATACTCCTTTATTTTGCATGATCCCATTTCATTCAAGAATCGTTTATTAAAAGGGACGGCGACTAGAGGTGGTAACCTTCACTATAACCTCCAGAGGGCACTCGCCTCGGAACACACAAATATGTGCAGTGCACCGCGGCAATCTGTGCTCTCACACTGTGACGCAGGGGTGGCCAACTCCACTCCTCAAGGGCCACCAGCAGGTCAGGTTATCAGGATATCCCTGCTTCAGCACAGCTGGCTCAATCTTCGACTGAGCCACTGGGATAGCCAGAAAACCTGGCCTGCTGGTGGCCCTTCAGGAGTGGAGTTGGCCACCCCTGCTCTAACTAATTGGCATGCTTATTGTTAGCTTATTAGCGTGTACAGAACTTGAGCAGAGCAGCAAGGACACAAGTGTTGTCCATAGCAACCTGCTTATCTTCCTAAGTTGCACAAAGCCATATCACTCCATAGCCATACCTGCTTTATCGTCCTCTGACTGCCCCCTGCTGTTTTCACTGTTTATTTATTTGGCTGATGTGACCTTTCAACAGTCTTAGCTTTGTCAGATGTTTTTCCCTTGTTGTAACTTATGTTACAGTTTTGATGATATTCACTTTATTAAGCTTTTGTCATAAATAAAAATTAGTTTTGTTTCTTCTCAAAGAATTGTCAACGTTTAAAACCCCCACCTCCAAAAAAAAAACCATATTGCATTCGTGCTAAGCTTATTGCATTTTGCTTCCAGATCAGAGAGCTTTACTGCACATGTCTGGAGAAGAAGGTCTGGGAATCAGAAGATTATAACTCTGCATTGCTCCTGCTTCGGTACATACATCTACATTGAAAGTCTCCCTTATCTTTATTATTATCACTTATTTATAACGCGCCAACATATTCCGTGATTGCAGTACAGCAGGGTTGGAGGGTGAAAAACAATAAGATAGCAAACATTGACGTACCGTGTTGCAGTAGGTAAGGAAGGTCCTGTCCAAGGAGCTTACAATCTATAAGGAAAGGTAAATGGAAATGTAGGGTACAGGGGGATAAGAAGGTTGGTGTGTACAGGCAGCTGCGACATCAGCAAACGGCTGACACCCTTTGGCTGCCCTTCAGCTGCTGCCTTTGCTGCAAATCGGATGGTATAATCTCCAAGAGAGTCTGGTGTAAAGGCTCCTTAACCTACTGTAATAGGAACATGTTGGTTCTCTGATTGCACACACTGACCCTGTGCAAATATTGCGCTGATTCATTTTAGGCAACAAAGCAATTGCTTAAGGACCTGAATTCTTCGGATTCTACATTTATGGAGTATACTACACTATTGATGCTACATCCCAGCAGTGAACACATTTGACCAATTACTTTTAAAGCAGAGTTTTCTGAACATAAGGGGAATTGTATGTACCCTTTTATGTAGTTCCAAATTCTAATCGCCGTATTGGTCCTGGAGGAAAGCAGGTTCGATGTAGGATGTGATGCATTGTAGCAGACCAACATTGGAATTCTCGTTCAGTATAATTTCACCAGCAAAGAACTGTTGGTCCAGAACTGTTGGTCCAGTAAAACCTAAATAGAATGTACCCTTTTTGTTAATGGAAATTAGCTTGCTACACTGTATAACTATTCTAAGTGTCTCTTTACACTCCCAAACCCCTGCTGTTTTTTGTAGACTCAATACACACTCACACCCCTTCCAAGTCAATATTGTTCTGTGGACTTGGTAATTCTATATGGGTATGTACAGTTTTTGAAGGCAGTGAGTGGGCTGTGGGAAGCAGGGTCTATTCAGTGCTGGAGAGTCTCCAATTAATTTTTGAGTCTCTCTAATGTAGGCTTTACGCGGTTGGAGGTCACACTCCATCCTCCTTGACATTGCAACGCAGCAGAGCATGAACTGAGCATGAACCGATTTGCTAATTTAAGGAACTACTGTAATAATGTATGACACACAACTTTATGCAACTTCCATTTTTGACCTGTTTCCCAGAAAGTGTTGTTGCAGCTCTGCAGTGACGTCAGTAGCCCGTCCTGAACCACTTCTAAGCGCTGCTGTGCAGGGTGGAACTGCTTCCCACTGAATGCATGTTGAAATGGAGCACCCTAGTTTTTGAGACTGCTCTTTGTCCGGGGTGGCCAACGCCAGTCCTCAAGGGCCAACAACAGGCCAGATATTGGGGCTATTCAGGCATTGTGACTGAGCTGCTGATTGAGCCACCTGTGCTGAAGCAGGGATATCCTTAAAACCTGTTGGTGGCCCTTGCGGACTGGCGTTGGCTACTCCTGCTCTATGTTATAGCACTTTAACACAATCCTCAAAGTCCTTCGCCACAGACAAAGAGAACATCTTTTCTTGCGATACAGATTGCAACTCCCGCTGACGGTGAAAGGGTTAATGGGGGCAGTTTAACATAAAGTTCTCTTGCCCCCAGAGCATGTACTGCTCTTCAAAATAAAAATGTGCTGTTAAAAATCATGCTTTTCTTAGTCACTAGCTCCTGAGGTTAGCATGGTAACCTTTGCATCGGGCTCTGGGGAGAGCTGCATTTTAACCACTTAATATTTAAAAGTGGATATCTCCTGAATGGAGCATCGGAATAAAAAAATAAAAACTGCGTTGGAAAAATCAAGAAGAGATCCAAAAAAATGTTTTTTTTAAAAAGTCAAAAATGGCGATTTATAGCAGACTGCTGCTTCATCCCTACGTACACCGTCATGAGGTCTGGCAGGCGGGGGGAGGAGGGGGCATGATTATAGTAGTTACATTATGGGCTTTTTGCTCATTTGCTAGAGGAGATGGTTTTCCAACCAATCTGAACCCAAAGAGGAGACGACTCCTGTTCACGTCATTAGTGATGTCACGATCATGTGATCGTAACATGCCCGACGGGCTGTGGCACTCAGACGGTTAAAGCAGCAGCTTTACCAGAAAAACACCAAATGCAGTAATGTTCACCCAGAACATAAGAATAAAAACAAGTCCCTCATGTCCCATTTGAGTGCTGGATTGCTGATTTATTTCTCCATTTTGTGTGTGTTTTTTTAATTTAAACCCCATGGGGTACGCCTGAACAATTTATTTGCTGATGTATATATTAAAGCAGTTTGTCAATGATAAGTGCCCAAAAATTGACCTCAATCAGAATCACAGTTCTCCTTGTCGGGAGATAACGCTGTACACATTTTGGCCCATATTGACTAAGAATTGCTTTTCCATAAGAACTCTTTCCGTGCCAGAAGAAGCCTTTTGACCCATTCACTTGAATGGGCTACAAGGTGCCTGTTCAGTACCAGGAGGCATCTTATTGAATAGGGCACATTTCTTAAGTGGTGCTATTATCCTGCAGCAAGCAAACTGTAGACTCCAGTCTTCAGCCTCATTACCAACACTTCAACTCCTGAATCCATCTATTCCTCGTTGGTCTGGGTGTTCCAGCCCAAGGCAGTAACTGGGAATCAAAATGTGTCTCTCTGGTAAGCATATGTAGTGCTGCCTACTCAGCCACTTCTTTCTTAACTGGAGAGTCTGTGGGTTTTAGACCTTAAAACAAAACAGATTTTTTGAATGTGCTTTATTTTTTTGCTTTTGGGTCCTTTTTGCAGGAGATGTACAGTGTCTGAATGTCTGCAACTTTTTTTTTTTAATGCAGGATGTTGGCGAAAGATGAGCTTGTGGCCACACTTCATAAATGTGTGGACGTTTTAAAACCGTGTTCTGGAAAACAGCTTGGCAGTGCGTTGGTGAAGCTGGAGGCGTTCCTGGTCCACTTCCAGAGCCCGGAAGGCAAGTGTCTATCACGCAGCTCACTCGGCTGGCAGGAGATAAAGAATAACACATGGTGGGGGTTTTAACCTGTGTCCACCCACCTGGGTGCACCTTTTTACTTGTAGCCATCTGAGATGCCGGGGGGTGGGGGGGGATAGCATTAAATTAAAATTGAAAGCCTATTTAGAAATGAATTTGCTGCAATTCCAAGTAAGGATTAACATAACAGAATCTAACCAAGTGGAACTCCATCTAGTTAGAGAACCAACATTTTAAAGAATCACTCTGATAGTTACATTTGCTGCCCTCTTGCTCTCATACTACTCAAACAATGTCACAAAAAGGACAAGGGTCTCTATGTTGGATTACCTTGCTTTATATATACTGTACACGAAGGGTGAGAATGCTTGATAGGCATTAATAACCATGGGTAACAATACCAACAAGGCTGGGGAGGGGGTTACCAGGCAAAGCCAGACCTAAACCGTGCCCCGCGGCTCCCACCTGATACGCTACCTACCAACCCAACTAGGGGCAACGTCAAACTCGCCACTGGGTGACAGACCGCAATTGGGAGAGGAACCCCTCCCCAGTTGAGATCATCAACCCCCCTGGTTGAGATGAGCGGATGTGAACGGAGCACAACCTCAACAAGACAGGAACAAAAGAATCATGACAGGGTAGATCCTATTAAAGTTATATTTATTCAGCTCACATACGCAGCAACAGGTTAAAAAAAAAAAAACTACGCGTTTCGCGCTCCTGCACTTTATCAAGAGGTCTTGAAGGTTGTCTGAATCTGCTCACATTTTTCCCATTTTAAAACAGCATATCCCAAACTGTGGCAATCTCTTTGTATGTAGTCTGGTCAGATGAAGAGATGAAGTCATGTAATGTTATTGAACTAAAAATGAACAGCAGTAAATGCTTTGGGGGTCAAATATAAAAGTAGGAGGCATCGCAGAGACATACAAATATTGCCGGATAAAAAAAAAAAATAAGGGGAAAATGCTTCACGGCTGAAGGGAAAACAGACCGTAGCACAATAAAGACGTACTGTATACCAAATGAAAACATGGATGCAATCCCCCATCATAAGGGGCAATATAGGAGAATATCACATAAGGCGAGCAAGAAACAATGGCCCAGATACATCAAGCAGTGGTAAGGAAAATCACTAAAAAAAGTTATCTCCAAAAATTAGCTCAACCCCGTTATAACGCGATCCGTTACAACACGAATCCGCTTATAACGCGGTGCAAGCGTGGCTCCCAATTTTCGTATTTATGAATACTTTTACAACACGATTATTGGTATCTTAAATACTTTATTGTACAATGCATACAATTGTACATTATTTCTAACGCGATCCAATTATAACGCAATGTGATTCTTTGGACCCCAAGCACAGCGTTATAAGGGGGTTGAGCTGTACATTTTTCGTCAACTTGCATGCATAACACCTCCCAGTTTTCCTTACCACTGCTGGATGTATCTGGGCCAGTATGTATTGATTGGAAACAAAGCACACACTGCACTGGGCTCTCCCTTCAGCTATTGGAAGTGGTAAGGACAAAAAGGCCTAAGTACGGTTCTAATTAGGGTAAATCACATTTGGGGGTAAAAATGACTAAATGAGTCCCAAGTATATGACAAAGGTAAGTCATGTGGAGTAAAAGAAAAAAAATAATGAATGATTGTCTAAGGAATCAGAACGTTTCGGAACATGTCTCTTGTAATGTGAGGCCTGTCCTTCCTGTGTCTGTCCCCACCTTGTGGTATCATTTTAATGTGTTCTATAATCATGCATTGTAATCAGGAAACATGTTGTGTTCATATGTCATTAAATGTCTTGCTACAGAGTTCTTATCCTCCTTAGAAGGGCCTTTTCTGAAAATATGCGAGCACATTTAATATAGCTAAGATGTTCAGTATAATGCAAAGATGCCGTTCCCTTGCACATTTTTGCTTCCTCACTATACTGTACAGTAGGATGTCTGTTTTCGCCTCTAGTTTTTCTTCCCCTCTTCACTGACTTTTTGTTACTAAAAATGTAGCCCCCAAAATGACATTAATATGACTGATAAGCTCATCCCATTTTGTGACATCACCACTGCACTTCAAAGAGCCTTATTAGAGAAGCTCAGGATAGGACAGTCACTCTGATCAGTCCCTTTGAAGTCTGCATGCAAATGTGCGCTGCCTGCTGGGGTGGAGCAAATGAGAAGAAGAAAAAACCCAGCAGGAATTGTCATGTGAAGACACTTCTACAGGCTTTGGGCCTTTTTAAAATCAAAAATAATATCAACAGCTAGGAAATAAAATAAAAACAATGAAAGTAATCTGCTTTAAAGGGCATCACAGAAAGAAAAGGAAATGGAGAACAAAGTATTAGGGACTGCTCCTTTTAAAGCAGCAATCCCACTCCCCTCCCCCAATGAATGCCAACGAGATCATAATCTGAACTGGCAGTTCATGTGCTGATCTATTTTTTCCCCCTCTTGTCAGCTGTTTATTATATTATTTTATTATTTTCATCAGCTGTTGTTTTAATGTGTGTGTGTGACTGGCAGCAGCCATTTTAAACTTCCTTGGAAGTCTCATTTTCAGCAGTTGGTATCTCCTGAACGCACCTGCAGACTGTAAACAGCACAGCATTGATTAAGATGGCAGCAGAAGGGTTTCACAGTGGTAGAGGACATGTTATTATTATTATTATTTTTTTATGGTGAGTAGAGGAAATTGCTGCTTAAACCCTTTGGTTGCTCCTAGGTAGTCACTGCCCGCGGAGGGCTTTTTTCCTGCGTTCTAACTGTGTCCATAGTGCAGGATACGGTGCGAGCTATGTAGCTCGCACCGAAACAAACACTAGGACGCCAATGCATATGTGCATAGTGCACGTGCTAGCGCATGGACATGTGCTACAGGGAGACCGGTGCTTCGAGATAAAAACAAGTTTCTATTTCCCGCCCGACGCCGGGTCACGTGAGCGGTTCGCCCAATGAGGGCGAACCAGCTCCGTAACGTCATGGCCGCGCACCCTGACACACCTCAGCTTGCAGGACAGGAAATGTCTCCTGCTTGCAGGTAAATGTGCGCTGCGCAGAGGAGTGCGGAAGCTAGCGCGTTCTACTATGGATGCAGCCTAAGGCCGTGATTATACCAGAAATCTCTGGCGATGCCGCTTGGTGCTACGCTGCGCAGCTTCAAAACAAAGCAATCAAATGCAATGAAAGCGCACATACCAATCGCGATGGTAGCGCCGCGACGAACAAAGCTTCTGTCTCTTGAAGAGATTTTGCTTTTCACAAGCGACGGCCGCATCAAATGATTGGCAAGGCCAATCACAGTGCATCTTAAATAAACCAGGAAGTGATGAACTGGTCATTTCTCCTCTGCAGTAGTGCTACAAATCGCTTCTGCATGTGCACATGTAGCACCGCTGCGTCGCTACGATGACATCACCGGATCTCTCTGCAGCTCTGCAGTTTCTGGTATAATTGAGGCCTAAGGCTACAGCCCCAGTCACTCCACGCGTGCTGGGGTTGGAGTGCCTGGAGGCGCGTGCACCGTGTCAAGCCGTGCCACTGTGTTCTGTGAGGGGAAAGACAAGATCACGATGGAGGGGCGTGGTGGGGGCGCGGCCATGACGTCACACAGCTGGTTCGCCCTCGTTGGATGAACCGCCGCCGTGACATGGCCAGGGCTCGTCGCCACTAGTAAAGACAAAATACTTGTCTTTGCAAAATGTCGCGCATCGCGATCTCTACACACACTCGTGCGCGCAGGCAGGTGCTGGACCCGGCCTCAGTGAGGGGCGGATCTTGTTCCTGCAGCACACGGGGACCTAACCTAATGAAGCGCAAGCCACGATTTGAAGGGAAGCGAGAGGAGGAGGACGCCTCTTCCGTTTCAGAGTTAAGGGCCGATGCGATCATGTGACCGCGCTGTGCTATTGGGGTCGGCCTGCACTCACAAGGTTAAATGACTGCTACATAGACAAAGACCGCAAGCGTATTTAAGCAAATACACAACAATATCGCTTTGCTAGTTACACAGCTGGGAAATGAAACTTTATCCTGGTTCTGGGATGGCTAAATGTATCTCCAGGCTATGAATTTGCTACATCCACAGCAGCCGTTTGTGGTGGAAAATGCTAATTTGACGTCTTAATTTTATGGAGAGCTGATTCTGTGCATGCACAGCGGTGGCAAGCGGGGCCCACAATATAGGGGGAGGGCCGCAGTTGTCCAGAATGATGGAGCTGGCTTAATATCACGATGCTCATATTCTGTTCCCATCCATAGAAGTAACATTAGTGCTTTTGAAGCTACAGGGGCTGTGCCAGGAGTTACAGCAGATGCTAAACACTAAGTTCTCTTACATGTGTTTTAACTTTGGCTTCTGAATTGTCTGTGTTGACTCAGCTGCAGCTGTGAGCTTTGGAGGCATTAGCACCAGCGCACTTAACCCCTTCACTACTAGATGACATTTTAACACAATGCAAACTATGTGGGACCTTAAAAGCCAAAAAAAAGTCTGCTCAAATGAGCATGTACCGGTTTTGCCCCATTTATAAGGCGAGATTTTTTTACAATAAAGTTAAGTTGAAAATACATACTTCACTTATCGGGCCCGCCCACTTTGCGAGCCAATCAGCAGTTGGATGCATGAGGTAGGTGGGTAAAATGGAGGATGCTCCACCTTGGTAGCAGCCATTTTGCTTGTGGGAGGAAGCTGAGACAGACAGTGAAAGTTTTTTTTTGTTCACTTTACATGAACCATGGGGTACCCCAGAGCTCAACGGTGACACTCAAAACTCTGAGGGAGCCCCCCAAATGCCAAGATATTTAATGTTTTACATTTGCAAGTACTTTCAAGGAAATACAAAGAATGCGGCTGGGTCACCCAATCAGAAGCTGCAATGTCATCTCATGATGATGTCATGACCACGAGGCCTTTTGTGTCTCCCGAGCAATAATTCTTATAAGTTAATGTCAAAATTAAATAACCCAGGAAGGAGGGAGCCGGGATTTTAGCTCCGGGACCACTTGTTTTAAAAAGGGTAAAAAGCAACGGATTATACAAACGGTGCAATCAGCTGCTTATATGACTGACATTCAAATAGTAATCAATAACATGAACTAAATAGTTGAGCAACAATATATAAAACCAAAAACACTAAACTAACCAGATGAATATATTATAATGACATACATTTATAAAACATATTAAAACATACTATTAGAATTAGAAATGTATACTAAGTGTATAATAGTGTTGTGTATAATAGCGTTGATGACTGGAAGGACAAGAGGATAAATTAATAAAGTAGCTCTCGATAAAATAAAAGGACCAATAGAGTAGACCAGGCCTGCACAACTCGTAAAGTGAGAAGGGCCGAACTCCTCCAAGGAAAAAAAAATTGGGCTGCACGGGTAAAATCATCATCATCACCATCATCATCTCTCCATTACCTCATCATCATCATCATCATCCTCCTCATATCTCCCCCAGCACCCTTCATCATCATCCTCATATCTCCCCCAGAACCCCTCACTATCAACCTTTGCGATACTCCCCATCTATCTCTCATACTCCCATTTCTCCCCCTTGAACCTCACATCACTCTCCCCCTGCACCTCACATCCCTCTCCCCCCTGCACCTCACATCACTCTCCCCCCTGCACCTCACATCACTCTCCCCCCTTGCACCTCACATCACTCTCCCCCCTTGCACCTCACATCACTCTCCCCCCTTGCACCTCAAATCACCCCCCATGCACCTCAAATCACCCCCCTTGCACCTCAAATCACCCCCTTGCACCTCAAATCACCCCCTGCACCTCCCATCACCCTCCCCCCTGCACCTCACATCACCCATCACCCTCTCCCCCCCCTGCACCTCACATCACCCACAGAGCCACCAACAGAAATCATGGGACAAATGAAAGGAGCAGCCCCCCCCCCCCCCCCGAACCCATAGCGCACCTACCACGAAAAAATATCTTTTGGCGCGCAACTTTTACTTAACTGTTTTCTTATTGTGATACAGAAAAAAACATTACAATGCAACCTGTTTATTTTTATATTTTCAACTAAAGACATGTGACTGCCTGGGTGGGTGAGTGGGTGAATGACAGTAACTGGGTGGGTGAATGGCGGTGGGTGGGTGGGAGAATGACAGTGACTGGGTGGGTGAATGACAGTGACTGGGTGGGTGGGAGACAGTGATTGGGTGGGTGGGAGACAGTGACTGGGAGTCAGTGACTGGGTGGGTGGGAGACAGTGACTGGGTGGGTGGGAGACAGTGACTGGGTGGGTGACAGTGACTGGGTGGTGGGAGACAGTGACTGGGTGGGTGTGTGACAGTGACTGGGTGGGTGACAGTGACTGGGTGGGAGACAGTGACTGGGTGGGTGGGAGACAGTGACTGGATGGGTGGGAGACATTGACTGGGTGGGTGGGAGACAGTGACTGGGTGGGTGACAGTGACTGGGTGGGTGGGAGACAGTGACTGGGTGGGTGGGAGACAGTGACTGGGTGGGTGGGAGACAGTGACTGGGTGGGAGACAGTGACTGGGTGGGTGGGAGACAGTGACTGGGTGGGAGAGAGTGACTGGGTGGGAGACAGTGACTGGGTGGGAGACAGTGACTTAGACAGTGACTGGGTGGGTTGGTGGGAGACAGTGACTGGGTGGGTGACAGTGACTGGGTGGGTGACAGTGACTGGGTGGGTGGGAGACAGTGACTGGGTGGGTGGGAGACAGTGACTGGGTGGGTGGGAGACAGTGACTGGGTGGGTGGGAGACAGTGACTGGGTGGGAGACAGTGACTGGGTGGGAGACAGTGACTGGGTGGGTGGGAGACAGTGACTGGGTGGGTGGGAGACAGTGACTGGGTGGGAGAGAGTGACTGGGTGGGAGACAGTGACTTAGACAGTGACTGGGTGGGTTGGTGGGAGACAGTGACTGGGTGGGTGACAGTGACTGGGTGGGTGACAGTGACTGGGTGGGTGGGAGACAGTGACTGGGTGGGTGGGAGACAGTGACTGGGTGGGTGGGAGACAGTGACTGGGTGGGTGGGAGACAGTGACTGGGTGGGAGACAGTGACTGGGTGGGAGACAGTGACTGGGTGGGTGGGAGACAGTGACTGGGTGGGTGGGTGGGAGACAGTGACTTAGACAGTGACTGGGTGGGTTGGTGGGAGACAGTGACTGGGTGGGTGGGTGGATGGGAGATAGTGACTGGGTGGGAGACAGTGACTGGGTGGGAGACAGTGACTGGGTGGGTGACAGTGACTGGGTGGGTGACAGTGACTGGGTGGGTGACAGTGACTGGGTGGGTGACAGTGACTTACCTTGACCGGGTGGGTGCAGGTTGCCGCCGGACGCTTTCCCCTTCTGCCCCCGATATCCCTGCGGCAGCTGCCCGGGACGGGAGTTGGGCTTGGGGCACGGGGGGTGGGATCGGGGGGAGGGGCACAGGAAGTGAGCTTGTGGGGGGGGGGCACGGGAGGTGAGCTCAGGGGGACACGGGAAGCAGGCCGCAGGAGGAGCTGGCTGTTAATTCCCCCCCTCCCCCCCGTCCCACGTTGGGAGCAGGGGGGAACGGGCCCGTAGGAGAGGAGCTGGCTGTTACTTCCCCCTCCGTCCCACGTTGGGAGCGGGGGGGGAGCGGCCCTGCGCATGCGCGCCGGGACCACAAGGAATTGCCGCCATTTTTTTTTTTTTATTATTTATTTAATTAACTGGCGCCCGGCCGGAGTCATCGCGGGCCGCAGAGAGAGGCATGCGGCCCGCGGGCCGTATGTTGTGCAGGCCTGGAGTAGACCAATGGCAGAGATAATCCAACGTACTACTGTATATGCATACAGATGCAGCGGACGTTATTTTAAGGCATCATGGCGCCGTTTTCGTGTGCGCTGATGTACCCCACGCGGCATGAATGCGGCCAATCACCCCAGGCACACGGGTTTATCGCGGTTGCTTTGTTTGAATTTTATGGATTGTGTGCAATTAAACGCAATGAAATGAATGAATTGTAATGTGTACAGTACTGTGCTACTGTGTCAATTTCAGGTGTTTAAAAACCAGAACAGTAAAATGCCATTTTATGCACTCGCCTGCACTCGCGTCTAAAAGTGGTGCGGTTGGAAGAAATCCCGCGCCATGACATGGGTATTCCGAGGTATAGACCGCGTGATTTGTTAAATAACGGCCGCTGCATCTGTAATTGAATAGAAGAGTGCAGAACAAAGGGCAAAACATGGGTAACAAACACCATTAGGCCTCATCCATAGTGCAAGATACGGAGCGAGCTACATAGCTCGCGCTACAAACAAACGTGTGTATTCCAAAGCGCATGGCCATAGTGATTGCGAGCATCCCAAAAGCAGAGGAGACAAACTTGTTTGCTACTGCAGCGAGACAGTCTGGTTATGTAAGCGGCTAACAGCCAATGAAAATGTAGTAAGCTATTCTGCCTGAATACTGTTCAAATTACTTGGTCAGTTGAGTTGTGCTTGCTGTGAGAATATGGACAACTCAACTATTGAAAATTTGATTTCTGAGGTTTACAAACGTGACCCTTTAATTCATACCATGGCAGAAATATCAATTTCTGGAGAGACGTTTCTGATGTATTACTTGTATATAATTGTTAATTTATTATTTTTTGTTGTTGTGTATAATGCTTATTTCAATGCATCACATTTTATACATTTTTTTTTTTATCAAGGCATGTTTTCATGCATGACAGTGTATATATGTTTGCAGAATACCTGTAAATTGCATGGCATTATGCATTTTATTATTTGCTAAAAGTGTGTTCTCATGCATGACACTTCCTTGACACGCCTCTCCCCATATCATGACCGCGTCCACCCCCTTGCTCGCTTTCCAAAAACCTACAGTCCACACATCGCCGGAGAGGAAAGCTTGTGCGAGGCAAATAGCACTGTAGCAGTCTCGCTCGCTTTCACTATGGACAAAGCCTTAGGCTAGCAAATGTCTATACTAAAATGCTAGTATCTATGCATTTGTTCAGACCCAATGGTGAGAGAATGCCCATATTCTAGATCCAAAAGGATTCACGAATGCAAAAAGATTTGAACCTGTCCCTCCTAATTGGGAAGCAGGGATATGTTCCAATCCCAAAATGGTAAAACTTGCGGGATCTTTTGAGTGACTAGATAAAAAATACCTAGGGACACTGTGTCGCTCCATCAAGTTCCATCAATTGTTTAATTACACATGTAGTCTATTTACTCTCCTGTTCTTGTGGTATCCAATACATAGGACACACCAAGCACCCCCTATGTGTGAGGTTCCTTTAGCATAGACGAGCTATCATTAAAGGAGTTCTTGCACATACTGTAGTCACGCAGGTGATGAAATGCATTGGGACATGCACTGACATATTCAGCAAGCTGATGCGGAAGTAAGAGCTGTGTGTGAGACGGGACCGACCGTGGCCTTTTTTCGGAACTATTTAAAAGCTTATATTAAAATATGTTTCTGCTTCCTAAATGTACTATGCTTTTTGCTGTCTGCAATTAGAACGGTTCTTATGTGTTTGACCATTGTAGTTTAAATGTGCATGGCCGCTTCTGCTGTTTTTTATTTGCTTCTCAGATTTGTTTCCCATGAAGGCTTCAGAGAGACTTATCAGAGAAGCGGTTTTATCCTGAGTCTCTCAGATAAGGCTCTGTGAAGTCAAGAGTGTGGGAAGAGTGGATGTTGCAGCCATGTTACCTTCTGTATTGGGCTCCAAAATAAAACCGTTTAGAAATAAGTTAGCCGGGGGGGGGAGGGAATTTGGTGGGAACTAAGAAGGTTAAACATACACCTTATCATATCATTATGTTAAGATGTCTTTCATCTCCAATACTGTGTGTGTTCCAGTGGAAAGTTTGGGTGGGATGGAGGATGAAGATACTTCTCCGCAGAAAGCCCTCCAGAAAAAGACAGATTTGTATCAACTTCAGAAGGTCAGTATATATTTCTTAATCAGTTATAGTTGGGGACCCTTCATTTTCATTTTATATTTCATTTTTCCAACAGCAACAAAAATGAGTGAACAGTATAAAAATGTTTTTTTTGGTGTGTAAATGTCCGGGTTTATTTTGGTGGCGTTAATTCTAGGAAAAACTTAATGGTTTTATTTTACTACATTTAGACACATTTTACCGCTTTATGTAAAGATATGCTGGATGCTTATAGGGACTTCAGTGTCAATTTCAGAAGTTCTGCATGTCGTATACAAAAGTATTATTCAAATACCACATATATCAAATGCAATGTGTTGTATTTTCCTAATAAAATGATCTATATTGGATAATGCAACATTTGGGAGAAAATTGGCAAACAAATAAACAAATAATCGTGTTTTGTAAACCCCGGGGTTTTCATTCAAAATGGTCTAAACCAGCGGTGCGCAAACTGGGGGGCTGGGGGCGCGAGACTATGGGGGGCGCGGGGTTTACAGGGGCCCCGGGCGCTTCCCGAAGGTACTTAAATTAAGTGCCAGGGAAGCGGCGAAGGCCTCTGTAACCCTCACTTACCTTGACTCCGGCGGCTTCTTAGACAACTCAAATGACGCTGCGAGGTCATGACGCCGATGCCGGAGCGGAGGTAAGGGGGGGGGGTGCGCGGAGAGAGGGGAACTGCTGGCATGGGGGCGCAGGGAAAAAAAGTTGTAGCTCCCCTGGTGTAAACGAAGGGGCTGGATTATAATCTCCACTTTTCTTCAGTCCTGTTCTACTTTTGTGCTTTCTCCTTTTGCGATGCTCCTGTCTCATTCTGCCCTCTTCATTGTAAGACTCTAGAAACTTTTCGCATAAGTCAATGAGTGGCACCGGTCATCCTGATCGTGACCCCGTGGTCACGGGCAGGCCCATCAGAACGTGAACGGACGTGGATCAGTGAATGTCACTCTAGAAAGTTAGCATTCATAGCATGACATCTGCCCTGTACATCATAGGGGCCCTAGAGTGCCGTCCCTCATGCTGTTCAGGGTATGTCTTGGGGCACTCAAATTAATACACCAAGACAAATGATGATGTGGATACACAACTGTTCTTAAACCTGTGGTGGGAGAGTTAGATACTTCTCTTCATTGGTGAAGTCTTTCAGAATCCATTCTGTCATAATCCTTTTAGTGTTCTTGGGGAAACATCTGGAGGGATTTCCTAAATGGGATTTGCAGTGGTAAAGGACCCCTGGCATCAGTATGTGCATGCTTAGCCCTGCAATTGCACAATCTACCCCTGACTGTCATCAAAGTGCAATGTAATAGCAGACTTATCTGGAAGCAGGAAAGTAAGATGCTGGATATTTCAATGAACTGTTTATTTAAGCCACACTGTTGTTTTAACAAAAATCTAAGACTTTCAGTCGGATAAAAATGTGCTGCGATATTTATGATTCTAACCTTCATTTCCAGGGAAACATCTGCAGATGTATTTATTTACTTATAAAAATGTTTTACCAGGAAGTAATACATTGAGAGTTACCTCTCGTTTTCAAGTATGTCCTGGGCAACATTCAATCATTCATGTCTCTGTCAGACAATCTCTTGAATTCCCTTAAGTAAGCAACTGGGAAAGATTTCTGTCTCCTACTGTCTGATCTCCACTGTAAGATTTAATAAGTTGAGGAGACAATGGGTTATACTTCTCTGTGTGCCCTCAGGGAATTGTTTCTAAAAGCTAGCAATGGGGGCATAAATCGTACCAAACCAGATAAGCCCTTTCCCACTGACAGATGTGCAGTTAAAACAAATGTCAGTTGAATCAAAAATATTTTTTTTTTATATTCTGCTAAAAGATAAGTTTAAAAACGCACTGATTTAAATCCGAGTTCAACAGCAGGTCAAAGAAGCACTTTTATTGGAACCTGATGTTTGATACAAGTGATGGCTAGAAAAAGTTCGTAAACCGCGTCTCTCTTTTATGTAGACATTGTTAGAAATGAAAGAAACAAGAAGATCAAAGAAACCAACCAAGTTTGAATCACTCCGTCTTGAAGTTGTGGACTTTATAGACAGTCTTGTAAGGTGTGTGTTTGTAGAAGGTGTGTGTGTGTGTATATGTATAATAATTTTATATATATATATATATATATATATATATATATATATATGCAAATATAGCTGTATGCTCATCTGCATGTCTTAGGCAGGTCTGCAACCCCGCCTTTCCCCATTATCACCCAGCATACAGCACTTCCACTGCAGCAAGGGATTCTGGGAAATGACATGCAAATGAGCACACAGTGTCACTTTTTGCCTCAATAACCATTTTTAACATGGTTCCCTATAGGCTTAAGCTTGCTGCATGGTCACAGCTTTGAGCACAGCCAGGGTTAAGGTGCATACCCAGAAAACCACCCACAGACAGCTGTTTCGACCTTGATGGGTCTCATCAGTGTGGGGTTGATTTTACTGGGAATGCAAGAGAGGCTTATGGGATAGGCCAAACCATAATACTGAGTTAAGTTATGGTGAGTAAAAAAAGTGACAAAAACCCTCCACAGGAAAGCAAATATGCAAATATAGCTGTATGCTCATCTGCATGTCTTAGGCAGGTCTGCAACCCCGCCTTTCCCCATTATCACCCAGCATACAGCACTTCCACTATATATATATATATATATATATATATATATATATATATATATATATATATATATATATAATCAAAGGCTCCTTACCAGGCAGACCAGAGAATCCAGGGAATCCAAAGCAGGCACAGCAAGGAAGAGACAGCACACTTGTTAGCAAAAAGAATTGTATTAGTGAAGGGTCCTATCAAGGGTCCTGTTTTTAGGACCGAAACGTTGGTGTTTTGTGCCTGCTTCACTAATACAATTCTTTTTGCTAACAAGTGTGCTGTCTCTTCCTTGCTGTGCCTGCTTTGGATTCCCTGGATTCTCTGGTCTGCCTGGTAAGGAGCCTTTGATTGTATTCATTCATATGGGACTAAGCACCTGTCCTCATCTGTATTTGTGTGCCATCTGCTCTGTTACCTATATATATATATATATGTATGTATGTATGTGTGTACGCATGCACGTTATTAAAAATATTGTATTCATATTATATTTAATGCATATGCAGCAATGGACATATCTTCAGTAGCTTTCTGTGGAAGAGGTATATCTATTAAGTATATTAACCGCATGGCGGGTAGACTTTTCACAGCTTTGGATTTTTTAATGTATCCTATTAGAGCATTGGAAAGATGTTGAATGCAAATAAAGTCAACTGTGTCCAGTGTCTGCTCAGCAAATGTTTATGGGACAGTTATACAGGATTGTATTTTTGTATTCCTTTGCTGGTGGTTTCATTGGCAAAATAAAATGGCATGACTGTTCTATAAACTCTTTCTGTCTAAGAAGGTTGGGCACCTTTGAGTTATTAAGCATTTACTTATTCTGTATGAATATTAATGGTAAGTGTGTATTTGCACTAAGATTGAACGTGCTGCTGCCTGATAGCTTGTGTTCCTTTTACATGGAAGCAAAGCGTGTTGAGACTCCTAACATCTGTACAAGCTGAGTCCAGGAAACGTTATGCACAGTCCATGGTTTTCATGTGCAGGCAGCAAAGAATTTGCTTGGAGTGCTAGCAAGCTGAGAAATAATCACATCAGCTTGAACAAATAAAAATGCTTATTTTTTTTATTTTTTTTTGTCAGCTTTACTCTTTTTTTGGCACCGGCACGTAAACCGAAGTACAGCTTTTTTTTCCCTTAAGTCCTTACAAGCCGTGAAACATGATTTAAAGTTACCTGTGCTATGAAATGAGATGAATGCTTTTGTATGATGATCTGTCATTTGCTCTCTAATGAAGATGGATTTGAAGAAGATGCATGCTAGAAAACCCACAGACCCATGCATAGTGTATAGGTTGATCCAACAACAATTCCTTCTACTTAATATTTCCATAAAACTCAAAGGTCTTTTTTTTTTAGCTAAGTTTGTTTAGAAATGTTCCCACTTTCTGTTTCAGAGAGTATCTTGCCCCCCCAGAAATGCAGCCTTTGCATGAAGCGGTATATTTTAGTGCTGCTAGTACCCTCCGCAGGCATTTGAACGCTGCACCTCGCGTTGCTCTGCACACTGCTCTGAACAACCCCTCTTGCTACTTGAAGGTAATAGTTGTCTACAGCTTTCCCGTTGTCTCCTTTCAAAACTGGAACAAAAATGCACAAGCTTAGCATCAAATATGTTATATCAATGCCTGTTGGTGCGTACATTTTTCATATTTTATGCAGCAGTATATATTCATACTGATCTGCTTCTCTTGTTGAATACGTTCACATTGAATGCAGCGCACGGTTTGGTCAGAGTTGTGACACCTCTTTCCTCTGCATCCTTTCTTCTGAGCAGTCGTTAGAATGTGACGGTGGATCCGTTTCCAGTGCTGCACCGGATATCTGTATTGCGTACAAACTGCACCTTGAATGCGGGCGTCTGATTAACCTCTATGACTGGTTGGAGGTACTGTATGTGAAAGAAGAGAGTCGTATGCTGTTTATGGTGGATAATCCACACCAACAATGTGTTGTCTATAGAGTGCGTCTATAAATATGGCACATAAAAAAAAAAGAAACCTTGGTAGAATCACTCCATACCTGTTACATACATATATTAACCACTAGCCCAAAAACGTATGAATCAAAATAAAGTGTATTAAATAGAAATATGAAATAATTAGTATTTTAGACCCTGTCCGGGGCCATCGTCGGGATGATGGCAAACTTGGCTGGGATCTGAAACATTGGTGCTATGTTCCTATTGAAATGTGCTTTGTTTTGATTTTTACATTTTTGGTCTAGTGGTAATTATATTTATATGTTCAGTAGTTATTAAGCTTCATTATAACTATATGAGCTAACCCTTTAAACGCCCTTCTTCAAACATTAGAGAAATAATTTACTACTTTGGGAATGTCCTTGCCAGGCACTATATAAAGTAGATATAGCAGACTTGTGAACATCTGTGTGTGGCATTTTAATTCCTTCTCAAAACCCTGAATGGACTGAAAGGTGTCTTTGGCACTTGGAGGCGTCTTCTGGAATAGCCCTGCTTGGTAAATATGGTCATATATTCTCAGTCAATAAAGAGACTCCATGGCAAAAACATGGTGTTCTGACAAGAAAATTACTTGTTCAAGAGATTGATTTGGATTTGGCCATCAGAAACACAATAAACTATTCTCATTACACATGGCATCTAATGTATCTCTGCATCAATATTTTATTTTGGCAGGGAAAGTTTGTAACACCTAGCTTTTCATGACATATTCTGTATTTCCTGGCCATGTTGGAACTGAAATTGATTTTATGCCTAGTTTGTTGGTAGTATTTCCCATTTCCTCGAATGTTCCTGTTTCTCTTTAGAGGCAACCACATAAAGCACCAAGCTTGTGGTTCTCCTAAACCATAACCTAGTCCCGTAGGGGGTAGTGTTATATGTACATTATGCATTTGCAGTTTTTATTTGCTGTTTAATTTGTGGTTATTCACAAAATGCTCCAAAGCACCAATAGGTATTATTTAATTTTTTTTTTTTTTTTATCCACAGGCTTTTGCAACTGTAGTCGGCTCTGCTGACAGGAGTGACTCCAATTCCTCTAAGCCAGTTTATGAAATTATCCAGTATCCTTTCGGCTGTCTACGTAAAAAATGAAATATTAGGGGCAAGCAGCAGATGTACATATAGAAATGCAGTACGGGCATGTGGCCTGGGGTCAGACCTTGGATGTGATTCGGTGTGGTCAGTAATAACCTGAACATGTAAAAAAAAAAAACTGCTCTATTTTATGTATCCTTTTCCTACCTAACAATTCTCTGGTTTAGCTGTAGAGGATAATGGATCAACATGGCACACAATGAATGAACAACCTATGTGACCTTAAGGTCAAAGAGCAATGCATGCTAAGGACATTGAATGTTGTTCCAGAACAGTAAAATCATTTAAAGACAAAAGGGGTGCTTGCCCTTCTTTTTGAAGACCAGATGGAACGACTGTTGTATGCAGTTGGCAGTATCTGGTCTGTATCCATACAGTATGTGCACATTACTGGATACTGGAGAACTTTAGTAATAAAAGTACAGCGAAACCCTGATACTGTGAACATTTTCTCTTCTCCCAATTCCCTCTAATGCAATCATTTGCTAAATACATCAATTGGTTTATTATCCAAAAGTGAAAGAGGATAGTTAATGGAAGCCTTGCTTGAAACTACAGTTGTATTTTTTATTAAACTTCTCCTGTACAGAAGCGACATGGGTGGAACAGAGACCAGTCACATCAATCAAGTGTAGGGATGAGAAATATGTGGACATATTGTGACATTGTTGCAGATCACTTTTGGGAATGAAACTCGTCTCCGGTGACTATGTATACTGACAGATATAAAGCTCTTTTTCTTTTGACGCCCTCCATAAACTTGCGATATGTGTTTATTTAAGAAGAGCTTGTAATGCCAAGTGATCATTAGTGCGGAAGTATTTGATTGTTGAATTCCTTCACTGGTTCCTCCTCTCAGTGCTCGGTTTATCAGGGCGGTGTCCGAGCTGGAGCTACTGGGCTTCGTAAAGCCCACCAAACAGAAGACTGATCATGTGGCCCGGCTGACGTGGGGAGGATGCTAAACCAGTAGAGAAAAATACTTTCCAGCGATGTCAGATGGAGGGAGGCGAACCGAGGGCTGTAATGACTGTTTTGTACTTTTTATGAAAGTGAAGATCCAATGCTCTTCGAACAGAGTTTGTTAAATAAAATATTTGTTGTAAGTCTGTTGATTGTATGAAAACAGAAAATGTGGAGCCCTCCCGATTTTTGTAGATTTGCAACGGTGCACAATCCTGTTGGTGAAGCAATGAGTGATTACAGCAATGGTAAAATATAATACCGGCACTCACATAGAACTTGAGAATAGTGGTTATTTATTGGATGCTAGTGGTGTCTCGGTCACATTCTCACACATTTTGCCAAGATGTCTGTTTGACGCTTTTTTTTTATTTTTATGGATGATTGCGTCTATTACACTTAATACTATTCTTTGCTCGTTAACAAAAGCGTGTGTCCCTTTTGTTTTTCCATCACATCTTATACTATATATTTTTCGTTCAATCAGTTTTTTGTTTTTTTTCGTAGCTCATAAATGTGTTAAACTGTTGTAGTCTCATCTGAAACAAGTAAGATTACTATCAAGTTTGAGGTGAAAGTATGGTTCAAAGTGTATGTTCAAAATGTCATCCTTCTGCTGAAACACACACAAGCTCAGGCCACTCACATACTATAGATGTAAATCAGGCGATTTGACCACTCTGGGTCCTGCAGTGGTGTTCAGCTGTTAAAACAGAGCGAGGGGAATCTGTGTACATCAAGCAGCGTTTGCTCACGCTGCCTACTTCTGGATTCGAGTGGCAGGTAACGTCATCAGTCTCGACAGCCAATGGGGATTCAGTTCTCGTCTCAGACCATGCCCCCTGGATACACCGATATCGCCGATGGAAAGCAGCAAGTGCTCAACTTAGATGTAAAACCACCGCTCCAAATCAGCACACTGCAGGAATGGTAGTCCACAAGTGGCTCAAGAGAACTACCCTAAGCGTTTCATTCGGATAGAACCGAACTTCCTCAGGGGTGTATGAATACAGAGTGCAGAGCCCAGGTAAAATAGTCCCTAGGGGCGTCGACATCATGACGCAAAAGGGCTGGCGCGCAGCAGTGATAGGTTCAAAGCAAAGTAGTGCAATAGATTATTTACATATATAAACAACACTACCATTATACAAACGGGTAATAAAACAAACAGAAAAACTATAATATTTAGTAATGGAGAAAATAATACATTAGGAGGGATGAATGTAGGTATGTAGGGAATCTAGCTAAAACGGACAAAATATTAGTAAACGAAAAGACATGTAACTAATGCACTCACATAATAGAAAGATTCTAACAATATAAAATTCTATAAATATTAAAACAGATTAAGTGCAGAGATACTAATCTGATCTAATTGTCAAATAGAAAGCTACTGAAAAAGTCTATATTAAATTTAGAAAACAAAAATAATTGTCCAGAAATCTTATGGAAAACTACTAAGTTTTAAAATTTATAATAAACTTATTAATAAAAAAATATGCTAAAATAAACTCCCTGAAATGGAGATGATACTATAACCGAGATAATAAATTACACAGTTAAATCAGATTAGCATTAAGACAAGCAAAGGGGACCAGATATTAAATGAGCTTAGTAATATTAGTGCAAAAAGGAGACTAGATCTATATCTGTTTAGACCTAAAGGTTTAAGAGTTTTTAGCTTATGTATCCAGACAGTTTTTTGTTGGGAAACTTCCTGGATACGATTGCCACCCCTCCAGTGTGGTTTCACAATATCAATACCCTGGTATAAAAGACCCAAAGGGTTTGATTGATGTACTAACTTAAATTGTAAGGACACGTTATGGCTCTCGAACCCATTAGTAATATTTCGAATATGCTCCAATATCCTGACGCGTAGAGGTCGAATAGTACGACCTACATATTGAAGTCCGCAGGGACATTGGAGCAGATAAATGACTGAACAGCTTTTACAGTTAATAAAATTCTTTATTTTAAAAGTCTCCTTAGAGACATTAGATGAAAAGCAGTCAGATTTAGTTTTTGCATACTCACAGGCCTTGCACTTGGTGCATTTAAAAAAAACCTTTAGGTGTCTCACCCAGCCAGGTATTCTCAATAGCTAATGGTTTTATGAGACTGGGAGCTAGTTTATCTTTCAAATTCCGTGCCTTGGTATAAACCACTTGTGCTCGATCTGGTAAAAAAAATCTTTTAAAATGTGGTCACTTTTTAAAATATGCCAATGCTTGTTTAATATTTTATTAATTTTAAAATGTTCACTGTTGAACTGTGTAATAAAACGAATGACATTATTTTTCTCTTCTTTTTTTGGATTACATTGTAAAGTGAGGCTTCTATCTGTATCCCTTGCTTTCTTTTTGGCCTCCACCACTTCTAAAGGAGGATACTGTCTATCTATGAATTTCTGTTCAAGCAGATTCCAAAATCTCTAAATCAGAGCAGTTTTTATGGACTCTCCTAAATTGAACAAAAGGAATATTGGAGGTCCATTGTGGATGATGACAGCTGCTTTTTAGGATATAATTATTGCAGTCAACTGCTTTAAAAAAGGCTTTAGTGTGAATTTTACCACAACCTGTGTATTAAACAAGTCTAAAAAATCTATGCTAGATTCATGACATTTATGAGTAAAATGCAGATTATGAGGGTTGTTGTTAAGATAAATAAAAAGGATATTGTCGATATAGCGTTTCCAAGACACCAGGTTTGCGCCAAACGGGTTGGAGTGGTGAATATAATCCCTCTCCCAAATACCCATAAATAAATTTGCGTAGCTTGGCGCGAACCTGGGACCCATCGCTGTCCCCCTGGTTTGGAGATAAAACGATCCCTCAAAAGCAAAGAAGTTGTGATCTAAAATAAATCTAATACCCTCTATAATAAAATCAGTTTGGTCTTGATTAAATTTCGTAGACTCATCTAGTGTTCTTTTAACTGCACTACAACCTTGATCATGATCAATTACAGTATATAATGAGGTTACATCTACCGTGCACCAGATATAATTAAAATGCCAATCTTGGTTCTCCATAGCATTGATAACTTTCGTCGAGTCTTTAAGAAAGGAAGGTAATTTAAAAACAAAATCTTTTTAAAAAGTATCAATGTAATGGGACAGATTGGCTGTTAGAGAATTAATGCCGGAGATAATTGGACGACCCGGGGGTCTATTCATGTCCTTATGCACTTTTGGTAAAAAGTAAAAAATGGGTATTTTAGGAAATTCGTGTTCACTTAAAATACCCATATTCCTGCCTCTTTGGAGTAAAAGATCTAGCTCGGAAGAAAAGGATTTAGTGGGGTCGGTAGTTAGAATAGAGTAGGTATTACGATCATTCCGAATCCTATGGGATTCTTCTAGATAATAAGCCCTACTCATTGTAACCGTACCCCCACCCTTGTCGGCAGCTTTAATTACTAGATTTTTATCATCAGCCAATTTATTCATTGCGTCTATCTCTAATCTAGAAACATTGTTTTTACCTTGAGATTCATTCGCAAGTTGTTCAAAGTCTTGGACAACAAGATGATAAAAGCTTTTCTCCATGGGAACTTCAGGTCCTCCTCTTTCTTTTTGGAGTGACGACCCTCCTCCAAAAAAGGAGGAGATTTATCTCTCATTTAATTGTTCCCTATGTTGGACAGATTGTTTCTCCTGTTCTTTTCTTTTATAATTCTGTTTAGATTTATTCCTATAATTAGATTTGGAATGGTGTCTATCTCGCCCCCTATCATCAGTTCTATGCTGGCGGGGTGATCTAGATCTATCATATGAAGATTGATATTTACTAGTATCCAATTTCTTCGGGGAAACTATTTTATCTTCCACAATATTGGCTGTTTTTTGAGTTGTCTCCTTAATACCTTTAGACCAGTTCCTAATTTTGTTGTTCTCATAATCATGTTTAACTCTGTAAAATTAATTTTGTTTAACAGAGATAACAGCAGCCTGTAATTTGTCAGTTCTGGCTAACAATTTATCTTTATCCTTAAAACTAGCCGTATCTTCAAAAGGCTCTAATTTAATTTGTAAATCTTTAATAGATTAATCAAGAAGGTCTAAGGATATTTTATGATTAGAAATTAGGAGTTTCATTAACTCAAAAGAGCATGTGTCAATAATGTTATTCCGTTTATCTAAGAAATCTTTATCTGTTAAATTAAAAGTAGTTTAAAAATGCGTAAGCCATGTGAAATACGTTTACACTTCAAATAATTCTCTAATGAGACCATGTCCCACAACTTCCTCGTTTCAGAGAATAATAATTTCTCTAATTCGAAGAAGTGAGGGGATATGTCCTCTTCTTTAGTAGTATCCATACTGGTGGTATCACCAGATGGTTCATCACAAAAGACATTCTGCAGGTAAAATCTTTCTATTATGTGAGTGCATTAGAGTTACATGTCTTTTCATTACTAATATTTTGTCTGTTTTAGCTAGATTCTCTACATACCTCCATTCATCCCTCCTAATGTATTATTTTCTCCATTACTAGATATTATAGTTTTTCTGTTTGTTTTATTATCCGTTTGTATAATGGTAGTGTTGTTTATATATGTAAATGATCTATTGCACTACTTTGCTTTGAGCCTATCACTGCTGCATCGGCCCCTTTTGTGTCATGATGTCGACGCCCCTAGGGACTATTTTACCTGGGCTCTGCACTCTGTATTCATACACCCCTGAGGAAGTTCGGTTCTATCCGAATGAAACGCGTAGGGTAGTTCTCTTGAGCCACTTGTGGACTACCATTCCTGCAGTGTGCTGATTTGGAGCGGTGGTTTTACATCTAAGTTGAGCACTTGCTGCTTTCCATCGGCGATATCGGTGTATCCAGGGGGCATGGTCTCAGACGAGAACTGAATCCCCATTGGCTGTCGAGACTGATGACGTCACCTGCCACCTGAATCCGGAAGTAGGCAGCGTGAGCAAACGCTGCTTGATGTACACAGATTCCCCTCGCTCTGTTTTAACAGCTGAACACCACTGCAGGACCCAGAGTGGTCAAATCGCCTGATTTACATCTATAGTATGTAAGCTTACTAAGCCTAAGCTTGTTTGCTTACAAGCCTAAGCTTGTTTGCTCCTTTTTATTTGATTAAACTGTGTTGCACTATTTTCTCTTTTTTCTCTCCTTTTATATCTGCACGAGAGTTCCTGTCTTCAGATTCCCTGAGTGATCACCTCATACAAGCAGCGGGGTTTGCACTTTGAGTGCTTCTGTACCATATCCTGAGGGATTTTCCAATCCCTACGCCAGCAGCATCTCCATTGGTGATATTAATTTGTATTTATGGAATTTTGATTTAATTTATCATAGGGTTTGCGCTTCACTATTTTATTAACACAGCTATAAATAATGCACTGGTTAAACACTTTCCTCGTAAGAAACAGTGGGAGGTTCCCTTGAAAGGTCTCATTTCTTCCAAATGTGTTCCATCCCATCTTCATTGTCTTGATTCAATTTGATAGGTTTCCATCCATTGATACTTACTGGCCAATGTAGACATAATTTTAACAACTTCTATTTCATTTATTTCAATCTTGGTTGACACATTTGGCCTTGCTGAGATTCATATGGAGGCCCAATTTCTGACTTGTGTTGGAAAGTTCTCAGATTTGTTGCTGGAAGTCTACTGGACTTATGGCAAAAATAACATTGGTATCCGCAAGTCATAGGTGACGAGAATATTTGTAATACCTGCTTTAGTAACATAGCCCTTATAGCAATGTTTATTGAATGTGCAATGTGTTTTTGCAGTCGCCTTTATTCACTCCAAAGTATAGCCTCTAAAACGGAAGATCACATCTGTATCACTTTTCTTAAGGTGGTGAACATTATATTATAAGGAGCAAATCAATTTACTATGAGTGGAAACAGCCATGATGTAGTAAGGTGCTAGCTATCTTGCAGTATATTGTGTAGCTATGCAATATTGGCTGTCCCACCACCAGTAAGGTTAAGACCGCACTTATAGTGCCGGCGACGGAAAACAAATGCATTGCCGCCGCGTGCGCCTATAGTAAGCATTGTCGCCGTCGCAAAAACTGGCAGCCGGCAATATTTGATTTTTCAAGGGCTGTCGCCTCATGAGACAGCCCCATAACAAATCAAATGCCAGGAAACCCGTGCTGCCACCGCCCAGCGAAATATAAGTTTCACCTGTGGCGACAAGTGACATCACCTGTTGTGTCGCCATCGACGGCACTATAAGCGCGGCCTAATACGATCTAATGAAATGTCCAATATGTGTGTTATCCTAAAATAAAGCATTTGCCACTATGAGATCAGCAGCACAACAATGTAGCAGCACTCTGTCATCTGTAACCACAAACCACCTGAATGTTTAAAGAAGTTGTAGGCTACAGGTATTTTGCAATTGTGGTATATGCAGCTGGGATTGCATGTCTAGGGAACCAGACATCACAAATATAATGATTGACAGACCACCTGTTGCTGCAGCTTGTTAAAGAAACGACACAAAAAACAGGCTGTCAAAAAGCATAACCCTTCTGAGATTGCTGTCCCTAATCACATTAAGCCTTTTCAAATGCCAATCGAGAAAAAGAAAGGCAGGACTCCCATGTTTTTAGACATTTCTGTGCACGATATTATTTTATTTTAGGTGGTTTGAGGCTCTACGTTTGGAATGCGCTTTTTTTTTTTTAATAACTTCAATTTTATTAGGTGATACAGTACATACATGGTAACACATCCCATTGGCTTTAGTATAACCACCTGTTTCTTCTAACAGGGGGGATGAGTGGGGGGCGACCGAGTCGACGGATGGGGGGCAGACACACATCTGTCCCTCCTTTCTGGCGGGTATTTGGTTCTTACTGATCTGGGGAATTTTAGCGTATCAGCTCGGGATTTCCCGGGCTCTCCGGGCTCCTGCCTGCCTCTCCAATTTACTGTCGCTATGTGGTCTTGGATCCGCTTGGTTGCGGAAAACGCATTTCAGACTATTATTACAAAATCGTGGCACTATCCACCCCCGGGATGTCTGTCTGGGCCAACCAAGGCGACCAAACTTTTAGAAAATTTGAGCCGGTGTCGTTAACTAGACTTGTCAACTGTTCCATCCGGCAGACAAACCAAATTCTATTCCTGATTTTGTGTATAATCGGTATATCTGGTTGCTTCCACAATGCTGCGATCTCGTATCTGGTGGCGGTGTGTGATCAATTTATGTGTTGCATTCGGGATCCCCCGGGTTCGCCTGCCCAATAAGAACAGCCATGGGTCCAGGGGGACCTCCACGCCTATCAATCTTTGCAGCCAATCCCTAATCTCCGCCCAAATCGGAGCCACCTTCATGCAAGACCACAGCATGTGGCGCAAGTCCGCTCTTTCACAGCACTGCTAAGGGCAGAGCGTTGAATAGCCTTTGACAAATTTCGATAGTTTATTTGGGGTGTAGTACCAGCGCATCAAGACTATGTATGCGCTCTCCTTTAACGTGGTACAGATAGAGCTTTTGGCTGCTGCCTGCAGGATCCTGTCCCAGTCCTCGTCCTCTAATGTCTCCCCTAAATCCTCTTCCCACTGTCTCATGTAGCTAAGTCTGGGTTCGTCCTCTGTCCCTGGACAGACCACTTCCCTGTACATCCTAGAGGTTAGTCCCCTCGTGTCCGTACCTCTTGAACACATCTGCTCGAAATTTGTTCTGCGGGGCCGAATAAGGGCTTTGTTATAGAATGCCCTGATATGGAGGTATCTGAAGAATTCAGCGTTAGGAATTTTTTTTCTCTTTGATATGGTCAAAAGTTTTGACGAATTTTCTGCCCTCCAGATCTTTTAGTCTGAAATACCCTGACTGAATCCACATTGTAAAGTTAGAGCTATCCATGCCTGGAGCAAAGTCTGGGTTGCCCCAAATGGGCGTCATCAAGGAGTTTGACGTTGTGAGAGAACATCTAAATTTGGTAGCCTCCCATATCTTCAAGGAATTTAAAGTGGCCTGCAGCGGTGTCCGCATTCTGGACCGGTTTTTCTGGAGATCCAAATTAGATTGTACAACTCTATAGGTTCGCAACATGCTTTTTCCAGTGCCACCCACCTCCGAAGTTTCGGATCTGCGTGCCACTGTACAATTTGGCTCAATTGCGCTGCTTCATAATAGGCGAGGAAGCAAGGCACCCCCAACCCTCCTCTCGAGGTCGGCCTCCTCAAGATGTCTTTTTTTATTCTTGGGCCCTTTTTGTTCCAGATAAACTTCGTTATCGTAGACTGTAGCGAGAGGATATCCTCTTTCAGCAGGGGGATCGGGAGGGCCTGGAAAAGGTAGAGCACCCTCGGCAGGAGATTCATTTTCACACTGTGAATTCTTCCAATCCAAGAGATGCCACACTCCGCCCATCTCCTGAAATATCCTCCTTTAGAGTCTTGAACAGCTTGGGATAATTTGCCTTATATAATGCTTTGTAATCTTTTGTGAGATATACCCCTAGGTATTTGATCATTTTCTTTTTATTTTATAAATTAACAAGCTGTTTGTGTTTGGAAGTGTGTAGAGCAGTCGAGGCCAACCCCAATCCTCAAGAGCTACCAACAGGTCAGGTTTTCCATGCTGTCGCACTGATTAAGCCACCCTGTGCTGAAGCAGGGATATACTGACCCATTGATAGGACTGGAGGTGGCTACCCCTGGTGTAAATACACTAATCGTCATTACAATGCACTGTTACTACACATACTTTCTATTTATATACTGCCATCCTTAACATGGAATTTCACTTTGGTACAGAAGAAAATGATGATGCCTTGTCACTTTACTAATTAGTTGCTTTAATAACAATCTTTTTCCAACCGTACTCCTTCCAGTTATGTCTTCTGTGTGGCCTGTTCCCCCCCCAGCCATTTCTCTGATCTCCGTAGTCATGTCACACACTGATATTTGATGACACCTTACATCAGACACCGTGATTCTGCATTGCCAAATAAAAACAAAACTCTGCATCTTTACACCGAACGTTTTATTTTCAGTCATAAAGGATTATTTGCAACTCTACAGTCAAATTCCACCTGGGAAGAGATAAATGCTGCTCCATCTGCTGCCTGAAAATGAACTGTGGGGTAATCAGTGATTACAGCTGTTGGATAAACGGCAATGTGTGCGAGGCATTACTTCTACAGCCAGATGATTATAATAAACACATATTTGCATTAGTTTGTCATTACATTGATTAAAGGTTAGAAATACCTAAATTGTGAGATACTATGGGGGGGGGGGGGGATTCATTAAACTGTGTTCAGGACACTTCAATGGGAGTTTACGTGCACTAGTGCCCAGATTGGCACGATCACAGTTTAATGAACAACCCGTGTGCTTTTGAGCAGACAATTTTTACTGTGACACTAAATCAGTGGTGTGCAGATCTTAAATCTCAATCATACCTCGATACATTGCCTCTTAAGGTTGCACTTATAGTGCCTTGTGACAGCGACGTCGCTCCAAAACAAATCAGTAGACTCCGTCGCCAGCGCCTATAAGTGCGACGGAGCGATGTCGCGTCGTAAAATTTGGAAGCCGGGTCTATTTGATTTTTTTTTAGAGACAGCCGCCACGTTACGGTCTCTAAATCAGAGACCGCGGCCCGCCCCGTGGCAAGTCGCTTCATACCCAATTACAACTTTCTTTGGTGGTGATGTCATCAGTCGCGTCGCCAGCACAATAAGCGCGGCCTCACAAATGCTGCCTGCCTACAGACTGCGCTGTTAAGACTTGGACAATATAACCGTGCAAGAAAAAGGATTAAATGGCTATTGAAATGTGTTCTCGTTATATTGCTTTTCCATCCATGGAAGACCACACTGGCCTGTCCACCCAATTCTCTACCCTATCCCCCATGTCTGATGTTCAGGGATGAGGGTGAAAAGTTTATCTTAATGTTAACATTTAAAGAAGATTTTTAAATAACTACTTTTCAAATTTATAAAAAATAATTTTAAAAGGTTTTGCTTGCTTCCATTTTTCTTGTACCAAGTGTCCTTTTCTATACTTCCTATTGAACAGATATTTCTTTATAGTTATGGTAAATGTATTAATGTGGGGTTTTTGTTATTGCCCACCACCCTAGGCAGTAAGCAGAATTTAATCAGCATTTTATCAATTCAGTGTGATCAGTATTGTGTATCTGGCTATGAAAGCACATTGCCTGCGCTATCACTGCCGTTACTGCACTGTTACTCGCCAGAGTATTCCCAACCAATAAGGCATGTAGCCTCAGGTCCCATTAAATTATTTAATTGGTCAGCTTGCATAATTCCAGCAATGTCTAGGAGGCAAAAAGCAGTGAAGGTCCGCTTGACTCGAGCACATGAATCCAGCCCCAACTTTGAAATTGTAGCTAGCTGGCTATAGTCCGATACTTTCCTACCACTAATGGTGTTCCAACCCTAATTGAGGCCACTAGACAAACATCACCCCTGAGTGTCGGTTCCTTACTTATTCCATATCTAGTACTGTTCTAACATCACGGATAGATGCCAATGAATGCATTATATTGGAGGTGGAAAATACCTTCACTGTCATCTCAATTTTTCAGTTTAAGGATCATTTTTTTTTCTATACAATTGCATGCAGAATAGATTATAGATATATCTTAAAATCAGCTCCAGCGAGTCCTTGAGTGTCAAGTCAGTTAGGTACTCTGGTCTTCCGGTACTAAAAAGTCACCCCTAGCACCAAACCTGTCATACTCCTAACAAGTCTGAATAGTATGGAGTTCCAGCTGCCATAAGGGAATGCTCTGACTTTTGCAACAACGATCTAGTTTATTGTTAGCATTAACAACGTTCTCCTCGCCCAAAAAACCTGCGGTATCCGTTCTACCTCACGTGCCATCATTGCAGAAAGAGGTCACATTCGGCTGAAAACCGTTAAAGCATTCTGTATTGTACCATTCCAATATGTACTACGTTAAGATACATTGGAAATTGCCCAAGTGCCCTTGAATTGTTAGGAATCAAGTCTTTTCCCAAACGTGAAATTAAACAAACAAAAAAAAACCCCTCCAAGTCTGTAGTTATGGCATGTTTAATACGTATTGTAAAAGTCTTTAAATTAAAAACCTATCCAGTTTAATTTGTCTATTGCCAAGCTTCCTGAATAGTTTCACATTGTTCAGCCTTGCATGTGAAAAATTGGATAATTCATTAACTTTTCTGCAAACATGTCATCTAAAAATAGCTATATTTTTCTGCGGGTGCCCTTTTAATTAAATAATCCCATTTGGCTCAGATTAGAAGCTGCTTTTAGTTAAAACTTTTTAATTAAAGCTGCCAAATACATTTTCGAACCATGACAAGACCATATATTTTATGGAGAACCGAACTGCATTCAAATGTAAATGCACTCAAACACTTGCCTTATTGCATTTTAGAGTTGACAACTATTGCTGTTGTGCAATGTTTATAACACGTATAAAAGCCTTCAAGCCTTTTGACTTCACAGGGAAAAAAAAAAATTAAGCACATTCCAAAGGAATGCACAAATTCACCCCATCACAAAGTTCCCACAACATGTAGTGTGATTCAGTTGGAGATTTAATGTAAGGAATGCAATATGATGGATTAACTTTTGGCAGGGATAAAAAAAATATATATCTAGTTTGTACCCGACTTGCAACCCAAGGGCTTCAATAGTATCTACAAGTATCCTGTGTCTGAACATGTGATGTTGAGGCTGGACATATTACAAATTTGCAGGTAAGGTTGCAATTAATCGAGCCAAGTTCTAAGAGTATTAAATCCCCTCAATAGTATTGATGCTCCAAACATTTTGCCCTGTAATATTGTAATATGGTCCTTTGTATCTTCCAATTGAGAATTCATCCCATCTACCTACTCCACACAGATGAATACACCTAGCCATAGCAAATGTAGGAAAAATACAAGTATTTTAGTCATCTACTTTACAAGCACATAACAGTATGACAAAAACAAAATTAGGGTTTTTTGTTTGTTTTTTATTTTCCAACTAAATTCCAGTACTACAAGGCAGTTAAACAATGATAGACGGGAAAAAAATGCATTAAACAGTTGTTAAAGACTGATAGAATAAATAAAAACTACAAAACAAGAAATCATATAAATCCATTCTTACTCCCCGCTCCCTCCCCCAAAGTCCTTTAATACAGACATACCCTCATTTATTTGTCCCAATCAAAACTGTGGAATATCACTTTAAAATTGTCCCAGGAAATATTCCACCTTCATGTTGGTGGATACTGTTTTTTTGTTGATGTAGTGCAGTTATTAAAACCTCACCGAAAACGGTCAAAAAAGGGTTTGCCATTCTAATTTGTCTTATTTACACAACAAGCAAAGGGCATGTTCTTGAACACCAGCTTTAATCCTTTCCATTTTTAAACATTAACAAAAGCCAAATTTCAATGATACAGCAAATGAGGCCACTGGTATATTAATACAGGTAGCGAAGATCCACATCCAGGTGGCACGGACATCAGGGAGCACTCCAAAAACCAGTTGCTGCATAAGAGTGGTTGCCACTGACAAAAGCTTGAAATAACCTGTGTTCACAGGGAAGGGGATTATGGCATTGCTGCAATTTTTTTTTTTTTTTTTTTTTTTTTATAACTAGGATATCTTGCAGCAATTAAGGGGAAAACGGCAGCTCAGGAAGGAAGGGAATAATTCATGAAACATCTGCAGGGAAAAAAAAAACAAAAAAATAAAGTCAGTAATCTTTAACGGAGAAAAACAGTATATCAATTTTTTTTTTTAACCTATGCCTTCAAGAGCCCCCCGACACACTAACATGTAGGAGGATAGTGTTTGGGAGTCTCGCTTCAAGCATTATCAGCATTCTAGAAGATCTGGGTCTCTAAAAGGGCAGCTCAATCAAGCTTCTAACGACTAGGTGTTAGAGCAGTAGTGGACAACTCATGTCCGAGGGCCACCAACAGGTCATGTTTTCAAGATATCCCTGCATCAGCATAGGTGGCTCAGTCAAAGACAACCACCTGTGTCGAAGCATGTATATCCTCAAAACATGACCTTTTGGTGGCCCTTGAGGACTTGAGGTACACAAGAACCCAGTTTAAAGTTGCATTCCATGCAACCCATTTAGATCAGCCGAGTTCTTGAGGTTTTGGGCCTTATAGACCATTTAATGGAAATGCGTTGAAGTGCGATATTGGCTACCACCCACTTTGAATAAGACCCTTTGCAGTCTGCTTTCCACAACTTATTTTTGTGTCGTCAGTACTGAAAACATTCAAATGGACTGGGTCTTAAAAACATTGTTTTGTTTAAGCTGCGTATGGTTGTTTGAAAAGCAGGATAGTGGATGCAAGGATATACAAAAAAAAGCAATTACTGCAAGCAGAGTGCATATACTTACAACTAGCAGGCTGCTCTCCATATCGTCGCATTATCTGATCATGCGTGAACTTCACAAAAGCATCATATTGTTCTAAAAAACAACAATGTATTAGTTGGTTAAATACTAGTCTCGCTCGATACTTTCCTGTAAGCTGCAAAGAACATGAGGAACGCTTCCAGTAGTGAACATTTACCCAGATGGCATTCAGAAAGAATTGCAAGATGCAATTCCACAAAATAGACCAACATTTTTAGGAGTAACTTTAGAGCGACCCACTGAATTGAGTGATTAATGTGCAGGCAAACGTAAATAAGCTATACCTTTAAGAAAAAAAACAAAACATTCCACCTAGGTTTGAAGCAGGGGGTCTTCGGAGCTGAACCACATTAATTTCAGGGGACCAACTGAGCCTTGAGATACTTAACTCTCAAGGGGCTTCCGGTATCTCATATCTTTTTAAAGCTGCAGTTCAAGCAATATCCTGCATGTGTTTTTTTTTTTTTTAATAATAAATCAGTTCTGTAGTAAGAAAAAATACTTTTAGCATTTTCTGTTTAAAAATAAATAAATAAATAAACTCTGAAAGACAAATTTTCTTGTATTCTATTTTAACAAGCATGTTTGTTCCTATAGCAACCATTTACATTCCCCAGATCTAAAGATGGCACCAAACTTTGCTGATCAATACACAGAACGAATTGACCGGCAGCTAAGCAGTTCTTTAGGTAAGTAGAGATTGCCCACATGAAACTATTGAAGTAAAAAAATAAAAAAATAAAACGGGAGCTTGAACTGCAGCTTTAAAGGTCGCGCATGCTTCCTATTGGACCGTGGGACCTCTAAAACAGGCATTTTCCATGCACAGCAGGAGCGGCAACCCCTTTTGAAGCAACTATCAGGAAGCAGGGGGTCCCCGGAGCTGAAATTAAATGTGGTTCACCTCCAGACACCCCCGGCTTTTCACCCAATAAAAAAAAATCCATTTTTTTTAACCCATCAAGACGTAACACCATGTTAATAAATGTCCTAAATGCTCTGAAACTTAACACAATAATAACAAAAAGTCTGCTAATTTACAAAACCAGACCAACTTAAAATGTACGCCAGACTTGGACTACACCACACAGCCTGTGTGGGAACAATACCCAATTACAAGTCTGGCATACATGTTAAATTGGCCTGGTTGAGTAAATTAGCAGACTTTTTAATTCACATTTGTAGGGATCATATGCAATCCATTGAAAGGCCAATTTCCCATGCATCCATCGTGTCCCATGTTAACCCAAGCACTTCTCCCCCCCCCCCCCCCCAAGGCTATGACAATCCCCATGTCTCAAGAAACCGCAAGAAAGCTTGAATTCCAAATATCAACAATGACAAAAAAATATTGTGTATGCATTACTATTTTATCTCCAGCTTCCCTATGTTATAGGCCTTTAAAGCTGCAGTAAAAAACAAACAACAAAAAAAAAAAACTATATATAGCCCATTCAATATGTGCATCAATACAATCTGCACACTGACAAGTGATTAGCTAAGCTGCAGAGCGATCCGTTCTCATGTAATCACTTTGCTCGGGGTTATTTAATTTAGCATTATGGGAAATGTAGTTCTGGAATATGATTGGCTGGGCAGTTACTAGATACAATTGGTTCACTGCTAGAGAGGGCGGGCTCAAGAGCCAGAGCCTGTCAGAAGGGGACGGGGGCTGTCACTTTGGAAATGCTGCTACATTTAAAACATTCTTTTTTTTTTTTGTAAATGCTACAAGTATTTTCTCATAGTACAGAACTGATTTAAAAAACCCAAAAAAACACGTAGGATATTGCTTAAACTGCTGCTTTAATGTTGAATACAATAGTTGCTATCCAAACAGTAGACACCCCCTCCCCCCCAGAGTTATTGCCAAGTAAAGGTAATACCTGCAAGTTTTGTGGTCAAAATTTCTTCATATTCTTCACGAACTTTATCTTCACGTTCTTTAAGGAGACGCTCACAAATCATTCCAACTTGCCTTAGAGTAAACAGTGGTTGTTCCTTTCTTAACGGTGATGCAGAGGACGTCCCTTCATGCAGAAAGGGTACAATTAAAACTTCTACAACATTTACATTTAAGGACATTGTGGAAATTAATAAACAGCAACCACTCAATGTCAACTTTCAGCAACTACAACTACCTCAACAGCAGTGTTAGCAATAGCATAAACTTACTGTGAAAGCAAACAGGACTTATAAAGTGGAAAGTTTTTTTTAAATTATATACCTACAGTCCTTATTGCAAAATACATAATGAAATACTTCTTGATCTTTTGTGAATATTGTACATTGCCAATATCAATAAACACCTACAAAGCACTTCTATACAAATGTTTAAAAAAGGAAAGGAAGAAAAAAAAAAAAAAAAAAAAGTGTGTGAATGCCATACATTGCTTTAAAGAGGCTTGTGTTTGAGATCTAGTGTCCATGGTAAATGTGCTTCATGTAAAGTTCAATGGATGTTGAAATGGATTGTTTAAAGGTTCATTCAGTGCACCAACGGCAGATAAGTGAAGGTCAAAGAACCCAAACAAGTGTAGAATGTGTACTCCGCTACTAGCCACAGACTAATTATAGGGGTATTTCCTCAAAACAAAACAAAAAATACATTTTAGCAGTATACATCTATGGCAATGCAATTATATAAACTGCTGATCGATCCGTTATCCCCCGTGATTGATCGGCGAAGATTCTGCTTCCCAGGGCATCCAATAGAGCTGCCTATTTCAAAAGAGGAAGTGATGCGACTGTGTAAATAGTTGCTATTCATTAAGGGCATTTTTTTGAGTGAAATGCCGCTTTAAAGAAGCATATGCTCTCTCCTATGTGGGAAGCAGGGGCTCTCTGGTACGTTCATTTCAGCTCCAGGGACCCCTTCTCCTGGAGATACGTACCTCCGTAGGGGGTGCCGTAGCAGCTCCGCAGGTTTTAAATGTCCCAGTCACGTAGGCCAGCAGAGACAGCGCAGGAGTTTAAGCCATTTTGATAGCCTAACCAAGACCAGCTGGAGCTGCTACAGGCACCCCCTACAAAGGCAAGTATCTTGTGTAGCGGGGGACCCCAGAGCAGAAATTAATCAGCTAAGAAACCCCCTGCTTAAAAAAAAAAAAAAAAAAAAAAAAAAAGATGGAAGGCAATCTCTAACAGTCACCAGTAATGCTGGTTTACGCAAGGAAAGCATGTAACAAAGCCTACTCACCAGGTAAGGTTGGCCCAGAGGTGAGGAAAGCGTGTGGATGTCCCCCAGTGGAACAGCAGGGGTCTGTTGGCTGGAAGTGGTTTTCTAAATGTCTTCGCTTTTGCATGCGTTTATACTCTTGCTTTATGTTGTAAAGGATTTGTTCTGAAAAGAAAAAAAACATCCAAAGTGTCAATCTTACAACAAAAAAAAAAACAAATCTCATTCACAGTCCATACAGTCTAGGTTTATTCTGGCCCCCGTAGCAGAAAAGTTAAATTCTTAGGAGTTTAATCTGTTTTCAAAAACAGTAAGATGTAGCACTTGAATCTTTCGATGCCCCGAGAGGACATTTTATTTACGAGATAAAGTCAACCAGCTTTAATCATTTGTCTAGTAACTTTACAATGAAAAAAAAAAAACCCCAGGAGACTTGTAACTTCTAAAATTAGATGGGTGCACTCAAAAGTTAATAACCAACTTGAACAGTAAAGAAGAAATGCGTTTCGTAACAAACATATCCTTTGCAAGTGCAATTATAACATCAGAACCTGTGGGGGGGGGGGGGGGGGGGGGAGAAGTATACTTAAAATCAGCAATCCAAGCTGCCTCCTTTTTGTATACAGGATTGAAGCATGGGGTCTCCGGAGCTGAACCCGTTAATTTCAGCTCCAGGGACCCCCTGCTTCCAGAGATGCTTGCTTCCAAAAAGGGGGTGCAGGTAGCTCTGCTTTTTGTAACTCCTGCGTCACATGGGTCAGTAGAAAAGCACACAGAAGACATCACGGTCTCCTATTGGCCCGCAAGCTTTGAAAATCAGCCATCATGGGAACCCTGGAGAAGCTACCGGTGGTACTCACTATGGAAGTACGCATGTCTGGAAGCAGGGGGTCGCCGAGCTCAAATTAATGGGGTTAGCTCCAGATTCCCCTGCTTTAAAAAAACAAAACAAGTTCTGCCTGATATACCGCAATTCCATACTGAATTAAAGCTGCAGACCAAGCAATAGCCTTTTTTTTTTTTAAATAAATCAGTTCTGTACTATGAGAAAATACTTTTTTTTAAACAAAAAAAAATGCTACAACTCAATTACATTTTTAATGTATTATAATGTAGCAACCATTTACAAAGTCACATCCCCTTCCTCTTCTGAAACAGGCTCTGGCACACCCCTTTTTGAGCCCTGCCCTCTCTCTAGCAGTGCACCAATTTTATCTAGAGACTGTCTGGTCACATGATCTTTCCCACAGAACTTAGCATCTTTGGTCGTCTTCTGCTGCACTGAGCCATTTAGTGACCAAGAGCCAAATCTCAGCCGATCGATCACAGGAGAGCAGATCGATTGGCATCTTAGCTAATTACTTAGTGTGGATTGTATTGATGCACATATTAAACAGAGGGGGAGCACACAGAAAAACACAGCTTGGACCACTGCTTTAAAGATTTACAGTCCCAGTTTGCACAAAATAACAGGAATGATTATTTCTCATATTTCTTGCAATTAAATACTTCATTTTCTAATAACCAGTAGTTTTCAGGGTCAGAAATCAATATACGGCAGGCATAAGGTTAGGGCTCCATGTTAAAATGAATATAAAAGCAAAAAGGTGACACCGTTTGCTCATTTGCATGTCCTTACCCAGAATCCATGACTGCAGTGGAAGCACTGAATGCTAGGAGATAATGGTGAAAAGCAGGGTTGCAGACCTGCGAGATGTGAATGTGCTCACAAGTGGTATTTTTACTTGCAAAAAATCAATGTAAATTGTGGTTGTTTTTAGCACCACTTCTTATAATGACTTTCCCTCCAAGCCCAGCCAGAGAAAGGAAGGTTCATTTCTCCAGAAAATCTCCAGCACTTCTTCATGACATTGAACCTCATTTCTGTTGATATCACAGAAGTCAAGCAAGTCAAACATGGTGTCACATGAATTTAAGGAGTCAATTTAAAGCAGCAATCCAAGCTGTAGGTTTTTTGCCTTTTGATTTTTTACATTTTTTTTTTTAAACATAGGATTGAAAAAGGGTGTCTGCAGAGCTAAACCCTGTGCAGGTGCTGGTAGCCACTCCGGCTAGCTAGCTGGGATTCACGTAATGGCCGCTTTGCAAAGCTCCCGCACCCTGCGGGCAATAGTAAGCCATGATGTCATCCGGTGTGGCTTCCTATTGGCCCCTGTGACACGAGCTTTAAACTTGCAGTAGATACCGGCACCCCCTATGGAGACAAGTATCTCTGGAAGCAAGGGATCCCTAGAGCTGAAATTAATGGGGATTAGCTCCAATCCTCTGTAAAGGAAAAAAACAAAAAACAAAAAAAAAAAACAGCCCACTTGGATTGTGCCTTAAGCAGAGTAAATAAACACACCACTTGTGGTCCATTTGCATGTCTCAGATAGGTCTGCAACCATGTATTTCACCATTATCACTTAGAAAACAGTGCTTCTACTGCAGCCACGGATTCTGGGTAACGACACGCAAATGAGCAGTGTGTCATTTTACTGCTCATCCATTTTAATATGGACCCCCCTATAAGCTTAAGCCTGCAGCATTACACAGCTTTTCAGCACAGACTGGTTTAAAAAAATGCATAGCCAGTAACCCTACTCAGACAGCTATTTCAATCTTTTGGATCTCATCAGTGTGAGGTCAATGGCTTTGCAAAGTGAAGTTGGTAGTGGGTTTAACCAAACAATTAAAAACAAAACAAAAAAAAACACAACCTCCACCGCATGGTATCTAAAAATACCACTTGTGGTGCATTTGCATGTCGGCAACCCTGTCTTTCCCCATTATCTCTCAGTTTTTAGAAAGGTTTCACTCAGCTAAGTGCAAGTTCGGACTAATTGGTAGAGGGTATGTACTATGGAAATTGAGCTACTGTAACTGGAGAAGCAGAACGCTCAACATTCACCGTTTAGGGGAAACAGCACATTTTCTAAAAACACAAAGGCATATAACTTTATCCGTTTTAAATTAGCTAATGAGAAGTAGGCAAAAAACATAAAAATATATATTTTACCAACAGCTGAATCCAATGGCAAACTTGGCAAAGTTAGCAATTTGGTCCAAGTAGGTCTAATAGTCTCTGTTGCAGCAAGTTTTTCTTCAGGGGAAATATTTTCCCATGTTGAAAATTAACTTGACACATTGCGCCTCTATGCCCATTACCAGGATAAGCATCAGTCCATATTTATAATGGAAAGTCTACAAAGATTTAAAAAAAAAAAAAAAAAAATGATTTCCTGGCCATGCACAAATTTACATAGCGTTGGTCCAACATTACATGAATTCCAAGTGAAACAAGCACAACCTGTTCATAAACACATTAACGGTACCCAACCCCCAGTAGTCTGATGTAGGGTTCCTCTGCATCCGAAGGCAGTCTTCTGGAGCAGAGACACGCAAACTTCGGATGAAACAAATGGCCACTAAAAAGGGTTTACAAAAATAAAAATCTATAAAACTATTAAGATGTTAATATGAAGGTCTATTCCTTAGGAATGTCATTGTGTCCCTATGAATCACTGGAAAGTAACACAATGCAAATACTTGTAAGCACTATATTAAGACCTGGGAATTTGAATTCACTTCTCTTGCACCTGGGCACGTATCTTTCCAGTCAGTTCTGATATGACAGGGGTGTGAAGAAAAATCAGATTACATTTTGAAAACAAGAGATGGATATATATATTTTTTTGGACGAATGTAATTTAGCTAAGAGATAGATTTTCCCCCATAAAACCCATTTTTTGCCATTCATCCATTTCAGTAACTGCAATCCTTCATTTTCCATCATCTGTGTTGCAATGTTTAAACACGAGAAAAAAATTAAACAAAATGACAGGAAGTTAAATGAGAAGTCAGCTATATTGTGAAAATAAGCTATTCTTTACAGCGGTGTAAACCACAAAATATGACAGCGGTTCTGCAAAATATAAGTTACATCTCAACCACTAGGTCTTCTTATATGCAATTCTCTGCCCGAGACCAATTTATAATTAAAGATATCTAGTTCCACCAAATACAGCTTGGATAATAATTTAAAAAAAACATACGTACTTCTGACTCAAGGCAAAATGAGCAAAATCTCACATCTGGTACCAGGATAAACTAACTTTGAACATAGTATTTATTTCTTCATTGTTAAAAAGGATCAGGAAAATATTTCAGATGTGAATGAATATCACTGAAGATTGCTGAGCTACAATGTACTCCTTACATTCATAACCATACAAAGATTACAATGGGAACAACCATTCCTCATTTGCAGGCACTACTGATACACCAGTCTTTGGTTAACGACGACACCATAATGATTTACCAGAAAATTAAGAGATACACTCTTAAATTACAAACTGGAAAGTTGGAGAGAACAAATAGGTCTGAAACTGTTGTACTGGAACACTTTGTAAACTTGCCCCATTGTGTTTACCTAATGTGTTATGGGCAGAGAAGTATAAAACCTATTCAACTTGACATCAAGGTGAAGAAAACTAAAATTAGCATACAACCTCTTCCAACCCCTTCAATGCAGTGATTCCATTAGAACAAAATTAATCTAACTTTCCCAAATCCCAATTATCTCATTCTAACATTTTAAACCTAACTTGTTCAATTTATATCGTAGTCATAGATGTGGTTGGAGAAAAAAAAAAAAACAAACAAAAAACATACGTCCATCAAGTTCAACCTATGTTCAATTTAGATTAAGTACACATATAGGATAAAGTATGTACAGTACATATAGTATGTACTTACAGTATATTGATAGAGAAAAGCAAACAAAAAAGCCCAGTGAAATATCCACCGATAGCTCATTAGGGGCAAAAATGAGCCCCTTTCTGACTCCAAATATTGGCAAATCATCTCCCTGGATCCTGCCCATGTTGACTTCCCTGTATACCGTTACTTTCTAAAACTATGCCAACAGTCTCCATGGGCAATGAATTCCAAATGTTTACTGTCCTTACTGTAAAGAACCCTTTCCTTTGTGGCTGGTAAAATCTCCTTTTCTCCAACCTTTAATTTGTTCTGTATAAACAGGTCTTTTGAAAGCTTATTGTATTGTCCCCAAATATTTGTATATAGTTATATCCCCTATTTTCTAATGTAAACAAAACTACATTTAGCTAGCATCTCAAATCAGATTAACCATCCCCTTTATTTGATGGCTCTTCTCTGCACCTTTTCTAGTTCTAGAATGTATATTCTATGGAGTGGTGCCCAAAATTGTACTCCATATTCAAGGTGTGGTCTTAATAATGCTTTATAAAAGGGGCATCATTGTTTAATTCCCTTCCATCCATTCCCTGTTTAATGCAAGATAAGATTGTGTTTGCCTTTGCAGCTACTGCATGACATTAGGCACTATTGCCAAGCCTGCTGTCTACAAGCACTCCTAAATCTTTCTCCATCAAGGATTCTTCAAATTGAACCCATTTAATTAGTATTAGTATATTGCATGTTTATTCTTGCTTCACAAATGCATAACTTTACATGTATCTGCATTAAGCCTCATCTGCCATTTACCTGCTCAAGGTTCCAATCTATCCAGTTCCTTCTTGAGAGAAATTACACAATACAGGGTCATTAGCAAGGATGGAGACTTTGCTCTCAAGGTCATTAACAAACAAGTTAAGCAATAGCCCCAGTACCGATCCGAGGTAGTCCACTCACTTTAGCCCACCCTGAAAAAATTCCATTTAGAACAACTTGTGTCCATGCTTCAACCAGTTTTCAATCCAGGTGCAAATATTTTTACCGAGTACAATTTGCTTTATTTTGTACACTAACTTCGCGTGGAACGGTATCAAAAGCCTTTGCAAAATGTAAGTAGACCACATCAACTGCATTACCCTGGTCTAAATTTCTACTTACCTCCTCAAAGAAACAAATAAGGTTAGTTTAGCATGACCAATCCTTCATAAATCCATGCTGACTATTACTAATAATTTTGTTTTCTATTAGGTATTCCTGAATCCTGTACTAAACCTTCAAGAAGTTTCCCCACTATTGATGTCAGGCTTACAAGTTCTGGTTGTGATCTAGCTCCCCTTTTAAATATAGGCACCATGTCTGCTTTACGCCAATCTTGTGGTACGTAGCCATTGAAATGGCGTCCTTGAATATTAAATGTAATGCTTTGGCCATTACTGAACTTGGCTCCTTAAGAACTCTTGGATGTATGGCCCCAGGGCCAGGTGCCTTATTTACGTTAAATTTATGATTATGATTTACGTTAAATTTATGATTATTCCGTGGTAAATACAGAGGCAAAGAATTTAATCCCTCTGCTTTTTGCTCATCACTAATTATTTACCTGCCCATCTCACACTGAAGGGTCCTATAGTGCATTTTCTAATTTGGTTATTAAGGTACTAAAATAACTTTTTAGGGTTGATCTTTCTATTGCAATCTTTTTTTATTTTCAATTGTTTTCTAATTCTATTGCCTGTTTGCAACTTTTGTTATATTCCCCATAATTCTGATATGATGCCTCCATCCCTTCTGACTAAGAATATAAATGCCCGACTCCATTTCCTCTGCTATCTGTTTATTTAGCCACATTTGTTTAGATTTGTTTCTTTTATATAACCCAAGGGTATATACACTGATAAAAAAAAAATTGTTAGAAAAGCACATTTAAGACTGCCTATTTATCACTGCAAAACCATCTTCATTTATTCCTTGTAGAATATTCCTCCGTTTATTAAAATCTGCCTAAAATTTTAAGTCATTATTGAACCCATGTAATATGGTTTTTGAGCATTTATTTCAAATGAGATAGTTTATGATCAGTTTCCCAAATGTTCCCGGATTTGAATATTTGTTATTACTACTTTGATATTGCCAAATCCAGTATTGCCCCTCAATAATGTGGATTGTCTTTAAGCACCCCCCAAAACCCTGTTCGTTGTAATGCTAACCTCATTGCCCCAGTCTATGTCTGTATAATTAAAATCATCTATTATGCAGACATGACCTAGTTTTGATGCTCTCCATTTGCAAAGTATTGTGGCTTCCTCAATCTCACAGATATTTGGTGGTTTATATATAGTACATCCCTACAAACATTTTCTTTATCCTTCTGCTTCCACTGCTAATTTCTATCCACGAGGTATCTCTACATTTTTCATTATTCCCTTCATAAACATTACAATAGGTTTTAGATCCGGTTTCATATAGAAAGAACCATACTCCCCCTTCTCTTCTATTTGCTTGGTCCTGAGTTTATCCCACCAGGTTTCAGTAATACCTATGATATCATACTGCTCCCTTGCAGCTATTAATTCAAACTCCCCCATTTTATCTGTCAGGATTCTTGCATTAGCAAGCATAGCTTTAAAGATTATTCCAGTCTGTACGATTACCTTTATCTGCTGTTGCCTTGATTTAGTCTTTAGAAGTTTTATAGTATTTGCTGTATTTAATATGGGTGTCTCCTTGCTTGCCAAACTCCCACCCCATTCTACCTCCATGACCCCTTGCTATTTGCCCATCCCCATCTATTCAGTTCATTGTCTGTTTCTTGCCCCTCCCCAATTTAAAATGTCCTCCAACCACAGAAGATCCCCCTTCATTGAGGTGCAATCCATCCCTAGTATAAAAGATAGAACCTCTCAGAAAGAGATGCCCTAGTGCTCTAAAAACGGCAAACCCTCCTTCCTCACCACTTTTAACCATTCATTAACCTCCCTAATCTCCAACTGCTTCCCTGTGGTAGCGCATGGCACTAGTATTTAAGAAAAACCGTGGAGGTTATTGCCTTAAGCTTGCAGCCTAAATCCCCGAAATATTTTTTTAGGACCCTCCAGCTTTCTCTAACTCGGGTCATGCCAAGCCCCTCCCAACAATCTTTCTATCGATCCAATGTGCTGAACTCGAGCCCCCATTCGGTTCATGTGGTCACAGCAACAGATTGCCCTACATACCTTCCTAATAATGGAGCCCCTACCACAACAACCTTTCTTGGTCGCAGAGTATCCTGAGCCATCTCTGTGCTGGACGAACTATTCCCCTGGCTACTAGAGTTATCAGTTTCCCCCAGCCTCGCCCTTCCTGCCCTGACACTCCCATCACACAATCTGGCAAATCTATTGGGATGGGTCAGCTCAGAACTGGCCTGCCTCTTCCCCAGCTACCTACCTGTTCCTCATTGACAGCTCCACCCTCTGCACCACTGGTCCCAGCCAGAGCACACTCAGTGAGCACTAAACACTTTTCAAGATTGCAATATTGAGGGATGTTGACAAATTGCCTCTTCAGATTAGCAATCAGACTCCAAAGAGACCACCTGGTCCCACTTCCTACAGGGGTATGCTCCCTGGAACAGCTGATCCGAAGTGTGCATAGAACACACACAAGAAAAAAAGTTACTTAATTACCACAGAATTAAAAATAAATACACTGTACACTCCCAAATTCAGCCACCCCTGCTAGTATACACAGTACTCCCCTTGTGGTTCTAACCCCACACTTGATTTGATTCTACATTACATCAAAGTCCGTAAAGCGTCTCAGATTTTAGAACAAAATTGATAAAACTAATCTACTTGGTTTTCCAAATGTAGTAATATGTAGGGTCATTGCATTTACAGCCAGACAGTTCTTGGTGGGCTTCAAGTGCTGAACACAGAAAACTAGTCAATTTCTAAAAGGCCTTTGCTTGTGATGACTTGGCGGTTCAGAGAAAGTTTGTAGCATTAAATATATGAGTGTCTCTGGTAATAAGAAACAGGTGGTCTCACTAGAAGCAGCCATGTGCGGCAAGGGGTCTGCCAGCAGAAGAAAAAGGTGTGAAGAAATGGGACTAAAGCACAAGCAGAGATGCAAGGACAAATGTTGTGATAAAAAGAACTTTTTCAGGTTGGGCTAAAGTTGTGAGTGGAGTACCTCTGGGATCGGTACCGGCACCCCTGCTTTTTAACTTGTTTATTAATGACCTTGAGGTTGGCATCGAGGGCAAAGTCTCCATCTTTGCTGATGATACTAAATTGTGTAAGGTAGTAGAATCGGAGCAGGATGTAATTTCTCTTCAGAAGGACTTGGAGAGACTGGAAACGTGGGCAGGTAAATGGCAGATGATGTTTAATACAGATAAATGTAAGGTTATCCATTTGGGATGCAAGAATAAAAAGGCGAATTACACATTAAATGGGGATAAAATTGGGGGAATCCTTGATGGAGAAGGATTTAGGAGTGCTTGTAGACAGCAGGCTTAGCAATAGTGCCCAAAGTCATGCAGTAGCTGCAAAGGCAAACACGATCTTATCTTGCATCAAAACGGGCAATGGATGGAAGGGAAGTAAACATAATTATGTCCCTTTACAAAGCATTAGTAAGACCACACCTTGAATATGGAGTACAATTTTGGGCACTAATTCTAAGAAGAGACATTATGGAACTAGAGAGAGTAAAGAGAAGAGCCACCAAATTAATATTAATAAAGGGTATGGAAAATCTAACTTGGAGAGACTAGCTAAATTAGAAAAGAGGCGTCTAAGAGGGGATATGATAACTATATACAAATATATTCGGGACAATACAAGGAGCTTTCAAAAGAACTATTCATCCCACGGGCAGTACAAAGGACTCGGGCATCCCTTAAGATTGGAGGAAAGGAGATCAGCAACAAAAGGAAAAGGTTCTTTACAGTAAGGGCAGTTAAAATGTGGAATTCATTACCCATGGAGACTGTGATGGCAGATACTATAGATTTGTTCAAAAAAAGATTGGACATCTTTTTGGATAGGAAAGGTATACAGGGATATACCAAATAAGTATACATGGGAAGGATGTTGATCAGGGATTAATCCGATTGCCAATTCTTGGATTTAAAACCAGAGACACAACATGAAACAGACAGAGCTCAGTGCACATCCAGTGAAACCTATACACGGTACAGTGCCTAAATATATATGTATAGATATCTATTAAATAAAATGGTCTTTTAGTTTAACATTTTGGCCAAAGTGTTGTAAGCCCCTGAGCCACTACACGGCAGACCACATCTCAAAGGTCCCTAACACTAATATAAATGCTTAACCTTTGCATTACCAGGAAGAATGATTTATAATAAATCTGTCAAAATTAGTTGCATAGTTCTAAGTCTGATTGAAGCTTTTATTAACCTGTACATTACCAGGAAAAGCACTCTGTATTAGATTTGTCACAATCATACTGCAAGCAAGCAAGTTCCCCTGAGAGTGGGAGATGCTATGGAGTAAGCTTTTAACCATTTAAATGTGGGAGGGGGTGAGCTTCAACAAGATAGGAAGAGCCACCTTCCAGTCAACTAAGACCAGCTGAACAAGATTTGTAAAACATACAGGACACCTGCAAGCTCATATTGAACCCCCAAAATAATCACAACATATATATATATATATATATATATATATATATATATATATATATATATATATATATATGTCACAGAGGAGTGCTACTGAGCTCAGTAGCACTCCTCTGTGACACCTATATGCTTATTTACACCTTTTGGTTATTTTGGGGGTTCAATATGAGCTTGCAGGTGTCCTGTATGTTTTGCCAATTCTTGGGAGTCAGGAAGGAATTTATTTTTCCCCTTATGAGATATCATTGGATGATGACACTCTGGGGTTTTGTTTGCCTTCCTCTGGATCAATAAGTATAGATATGATAAAGTATCTGTTGTCTAAATTTAGCATAGGTTGAACTTGGACGGAAGTCTTTTTTCAACCTCATCTACTATAACTATGTAGAGGTGCAGGTTCAAAAAAGAGTCACGAGCTACTGAAGAAACAAAGGACCATATTTTAAATTTACAACCCCAGAACCAGGGATCCCCTAAACATGTGATTCATAACCCTTTTAACCGAGACATCTCCATAAATGTAATCAATAGCTAAAGATACTATAAAACCAATGTCTTTATGTAATGTAAAATCTGAGAATATAGATCGATATAAATCATTGTTTTTTTTTTGGTAATCTGAGGGACAAAAAGATAACACACCAACTGCCAAGGCCAGTTCTAGTTTTGCAGCATACACCCTACATGACACTAGGTCCGTGCGTGCCTACCCACTGTAATCAGAAACCTGCTGCTAAGAGATTAATCGATTGTATTTTAGTTACTAAGGAAATCACCAAGTAAATCTCAGAGAACAGATGCCCTCAGTGTTTAGACAAAGTGCCAAAGAACCCGTTTTTCATTTACTCCTCCTTAATCCCCTTTAGCAATAAAACACTCATGAGTCCACACATCTCAGACAGGTCCTCAAAACCCACCTTACCCCCAGTAATTACACAACATACAAAACCCCATAATTACACAGAATACAAAGCTGCCACTGCAGCCAGGAACTAGGCAATAACATGCAAATGAGCACCCCGTGCATCACTTCTAACATGGATCCCTTTAAGCTTATGCCTGCCAATTAGATTGCTCATTTTTTAAGATGTTTTTTGATCAGAGATTTCACCTTTAAAAAAAAAAAAAAAAAAAAAAATGTAAGTAAAGGTTTGCTAAATATTGTTACTTTAGTTTTGTCACCACAATTCTTGGGTTAGTGGCTTCATCAAGCTCCGGGACTTTTTCAATTAGATGAGAAATCTAAAACGGATATGCAAAAGCAGTTAAAACCACGTAACAAACTGGCTTTATGGGACAGAAATTAAACATTTGATATTTAAGTTGCAATACAGTGCTAAAACAAAAACGTTACTTCACCACCTCATTTTATTAATTATGGAAGTTCAGATGTACTCTTAAGATTGTTTTATTCCAAAAGGAAAATGGGTTTGTCTGAAAAGTAAATAAGTTTTTTTTTTTTTTTTTTAAATACAACTTGAAAAAATAAAATAAATAAAACCAAAACCAACCACTGATCGCTAATTTGTATTTAAGGCTGTAGGCTCCTCATTGCCTACAAATTGGAATAACTTCAACGCAGCTGCTCACACAGGCATCATGCTTTTTACATTACAAAGTATAAGGGAGTTATGCTTTAAATCCAGGATGTGGTCAAACTAAGCAGGTTTCTCGTTGTAAGAGCTCCCCTTAAAGTGAAATGGATTTGCATCCTATTGCATATCATGTAAGCATCTTACACATTTGTGATAATGCCTCATCAATCCATATTTAAAACTTACTTCAACAGCATGAACGCAAGTCACCCAACTTAAACTACGATACATGGAATATAACCATTTTCCTTGTAGGCTTTGGTTGCGGAAATTGAAATCCCATCACAAACACGGTCTTAGGCCGCGTGCATACTCTGCGCGATGTGTGCAAACAAAAGGCCATACATCTATGAGGCAGGCCATAGAGCGAGCGACAGCGATTCTCGGGAGCCATATATAAATCCCTCAAACCCCCAGACTGATCAAGTGGCCCTATTCTATGCCTAAAGTCCATGTAAATCTGTGTCTAGCAACAGATTGCAGCTTCAGTTATATTCCAGCAACTCTGATTAACTTCCGATCAACGTACTGATTGATATGCTGCTGGATTCATCTCAGTTAATGCATGACCCCTCACAAAAGCATGATGTATATTCGGTGATTTGTCACTTCACATTTAATTGAAACCTTAAATGGGGGAAATTGTTTTAGATAAGTAACCACGTAAGAATAAAAAGATATAGCTGGTGTTAGTTACACCTATAAACAAATATTTGTTAATTCAACCTGCTAAAGGTCACCCCCTTTAAAGCAACACTACTGGTTGCTTGATTTTTTTGGTTTTGTTGTAGGATTGCATTTGTGGGTTTCCAGAGCTGAACCCTGTTAATTTCAGCTCCGGAAACCCCTGCTTCCAGAGATACTTACCTCTGTAACTGTGCCAGTATCTCTGCAGGCAAGGAACTGTGCGCCCGATGAAATGGCAGCGTTTTAAATGTCCCAAAAGGAAGCCGTGACGGCATCCTGTGCGGCTTCCTATTGGCCACCGTTACCTGGGGCTTTTAGCACCACAGATACCTGCACCCCATAAGTATCTCGGGAAGCAGAGGGTTCCCAGAGCGGAAATGAATGGGGTTCAGCTCTGGAGACACCCTGCTTCAATTCTATAACAAAGAGGCAAAGCAAATCAAATAAGGAGGGGGGGGGGGGGAGAGATTTAGGCCTCGGTCCCGCTGCGCTCGTTGGCGCGGGCGGCAATGTAGCGAGTTCCCCACCAGCAGGGGAATCCTCGCGAGCCGGTCCCCACTGGCGGCACAGCTGACTACACGCTGTCGCGCGTCAGCCGCTGGAGACACCAGAGAATGGTGTTTTCTAGCTTTGACGCGTGAGGCTGTGAGCCAATGGGGAGGGGAGGCTGCGGGAGGAGAGGCTTCGGGGAGCGGGGAGGAGTGTGGAGTGAAAGCAGGTGAGTGCCTTTCTCTGTGTGTGTGTCTGTGTGTGTGCGTGCGTGCCTGTCTGTGTATGTGTGTGCCCGAGTGCCTGCCTCTGTGTGTGTGTGTGTGTGTGTGTATGAGTGCGTGAGTGCCTGCCTGTGTGTGCGCGCGTGTGTGTATGAGTGCGTGAGTGCCTGCCTGTGTGTGTGTGTGTGTATGTATGAGTGCCTGCGTGTGTGTGTGTTTAATACTTACCGAAGCTCCAGCTCGAGTCCGTGGAGGGAGGGGGGGGGGGGGAGAGTAGCGGGTCCCTCCGCTCAAGCCACGCCCCCCTCCCTGTCAAACCGCCCACCACCCGCTCCCTACAGACCGCATATCGCGGTCTGTGTATCTCAGCGCACCGCCTGTCAGCAGTGCGGGTGCGCTGACTCTGGGAGCGGGGCCTTAGCCTTACACAGGGACACCGACTATTCCAATTTAACCTGGTGAGGATTCAATGGTGCAGTTCTCTCCACAAAATTCTTAGCCGGTTTTGATTGTATATTAATTATTTTTTTAAAAAAGGACCCACCGCCTGCAGAGGAATGTTCAACAGGGAACTCTATCTTCCCTTGCATCACTGCGGTATCCATGCAGAATGCAAGGGGTCTCACTCAGCCTCTCAGAGAGGATTCTTTGAAGCCCAGTTGTGCTGCTAATGGATTAAATTAATGTTATCAAGATACTTAGCCATTTTAGTTTAGGTTTTGGATTCAGTTTAAGAATAGATCAATGAGGAACAGGGGGGTGGTTAGAAAAAACAAGATTACGGTAGATTTTTTTTTTTACAGTATGGTGAAAATCTGCAAGCGTATTAAACTTCCACAATTCCCAGCCTGCAGTGTGAAAGCAGGTTTGTGTCGTGTACGGGAGACGCAGAGACATTGAAGAACTGGTGAACAGAATTGTAAAGTTTGCAAAGACAATCTAATCTCAAACTGCACTGCTTGCTTAACTGTTATTGGATTTTCCCAATGTACTAAAGACTGACTATACTTCTCACCTGTTCATGGCTCCAATACTAGACATCGGGGTCAGCACAATATTGCAAAGTGGATGCAATGTGAAATAGCTTTTGCATCTATCTAGTTACTCTACCTTATATGCATGAGTCTGCAGATTGGATTCATCTAAATATTTTACCTGCCCTTCATGTATGTCAATGTCACATGCACCCGAGTAACAATTTTGCATCAAACCATTAACTAAACATTTTTTCAATTGATGCAATCAGACACTTGCTGTTGATGGCCATACACCATATATCTCGTTTTCAGGTATGCCCAGGACATACTTGAAAACGAGAGGTAACTCTCAATGTATTACTTCCTGGTAAAATATTTTATAAATAAATAAATATGAACAGGACATGAGTGTGGTCCCTGTAATGTTGCTGTCTAATAGTTAATAAGATGACATGACTTCCTCAAATGTCATTTTTCTGCAAGTCTTTGAAAGACTCACATTCTGTGCGCTAACCACCAATTTTCTATGGTTAAGGGTATCATCTAAGCTTCTGTAGCAACTATTATACACTACATTTTAGGACTACATTACTTGTTTCTAGATCATAAGATTCCTGCATTAACCCTCATGGGGAGAATTGAAGTATCAGAATAAATGTATTTCTATTTCCTCTCTGCATTGAGAAGTGTGAACAAGTTGATATAAATGTATTGGGTATCTGACATGACAAATATTAGCAGAATACTTATTAAAAATCACGCCAATTTGAAAAGAGTAGGTGTGTATATATGTATAAATATATCCCTCCCTTAGCTGTGGGTTACTCTTGTGCTTTATGTTGCATCATTGTACACAGGAATAAATAGAATACATAACTTGCCAGAAACTTCAGACATTGCTGGAGAAGGAAGTCGCAAACAAGATTAGTGATCCATTAGCATTCCTCTTACGGCCAAAAGAATGCTACTTGCAAACAAGTTTGGGCATTTGTCATATCCCCATCCAATGGATCCCAAACAGCTCCAATATACAGGGCCCATACTCAAGACTAATTAGAATCCTGTCAAAGTGGAGGAGCCTTTCACCTTTGCCTCTATCGATTTTCGACGAAGCAGCAAATACAGAATAGTAATACATTGTTAGAAATACAAATACTAGCTCTGCAAAATCTACTGCAGAAAACTAAAATACAATATTATTTGAATTCAACTTTTTGTTAGAAGTCCCGATTATATATACACGTGTAGCTAGTTTGGAACCTTTTATAAGGAATAGTCTGCTTTTGGAATAGTATTACCTGGTTTAGACTATAATTGATGACCAATTTTGGATAACATATTCTCTTGAGATCGACATAAAAAAAATAGTGGAGTGATTTGGCAGGAATGAAATGCAGATTTGTTAATACTTTATAATTATCCCTCTCAAGAGTTTTATGGGAATGGGGTCATGTGAATTATAAAACTGACACCACCCTTCGATTCATTTATAAACTCATTATTGGCAGTCTGCTCTTTTAGTCAAACATGGTTTTAAATATGTTCTATCCTACTGTACTAGGTTATCCAAGAAACTGGGAATTACACCGAGAGATTCACAGTTCCACAACACTGGTATATAATGAAGATGTGTGATCTAGAAATGCAAAGTGATGCCTGAAGGGGAGTAGAGAACTCATTTAATTTGTCTAACAAATCCAGTTTTTTTTTTTTTTAGACAAAAACCATGAATGATCAACCCCCTTCTGCAATCATGGCAGAAGTACATTAAAACCTTTTAAACTGGCATCTAAAAGCTCCACATAGTGTTTACAGCGCCTTTGCTCTCAGTGCATCCTGGCAGTGCACAGCTACCTTTAATGGCACCCTGACCAAGGATCAAATGCCCCTTTTCTAACACTATAGACAGCCGAGTGCTGGGCAGTTAGTTGCACACGAGGGGTTAAACTGCTTCAGCTCGGTCCAGGCTTTTTATCAGTGATTGATTACATTCCCCTCCCCCACTGGGATCACCACATGCCAACCGTGCACAATGACAAGGGGAGGGCAGGGAACTAAGGTGCGAGGGGTACATTTCAATGCCAGCCCACAGACCGATGACAGTGAACAAGTCCCCACAGTTGCCCACGGATCGGGGGGGGGGGGTCTGAATTCAAGTGACCCCACCCCATTAGGGAGGAAGCGTAGAGGGGTGAGAATACAGAGGGGGATAGAGATCCCTAGCAGAGATAATGGGAGGGGTGAGAATATAGAGATCCTCACACAGCTGGGGTGCTAAGAATATAGAGGGGTGGGGGGGCGAGGTAATGGTGGGGGGCAGAGGATATCGACTAGAGTCCCGATCAGAAAGAAAGGGGGTGAAGGGGTAGAACACCACCCCCCCCCCCCCCAGAAGAGGGATCGGAGAGATTATATATCCCCCAGCAGGGGGGGAATTATAGCGAAAGTGAATATAAATCCCTAAGCAGATGGAAGATCAATTTGGGAGCCCTTTTCAACCAAACTGCCCCATACCCCATAATGTTGCCCCTGCACAGTATAATCAACCCCTCTCGTCCCCAGATATGATGCATCTGCCACCCCTCCCATTACTACCACACTGCCTCTATCATTGATACCCCCTCCAGTATTTGATACCCCTTCCAGGATTGCCCACCCTCAACGCCTCCAATCGCACAATATGCAACAAAGAACACCCCCGCCGCCTCTTCCCCCCCCCCCTCCTCCTCCCTCCATCGATCGCCCCCTGCCCCCAACATCCCCCCGCCGGTTAACCCTGGTATTGGCCCCACCTGCGGTGAGCCGGGAGGACACCTCCCCGAAGGGCGAGGGCTCCATGCGGAGGTATTTCTGCGGGGAGGGCCCGGGGGAGAGCGGCGCGCACCTCCTCCTTTTGGGGGAGGCCGACGGGCTCAGCAGGGGGTCGAAGTCCATAGTCCTTTTTAGGGTAGCTCCGCAAGCCATGGCCGAGCACTAGCCCCGAGGGGTGGGGAGGGTGAGTGATCCCGAGCCGGGGTGGTCGGCTCGCACTTCCCGTGTAGTATCAGCGGCCTCACACTGCGGCTTATCACCGGCCCCTCCTCGGGCGGGTTTTTTTACGCCTTTTCGCCGCCTCCGGATCTCAATTCCGTCGCAGCCGGGTCCCCGGGAGTCCGAAGCGCAGTTATCAGCCTCTCTCAGCCCAGTAAATGCCTCCCCGGAGGAGGATGGCAAGGGATGCCGCGGGAGGAGGTAGTGACGGCGGCCCGTACGTTACCCGGAGCTTTCCTCTGTGACTCTCTGCTTTCAATATGGCGTTAATAACAACGCCACTGATTCATTCACCTCACCGGCAGGCGCTGGGCAAGGCAAGGTGCTTGCTGGGAAATGTAGTTCTCGCCGCCCTTCACACGTCACTTCTAGTAATGGTCCTGGGTGGCAGCGAGTGACTACATCTCCCGGCATGCAGTGCACCCGCAAAGGCACTTCCGAATTCGAATTTAAATCCCAGTTGTGTGGGGCAAATGGAATTCCTGAAGGCAGCAACCCGTGCAGGTCCTCCCCATGTACAGTACTTACTGTAAGAGTGATCCAGGGGTTGTCTGCTTCTATCTTTACACATAGCACAGGGAAAACAGCCGGAATGCATTAACTGCTGAGCCTGAGCAGCAGATATTAGAATAAAGGCAGGGTTGTAGACATGCAAATGAGCACACTAATATTTCTTTTGGTTATATGCTTTACTGTGGAGGGTTTTTTGTCACTTTTTTTTTTACCCAACATAACTTAAATAATGTGTGGTGGATGCCTGTCCAAAGCTTCAAATTGCCAAGCCAGTATAACGTGAATGTGCTCACAAGTTTCTTCATTCTTTATTGGCTATATGCTAACGGTGGAGGTTTTTTGTCACCTTTTTCACCCACAATAACTTAAAATGTATGTATATATATCTACTGTATAGATATAGCTCACTTGTGAGCACATTCACATGTCTTGGACAGGTCTGCAACCCTGCCTTTCAACCATTATCACCTAGCATACAGTGTTTCCACTGCAGCAAGGGATTCTGGGAAATGACATGCAAATGAGCACACAATGTGTCACCTTTTGCCTGGAATATCCATTCACATGGAGCCCATTTAATCTGATGCATCGCTGTTCACACAGCTTTTAAGCACAGTATGGGACTAGCAAAGCAAGTACAGACCACTCATAGACATGTTTCAATCTTGATGGGTATCATCTGTGTGAGGTTGGTCTATACTTGCTTTGAAATATTTCTAGGCTGGGTAGGTTTACCATATACATGTTAAGAACTGTCTAAGGCTGAGTCCATGGTGACTCAGCCCGTGCGGAGGCTCGCTGAGGCGGAGGGAAAGCGGGTGCTTTCCCTGACCTTGGTTAGCGCGCCGTCGGGGGCGGGCCAGTGACGTCACGGAGCTGGTTCGCCCTTATTGGGCGAACCGCTCACGTGACCGGCCCTGCGCTCCCATGAGCGCGAAAATTTTAAATTTTCATAAGACACACGCTTCCGCATGCTTGCAGAAGCGTGCGCGAGCCCCTACTAAAGCCGCTCTCATTGCGGCTGCAGGGGCTCACTGCCGAGCAGCAGCGCGCCTCAGTACGGATGCCCGAGGCATAAGACATGTGAATGTGCTCACAAGTGATATTCTTTATTGGCTATATGCTAACGGTGGAGGTTTTCTGTCGCCTTTTTCACCCACCATAACTTTAAATGTGTATGGTATATATATATATATACAGTGGTTGACAAATCACCCAAAAATCTACTCGCCGAACCAAAAAATCTACTCGCCACCTAGTCCCGCCCCCAATCCCGCCATGCTTGGGCAGCCATGAGGAGGTCGCCACAGGGTCAAATCCAGTCGCCACGGGCCTGTAGGTGAATGGATTTGTCGAACACCGTATATATATATATATATATATATATATATATCTTTTGACACCTCCAGCCATAAAAAACATCCACACCGGGGGAAGGACCAGCACAGATAACATTCCAATAGACACTGTTTATAGTATAGCTTTTGCTTGCTTCATTCATTGTAACATCGCCGGAAGAAGAGATCAGTGTATCTCGAAAGCTCGCACAAATAAAAGCATTTCGTTAGCCACAGAACGGTATCATCTATTTATTTTTTGATTATTGAAGCTCGGCTAACACGGTACTGATACCTCTACATGGATATATATATATATATATATATATATATATATATATATATATATATATATATATATAGTGGTCGACAAATCACCAAAAAATCTACTCGCCACCTAGTACCAAACGTGTGCTGCTTGGGCCAATAGGAGCTCGCCACGATGTTAGCGAGCAAATATATAGGTTTGTCGAACACTGTATATATATATATACAATACTAATATTGTGTGTGGTTCTGCTACCTGGTGTGTGGTGTGGATACCTGTTAGGATCCGGAGAGCTGAGTTGGATCTGCGTTGGTAATCTGCGTTGGTATAGCGATCAGGACAGGCTTAGGTTCTTTCTCTTTAGTTCTTTCTCTTGGTGTCTTTCTCTTTAGTTCTTTCTCTTGGTGTTTAGTGCCTCCAGCCGTAGTGGGCTCCAGGGTGTCCAGAGATCAGCCCCCACTATTGCACACGTGTCCCTCCTGCCCAAGGGCTGATACTTAGACAGGAGTGTAATTAACAACGGTCTTTATTGGCAGGCATTCACTGCAGATGTTCCATACAGTGGTGCAGAGTCTCAGAGGTCCCAGGCCATTTGCAAATAAAGTCATCATTTGGCAAAGATATATTGATGACGTCCTGTGCATTTGGGAGGTTGATAAAAACACTTTGGACCAATTTAAAGTTTATCTAAATGCAAACGATTTTAATTTGAAATTCACTTCAGAGACTGATGTTAACCAAATAGACTTTTTAGACCTTAATTTAGAATCAAGAATAGGTCAAAAAATTAATACTAAAACTTTTTTTTTTTTTAAAGTGGACACTAACAGCTTTTTATTGTCATCCAGTAATCATAAAAGATCCTGGATTAATAATATACCCACACGTCAGTTTATGCGTATAAAACGCAATTGCAGCCTTCAGACTGACTTTGAGGTTCAATCCACCACTCTGCTTGAGAAATTAATTCAACGAGGATATGATAGGACCTTGCTAATTAAATCTTTAGAGAAAGTTAATAATATGAATAGGGAGTCACTCTTGATACAAAAAGATCATAAAAAGACTAACGAGAACATAATTGATAAGATCAAAGTTCCATTTATTACTGAGTTTAATTCAGTCAGTATGAATATGCAAAAAATTATAAATAAAAATTGGAATATTTTATGTAATGACCCTATCCTTGGTCCTTCCCTTCAGCCACAACTCAGTTTTATTTACAGTAGGGCAAAGAAATTGAAACACTATTTGGCACCAAGTGACATTGGACCTCCGATTAATACATCACTAGAGATCCCTTGGATGCCAAAAAAACCTAACGGTAATTTTAGCTGTGGAAAATGTAAGGCTTGTAATATGCTTAATTCAGATCGTAAACTATTTTATTCCAACACTACAAAAGAAAGTTTTACAGTTAAAGACTATATATCCTTGTCACGGTAGCTTATGACAAGATATAATGAACACCAAATATCTGGGTTGAACTGAACGAGGCTTAGATATAATAAAATATAATTTATTCCTTAAAAAGGTGAACAAAGCAATATAGTACAATTAACAGACAAAAAGGTAACACTTACTTAGGGTTGGGGGATGGAGAAGTATCAGCTAGCAATTCTCCAGCAATCCGGTGACATTCAAGATGGTATCAGAAGAAGAACTAAAAACTGTAGGGTTGACACAGTTTATATACCTGTGTAACCCTATTCTTAACATTGAATACAGACTATTGGTGAACAATTATCTGTATCCAATCCCTAACGTGGAGACACAGATTAACCCATGCCCCCCAGCTAGTTAGCCCATGTGTACTGGGACTCTGAGGGTCTTATTTCTGTAGCCCCATAATTCAATCAGGGGCAACGACCAGTCTACCAAATGAAGTATCTGATAGGATCTTCATTGTTTGTAGGTGTAGACATAACACTTACAAACCACTCCAGTTTGATGATTCTCTGCCCTCAGGTAACAATTAGAGTGGCAGAGTCTGTTGATTAGTACTTGATCTGTTGATTAGTACTTAGGCTCAATCATCCGGCTGCCCTTCCTGACCTATTTAGCATAGCAGATGGAGTCTGCATTTTTCAGAGCAGATCCAAAATACCATACATATACTCTTTAATATCTACACATATTAATAAGTTCCATTCTGGTGGGCTCAGTGGGTCGAAATTTGCCAGTTTTTAATGCCTACAGTGACTCCACATATTGGCCAAATATCAACTCTCTGTGACCTCCAGAACTGGAGATACAGAAATGCACTTTAAAACATTCAAATACAGGATTATAATGAAACATGGGAACAGGGGAACATACAGTTTCCTGACATGACAAGGTGTAAGCTACATTCCTGGACCGCAGTCCAGTTAACCCCTTGCCTCCCTGGCGAGGTCAGGGGGTGGCCATATGGGGTGCAACCCCTTTAATATCGGACCAACCCCCCCCTCCCTCTACAATCCTGCAAATCCACACATGTAATATACCTCCTACAGTGTCCCTGTGGATACCAATATATTGTGCGTACAAAAAGATAACTTAGAATTAGAATTCTTGAACATGCAAGAAACATCAGACTTGTTCTGGACCAACATAGTGTTTCTAGACACTTTAAAAATAAACACAATTGTGATCCCACACTTTTGAAATATATTGGTATCCAGATTGTTCCCTTGGGAAGACGTGGTGGAGATAGAGAGAAAATGCTTTCTAAGCAAGAAAGTCTGTGGATTTACAAAATGCAGACATTATCTCCATTAGGCCTAAATGAGGAGATTGATGTCTGGTCACTGTATTAATAAAAGTATTTAATTATTTTTTAATTAGAAATGAATATGTGAATCAATTTATATAAATATATATATATATATATATATATATATATATATATATATATATATATATATATATATATATATATATATATATTATTTTTTGGTTATACCACATATAATGTTAAAATATTTAAATTATTTAGATACATAACACCAAGATTCAACCCAATTTTGTATTCTGTATTTTTTCTTTATGATCTAATCTTGGTATCTGGTATTCTTCTGTCCTAATTTTTCTTTATGATCTATATAGTAATAGATAGAATTATCCACCGTTTTTTATTATGCACTAACTCTTGTCTCTTTATTTTGTAGAGATTTATTGCTTCATGCTTTTATGTTTAAAATAAAATTGTTTTTCATGTATTACAAATATATTACCCATAATTATAGGGTGTTTTAAAATATAGTAGTTTAGTGTACACCAGCTGTGCCTTCCCTGAGTGAGGGGCTGTCTTATCTTCCGACAGCCAATCACAGGACGGGCATAGGTCTAAAGAGTGCCCAGTAAGAAACCTCCAATATTCCCTGACAAAGTATATTCTTATACGAAACGCGTAGGAAGGAAGAGGGCGCGTTCCAATTGATCACCTATTGAGGTTTTTTATTATTGCCATATTGACTTTGTTTGGAACATTCTCGGCCGGCAAACTGCAAAGAACGCGACGCGAAGACACTGACGGTGCCTTCTGATGACGTCATCAGCGCGTGCGCAGTGAGCCGATACCCGGAACCAGCAAAGGAGTTCTTCTCTTCACGTTAACGGCAGCCGTACCCTCATTATACAGTAAGAGTCTCATCCAACTCGAGCGGAAGGACCACAAAGACTGCTACCAGAGAGAGGACAAGGGGAGACCCGATCCGTTTGCTGGGCTGAAACAACGTGATCCAACACGGCTGCAGTGGTAACATGTCCCTATACATGTCATGCTGATATTTATTTTTCTTTGATGTACGTGCAATACTTACCCGTTTAATTTATAAACACATTTTTAATATACGACACCATGAGGTTTTTTGCGCTGTTTCTCTTTTTGTTCTTGTTACACGACACGTTCGGCGCTCTTATAGGGAGTTGTCAAACAAGAAACGACTCCTGGCGGCGAAGTACCGCGTTGACGCTGCTGCACTTGAAGGAGACAACTGAAGTTGTAATTTCAAGCGGCAGCCGCATCACGTGTATTGCGCCAGCCAATTACATTCCACACACACTTTGTTTTTGTTTTTTTATTAAATGGATGACGTAAGTCTCGTCTCCAAGTCGCGTCATTCAGTCTGCTGGGGATGAGCACGCATCGCATGCATACGCGGCCGCAACGTAGTGTAGTAGGCTGTCTGAGCCCAGCCTAAAGCTGCAGACCAAGCAATATCCTACATGTGTGTTTTTTTTTATAAATCAGTTCTGTACTATGAGAAAATACTTGTAACATATTTTTTTTAAAACAACTCTGAATTACATTTTTAATGTATTATAATGTAACAAGCATTTTTTATTTCTATAGCAACCATTTACAAAGTCACATCCCCTTCCTATTCTGAAACAGACTCTGGCACACCCGTTTTTGAGCCCTGCCTTCTCTCTAGCAGTGCACCAATTGTATCTAGTGACTGCCTGGTCATATGATCTTCCCACAGAACTTTGCATCTTTGGTCCTCTTCTGCTGCACTGACAGTCAGTTAGTGAACCCCCAAGTCGAATCTTCGCCAATCAAACACAGGAGAACATATCAATCGGGAATTTAGCTAATTATGTATCATTGTGTGGATTGTACTGATGCACAAATTAAAGGGGGAATTTAAAAAAAAAAAAATATATACAGGGTATATATATAGATATAGAGGTGTACCTGAGGAGGGTATGGAAAGATCCCTGATGTAGGCGCACTGCAGACCTTTATATTATAATGTGGTCAGAGGTGAAAAAAAAATATATATATTTAAATAAAAACAATTTTATTAATCATGTAGGTGTACTTAAAAGTGATATAAACCCACTGTGGAGTATATATATCTATAAGCTAAAGTTACTCTGTTGTTTATTAGAGCTAGGCACATTTGCCAATGTAATGGGAGGAGATGTGGGCAGATTGTCTGTCTGCACATATACCGTGGTTCGTGCACTGTTAGGTTGTTAACCGATGCTATGACAAAGGCCGATGCGGCTTAGGTATAATACTCTGAGTGTTTTATTAATCGCAGAGCAAATATATCCATTCAGTGGGTAGAGGCTATTTGAGGGTATGTTGCCCTCACCCTTGGATGAAACAGGTCTGCTGCCTGTATCAAAAAGACACACTGCTAGAGTTCATATGGGGAGCTGCTAGCTGCGCATGCTCCATGGGTCTGTTGTCCGTGTTGGACATATACACTAGTATAGTTCACGTGGTGGTTATCCCTGAGAATGTAATGTCAAACTCAGATCAAGTGTGTAACTTCAGTATGTGAAGAGCTACTAAGGGATATTTTCCTAAAGCCTTAGATGAAGCAGGTCTACTACCTGTGTCAAGCAAACATATTGGTATAGTTCGTGTAGGGAGCTATTCACTGCGCATGCTCCATATGTCTGCTGTCCGTATTGAGAACACACCCTAATACAGTTCTTGTGGTGGTTTTTTCCGAGAGTGTGATATCAATCTCAGACCAAATGTCTGTGGATAGAGGCTATTTGAGGGTATGTTGCCCTCACCCTTGGATGAAACAGGTCTGCTGCCTGTATCAAAAAAACACACTGCTAGAGTTCATATGAGGATACAGGCAGCAGACCTGTTTCATCCAAGGGTGAGGGCAACATACCCTCAAATAGCCTCTACCCACTGAATGGATATATTTGCTCTGCGATTAATAAAACACTCTTAGAGTATTATACCTAAGCCTCATCAGCCTTTGTCATAGCATCGGTTAACAACCTAACAGTGCACGAACCACGGTATATGTGCAGACAGACAATCTGCCCACATCTCCTCCCATTACATTGGCAAATGTGCCTAGCTCTAATAAACAACAGAGTAACTTTAGCTTATAGATATATATACCCCACAGTGGGTTTATATCACTTTTAAGTACACCTACATGATTAATAAAATTGTCTTTATTTAAATATATATATATTTTTTTCACCTCTGACCACATTATTATATAAAGGTCTGCAGTGCGCCTACATCAGGGATCTTTCCGTACCCTCCTCAGGTACACCTCTTTATCCATTTTACCATTCTCCCAGGCAGCACGCATTTACCACCAAGGGGTTGGTTTTGAGCAAGGTCTCTGTACAATATATATATATATATATATATATATATATATATATATATATATATATATATATATATATATATATATATATATTTTAAACAACAGCCTGGACTGCTGCTTTAAAGGAAGACGCTAGATAAGATTTGCTGCAAAAGTTCAGATGATGCAGTACAATATTATTTCCCAAAAGGAATACAAATTCATGTTTTTGTATTCCAAAAATCATTTAGGAGAACTGCCATGCAAAATAGATTCCTACAATCATAGATTGACTTTAGAAGTGTGTGCGTTCTGGTCATTAAATAGCCCTTTGATGGGAGAATAATATACTCAGCGTGTGAGACTCGTCTCTGCTTGTGGTTAATGAAACTGGGACTGACGATCAGATTAATTAAATGGTTGATCTTCAGGTGGAAAAACACGCAATGTTTTAGGTCCATTGTATTACTTTACAAGGTAAAGTAAGGTGAAGTTCAGACCTTTAGAAAACAGACCTTTGCAGATACTGTCAAGAAAACACCTACTGTATGTCTATGCAGAGCACCTTTATCCAATGGGCAAAGGGGGCAGTTGCCCAGGGCCACCAACAGAGGGGGCCAGCCAGGACTACTGTCCCAGGCCCGGTGAGTCAAGCGCCAAATTCTACAACAGTAGAAATATACTTAATAAAAATGTCATGTTTCAGAAAGAAAAATTGCAAAAAATGTTTATGCAATTTTTTATTTCTTTCACTAGTCTACTGCCCCGCATTTGTTGTTTATATCATTTGTTTTTGGGAGTTATTTATAGTTATTAGAATTCACTCTCATCATATCTTAAACACATAAATAACCTATGGGCGACAATGTTCTGAATATTCTGCCCCCGCATACACTAGTATGTATAAACCAACAGAAATTCTCAAATACATTTCAAGATTTTCTTCTTGTACCAACTTGTGTTTCTGTCCTATGTACTGAAATTCTTAAGAAACTTAGTGCATTGCTGCAGATTTGCGGGCAAGAGAGACTTACACCAGAATGACATTCAAGCGCAAATAGATACAAAAGGTAATGAGGGCCCTGCTCGTGAGAGCTTAGAATCTAAAGGGAATATTATAAGGGGCAATGCTGAAACAAAAGGTGAAGGTGCTGCTCGTTGTGGGATGGTGTATGCCCCAGGGTGGCATTTGGTCCAGCCACATAGCAGGTCCCAGAAGGGTTAGAGGGGGAGTGACAGGGGGTAGATGGGCTTCCTTGAAAAGTTAAGTTTTTAGGGAGATTTTAAATGTCTGAATGCTGGGGGTGAGTCTGATGGTGCATGGTAGGTAATTCCAGAGAGAGGGGACAGGACGGGAGAAGTCTTGTAGGTGGGAGTGAGAGGAGGCAATAAGGCAGTAGGCGAAGCGAATGTAATGGACAGAATGAAGTCGGCGTTTAGGGATATATAAGGGGGTGAGGGCTAATATGTAAGAGGGGGTTCTGCATTATAAGTCAGAACTAGGGTTTTAAATTTGATTCTGAAGGATATGGGAAGCCAGTGTAGGGATTTGCATAGTGGTGCAGCAGAAGGGGAGCCGAGAGGAGTCTGGCAGCAGTGTTTTCGATGGATTGGAGCTGGGACAGACGAACAAGGGGGAATGCCAGCTAGGAGAAAATTGCAGTAGTCAAGACAGGACAAGATGAGTGAGTGAATTAGGATTTTAGTCACGAGTGATAAAAGGGCATTGTGACAGAGGGGGCTACCCTGAGGTCCCCAGCAACCCTGCATGCCCCCACGGACTTTACCCCAGCTCTGTTAGTCTTACCAGCCCAGTTACCACTCCACCCACTGGGCATGCGGAGAGGAGGGGAAAGGGGGCACTGCGTCTCCAACCAGTCTGCTCCCCTCCCAGCCACCCATGTAGATGCCGCCAGTGCTCACACTCAGTCTCCCCCTGCTCCCTCCTGCTCAGTATTGGCATACTCCAGCAGAAGGATGAAGGGGGTAGCGATCCGGCACAGGGAAGGTAGAGGTACACATGGGGGCTCCTTTGTCCCTCATTGGTGTCACAATTTATTGTTGTCTCGACGGGGGTCATACGCCCAGGATATATGACTGCGCAGACCCCCCGTCCCCTCCTCCAAATCCCCCCTCTCTTCCCCTCTCCTGACTTTCGTGCCAAGGAAATGGTTCTTTGTTTAGAAATATGACCTCTCCATTAGCCAGTCTGATTGATCAAGGAACAGATCTGTGACATCACACTGATGTGAACGTCTTTGATTGGCCCCTCTCCTTCTGGCAAGCTCCCTGATTGGGGCAGCTTTGGCCCATAGACTGTAATGGGGCTAGAATCCCTTCCCCTCAAATCAGATTCAATTGAGGAAGCGATTTATCTTGTGATCTCACTATGGAAGATGTTGGCCTCTGCAGCTTTGCCCCCTGTCTTTGCGACAGCTCAAGGAATCCTATCTGCACCAACGGACTAACTTAACCACCTGTAAGTTCTAAGAACTTTTCCCACTACCCAACCCTTTTATTTGCTGTTGCTGATTTGTATGAAATCCCCTTTGTATACTGTAACCTTTTATATGAAACCCATTGTTAAACAGCTCTATTGTTGTGACTGAGTATTAGCTCACATGGTTTTTTAGTAACTATCTGCATGTATGGAACCCTCGCAGGTAACTTGGAAACTCACAAAAGACAGAAGATCGAAATAAGTAAAAACTAATAGGGTTTAATGTTACACTAAAGTAATGACTGGGAAAACAAAATGGAATCTGCAAAATATGCAGAGCTGTACCTAAAAGCTATGGCAACTATGGGGACAAACAAAAGGCAGGGGGAAGTAAGTGCTAAGGGAAATAACAAAACAAACTAAAGTTAGCTGGAAGGAGAGAACCAGGAAATACGCAGCGCTAGGGAACAGAGAATAACTAGAGAGCTGCTCTGTAAACAAAAAGTTGACAAGCAAAGAACAAGCGGACTGGAACGATGAAGTACTAGCAGCATTTTTCTGGCAGGGCCTTACGGAGAATCTCAAGGATGACCTCGCCTCACTGGAACGTCCTACTTATCAGCGTCTTTAGGAGAGAAGAGAGGAAAGGACCCAGTGCCGAGGAGGTACACGTTCTTTTCTTAATCTGCCAGCGATTCCTATTACCTAGAATTCCTGGATCCAGACGAAGCTATGCAGCTCTGGGGTACCAATCCATCGGCCAGCGAGAAGCAACGTAGACGCAATTCCGGGCTCTGGATGTATTGCGGTACTGCCGGGCATCACGCTCTCCGCTGACCCAACAAAGCGGGAAACGCCAAATCCCAGTGAGAGACAGGAGAGTCACACTGGGAACATTACGTACTTCTCCCTCTTCTTTACTTACTAATGTGATGCTGCCTATGAAGTTGACGGGAAAATCTTTCACGGCCAAAACTCGGGCCTTTCTGGACTACGGGTGAGGTGGTAACTTCATCGACCAGGCTTTCGCGGAGAAACACGGCATTCTGTTGGTACAACGAAAATCTCCGGTAAGATTGGAGGCGATCGAGGCGCAGCGCGGAAGCAACGGGCATGGAGGTCTGATCTGACAGCTCCGTCCTGCCCAGCTGAATAACAGGAGACACATACCAAAAATAAAATGTAAACCACACCGAATTAAGCACGGTTCACAAGGCGAACACCTAGAGATGCCTACGAGAGCACAAGTTAAGGAAACATCACCGGACTTAGCGAGTTACTTTCACAAGTTAGAATCGGCACAGACGGCTGAGATGCCGGCGGGGGGTGGGGGGAGAGCGGGAGCCCTGACTCAGAGGGAGTCCCTGTAACAGAGGGAAACCTCGCTATCCTATGAAATATGGCCACCAAAACTGACATTGGAAAGCGGTTTGGAGAGTTAAAGAATCTGTTTCAGGAGGAGATGAGGGAGATGAGAAGAGACATAGCCACAGTGGGAGGAAGAACAGTTGAACTGGAGCAGAAACTGGACTCCACAATAAAAGCACTTAATAAAAATATAAAGACAACATCTTACCTAAAGGGTCAGCTTGCGGAGATAACCAAGCGGCAAGAGGACTCCGAAAACAGAGATCGCAGAAATAATATTAGGATCCGAGGTGTCCCTGAGTCAGTCTTAGAAGTGGAAGAATATGTTTCAAAATGGCTGAATGTTATGTTGCCAGACAAGACTATGGCTGAGCTTGCCTTAGATAGATGCCACGGGGACCTCACTTTTGAAAAAATAAAGATACAAATGTCCCCCCTACCCTCAGCAGAATGTGCGAACTGCAGCCCCTTACAAAACTACTGTGTGACAAAGGGTTGCGTTACCAATGGATTTTACCATTTGGTCATTTATTAATTAAAGATGGAAGGGCAAACATCTTAAAGGAACTTTCAGAGGGAGATGCCTTCCTAAAGAAACTGTATATTCCGGGATCAATACCTTACCGAGATTCAGGAGAGGAATACACTCTGGAGCCTGCCTGGCGTGATTTGAGGGAATTTTCACTTGGCCGTCGGGAAGAAGATACTGTGACAGTTCAGGGGAATCCTTCCTCTTCTTTTCCCTCTGTCCCATCTCCTGCCAAACCCTCTACCCTTTCCCACTCCTGTCCCGTTCCGTCTACCTCTCTCTCACTTTCTCAGCGCATGCCCCGCAGGTCTCGCGCGCCTGTGCGGTCCCTGAGCCCCTGCAGTGTCTCTCTCCGTTCCCTTACTCCTACTGTGCCCACGGCCAGCACCTTACCTTCCCTGGCTGCTTCGTCCGCTCCTCTGCCTTCCTCCGGCGGGGACGGAGCTCCGCGCGCCTGTGTGCACGCCCCCTCAGCTCATGTAGGGCGCGCGCACACGCTCCTCCTCGGGGCTCTGTTGCCCTTCTGCTCCCCCTTCTCAGTCCCTGCGGTCCATCTCTCTGTCACAGCCTGTGCGCGCGCACGCTCAACTTACAGAGGGCACACTCACACGCTCCTCTTACCGGGCCTGTCACGATCCTGACTCCTCCTCCCAATCCCTACAGGTCATTCCCCTGACTGCCCCTTCTGTCTCCTCCTCTTCTCTCCCTGACCTATCTCTCCCACTTCTCTCTCTGCTCCTCCCCTCTCTCCTATTGGTGTGTCTCCCTTTATAATCCCTGTCTGTCCTCTTCTTCCTCGCTCTGCATAGTTCCTGTTTCCCTGTGTGCTGACCTATGCTGTGCTCCCTCTGTGTCTCTGCTGTATCCTGCTCCTGTGTTTACCTTGGGTTCCCCTGGCTTATGACCCCTGCTTGTCCTGGACTTCTCTGCTCTCTGGTATCCCTTTGAACCCTTCTTGAACTCTACCTTGCTTAACTCTGGCATCCTTGGACCTGGCTTTGTACCCTGACGACTTTACCCTCTGGACCCCTGGACATTGGCACACGGACACGACCATTCTTACTCTTATACCAACTGGCGTTACAAGTATAACTAACAACTCTCTCTACAGGCCCAGCAACGCTATACCACACTGCTGTGGGTGTGTGGTGTAATACCGTTCCCACCTCAGTACTGGGGTCTTGCCAGGTCTGCGGGCAAACAGGCGTGACAGATAATAATAATAATAGCATGTTTTTGTATAGCGCTGCTAGTTATATGTAGCGCTTTACAGAGACATTTTGCAGGAACAGGTCCCTGCCCCGTGGAGCTTACAATCTATGTTTTTGGTGCCTAAGGCACAGGGAGATAAAGTGACTTGCCCAAGGTCACAAGGAGCCAACACCGGGAATTGAACCAAGCTCCCCTGCTTCAAACTCTCAGTGCCAGTCTGTGTCTTTTACTCACTGAGCCACTCCCTCTCCCAATTAAGTGCAATTAAGCGCTTAAAGGAGACTGTATCCATTTTTTTGACTCAACTACAGAAATTTTAAGTCACAGTTCTGATTACAGACTTGAATAGAGAATTCTCTTGCTCTACTGGGGGATCCAGTCTGGCTCTTCCCTCTCTTTGTAGTTCTGAAGCAGTGCCCTGGAGAGATTGCAGCGATGAAGGAGAGATCGTGACTGCGGAGATGGATCCAGATTGGCGTAGGATAAGAGAGGATGAAGTACGGGGGTCCGGAGAATAGGAAGTCATCATGAGGGGCAGCTTGGTGGTTATATCTCGTGCCTGGGGGGGCGCCTTCTTTTTCGGCAACCATTTACGGTGGTCCCTGCCACCAATTGTTTCAGCCTGGTGGGAAACAGGGAAGATGGCACCACTTTGGGGAAGCAATCCAGTATTAAAGGTGAGGTGGACCTGGCACCCGTATCTGACCGTCGCAGCAGGGTAAGTGTCAAACGAAGAGGGGGCAGGACTGCCTATCTCTCATAGAGATAGAGGGAGGGCTGAGGTGGGATTCAGGAGAAGGTATCGTATCCACGGAGTCAAGAGACTGGTCAGACACACTGAGAGGTAGATGTACTTTGGGTCCGATCACCTGTCCAGTCAGGTCGAAACAGGAGGGAGGGGACAGTAGGTCGGACGCTGAGTTCTCCAGATGTATTAAATCAGGTTCCCAGAAGCTACGATCGAGCGGGTGCCCCCTCTGCCCTGCCCTGATCTCTCTGACATCCCTGTTGCTCATACTTGCCCCCTCTCAGTAAAGATTAACTCTGAGACAGTGATCATTCCGCTAGCTTGACTGTCAGCAAGACAACCACGTGTTCATCCTATGGCTCTTAATTGACCAGACAAACTGATTCATTGGTTGGTGGCCCCTAGCGTATTCTTGGCCTTTGTGGTAATACCCCCCACAATCATCCTGTAGGGCAGAACTTGTATTTGTATAGTAGTTCACAGTTTACAACACACAGAGGTCTAGTGGGGATAGTTGCAGGAATATGGCAGGGCATTACTCTGGCTTAAATGGGCTAACTAAAGAATGGGCTGGGGGAAACAGTACATAATATAAGAGAGCAGGATTCCAGCTAACTGTGGGAGTTTAGAGATTAGAAACGCAGGGTAATAGGATCTGGAAATTAAGTAAGATTAGGGAAGATTAGGGAATATGGATGGGGATAGTTTAGCTCTAGCTACACTTGGGTCACATATGGAGGAGGGATACCTTTGTCCGGTATGAGAGGGATAAGCAGGGAAATTACTCTCTTCTGTCTGGGGAGTTGTGACAGGGAGGAGGAGGGGGTTGTTTGCCTGATCATAGGGTCACATCAGCAGATCAGTCGGAATTTATGGAGTGCTTCAGCAATTGTTCTAGGCCCGATTAAAGTTTAGTTTATGCATATCCAGTGGCTGCAGTTTCTGTGTCAAACATAAAAATGTATACATTGTTATATGTTTGACATTATTGTTATAAGATTATGTATATTGTGGTTATGTTTACATTGTTTAATTGTTAATATTGAGGTTTATTAAGTATGAGAATGATATCTTATTGTGTTATTTACCGTCAGACCTTTGTCACATCTTCATTGGTTGTTCTCGGTTTAAACAAAACTTCACGATTCTATATGCTGGGCAGAGGAGCCCCCTACATATGTCGATAAAAACTTCAGGCAGTTTTACCTTTCCTCAGCCCAGACTAAAAAGAGAGGCGTAGCAATTCTAATCAACAACAGACTCCCTCTGGTGGTTGAACAAGTCAGACGAGATAAAGAGGCAGATTTCTAATTTTAGTAGGGACAATACAGGGTCAATCATTGACAGTTGTAACTGTGTATGCACCATGTGAGCCAGATCCATTGTTTTTCACCCCTTTATAAAAAATACTTAATAGGGTCAAACAGGGAAAGACAATACTAGCGGGTGATTTTAATCTAGCACTAGACCCGGACACAGATAGGTCATCACGCTTTTCCCATGGGCGAAAGGTGGAAACACAAGGGCTTATAAGAGGGCTGAAGGATACGCAGCTGTCAGATATTTGGAGGGAATTACATCCAAATGAGAAGGGATACACCTTTTTTTTTTCTAATCCACATATGAACTACAGTAGAATAGATTATTTCTTTATTTCAAACAGAATGGTCCCAATGGCGACAGCGACAGCGACCCAGGTTCATGAAATTTCATGGTCTGACCACGAACAGATTGAACTGAAGTACGCAGATCTCCGCCTGCACAGACCAGGAGCAAACTGGAAGTTAAATGAATGCCTGCTAAAAATACCGGAGGTATTACAACAAGTAGATAGGAGATCGAGTGCTTTTTCAAAACTAATAAAGGAAGTGTAAGCTCTCACATAACACTCTGGGAAGCACATAAGGCAACTCAGAGGTTCCCTCATTAGCATCGCTGCTGGGAGAAAAAAAGAGAAAACCAAAAAAATATCGGATTTACAGGCAAGATTGACAGCCCTGTCAGGGGAACACAAGAGAAATAATGAAGCAGAAACATTAAAAAAAAACTGAAGGATACTAGAATTGAGCTAAATCTGCTCCTAACCACCAAGGCGGCAAATATAATGAGTTGGTCAAAGAGGAAATTTAATGAAAAGGCAAACAAGCCAGATACCCTGCTTGCGTCAAAACTCAGGAACAGACAGTCAAATTATAATATTCAATCTATTAGTTGTAAATCAGGAGGCATGACCTCCAACCCTACATTATGAGGAGCAATACGATGGGGAGAAGGTTGTATATAATACTAATACGAAACAGGCCCTCAAAACTTTCTTGGCTGAGGCCTGGCTGCCGAGATTGGGTGAGGAGGAGGAGGAATCGCTAGCAAGGGAATTCACATTAGAAGAGCTAACACACGTTATTAAGCAGCTAAAGCCCTCAAAGGATCCTGGCCAGGACGGATTTTCAAATTTGTATTATAAAAAATGTGTTGATTTACCTGCCCCTTATCTACTCAGGATATATGATGTGGTTCTGGACAGGGCCTCATTCTCAGAACAGATGTTACAGGCCTCTATCTCCCTGATATATAAACAAGGGAAGGACCCGACTAACTGTAAGAGTTATCGGCCATTCTCCCTAATAAATTCGGACATTAAGATTTATTCAAAAATGTTAGGTAACAGAGTCGGATTCTGCCCAAGCTGGTTCACCCAGATCAGGTGGGTTTTATCCCAGGAAGACAGGCGGTAGATAAAACAAGATGAATAGTGGATTTAATTGAATTGGCACACAAAAAAAAGATGGTATTAAGCCTGGACGCTGAAAAAGCGTTTGATAGAATAGACTGGCCGTATCTTAACGCCACGCTTGGGTTTGGGGGAAAGGTTCTACACGCCATTACCGCATTGTTCTCCAGTCCAGTGGCCAGAGTAGCTTACCAGGGATTCCCATCAGATCCATTTAAAATCAAAAGTGGTATCAGAAAGGGTTGCCCCCTTCACCATTACTCTTTGCCATGTGTATGGAACCACTAGCTAACCACATAAATAGCAACCCAGACATTATAGGACTACAAATTAACACCCAAACTCATAAAATTGCTCTCTATGCGGATGATGTCTTTTTGATCGTGTCAAGGCCTCTTACCTCCTTACCCAATCTTTTTTTATCTCTTGGGTTCCTTTAATAAAATCTCAGGCTTTAAGATAAATAATAGTAAATCAGAGGCGCTAAACATCAGTCTTCCAAAGGAACAGGAGAAATTGTTAGAAATTAATTTCAACTTTAAGTGGCAGCCCCACTCCATTAAATATCTGGGAGTGAATATCACCAATAATTATAAAATATTGTACCAGGCAAATTACCCCAAATTGATCAGGACTCTAAAAGAGGACAGAAAAAACAGAGAGAGGTAGAACCCCAAGGAGAGCACTCTACCAATGTGTAGCCAAAATGTATCAGAACCTAGTAAGGTGGGTGAGTAATGAATTAATTAAAACCAGAAACTTTAATTGAGTCTTAACTCTAAATATAAAATAATATGGGGAACACTATAGGTCAAGTAATATACTAATGATAGCCAGTGTACCGGTCCTTTGACTGTCCTATCGATTATTGCCAGGGTCGGTACCTCCCAGGGGAGTTTCCCATCCCCTTTCACCTCCGGAGACCCGCTCCATGACAGAGTGCATTCAGGAGAACCTCCAGAGGTGATTCATCCGGAAATCTACTTCTACTGCGGGCGCAAGGTTTTTCTTCGTTAAGAATAAAGATGGAACGCTACGACCGTGTATCGACTACGGAGGACTCGATAAAATCACGGTAAAAAATCGATATCTGTTACCACTCATCTCCCAACAGTTTGACAGGTTGCAAGGAGCCTTTATCTTTACCAATTAGAGTTGCAATGGCCTTATTATCCAGAATAATCATCAGGGTGATGAATGGAAGACAGCCGTTAATATGCGGGATGGGCACTACGAGTATCTGGTTATGCCTTTCGGACTCTAACGCTCCTGCCGTATTTCAGAACCTTGTGAATGAGATATTTAGGGACCTTCTCGACAAATATGTCATCGAATACTTGGATGACATTCTGATTTTCTCAAAATCAGCCCAGGAACATCCAGATCATGTACAACAGGTTCTAAAATGATTACGGGAGAATCGCCTCTTCGCAAAGCTGGAGAAATGCCAATTCCACCAATTCAGTACCTCCTTCCTGGGATACATCATTTCGGATACCGAATTAGCCATGGACCCATATAAAGTCAAAGCTGTTATGGAATGGCCTCGTCCCATCAGCCTAAAGGCGGTCCTGCGGTTTCTGGGATGCTCTTTACATGGAGAAGCGCAGTGATTATATTTGTTTTACATTATTTGTTGGGCCGATTTTAATCCTTTGCAGCACGCTCCTAGAGGGCAACACTACTATGGTGTAATTGAATATATTTAGCCAATCACCTGCAACTGCTTATTGAGCAGTTTGTGGCAGGCCAGCCCCTCCTCTTCTAGGTATATAATCTCCTAGCAAGGTCCCCTTATTCCACTTCACTTACATGTGAGTATCTGTACTGGTATATACCAGTTTTTAATTGCACTAGGTTATACAAGCATATGCTTTGATATTTTAACCCCTTCTGGGCTTATTTCACATAACCTGCTAAAGAGACTTACCTTGACGTGGTTAGCAGGCTTGGCATTATTTGATCAAAGGATGTATACCAAAAGTCTCCTTTTTTCTTATAGGTATTTACACCATACATATATATATATATATATATATATATATATATTCCCCATTGATTGCTATCCCTATGGGAGAAGCGCAGGGATTCACTTTCTGTTTTGCACATTGGAATGGGGACATGGTTCCAAAACTTCCGGTCTTCCGGGTGAAAGGAGGACCATCGAACTACTGGAACGAAACTTCTGGTGGCCTCGTGGGTTTTGGAAGGATGCTAAAGCCTTTGTAGCTGCTTGTCTTGCGGCGCTCAGACCAAAACACCCAGGAATTGACCTACAGGGATATTACAACCTCTCCTGATCCCATATCGGTCCTGGACTCATATTTCTATGGACTTTGTGGTTGAGCTTCCCTTATCTAAGGGTATGACAATGGTCCGGTGGTCGTAGATTGCTTTTCCAAACAGGCTCACTTCATTCCTCTGAAGGGACTACCTAAAGCCACCAAACTTTCTGAGATCTTCATCCGTGAAATCATACGACTTCATGGATCCCCTCAAGTCATCGTGTCAGATTGGAGTTCGCAGTTTATCTCCAAATTTTGGGGGGCCATCTGCAGGCAGCTGGGAACATCACTGCATTTTCTTCCGCATACCCTCCCCAGTCTAATGGACAAACTGAGCAAACTAACCAGTCTCTTGAACAATTTATCCGCTGTTTTGTGTCCGGGACCCAAGATGACTGGGCGGATCTCTTGCCATGGGCGGAATTCTCCCACAATAACTTGTGAAGCGAGTCATCACAGGAGTCACCCTTCTTTGTAGTGGATTATAGCAGCATGGCTGAGGATACCAGCGGTCTCTTCTGGAGAGTCCAGCTTTAGCAGGTGAGGAGCCCCACCCCACAGGGCTAGGTAACCAGGAGCTACTAGCCACTTCCTTCTCTGTTTCCCTGTAAGCGATCTTTTTCATTTGGGGCCCCCAGTTTCAGCAGGTGGTGGTCACCACCACAATGGGCTAGGTACCCAGGAGGCTACTAACCACTTTTGGGAAGTGGCCAGAGGATTCTTTTTGTTGTTTTTAACTAGAATTTGGACTCGCTGATGCCACTTATATGGACTGAAGTGCCCAGGATTGTTAAGCTTCAATGACATCCTTGAAGGATGTGATTAGCCCCTTTTAGTGAGTATTTGCCCGTTCATATTTTATCTGTACTGGGATGTTGGATAGCTTGTATTTGTACATTTTAATAATAAACCCAAACCTTATTAGCTCCACGTGTCTGGTTAGTGAAAAACTATGTCTCGGGGAAGCCCATAGGGGATATAAATGGGTTCAGTCTATCTTACAGGCTCTGGTGGATGTGGACATTAACATGGCTGGGCAGAGATCAAGGATCTTTGGAAGTGAGGTACCCCGTGAAGTGACAAGTGTCACGTAAAGTTAACCTATGTTGTAATACAACATGTTTCTGGCCACAACCCTATTTCAAGCATGAAGACACAGTTGTTAGGCAACTTAGAAGAAGGCCAGGTGCATGGGCGAAATGCATGCTGGCCATTTTGTTGAGGAGAGGCTGGATAGGCAACACTGACCCAGTGCCTGTGAGACCCTAAGAAAGAACAGATAATTGAGCAGAATCGATACACTCTCCACCTGCAATTGTTGTATGATATCTTAAGGAGTGGAGAGAGCCTGATGTCATGGAGACGGCAGTAGATCAATGTAAATGGATGGCAAAGTACTGTGTGCATGAACATAACCCCACTTATGGTGTCTGAGGCAATTGGTAATGTGAGAAATTGAGAGTTTACTGTGGATATTTTACTGGTTGGGGACAACACTGGATTAACATCATGCAGAATCCCTAAGAAAGTATTTATATCCAACACCTGGTAACCTCCAGCCGACAGAGGGGCAGAATGATATATTGGATGTTTGGGGATCCCTTCGGAAATCTGTGTAAAGTCCAGCAAAGCACCTTGTCCCTTTAGTATTCTTTTTTTCAACTAAAAAAATGTATTAGGTGAATGGTACAGGCATATAAGAATCTAACAACACATTGTCCTACAATTCTGTAATCATAACACCTTCTTTTTCTTTACCAACCAGATAGACTAAAAAGACTCACTGGGAAAACCAACCGACTAACAAGACCACTGACATTAACACAAGACAACAAAGGAAGGGTGGGCGGGGGGGGGGGGAGATTAGGGGGGATACAGCCTATAGAGCAGCACACTCTATATCCTCTCGATGGTCTTTGTCCTATCCACAGGGCCCTCTGCGCTTGCCCCTTGACCCTTAGACCTATAACTGTTAGATCCGGTCGACCCTACCTGTCCCCCAACAGTCTAATGTCTGTACCGTCCCGTCAGAGGAGAACGCATTTCCACCTATCAGAGCAATTTATTGGTGGCTTCCCCCCCAGGGATATCTGACTGGGCCAGCCACGGGGACCAGACTTTTAGGAAATTTTCGCCGGTGTCATTGACCAAACTCGTCAACTGCTCCATCTGGCAGACATACCAAATTCTGTTCCTAATTTTTGGGATCATGGGTAACTCGGGTTGCTTCCACAATGCTGCGATTTCGCACCTCAGGGCTGTTGCAAAATGTGCAACTAATTTGTGCTCAGATCTATTCAACCCCTTGGTGCGCCTGCCTAGCAGGAACAACCAGGGGTCCAAGGGGACCGTGAGACCGAGAATTCTCTGCAGCCAATTCCTGATGGACTCCCGGATTGGGGCCACTTTGACGCAACTCCACAGCATATGCAACAAGTCTGCCTGTTCCCCGCATTGTTTCGGGCACAGTGGGGGGTAATCCTTGACAAACTTCGCCAATCTTGTCGGGGTGAGGTACCACCTCATTAAGACCTTATAATAATTCTCCTTTAACGTAACACACATAGAACTCTTTGCCGCCGCAGTCACTATGGTATCCCAGTCTTCGTCCTCTAAAGTCTCCCCTAAGTCCGCTTCCCACCTATTCCTATAACTAAGTTTATTGTCGTCGTCTTGTGCAGGACAGACCACCTCTCGATATATCCTAGAAGTAAGTCCCGTAGAGTCTGTTCCTCTTGAACATAGCTGCTCGAAATTCGTTCGCCTTGGGCGTTTTGGAATTTTTGTGTAGAACGCTCTTATTTGGAGATATCTAAAAAATTCAGAGTTTGGCATCTCTTTTTCGGATTTAATTTGCTCAAAGGATTTTATTGATTTCCTACCCTCCAGATGTAAGAGCCTCGTGAGGCCCTTCTGTTTCCATATTGTAAGGTCATTATTGCGCAGGGCCAGAGCGAAATCAGGGTTACCCATAATCGGGGTCATTAATGAATGCCTCATTGTGAGGGCATTTCTATACTTGGTATTCTCCCAAACTACCAAGGAGCTGCCCATTACGGCGAGTGGTTCTCTGGCGGATTTAAATACTCGTTTTGGAAGCCAAATTAGGTCATGTAATTCGACAGTACAGCACTCCTTCTCCAACTCAACCCAACGTCTAAGGCTGGGGTGTAGGTGCCACTGAATAATTTGAGATAATCGGGCCGCTCTGAAATATGACAGCAAGCAAGGTACCCCTAGTCCTCCTTTTATAGTTGGTCTGGTTAATGTGTTAGACTTAATGCGTGGCTTTTTGTTACCCCAGACAAATTTCACCATAGAGGACTGCAGCCGGAGGATGTCCTCCCTGGCAACTTGTACCGGAAGGGTCTGGAACAGGTATAATATTCTCGGGAGAAGGTTCATTTTTAAGCTCTGGATCCTGCCGATCCAGGAAATGCCATAACCTGACCATCTTCGGAGATCCTCCTTCAGAGTCCTTATTAGTCTGGGGTAATTTGCTTTATATAGGCCGCTATAATCTTTGGTGATGTTAACCCCTAGGTATTTAATGTAGGAGGCTTGCCATTTGAAATTGAAATTTACTCCGATTAGTTTTTCTGTGACCTTATGCAGGTTTATATTTAGGGCTTCTGACTTAGCCTGATTAATTTTGAAGCCAGAAATCTTATTAAAACCCCCCAGCAAGCTAAATACATTCGGCAGAGAGGTAAGGGGTTTTGATAATGTTAGAATAACATCATCTGCCTACAGGGCCACCTTGTGTGACTGCTCCTGAATTTGTATTCCTGTTATATCTGGGCTAAGGCGGATGTGTGCCGCCAAGGGCTCAATACATAGTGCAAAGAGCAGAGGGGACAGGGGACAACCCTGTCTGGTGCCACTCTTTATCTGGAATTCTTCAGATGGGAAGCCCTTGTGCCTGACCTTTGCCGTCGGACCCCGATACAGAGCTAGAATTACATTTATCATTCTCCCCCCCCAGGCCAAACTCTGTCAGCGTCTCTCTCAGGTAGGGCCAATCAATTAGATCAAACGCTTTCTCGGCGTCCAGACTTAATGCCATTGACGGGATATTTTTTCTCTTAGCCAAATCGAATAAATCTATTATCCGTCTGGTGTTGTCTGCCGCCTGCCTCCCGCATATGAACCCCACCTGATCGGGATGGACCAGCTTTGGCATCGCCTGGTTAAGACGGTTGGCAAGTAATTTGGAGAAAACGTGGGTGTCTGAATTAATGCAATAGGTCTATAACTTTTGCAGTCCGCTGGGTCCTTCCCTTGTTTATGTATCAGTGAGATAGACACCTGAAGCATTGGGCCTGGGATTGGGGCACCCGCTAGAAAGGAATTGAATAATTTTAGTAAGTGGGGAGCTAAAATTTTCCGAAATATTTTGTAGTATAGGTTAGAGAAGCCATCTGGGCCAGGGGCCTTAGACGGCTTCAGTGACTTCATTACCTCCAGCAGCTCCTCTAGTGTGAAGTCTTCCTGTAGCGAATCCCTTTCCTCTCTGCTTACTTTGGGCAAACTTGCCCCTTTCAGGAATGTCTTTAGCTGTTTACGAGTGGTCTCGCTCTGAGAGACCTTTGCCTCGTCATATAGGGTCTCGTAATAGGCTTTGAATTTTTCCACAATTAGTTTGGGGTCAGAAGTAAGGTCACCTTTACTTGTCCGAATTGCCTGGATGTGGAAATTTTGTGCTTTATCTTTTAATTTATTGGCAAGTAGGGTATCTGGCTTGTTCGCTTTTTCGAAGAATTTCCGCTTGGACCATGACAGCTCCTTCTCAGCTCGGGAGGCCAGTAATAAATTTAGTTTTGTTTTACTATCAAGCAAGACCTTCAGAGTCGGAGCATGCTTGTTTTTTTTGTGAAGGGCAGAGAGGGCAGCCAATTCTGATTGCAGTTATTAAATCTTTGTGTCTCTCTCCCTGTTACGTCTACTCGCCATCCCTATGAGTTCTCCTCTCAACGTTGCCTTATGGGCCTCCCATAGGGTGGACTGTGATGTCACACTACCTGTGTTCAACTGGGAGAACTCCCTGATTTTATCCCCTACTTTTTGTTCAAACTTGGGGATTTTTATTAATAACTCATTGAGTTTCCAGTTCGCTCCTGGTCTTTTCAGCCTAAAATCAGTGCACCGCAGCTCAATCGGTGCGTGGTCCGACCATGAAATATCATGGATTCCCGTGTGGGAGATCTGAGAAACCATTCTATTAGAGACAAAAAGATAGTCTATCCTGCTGTACCTGTCATGTGGATGTGAGTAAAAGGTGTACCCTCTCTCCCCTTGGTGTTGTTCACGCCATATGTCTACTAGGTTGTTGGCTTTCAACCTCCTGGACCATGTTAGTCGGGTTTTCGGCCGCAGATTAATCTCTGGTGTACACCTGTCGAACGTCGGGTCTAATGTCTGGTTGAAGTCTCCCCCCACGATCACACAGCCCTTAGCTAGTTTGTCAAACGTAGAGAAGAAGTTGGCCAAAAATGATTCCGCTTGCTCACTTGGAGCATAAACATTTGCCAACGTGATGCTTTGGCCTCTGATATCCACTTCCACAATCAGGAACCGACCATTTTTATCTTTCTTTGTAAGGTAATATTCAACGGTACCCGATTGTGGACAAGGATTGCTACTCCTCTTTTTTTTTGTTTTGCTGAAGCTGAGGACCAATTTCTATATCTGCCGTCTATGTATTTTCGGGAACTCGATTTGGAGAAGTGTGTCTCTTGTATGAGAATAATGTCTGGGTCATATTTCTTGTAGTCGGTCAAGGCCATCCGCCGCTTCTGGGGACTATTGAAACCCTTTACATTATGGGATAATATTACAAAGTCCTTACCCATTTGTGGAGATTAAGGATTGTGCTTTTCTGTGGGCTACCTGTTCTTGTAGTATGACCTTGTAAGAGGACCCCATCTCTGAGTCGGACCACCTCCGAACCGTGCTCAATGGCTGCCGGGGCAGGAAACAGTGGGACACACAGGAGGAAAACATTGAGACATACACGAAACCACAGATTAACATAGATAATGAACAACCTGTGGTATGACCGAGGCTAACCCCGGCTACCACATTATTTGCCCCTCCTGGACGTCCAGCTTGGTCGCAGTCCTGGATGCTCTTCCTCCAGCCGCTGACCGCAATGTCCGCTGGTCCAGTGAGGACTTGCATGAGCCACCACGGCGTGAGCCTACTGGTGCTCATGTGCAGACCCATACCGATAGTGAGAATGGACCCCACCCCATTCCCCCACCTCTTACTAACAGACTTGCATCAACTATCCACAGTAATACCACCGACCCCTCCTCCTCCCCGTCCCTTTAGAGGGGTCTTCGTTGTAACCTAGAAAACTATAATCTTAACTCAACTCCAGAATATAAACCTAATACTCTCTCTATTTACTCTACTCTTATGCCTCTTTTCTACCTAAGTTCCTCAATAACTTCCCTGCTATCCTGTCTTAGCCTTTCCCTCCAGTCTATGTTCCCTCCCACTCTATTGCCTCTCCTTCGTTTCTCGGGTGAGCTGCTCTTCATCCTTTACTGTTGTCCCTCCTCTATGTACCCCCTATCCTTTCCCCCTCCTCTGTCCGTATCCACCGCTCCTGCTCCGACCTTCGCCTCTGCGGGAACGATATGCTCCTTGCCTTTATTCCTAGGCTCTTCTGCCACCGTTGGGGCTTCTTTCCACTTGCCCTGCTGTCCTAGATGTGATCTCATGAGACCATGGCCATTGCGGCGCCCTCCAAGAGCGTCATCGGCAGCCTCCGCTGTGCTCCCTCCAAGATGGCCGCCTGGTCACTTCCTGTGACGCACGTCCGGATGACGCCATTCCGCTGCTGACTGCCCATGAAAACGGCTGCTTTCCCACCTCTCTTTCCCGCAAATGGAACCTCGTTGCCTTGTAGCTCTCCCAATGGCGCCCATGTCCTCCACTGACGCCATCTTGGTTTTCTGCGTTTCACCGCCATCTGCCGCCCTCTCTGCCAAAGTTTCTGGCCATCTACTCAGGTAAGGAAAGTCATTCATTCTTTATTTTTATTGTAGCTTGTGACCGCATGTTTGTCCCCCCTTACTACGAGTGCCTCCTCTTCTTCGGGGCCACCCCCCCTTTAGGAGAAACTTTTAGTGATTGAGATATCTGACACATAGGTAGTCCAACAAAATTCTTTAATTCTTTAATGCACCGGAACATCGGTGAACTGGGATAACTGAGGATCGTGCTCAACTTCTGGACGGTCCCTTTGTCTTTTATTCATCCTCTGTGGCCTCCGCTGCACAGTTCTGTTTTGGCTTCCCTACTTTCTGCCACTCCTGCTCTGGTGGTTGAGCTCTGGGTGGGCTTACACTCGATCCCTCCTTCAGACCCAGATTGCGAAGGAAATCCTTACCCTCATCGACCTCTTTAATGGATAAGGCCCTCCCGTTCTTAATCACCAGGAGGCCAAACGGGAAGGTCCATCTATATCGTACAGCCTTCTCTTTTAGGATCTTTGTTAATGGCTGCAGTCTCCTTCTTCTGGCTAAGGTGACCGGAGAAAGGTCCTGGAAGATCTGCAAGGAGGCCTCCTCGAACCTGCATGTCCCCTCCGTCTTGGACCTCTGGAACACCGCGTCTCTGGTGTGAAAGTAGTTTAGCCTTGCTATCACATCCCGCGGTTGTTCAGTGGCCAGTGCTCGGTGACAACGATCCATCAGCAGCTCACCCTCCGGTAGATCCGGTAAAATCGCTGCCATCCACCGGGAGACAAAGCAGTCCACATCAGTGACCGACTCGGGAACGCCGCGGATTCTGATATTGTTCCGGCGTTCCCTATTTTCCGCGTCTTCTTGTCGGTCTGCCAGTTCAGTGACTTGTGCTTGAAGATGTGAGCATTTCTTGTCCGTCTTCTTGATCGATTTGGATGCAGCCGCCATTTTCTCCTCCAGGGCCCCGGTCCGTTCACCTACATTTTTAACCTCCTTTCGGAGCTCCTGGATCTCAGCCTGGAGGAGGGTTTTTAGGTCCCGGTACAGTCTGTCGAAATCACAGCGACGGACTGGTAGCTGCTCTGGACCCTCAGTTGTCTCTTCGTCTCCGTCATTCGAATTCGGGCGCCATTTCTGAGCTGGCTGCCCACGAGCTGGATCTACTCAGATATTTCCTGAGATCTCACGTATTTTTTTCCCTTGAGGATTGTGGGGCCATCTCTGTGTGTTCACTGATAGTTCTGATGAATTTCTAAGTTTTGAGTATATTTAGATCGTGGATATTATATTGCTTAGTTCACAGTGGGGGACAGAGCTCACGGCTTATGCTGCCATCCACCTCACGTCGTCGCTTCCATATTCTATTGAAGAGTAATGAACGGTCGAGTTGATTAAATCCCTCTAATTAAAAATATTCTTAATTCACAGCCGCTCATAAAGCTCGCAAATGCCTAGTAAGTATCTCAGAACCCAAAGCTCCCCAAAACTGAAATAAATGTAGTTCAGCTCCAGAGATCACCTGCTTCCCACCTATAGAAATAAAAAATCAGCAGAGAAACTGCTGCTTTGTTATGAAATTTCCAGTTTTAGATACTGGAACATGCTCTGAACTTCACAATGCCATGCAAGCAATCAAGTTCACAATGACACACTTAGGAATCATATTTAGGAGCTTATTTATTTGAAAAGCTCAAATTGAAGTTGAATGCAGCATTATCAATGTACACAGAATCTCACAAAATAGACGTTAGAATATTATAGTACAACAGGAACATCAAACATGCAACAACATGACAGGAAAAGGAATTCCTGCCACAGAGATCCCACAATGGTGGAATGTTGGGAGACTTACAGTAGGAGAAGGTGTAAGTGCATTGGATGTAGGGTGACCGGGACAGTCCCGTTTTTTAGGCCTTTGTCCCAACTTTTTTGGCCACTGTCCTGGTTTTTATCAGCACTGGCTGCACATGTGCGATCGGCACTTGCTGACCGCGCATGCGCAATTGGTTCTTGCCGCCTGCTCGTGTGCATGCGCGATCAGTGGTTGTTGGTCGCACATGCGGCAGGCCAGCTTGTGCTGATCGTTCACACGCAGTCGGCAAGTGCCCATTGAGAGGCCGGCAAGCACTGATCGCGCATGCGCGTCAGGCAAGCGCTGATCGCGCATGCGCGGCCTGCAAGCGCTGAACGCACGGCGGCAAATGCCCATCGAGCATGCATGCTCACCGTTCACCCATGTGAAAAATTTGTACTGTTTTTTCCCGGGACAAATATGGTCACCCTAATTGGATGGTAATGCTTGATCATAATATTTGCTACCTCTGCGGCTGTGGCGAGTAGTCATGAGTCCCAGTTATTCAAGTGCTTTATTCATAAGGTGTAGTTTTAGATTTAAATTGAATGTGGGGAGTGGAGATGCAATTTAACGAGACACTTTGCATTTATTTTGCTCATCTTGCATCAATGAGCTAGTTGGAGACTGGTAATAGAAGCGGTTATTAATATAGACATCATAATTGGTTAATCGATTTCTGCATTTCAGGACATTATATTTTTTCTTAATGTTTAACTTGACAGCATCTCCATGGTATAATGTGGAAAATCTTTGTGGTTTGGGATCAATAATATACTATATTGATTTTTTCCTTTGTGTTACTATAAGAAGGAAGATTTTGAAACGTAGACACAATTATCACTAGTTTTCTTGATCAATCTTGATCTTTTTTTAAAATGTATTTTAAATATTTATAAGTTGTCAATATTTCAGGCTTTAAAGAGTATTATTCACCCCTTGTTGACCCTAATGTATATGACAGGTTGATGCTGTTTTTTTCCCACAAACCGTTATAGGATTTTAACCCATTTGTCCTATTGAGAAAAGAAAGTAATAAAAACTGAACTGTAACAAAATGTCCAGTTAGGCTGGGCTTAGATAGTAACTATTTATTTTATTTATAAAATGTTTTACCAGGAAGTAATACATTGAGAGTTACCTCTCGTTTTCAAGTATGTCCTGGACATAGTTAATATGACAAATAATACATGGTTACAAATACAGTTACATAAATGAACAGGGTATACATTATATGCAATACATTGCATGCACATTATACGGACAGTACTTAAATCAGCAGCACAAATTGATTGGCTAACATATATCACTTCAACTATTTCTTGCATCATTTTTTATTGGCAAAAAAGTTTATTGGTCACAGACGTTTCCTCATTTTGTTCCCTATATCTTGCATATTTAGTGAATAAGGTACTGTATGAGAAAACAAACTGGAGTTCTCTTGGTCCATGTTGACATGGGTACAAGTGTAGTGTCCACCACTAAACTTAGACCTTCCTTGATTGTGTCAATGGCATAGAAACTGTAAGCTGGAATGAGCTTGAGCCCTGTATTGCACTGCCAATGATGGACCAGTCACCTGCTGTAGGTGGAGAAATTGAGAAATGATCAGCACATTCCCCTTTTTGAAAAATATGTCGTTTTCTACACCTGGCCTGTGGACATTGTGACCAAATACATCCACGTGCCTAACACTCACTTTACCCTTCACCCATTTAGTGGAGACTCTATACTAGTGTAACACCCTATCCCACCCAGCTACCAGAGATAGGGTGTGCAACAATTTACAATCTCTATTCACTCTCCCTGACAGGATTTAGACCTGCTCATAGAGTGTTAGCTCAGTGGGTTTTACCTTTCTCTTCTCTCAGGGTCTTTATCTTCCATGGGTTCAGGCCAAGGCTGTTAGGAGTGAATGATAAAACAAGGCACCAGGAACATTTGAACAGAACTCTTTATTGGGTGCACCACATCTTTCCAACATACACCAGGACAGGTCCCTGTCTGCATCTCCCACTGCCTCCATGGGCAGGACTAGAAATCTCCCCCCCCCCTTCCTTAGGAAACTCCCAGTCTTCAGAAGGAGTCACCACTCCCCCTAGATAGGGATAAATTCCACCCTTAAACCCTATGGGGTAAGGTAGAACAGACTCAGGAGTCAGCACTAGTTCTCTAGCCCATGGCTGACTGGAACTGCCTCAATTTGGAGGAACCCAGATCTTTATACATGAGGAGGAGCCAGACTATTCTGCCCAAGTAACTGGGCAGAATCTAATGTAGCAAGGCCCTCATCCGGTCATGTGATCCCAGCACCTTCCAGGCTCAGACATGTGCCTGTAAGTTGCTACATTATTGAAACACAAGGGGATATGATCTCACCAGCTTGTGACTTATTAACCCTGGCACTGTCTGCTGTTACCAGGACTGACATGCCAGGCCATAGAAATATAGCAGAGTGCTACACTAGCATACACACACTGGTTGTCCTATTGAAATGTACTGGTAACGTGTGTGTACTCAGGCCCTTTGTGATGGCATTACCATCCTACCTAAAGGACACAAAGGACGTCCTCAAAAGACTAAATGATGTCTGCATCAGCGACGACACGATTCTAGTGTGTCTAGACGTGGAAGGTCTGTATACCAGCATTAACCATGAATATGGCCTAATGGCTGTTTCCCACTTCCTAAAAACTAGGGGTGGCTGGTATACTAAACATAACTCCTTTACTCTGGAATTACTTGAGTTTGTACTGACGCATAACTTTTTTCTCTTTGATAATAAGATCTACCACCAAACAAGGGGCACGGCGATGGGCACCAAATGTGCCCCTACGTATGCCAACCTCTACCTGGGATGGTGGGAATCCCAGGTAGTATTCACTGAAGATATGGAGGCATATACAGAGCACATTGACCTCTGGGTCCGCTACATCGATGATGTGTTCATCCTATGGCGAGGCCCAGAGGGAACACTCAAAGAGTTCATCAGTACACTCAACGCCAACGAGTACAATCTCTACCTTACACTGGAATATAATAAGGACACTATATGTTTCCTGGACCTACAAATATCAAGGGGTCCTAATGGCCTTATCCACACTACAATCTACCGCAAGGCCACAGCCACCAACAACTTGCTGGAGGCAAGTAGCCACCATCCCAAATCCCAGATTAACGCCATACCGACAGGCCAGTTCCTCCGATTAAGAAGGAACTGTAGTACTGATCAGGAATTTGACCAACAGTCAAACAATATGAAACAAAGCTTTGTGGATAGGGGGTACAGCCGTAAGTGCATCAATAAGGCCTACAAAAGGGCTAAACACACCCCGCGTAAATCCCTCATTATGGACAAACCACCAAGTCTGAGGGATAGAGTAATACGCTTCATAGGCACTTACAACCGGGAGTGGCATCTGGCAAGAAATATTTTGAGAAAACACTGGCACATCTTGCGAGCAGATGACCTTCTGAAAGGAGTGACCCACGAGTATCCCTCCATGACCAGCAGACGTGCTAAGAATTTGCAAGATCTTCTGGTCCACAGCCACTTTGTGGATCAAAGACCGAGAACATGGCTACCGCCCAAACCCATGGGATCCTACACTTGCCAACGCTGTAAGGCCTGCCAATATATGAGAACAACTAAACAATTTGGGAACTGGAACAACTCTAAGATGTACCAAATACGCTGCTTCATTAACTGCCTCAGCATGGGTGTCATATACCAAGGCATCTGTATATGTGGGAAGGTGTACGTGGGAAAAACCAGCAGATGTCTAAAACAGAGGGTGCTTGAGCACATAGGCACTGTCAGGAACAAGTCCGACAAACCCCTATCGAGACACGTCAACGTGTGTCATGGCGGAGACTTAAAGGCTGTCACCTTCTGTGGAATAGACCATCTTACTCGGGGACAAAGGAGGGGAGATTGGGACAAAGCTCTCCTCCAAAAGGAGTCAAAATGGATCTACACACTCGGGACATTATCACCCAGAGGCCTCAATGAGGGATTCCTGTACACCCCTTTCCTGTGAAAATCTACACCTCTGTTATATCTGCTATATATCTGCTATGACTCTTTACAGCTGCAATCTATGACTTGGACATGACTTTCATCTTTACTGCCTCTGAGTACATCTCTCCCCACTTTACCACTAGTATCCTCACTCACGCCAATAGCTCTGCCATGACGGTATCAGGTATCTTCATAGTCCTGTACTTTGACCTTTGCCACTTAACAGTGGTGATATTAACTTCATTAGGGTACATCTGAACCCTACTATCATTAGTACATGATCATTTATTAGGCATTAACCTTGAGACTACCCCTGTAGCACAGACTGAGTCAATTCAGCTCTACTGTGCATATCTGACAAGAAGCAAAAACGAGACAACACATAAGTCAGATTTTTATTGAGTAGTGTGTTAGGTATGCAGTGACTCACACTGGTATACTCACTGTGTTCTTTAAACAGCACCAGGCATACCTCAGCGCACCAGGGGTTAAACTATGACGTCATCTCACTGGAGGCCCTATATATACCTGCCTACCTGCAGGGCTCCCTCAACTATACTTACCATTCGCCTTGAGAAAGCCCCTCGCGAAACGCGCGCGTCGGCTCCCTTCTCCCATGTGCACGCGCAGGCTTGTGACTGCATCCGCATTATGAAACTCTAACCGCGAGTTCATGCGGCAGCCTGCTCGTGCAGGATATACAGACTAGCAGTGCCCCGACGGTCATTGCAAGTCTCCTCTGTGTGGTGTTCTTTTTGGAGAGTGCTAATATCCTTGAAGTACTGATATAGTGACCCCCAGCAACACCATAGCTGCGCTGCTGTCAGGGATATTCTAGACAGCAGCACTTCAAGGGTCACTATTGGTGCTTACTCTCAGCTCACCCTCTGCTATGGGATTATGATTACTATCCAGCCACAGTGCCTCCCTTACATAAGTGTCTATAACCTCTACCTGCATACAGTCTATACACAGCACTAGAGGTAGTGCAGGGCACCTACCCTACAGTATATACAATAGAAGGTCACCTTAGTTCAGTTTGACACTTGGCCGGAGACACCCATATATATAGAGTGGTTAATTAGCTGACTGCACTCACGACTGCTGAGAATCATACTATACTCGTTCCCAGCGTCTACCAGCATATATATACATATCATACTTACCACCTTAATAAAGGAAGTACACAGACCATGCCAGTGTGTGATATGTTACTTCAGTACCTTTATTAGCACACCCAGGAACCCACACCCATCACAAAGGTCCACATCAGGATCTATGTGCCGTTTTGTTACCAGTGTTCCAATATAGTTATATCTGGTATATAAGATATTATCTGATCCGGAGCCAACACGGCTACTAGTATTCAGGATCAACCTACCTCCAGCACGTTGTTCCAACATCCACTATTTTAATATATGCTAATAATAAAGTTTATGTTTTAAATCACTCATCTACCATCAGAGCGTGAACCTGAGTGCTATACAGGGTTCTCTCTCTATTCCTTCACTAACGTGTGTAAGATGACCAACTTTGTAGTGTGTGGGCGATCAACACTGTATCTGCCAGAGATGGTTTCAATGTATCTAAATGTGAATGTAGGTTTCTGACAAGTAGTAGTTTGGTACGAATTTGTGATATTGTTTTGTGTGGTGAATTACAATATACAAAGAGGAAGGGATCCAAAGGGATTTTTACAGAATAACTTTCTGGGCTCTCAACCCTGACGGCCTTTTTAAAAGTTTGTACAAAATGTTCTGCCAGCACTTTGGTAGTTGAATAGTGAAGTGTTGAATAGTTGTGCCGATTTCAGTTTTTGTCACGATCTGTAGCTCTGTAGTTTTAGTGTGCATCTATAACCACCAAAGGCACCTTACCTAGGAAATGGCTAGCAAAATCAATATGGGGAGGTGGGTTGCTCCTACAGGTGTAGTTGGGTAGATCATGGTATATTTGTAACGCAGTTATAGTTTCAACAAGTATTAGTCAGGGCTTCAATATAGTTCCAAATTCATGCGCTCCTCACTAAAGTGAACGACAAACAGACAAACTCACATTTAACACAGATACAAGGGACAAAAAAAGAAAGCGACGAGAAAATAAAAAGAGAACCAATAGGGCAATATGTCTAATGTAAAACATATAGGGCCTATTCACAAAGCAGTGATAGAATCAGTGCTTTTGCATCTGACTATGGGGCCTATGCTATAAGCCCCGAGGAAAAAAATTGCTGTGCCGTTAACACTGCCAGTTTTGACAGCGTTGCTATCACGGTATTCAGAAAGCCTCGAATACCTGTGATAGCAAAATTTCCCAAAATGGCGAGTAGCCGGCGGCGTGATGATCGCTTCTCTGAAAAGGGCTCATCCTGCGATTTCTTTCAGCCGCCTCTCACTGCTGAAATCTCACCAGCGACCAAAAGTTTTTAATATAAATGTTAATACTAGAGTAGATGAGCAGGGGGTCTCCGGAGCAGAACCGCGTTGATTTCAGGTCCAGGGACCCCCTGCTTTTCGAGATACAGGCCCCATTATGGGGTGTCTGTATCTCCTATGCATTTAAATGTCTTGCGTCACGTGACCATGGGATTTAAATCCATAGGAGATACTGGCTCCCTGTATCTCAGGAATTAGGGGTACCCAGACATCAAATCAACAAGGTTCTGCTCCAGAGACCCCCTTTACAACAGTATTAACATTAAAATTAAAAATCACATTTTGTTTTACCGTAGTGGCTATCCGCTATGGTAATGAAGCTGCTTTAATTACATTGTAATTAATAGTGTGAGGGAGCAGGGGGTCTCCTGAGATGAACTGCATTGATTTCTGGCACAGGGACCCCCAGCTTCCTGAGTTACAGCCCCTGGTATTTAAATCCCCCGGTCGCGTGACGCAGACGATTGAAAAATGGCGCCGGTACTGGCACCCGATGCCCCCTACCAGGGCTTGTAACTCGGGAAGCAAACTACAGTATGCGCGCAAACTACGATCTGCGCATGCGCGCCGGGCACAACTGCCCGTTCTGCGCATGCGCAATTTAAGATCCAAGATGACGACCCCCTTCTCGGTGCCGCCATATTGGTGGATCGCCGAAAAGTGGGGCGCCAAGAAGCAGGGCCCTGCTGTACATTAAAGCAGATTAATTACCTTAGCGGCTATCCGCTAAGGCAATGAAGGGGTTAACCCCTTTGCAACCCAGCCGGTAGGCCTAATAACCCATCCTGGGCCAAGTACCCCCTTCACCCAATCCCTCTATCCCCAATAAACATTCCAATACCTACTACCCACAATGCACAACCCATCCATTCCCTGTACCTCCACATAAAAGCATTTTTTATTATTTTATGCACAGGATTGATACCAGAGGCCGGCGGGTATCCTCAGGTTGTCCCCGCGGGTGTCTGGGGGGTCCTCGGGTGGTTCCCGTGGGTGTCTGTGGGTCTCCAGGTGGTCCCAGCGGATGTGTCTATGGGCTTCATGGTGGCCCCTGTGGTTGTCCGTGGGTCCCTGTGTGGTCCCCGCAGGTGTATCTGGGTCCCCACTGGCCTGCGGTACCAATCCTGTTAAAAAAAATTAAAAGTGCAATACATGGATATAAATACACCCCCCCCCCCATGCATACAGTACAGCAATGGCCAAAATTACTATTATCCACATATGGATAATAGTGCATTTGCCCATTTAAAATAAAACATAAACCAGCAGCATAAAGTATCTAAAACTTGCACTCACCCCTGCCAGCCTGCCAGGATGAAGGGCGTCCTCATCACCATCCATGTCCTCCATTGCCGAAAACAATACAATAAAAAATACAATCTAATGGCCCCTAACCCCTTAACCACCGTAGCGGTTATTAACCACTATGGTAATTAAGAGGTTAACCCACCCTCACCCAATACCCACCCTGGAGGCCTAAAGGGGCCCTACCACCCCCACTACCCATTCATTGGCACAGTGTTAAAGCATGCCTATATAATTCTGTCTTCATCTGTCAATCCAACCCCATGGTACGTCCCAACGGATGTTGTCTATTCGCCTTCTTCCTGTTAAATGAGGCATCCAGGCCTTATAAAAGCCTGTGCAGCCTCATTTGACGCCAAGAAGCTGGAAAGTGAAGACCTCCTAACCCAATAGGATTACAATGGCGTTACAGATGAAGATACAGAAGAAGAAGAAAGAAGACCCCCAAATGGATTTCAATTAACAGATGAAGATAAAAACAGAAGAAAAGGATTTGGGCATTTACCTAATGCCCTTTGCTGTTTTGTATCATGGATTTGTTGAGAGCTTGCTGAGACCACGGGAATCGGAGGGTGAAGACATCTAAAAGTAAGAAAAAACATTGAATGTATATTATTTTTATTTTCCAGGTTTTTTCATTGTATTTTTTTTTTTCATTTTACATTTTTTCATTGCCCATTGATTGCCAATGTATTTATGTATGTCCCTTTAGGGCTATTCAAACAGTGACAAGCAATGCTTTTTTTGTCAAATGCTTGCTTTTATTTCTTTTAAATGTATTTTGGTTGTTTGCTTTTAAATATTGATGCTATTTATTTTGTGTTTTGATTTTGAATGATGGCATTTTTTGTTGCGCTTTCAATTGTTTATTTCTTGTTTTTTTTGTGTTTGCTTTTTAATTGTGGTTTATTTTTGGTCTTTTGATTTTTAATAATGGTGTTTATTTAAGTTTTCTTTTATTTATTGATTTTTTGGGGGGTGTTTTAATGTGTAATTCTGGTGTTTATTTGTTTATTGATTGATTGTAATTTTGTTGTGTTTATTGTTGTTTTTTTGGTGATTGTTTTGATTGAATTGGATATTGTTGGTGGTTGTTTTTTTTTTTTAGGTTGATCATTGACTGTCATAGTGTTAAATCATCATTATATGGGCATGATGTACCACTTGCCAATCAATTGGTTTATTGGCATTTCTAATGTGTTGATTTTTCTATGTAAAGTTTAATTTTGAATTTGGGCCTGTTCCCCTCCCCCATTTATTGCCAAATATGGGCTTGCTTTAACACTGTGCCAATCAATGGGTAGCGGGGGTGGAGGGTGGGGTGGTGTCCCCAGGTAGGGTGGGTGTGTAGTGGGGATGGGTGGGTGAACCCCTTAATTACTACATAGGTTACTAACCGCTAAGGTGATTAAGGGGTTAGGGGCCATTAGATTGTATTTTTTATTGCATTGTTTCTGGCAGCGGAGGACAAGGACGGTGATGAGGATGAGGACGCCTTCATCCTTGCAGGCTGTCAGGTGTAAGTGCAAATTTTATTTACTTTAGGCTGCAGGTTGATGTTTTATTTGAAATAGGCAAATGCACTATTATCCATATATGGATAATAGTAACTTTGCCCATTACTGTACTGTATGTGTTGGGGGGGGGGTTCCTTATATAGCAGTGTATTGCACTTTTTATTTTTGTCGGCACAGGATTGGTACTGTAGGCCAGTGGGGACTCCCAGACACCTTTGCAGACCACCCGAGGACCCCACACACTCACAGGGACCTCCTGAGGACCCCTGACCCCAGTGGGGCCCCCAGACACCCACCTGGAGGCCCCTGGACACCCGTGGGAACCACCTCTGTACCCCCATGGGGCCCCCGGACACCCGCAGGAAGCACCCGAGGACGCCCTCACACCTGCGGGGATGAACCGAGGACCCCCATACCCCCCGGACACCCGCGGGGACCACCCAAGGACCCCAGACACTCATGGGAACCACCAAGGACCCCCAGACACCCACATGGACTACCCGAGGACCCCCGTACCCCTGACGAGCCCCTGTACACCCACAGGGACCACCTGGGGACCCCATGACATCTGAGGAGCCCCCGGACACCTGCGGGGACCACCCGGGGACTCCCTGACACCTGTGAGGACCATACAGAGGCCCCCAGACACCAGCAAGAACCACTGACACCCACGGGGACCACCCAGGGATCGCCGGTCACTCACACGGCCCCCAAACACCTGTGGGGACCACCCAGGACCCAAGGACACTTGCGGGGACAACTCAGGGACCACACCCATGGGGACTAACCAAAGGCCCCCAGAGACTCACAGGAACCACCCGGTGTCCCCCGGAAACCTCTGCCGGCCTCCAGTATCAATCCTGAGCAGAAAAAAAAATGCTATTATCCATCTTGCAATATTTTTAGCACCAACCTTTAGCTGGTGCTAAAATATTGAGTGATTTTAAACTACGATATGCTTATCACTGCTTTGTGAATAGCTAATACTGGCAAAAAAAGTGATTAGGGCTTTCTTTGGCCTGTCGGACGACTTTTTTTGCCTCTGGCTGTTAATTGTCATTGAAAAGCCATTACTGTATTGCGCGATACTGCAGTGTTATCACTGCTTTGTGAATAGCAAAGGATACAGTATCACGCAATAAGGGCATTTATTGACCATTGAACCACTTATCACAGCTTTGTGCATAGGCCCCTATGTCCCCATGGTCTATAATTGGCATTAGCATCTGCTGTGCGATGTGCTTTCTGATCCACTGGCTTAAGAAGGATTTGTTCATCTAGCTTGGCATAGGTATTGGAGTAACAACAATAGGCAACCCAAATGTTAAATGGGAGCCAAACCAGGGGACTGGGCTAGAGTTGGTTCTGATCTGGAGTTCTGTCATTGATAGCTTTAGAAATATAACCTTTTTCCCCAATGCCAATGTAACAGTTTTGTCAGTGTTTAAAAATAATTTGTTTTGGGAAATCCAGTTTTCAAGTCTTAAAAAATCAGATTGAAATACGTGTCCAAGGTCAGAGAGGCTAGGGCTGTGTGCATATAAGATTGTGTCCTCCGCAAACATGTATATTGAAGCTCCCTTACAAGCTGGAGGTACTGTAGATCATTAATGAAGACTGACAAGATTAGGGCCCCCAGAACAGAGCGGGAACCCACAGGTGACATTCAAGGGGTTGGAGTTTGAACCCGAGATAGACACATATTGGGATCTACCCGATAGGTAGGAGTGTGTCAGGAGTCTTGGCACACGCCGACCACGGCGCGGCCCTTCCCTACCTCTCCCGCTGGCTGCGGTCTCCTCCGCCCCCGCTTTGCATCGCGGTCCGGCTCTCCGCCCCCCGCGGCTCTCCCACATGCCGCCAACGTCTCTGCCAGACGCGCGCCCGCTTCCCGTACAGGAGACGGTAGCCAAACGTCCATGGACACACATTTCCATGGACTTTATAGTTGAACTTCCACCTCCAAGAGTATGACCACCATTCTCGTCATTGTGGACCGGTTCACGAAACAAGCGCACTTGTCCCGCTCAAAGCTCTTGCTTCTTCTCCTGTTCTTTCGGACGTTTTCGCCAAAGAAGTCCTTACACTCCACGGTATTCCCACGTCCATTGTCTCCGATAGGGGTTCTCAGTTTGTCTCTAAATTTTGGCGGGCCTTCTCCAAATCACTCGGTATCTCTCTCTCGTTCTCCTCTGGTTATCACCCGCAAACCAATGGGCAGACTGAGAGGATGAACCAAAATCTGGAGCAATACCTAAGATGTTTTATATCCGAGACCCTTGACGATTGGACTGATTTACTACCCTGGGCAGAATTCGCGATCAATTCACATAAGAATGAATCTACCCAAGTATCCCCATTTTTTGCGAACTATGGTTTTCACCCCGCTTGTCTTCCCATCTCTAGTATTTCCTCAGGGGTACCAGCAGCCGACTCTGGGATATCCGTTCTTCAAGACTCCTGGAAGAGAATTCACTCTACTCTCGCTGATGCTTCTCAAAGGTACAAACTTCAAGCCAATCGGCATCGTCAAGACGCACCTGAATTCAAACCGGGGAGTAAGGTGTGGCTCTCTGCCAAGAACATCCACCTGAAAACTCCCACCCCGAAATTGGCACCCAAATTCCTGGGACCCTTCGAGATTCTCGAGCGTATCAACCCAGTCACATATCGCTTACGACTTCCTCCGACCATGAAGATACCCACAGCATTCTGCGTTTCGTTGCTCAAACACTACATCCAGAGCACCTGCTTTCCGTCCAAAGACCCTAAGCCTAAACCAATCTCCATACAAGGACAACCTGAGTTCGAGGTTCAGGTCATCCTGGATTCCCGTTTTTCCAGAGGTCGTTTACAATTCCTGGTACATTGGAAGGGGTATGGTCAGGTGGAATGATCCTGGGTTCCGGTGGACCAAATTCATGCTCCTGTGTTGCTCAGACGCTTTCATCGCAAGTTTCCCCACAAGCCTTGGATGGATCGTCCTGAGTCCGATCCTTGAGGGTTGGGTACTGTCAGGAGTCTGGGCACACGCTGCCCTCAGCGTGGCCCTTCCCTACCTCTCCCACTGGCTGCGGTCTCCTCCACCCCCGCTCTGCATCGCGGTCCGGCTCTCCGCCCCCCGTGGCTCTCCCACACGCCGCCAACATCTCTGCCGGACGCGCGCCCGCTTCCCTTACAGGGGGCGCACCACACGACTTAATTTATTCACCGCACAAGCAGTGTAGCTCCACCCTCCGGCCGTCTCAGCTCCCAGTCTCACGCCCTCATATTTTGCACCTGCAACAAACCCGGACATTAACCCCTGCGCTATCACAAAGGGTTCCTGGGCTTGTCTCTGCCCTGCCTCCTCCTCTCATTGGTCCTCCTCACTTTATTACCCATGTGTCACGGGAGACTCCTGTGGCGGGCAGGATCTCGGTGGCCAGAACAGCAGGAGTGTAGTAGAGGTCACAGGCAGAGATCAGAGGCAGGCGGCAGATAGGGGGGGGGGGGAGGGAGGGAAGGGAAGGGGGGGGGGGGAGGGAAAAGGGGGAGGGGTATAGGAAAAATAAATCTAATGAAACTAAGTAAATTATTTGTTAGTAAATATATACGTTTCAAAAATCAATCATAAAAAAATATTTAATCATAAAGAAAATGTTTTAGTTCCCACTCTACATTAAGGCCACAAGGTTGCAAACTGTTGAGGGAGAAAACCCATGACATCTCTTTCTTATTTAAACGGTTAAGTCTATCCCCACCTCTTGGGTGGATGGGAATGTGTTCAACACCATAGTAAGAAAAGTTCTTTAATCCCCCAAGTGGACATAATGAAAAATGTTTGGAGACTGGATGGGAGAGATCACGTTTATGAATAAGTCTGACATGTTCAGAGATTCTGACATATAAGGATCTTATTGTTCTTCCCACATATCTTTGTTTACAGCCACAGGTAATGACGTAAACAACATGTGTGGTTTGGCAGTTAATGAATGTATTTATCCGATATTTGCCATTAGGGTATAGTATACGGATTCTTTTAGTTGGAGAGGCATACTTACAATAATTGCAAAAACCGCATTTAAAGAACCCTTTTGGTATGTTCCCAAGTTTAGAATCTTTTGATAAAAACATACTTTTAGATACTGATGTAGCAAGTGTGTTGGCTTTTTTGAAGGCAAATCTAGGACCCGAATTAGTATATTGTTCAAGGTCTGTGTCCATTTTCAGTACATTCCAATGCTTCTGAATGATCTGTTTTATCTGGAATGCTTGTTTGCTGTATTTTGTAATGAATAGAGGACTATCCATAATAACTGTTCGTTTATCTTTTTTACTCTTTTTATGGATTAGCAAGTCCTCTCGTTTCATCAAATCAGCATTTAGAAATGCCCTTTCAACAACATCTTGTTTATAACCTCTAGAGAGAAATTTTAAGCCCAAAGTCTTGGAATGTTCCAAAAATGTATCCTGGTTAGAGCATAGACGCTTATATCTCATAAATTGTCCTTTAGGTATACCTTGGATCAATGCATTGGGGTGACTACTACTGGCATGCAAGTATGAATTTCTAGCATGGGGTTTCGTGAAAATATCTGTCTGTATACCTGTTGTAGGATCACCATGGATGGTCACGTCAAGATAATTTATTTTTTCAGTATGTGTCTCAAAAGTAAAGTGAAGGTGAAGATCATTGCAATTGATGTCGTGAATGAAAGAGTGAATGCTATCAAGATCACCATCCCATATGAAAATTAAATCATCTATATAGCGTTTATAATAAATGATATTGGAACGAAATTTATTAGTGCTACCATAAACGTGTTGAGATTCCCATAAACCCATAAAAAGATTCGCATATGAGGGTGCAAAAGAAGTCCCCATTGCTGTGCCTTGTGTTTGTAAGAAAAACTGTGAGTCAAACAGAAAATAATTGTGAGTCAACAAGAAAAGAATAGCGTCATTAATAAAAGTGGTTTGTGCAGTGGAAAGTGGTGAAAGTTGAAGATAGTGATATATGGCACGAAGTCCATGTTGGTGTTCGATAATGGTATACAGTGACGTGACGTCCATGGTGACCCAAGTATACCCTGTTTTCCAAACAACATCCCCCAATGAAAGTAGCAATGATGAAGTATCTTCAATAAATGAAGGTACATTTTTAACAATTGGTTGAAGGAATTTGTCCACGTAGCGTGATACACCATCTCCCAAAGATCCAATACTGGCCACTATGGGACGCCCCGGAGGGTCCTCCAGTGATTTGTGGATCTTTGGGAGATGGTGAAACACAGGTACAATGGGAGACTCACATGCCAGGAATTGTCTTTCCTTGTTCGTTATAACATATAGTACGTCACCCAGTTCAAGCAATTTCTCAAGCTCACCAAGAAACCTTTGAGTCTTCGTTGATTCTCCTATCCTATATTTCTGGGTTTGTTATTAAACTTAAATTTAGATTTATATTACTTGTGCTTTATTTCAGCTCAAGGTGCATAGAATTCATATCTTATTGACCTGTCATTTATGTATTTAACTGAGACATTTAGACTTATGTTTATGTTCCTAGTCATAATGATTGGTCTTTTTTACATATATATCTTTTGTTTTAACATGTTTTTCTGACATCTATGTTCATCTATGCACTAGGTCTGACACTGAGGTTGTTAATGTTCATTATGTTGGATACCTGATATTCATTGCATTGAACAACATGTACAGCTGTCCTTAGTTTGCTGATGTATAAATGGATGTCTGATGATGCAAGCGAATCACTCTTTTGACAAAGGCCTTCCAGGCCGAAACGCGTCAAGAGGTTTCGCTTGCACCTTGTGCAAATAAAGCTTTTTTACTTTTCCTATATCAGCCTTCACTTTCTTTTTTGGTGCTGTGCGGCGCATTTACTCTTTTTCTAAGAGATTATCCATGCTGATTCACTGCGCGCCTGCACGCTGAGTCACTGCTGGGTGTTCCTGGCTGTCGGGTCTGCCGTGACGTCACTCAGAAGCACCATCCATGCCGCCGGTCAGGTGACCACCCTCCGCATCGGCGGGCAGCGGGTTGGCGGTGAAGCAACGAGATCCTGCGACGGAGAGACCCCAGCCTATCCAGGAGGAGCGGGAGCATACAGCACAGCAATTTGAAAGACCGGACATCAAGTATTATACGTGAGTTTCCCGTGTTCCAGCCTCATAGTGCTCTTGGTGAGCCGGTTGGAGGGAAGGATACATTTTCTATACTGCTATACGATTGAATACAGCCGGGGTCTATGTGATTTATTGTATCATTGCTCACCAGCAGGACTATGCTTTATTCTGAGCGCCTGGAGGGTTAGTCCATTGATTTACCCATCTGTATAATATTCGTTATCGATCTGGCTCGTCTACCTACCCTCTCTGGCTCCCCGACCTCGGCTTCCACTCGACTACGCTTACCTCTTGTACCCCTTGAACATGGCACTTGGACCCCTACTACCTGGAACTCCGTTACCCTCGACCTTTGGCTTTGGAACCTACTACGACATCGTCTCTACACCCGGATCTGGCAAGTACCCTATCTACCCTAGTATCCCTGGCCAAGCCCACGCAACCCAATCCACACTCCAGGCATGCTCCCTCTGCTGCGGGTGCGTGGTTACTCACTCTCCACCTCAGTATAGGGGGTTTATCTGGTCTGCGGGCAGAACAGCGTGACAGAGTGAAACCAGTTTAAAGTGTGTTCCAGAATTCCAGACCTGAAGCTTGTTTAACAAGATGCCATAATCAACAGTATCAAAAGCCTTTTCAAAATCTAGGAATATTGCACCATTTAGTTATCCCAGTTCCATTCCACACTGTACCTCATTGCAATCTTTTAAGAGAGTAGTTACTGTTTTGGTGAAAGTCAGATTGGAGTTGGCTAAGGAAATATTTCTTAGTATAGTAATCACTTAATTGGGAGTGGACACATTTTTCCATGACTTTGGAGAAAAGAGATTGGCCTGTAGTCAGAGACAGTATTTTTGTCCCCACTTTTGAAGATTGGGACAACTCTGGCAGTTTTACAGGTCTTAGGTATATGGCCTGTAGACACAATAAAGTTGATTAGGGAACCAAGTGGTATTGCAATGGCTGGGTCACCGAGTCATAGGAACTTTGATTGCAGTAGGTCAGGTCCACATTGGCTGTTTAGTTTTAGTGTGAGGAGCGCCTGTGTAATCTCCTCTTCAGATATTGGGACAAATGGATAACTGTAAGCACTGTTAGAAAGGGGTGGGGCTATGGTTCTTCTCCCAGGTTGAGCTTCATGATTGTAGTTCGGGTTGCACATTGATACCAGGGAAGTAGAACACCCCACAAAGTATTTATTTTATGCATTTGCAATGTCAGTGTGATTTGTCAGAGTAATTTCCTCCTTTTTGATATTAGCTTGTTGTTGATGGCTAGAATGCTGAAATATATTGTTGATTACCTTCCAGAAGTTTTCTGAATTTGATGAAGATTGTCAGAGTAATATTGGGCTTTTGCTAGTCTTGTTTGCCTTGTGTATGTATTCCGCAGACATCTGTAGTTATTAAGATCCTTGGTAGTGCCATTTTCTTTGTAGCTTTTCCACAAGGCATCTCTAAAATGGTAAAGCGCATTAAGGAGAGTTGTAAGCCATGGAATGTTGGCCCCCCATACTCTTATTCTGCATCGTGGGTCATTGGTAGTGCAAAGTTTTAAAAAATAATGAAGCACCGAATCAGGGTCAGGTATCAGGTTGATACTGTACCAAGGGTTGTTGTAAGATCAACCCCAAACTTTTGTGGGTTAAAGTTTCTAAATGTTCTAATGAATACTTTGCCCCATTCAATAAAGTAGGTTTTCACTTGGAAATGTCTGTAGAGCTACATCAATCATTCAAACAGAAAAAAAAAATCAGAGTGGAATGCAAATGCTTGTTAACTTACTTATTCACAGACTGCTCGATAAGCTGTGAACTCCAGCGAAAACAGGATCAGATGTGACAATATCGGATTTTTGTAAATGTCAGACAAAAGCCAAATACCACGTGCTATGAGACAGTGACACGTACATCATGACATTTTAACTTAGTCAATGGAGGATGGAATGTCAATAGCTCCTATCAAAAAGAGCCTTAAGAAGACTGGAGCATGATGGCTGTGATACACGTAACAAAAAGTGGCATCAAACGAATCTTCACTTCATCAGAGGGTCACATTACTCATCTATTGTTTAAATTAACATCAAGAAAAAATAGATCAACTTGATTAGTAGCTGAATACATTATTTATTTATTACTTTATTAACACTAAACATTGTTAGCATCATTAACACTCATTCTTGATTTTAAACCTTTTATTTTAACTTATATTGTAAGCCACAGAGGCAGTTTAAGAAATACATTAATAGGTCGATGTATCAAAGTGGTGCAATGTAGGGGCAGCAAATTTGCACTGTATGTACAGTATTGTCATGTACGGTGCACCTGTGAGCACATAACCTGCAAACGGGACAAGGGTTAATACACAGCTCTCTAGTTGGCTCACTTTTCACTTTGCGCAAAGGTCCCTCAAATGAACAATATCTCCACCTCACTCCATACCAATATACCATATGTCATGAACAGCACATGACTTAGATCTGCAACCAGGGTTAATACACATGGGTACGCTAGCCAACCCACATTTCTCCTCCACAAGGTACTTTAAATGAATTCATATTTACCCTTTACTCGATTGCAATCATATCTATACGCTGCCACCACACAAGAAATATCAAATACAATTATTTGCAGAGTCTAATATCCCTGTTTATTAAAGAAAAACTATGAACACAAAACACACAAAAATCTGTTGTAGCAAACTGTGCCACAATCACAGTTGGCCTGAGAAAGTATACACAAAGTATATATACCTTAGGGCTGGGACCCGCTGCGCCCGGCGGCGCGGATGGCCGCGCGAGCGTTCCCCACCAGCAGGGGAATCCTCCCGAGCCGGTCCCAGTCCCCCCTCGCTGACGGCTCACTACGCACTGTGACGCGTCAGCCGCCAGGGGATTCAAGAAAATTGTGATCCCGAGCGGTGACGCGTCACGTGGTGCGCTGATGAGAAAATCGGGGGCGGGAGCGGGAGCTGTCATCAGGCAGCTTCCTACTCAAGGTAGTGTGTGTTTTTGTGGCAGAAGGGGGAGGGAGCTGCTTACCTTACAGCAGCCCGCAGCAGCTCCCTCCTGCAGCCCGTGGAGGGAGGGGGGGTAGCGGGTCCCTCTGCTCAAGCCACGCCCCCCCTCCCACTCCCGCCCACCTCCCACTCCGGCTCCGGCTCCCTACAGACCGCATATCGCGGTCTGTGTCTGTCAGCGCCCCGCGCTGACTGAGGGAGCGGGGCCTTAGCCTTAGTCTCAGAACCTGATCATTACTCTGTGCAATGTAGAAATCCCATCCACTTTATTCAGAGAATTATTATTAACTGGGTAGCATAAACTGGGTATACAGCAACACATCAATATATAGTATATGCCTTCAGTGCTCTATATCACCAGCAGTTAGGCACACAGCCTCGTTGTTTGTGAAAGCCACTTTCATTACCACAGTACATTGCAACCAATCATAACATCTGGCGGTATGTACTTAATTTCGTACACGACTTAACCCTGTCAGCCTCGCACTGACCTAAGACTGGTACCTATCTAGGGCGGGTCGGCTGCATTCAAATACATCAGGGCTATTAGGATGTTATAACCAGTCCTGTTTACATCTTGTGTTTACCAATAATTACACCCACCTATCTTGTGTTTTTCTGTTGCGACATTTTGGTTGTATTCTCAAGTACTAAGGACAAACTACCAACACTGATATCTGTATTCTAGGATTGACTTACAACAATCCTGATTGCTAGAACCCGTCACGGCACCCACGTCCCATACCATTAGTGGTTGCCACGGCTTCAGCAGTGGGGTTCTGCTGTTATTTGTTTAATTCAATTTTACATTTGTGTTGTCTATACATCATTGCTCGTCTGATTATTTTAATGCCTATTATCCTATTAAAGTTTAAGTTTTAATTACTACATCAATTCCTCACAATTTGATTTGAGTGCTGTACTATAGGGCTCTTTTCTTGCCTAGGCAAGTTTTTGGATATATTGTAGCAAACTGTGTCCACCTCTTACCCATGCATTGTGTGGTATGATTTGATTTGTCTAATCACAACGGTGGCAGATATCCATTTGTTACTCTTATGAATTGCTGTCAGGCCCACAATTTCTTAGATTTAATAAAGTCCTCCAACTAAGTGGTGACCTGTTTGTAACCTCTATCTGAGATATACAAGGGATAATTCAAGACTGTTACAGTTTTTTTTGAGTCTGACAGCCCAGGATCTGGCTATCGTCCCTAGCCCTCTAGACTACCCATATTTCCTATTTAGTGGGCCATCCTTGAAACCCCCCAAGTAAGCCCTCTTTGTAGTTCAGCACAGATACAGGAAGGGTCTTGACTTGTCATAAACACAATATCTTGTATTTTGAAGACAAACTGGAACCACATTAGCCCCTGAAGCACCATGGTGATTAAAATACTTAATATTCCCAGCCATTTTTATTACATGTGTAGCCAAGTTCCCCTGGCTATATCCTTTCACTGGCCTCAACACTATAAGTCTTGATAGGAACAGGCAGTGGGGTTACACTCCTGCGCAGGGCCTAGCCTGCAGTTGCAGACTGGATGGGTACCATGTTGTCTTATCCAGGGGAATAAGGCATAAACCGGTAGTTGGAATGTCATACCTGGGGAGGGTACTGACTGGTTCACATGTACAAGGTGTGATGCCTGTCAGTACCTAGACCTGCCCTGTTATGGGGCGGGGTTACAAGCCCACCCCCCAGGTATAAAAGCAGACACTCCACCAAATTGAGTGGTGCTATGATTAGGCTTTGTGGTATGCTGTGATACCCTTTTCCCTACAAGAGGGTAAAGGAGCAAAAGAGGGAGTCTTGGGGCCTCAAGCCCCTGGGGTCTGCTCCAGGGAATTGAGATGATGCTATACTTTCTACCCAATAAACATGCCATTGTACCAGCTATAATGTGTGGTCATTGTGAAGGAGAATTGCCTGTCGGGACCATCCAGCTTCAAGCAGGATCCTCATGAGATGGAGGCGTTGCACCCTGAGAAGGAAAAGCCTACCTTGTTGCTGCTCCCACATAACATCCATGGAGCAACTCAGACCTCCTGTAACCAGCAGGTGAGCTACAGTACCAAGGAAATACCCATGTTGTGGCCAGATCTCCCGTGGCAGGGGCAAACACACATGTATTAAATATCACCATATCATCATCAAGAATAAATATCACCATAGAGCAAAATAAAAGGGGGTGGAGGGGAAAGAAGGAGAAGGGGAAAAAACATGAAACAAAAGGGAAAAAATCACAATAATGGAAAAAGGAAAGCAAACTAGGGGGGCAACATTTCGAAGGGTGATCTCTTCATCTGGCCCATTCCCCCTGGTCCCAAAGGGTCCCAGAGGTACTTCCCTAAGCCTTCCATCCCCACTGTCAAATTATCCCCCACTCAGCTAAAGATATACTGTAAATCAAAAGTCTAAAGAGGGCAAATCACATAAGCAGATATCAAATATCAAACAATAAATGTGAATACATGAATATTGTGAAAGACAAAGTACATATGTAGATATCAGATGTCAGACAGTAAACAAGTAGAAGCAAACCCTCTATCAACAGCTCCTAGTGCCCTGTGGAGTGCTTGGGGGCACTAGGAGCTGTTGATAGAGGGTTTGCTTCTACTTGTTTACTGTCTGACATCTGATATCTACATATGTACTTTGTCTTTCACAATATTCATGTATTCACATTTATTGTTTGATATCTGGTGTCTGCTTATGTGAATTGCCCCCTATAGGACTTTTGATTGATATCTTTAGCTGAGTGTGGGATTATTTGACAGTGGGGAGGGAAGGCTTAGGGAAGTACCTCTGGGACCCTTTGGGACCAGGGGGAATGGGCCAGATGAAGAGGTCACCCCTCGAAACATCGCCCCCTAGTTTGCTGATTTTTTGATTTTTGATTTTTTGATTTTTTTTCCTTTTGTTTCATGTTTTTTCCCCTTCTCCTTTCCCCTCCACCCCCTTTTATTTTTGCTCTATGGTGATATTTATTCTTGTATTGGGGTATTGGCTATTGTTGCTATATTTTCAGTTTATTATTAGTGTCATTAAATTATTCATATTCCCTACACTGGTATTCGCTTATATCTGTAGCTGTGAGACTATGAGAGTGCTGTGAGAGTGCTGGTACTATTTTTTGGTTTGTTAGTACTTCTGAAGGGAATTAGGGTCCCTTCCTGTTCCGTGCACCCTGCAACCTTGCTGAGTTATTGTGTCAGAGTGATGTCTATCACCCCCCTTTCTACCACAATGGGAGTCTTTGCTTTGATACATCTACAACAATTTATTTGGCCCATAATTGCACCACTTTTATCTTTATACATATGCCCATAAATATTTAGAATTACAATTGCTAAAATCCTTCATAGGTACTGTTTGATTACTAATCTTGGATTATTTATTAACCTTTTTTTCTTATAGGTATTTACACCATACATATACATATATATATATATATATATATATATATATTTATATATATATATATGTATATATTTATATATATATATATATATTTATATATTTATATATATACATATATATTTATATATATACATATATATATATATATATATATATATATATACTGTGTTCGACAAACCTATACATTTGTTCGCCCCGGGCGAGTGGATTTAACCCCCTGGCGAGTAAATATTGGCCCAAGCAGCACACGTTTGGTACTAGGTGGCGAGTAGATTTTTTTGTGTGGCGAGTAGATTTTTTGGTGATTTGTCAACCACTGTTTTTATATATATATATATATATATATATATATATATATTTAGCCAGGTCCCCTGTCGGTGCGGGCACGAGCATAGCGCGCCTCTCCATTGATGCGGCTGGGTTGCCAGGGACGCGAGCGGGGCGGTTGCCGGGGACGCGAGCGGGGTGGTTGCCGGGGACGCGAGCGGGCCGGTTGCCGGGGACGTGAGCGGGCCGGTTGCCGGGGACGCGAGCGGGCCATTGCTAGGGCCGCGGTCGCGTCGTATGGGTCCCGGCGGCTCGCGGAGCAGGGCACTGCCAGGGATAGCACTGTTGCGCATGCGCAGGAGCTCTGACAGCGCGGGAGGACACTGAGAGGTCGCGCATGTGCAGGATGGGGCAGTCCACCCCCAGGGTGCACAGGGGCAGAGACACGTGACCCCAGGGAGCCAATAGGGCTACAGCATCTCCCTGCAAGGAGATTGATAGATTTCGCTGGCAGAGAGCACGTTGGCAGTTGCTGACCGGAGCAGCTAGGGGAAGGAGGTAGGGTGCAGGAGTCAGTGACTCCCTGCACTAGGCCAGCAATTCCCCTAGGCCCCAGATAGCCCTGAGTCACCCTAGTGGAGTGTTGTAGGGACAGGCCCTAGGTTAGGGACTCTGCCCCATTAGCTATTTGTTATAGAGTGCAACGAACATTGTGCGTCTTGCTGGGAGAGAGCTGGACTACTATCAGAGAGAGATCACCTCTGATGGATCATCCTGCGGTGGATCACGGATATCGTGCGGGAGTTCGCCTTGATCCTTTGTGAAGTTCGCTGCAGGTCCGAGCACTGGAGTGCTCAGCAGGTAACCCATAACCTCACGTGCACCAACAAGGCCTATCACCAGACATAGTGGCTGCGCAGTCACACACACACTTATATATGACTTTGGAGTGCGAGACATTTGGTTGGGGTTACTGGACACGGGGTGGGATCATTCTGTGGAAGTGGCGCATAAAGTGTTAGCGTCCGCCGTGGCGCGTAAAGTGTTAGCATCCACCGTGGCGCATAAAGTGTTGGCGTCCGCCGTGGCGCAAGATAGCGTTAGCGTTGTGTGAGACGCAGTGGTTAGTGTCTTCTCTAGAGAGGGACACCTGTTATATTCAGTGTGATGATATATGTGTTTCTTATGCTCCAAAGTAAAAGGTATTTGGTTATCTCACATACGTGTATATGGTTATTGTATGATGTACTGCGATGAACAATTCCTGCTCTGCTAGGAACCATCGCAGGTGGAGGCGCTGCACCGAGTAAGTGGTTACTCATAGTATCATAAATGCCCCAGGTTTCCCATTGGCGGAAGCTCAGCGCTCCTGTGAGCCAACAGGTTAAGCACCACACGCAGGTAACACTGTATGTTCTCCGCCCCCACACTATAATCTGCGATTGGGTGGGGGAATACCCGTTACATATATATATATATATATATATATATATATATATATATATATATATATATATATATACACATTCCCCATTGATTGTTATCCCAAAGGGAGAAGCGCAGGGCTTCTCTTTCTGTTTTGCACATTTGTATGGCCAATTCCTTCACTAGCTGCATGCTCCTTATACTGAGAAGCGCGGTGATTATATTTGTTTTACATTATTTGTTGGGTCGATTTTAATCCTTAGCAGCACGCTCCTAGAGGGCAACACTACTATGGTGTAATTTTATATATTTAGCCAATCATCTGCAACTGCTTATTGAGCAGTTTGTGGCAGGCCAGCCCCTCCTCTTCTAGGTATATAATCCCAAAGCAAGGTCCCATTATTTCACTTCACTTGCAGAGATGTGAGTATCTGTACTGGTATATACCAGTTTTTAACTGCACTAGGTTATATAAGCATATGCTTTGATATTCTAAACCCTTCTGGGCTTATTTCACATAACACTAGTATGTATTTAGCGTAGGGACCTGCTATTGAGACTTACCTTGACGTGGTTAGCAGGCTTGGCATTATTTGATCAAAGGATGTATACCAAAAGTCTCCTTTTTTCTTATAGGTATTTACACCATACATATATACCCATTCCCCATTGATTGCTATCCCAAAGGGAGAAGCACAGGGCTTCTCTTTCTGTTTTGCACATTTGTATGGCCAATTCCTTCACTAGCTGCATGCTCCTTATACGGAGAAGCGCGGTGATTATATTTGTTTAACCTTTAACATCATTTTTTTCTTAAAATACTTGTCTTTTAAACAATTTTTAGATCATCAACTAGCTCTCCAAAAATTGTATCCAGGAGAGAACCCCCCCTTAAACTTTCTACATGCTACTTGGGGATTATCAAATCTAAATTGAGATTGGGACAGGAAACACAGCAATGAAAATTGCCAGGAAAAAAAAACACTTTGCCAACATTACCTGCCCATCTTCCATGAAATATTACATTCAATTAGATCATTTGTTTTATTTCATAATTAGGATTAATTTGTGTCTATCCCAAGCAATTTTGAACTCCTTACCTCTATTAGCTTCCACCACCTCTGTTGATTGACAGAGCTAGCTTCAAAGGCATTCTCTGGAGGGTTCTGTAAGGTTCAGGGGGCATGGGTTAGAAGGTATTAAACCAAAGAGTGCCTTTATTAAAAATGAGAATATCATGGGATGTCATCTCCTCTGCATAATAAGAGTTACAAATCTGTAATCGCGTCACAGAATGGCAGGTACTGACACTACACACTGTATGTTTAAGAGGTACTAAGGGACAGATATCCATTTGTCAATCAAATTTAGGATTAAGATGGTCGTGATTAGTCTTGTTGTTACTGTGATGAGCGCACCTAATCGGTTAATGTAGCTCACATGTATCTATGTATTACAGAAGGGAAGTTATGGGTACATTTAGATATTGAGGCAGGATCTAAACGTCATTTTTGTTTAGTATAGTTTTTACTCTGTCATAAAACTGTCAATAGCTGATTTACGACGGGTGAACTTATGTTGTTTCCATGGGGAAAGAATGTATTTAGGTCTTAGCAAAGATGATGAAAATCAGATTTCAACAGAGGTGTACTTTGGACCAAATACGTGATATCTCTTTCTGTGCCAGTGACCTCTCTGGGAGAAACCTATGGCATTTGGGTAATGTACTGTATAGGGTTTTCTGTTAAGTTATATCCATTTACTTTGAGAAACTGTTCTGCATTAATTGTATTGGCAGAAATATCGGGGCGCAAATTTCATCCAGGGACATAAAAGAAATAAATAACAACAACAGTGCAACACAGTATACACAATCAGAAACAGATGTGGATGATTCTTTGAATGTTAAACTCACATGCTTCACGTGATAATCAGGCAGTGGGGTTATATAGAGGAACCAACTCAGAAGATCATCAAGGTATATTCTTCATACAGCCAGAAACGATTTTCCATATAACCAGAAGAGAAGAGAGGGAGGGGATTCCCACATAGAGGAGGCAAAGCAAATATAATGAAGATTGCTTTTAATTAATAAAAACAAAGTAATGCACTTACATACAGATGCAAACACACAATAGAATACACCGCTCACTAAATTAATTATAATTATATTTTATCAGTCTTATCAAAAATGGGTGCTACCTATGTACTGAATTAATTGGTTAGAACACATAGACGAAAGGTTGACTGAGTCAAACTGTCATCTACAGAAAGTACATTCGCGGTGCACACCACACTAATTTTTTATTTTTTTGTATTACTGTGAATATTTATAAGTGAAAAAAACGTGATAGTGAAAAAATGATAAATAAAACTTCATAAAATCTGACACGTGATGCCTTGACCTATAATTGCTGCTGCTGCCATGAATTAACCGCTAATGACAATGTAGTTGGTAAGCAACTGTAAGACATTATTGATCAGTTATACAGTATACTGACATGATCATTGCCTAATACTATGCTACTTTTGGCAAAGGGCATGATCACTGAATATAGTGAGTCCTAATTTGCAACAATGTCACTTAACACTTCATTACTAATCCCATGCATATATACAGATATGGAGTCATGCAGTTAACTGGCTCCCATATAACTGTGAGTTAACATAAATAGTTTAATGCAAACTCCCTTGGAATATAATATTGTAATTCTCAGTTAAGTCATATGCACAGGAGACCATACTGATGAGCAATGATTGTAGTAACATAAATCACAAGGTTGCAAGAAATGAGAGTACTATGGGGTCCCTTGTCTAGCTAAACTCAAATATGACAAAGCTGCTTTTCTAAAGGCAGCGCAGTTCCAACATCACTGCCAAGGTTTGTTCTGGACTCCCTCTCATCAGATGATAATGCTTAATATACACTGATAGGCTTGCAAAAATGCTCATATGTTACAATTGCAGTATATATGTTTGTACAAAAAGTTATGTATCCAGGAGTTGCTCATACTCCATACTACAACTACGAGGTTAGGGTTATTTGCAGTGCTGTGGGATCCCTTCACTAAACTCAAATATAAAGAAATGCTCAATGCAAGCAGCGCAGTTCCAACATGACATTTTGCTACAACATATTTTTGTGTGTTATGCGCATAGTTTTTCTATTATAAACAGGGACCTGGGACCATTGCAAATATATTAACTTTACATCTTATTTTTATTTGCATACTTCGGGTGGTGGAAGCGTATAGATATGATTGCAATTGAGTAAGGGGTTAATATTAACTAATTGAAGGTACCTTGCACAGGCAAAAGGTGAGTAGGCTAGAGTAGCCGTGTGTATTAACACTGATTGCATATCTAAGTCACGTGCCCACTTGTGTGCTGTTAGTGTCAGGGCGTATATGGGGACCGATTTAGGGGAGATTGTCCAGTTCAGGGACCTTTGCAGAGGTGTAAAGCGGGACCACTTGCAAGTGGAGTATTAATCAGTGACACTCACATTCCCCCAGAGCTTGTAACCCTCCAGCTTCAGAGCATAACCTTTTCTTTCTATTAAATAAGCTTCCCTCCTATCCCTTGTTAATACGCTTAATGCATATAAATGTTTATATCATAACCTTTCGTTCTCCCTTCTATTCTTTGAATGAGCCATGAAAGAAATCTGCACCCAGAACACAGCAAAATGGCATACCGTACTAAGACGGAATGGGGCATTGGGTCACGGATGTCTCGTTTTTAGAGTATGGGTTGGGGTTTTAAGGCAAGGACTTAGGGTAAGGGGTTTTAGGATAAGGGGTTAAGGTTTTTAGTATAGGGGGTAGTGTAACTATCAGAGCTTTTTCGAGTAAGGGTAAGGTTAGGGACTTACCTTGGCAGCAAAACGACCAGCAGAGAGATGTCACGGCAGCGAGGAAAGTGGCTGCTAAACGCCAGCGGAGGTTTGGTCGTGTCCGAAAGGCAGCGACCAAATGTTCTAGGCCGGTTCTAAGGATGGCACAAGGGGCCTGTGTGTGTACTGAGTCTTGCAACTATAGCCTGGCCTTCGGCAGCTATTGCTAATTCTGGGCCTTTCCGCTGTCAGTCCTGTGGGAACAGGCAGTGGAAAGGTTAATTCCTTCAGTTAGCCTGTTTGCATTTCAGCTCTGAGTATTGTAGCAATATTCAGGGGCAGGCTTAAGCAACCTTTGAGCATGTTAATCCAAAGGGTGGATATGGGTTGGAACACCCCCTGATGTGTGTGAGCCAATCGGTATCCAGCTTTGAGTTGTAATGATTCAAAGCTAGAGACACTCCCTGAGGATATTCAAATTGAGACATGTTTCCTAAAATAAGTGATCAGTTAGGAAAATTAGTTAGTAGGAGAAGAGATATTGAGTAGAGCTGCCAGGGAATCGTTCTCTCCCTCTTATCCCACCTGGGTAAGGAGGGAGGGGAGTTATGCTGCCATGAGCAGAATGGCAGAGAAGAAAGAGCAGGCCTATGCTGTGATGCTGTACTATGCTATGATGCTGCTCTGCCAATAAAGAACCACAGAAAGAAGCTGCTGTGTGTGTATCACTGTTCCTGGTGTGAGAAGGAGAGATTGTCAGTGGGGGTCCCTCCTCTGGAGACCCCAGAGGATCCGTACTGGCTGGAGGCACTGCACCACCCAGAGAGAGCAAGGTAACCTGTCCCACACCACCTCCTGTCCCTGTCCTTGTTCTTCCCACAACACTGCGAAGCCCTCAGCCCCCCTGTTTGCCAGCAGGTCACAGCACCAAGACCGTGTACAGTAACCAGAAGGAGTGTATCCCCCCAATCTCATGTCGGGTGGGGTGAAAGAGGGTTACACAACAATCTCAGAACATCATCAGGACCCTGTAAAGATTACATTCCATGAACAATTCGGTCAAGTTTTTCTTTAAGATACGAAAACCCAGATAGTTAATAAAATCACCAAAAATGAATTGCTTATTAAGAGATGGACAGTAACTGGGTAACCAGGCAAAAGGCTTTTTCAAATGGATGTTGCCGAATTTGATGATGCCAGTAAAGATGAAACATAACTCATTGGAAATCATGACATACAGTCTCATATTAAGCCTACTGACTTAAATAAACACTGGCAGTTCAATTACTGTATGAAAGTTCAATCATTAGGAAGATGATGGAAAAAGAAGTATTTATTTTATAAAATTGCCCCTCGTTGCCTTAATACACAGACCCTGCGATATTACCAGCTATGTGAACAAAATAAAAATAAAAAACAACCTCAAACTAATCTGTAGCCTTGCAAAACCCAAGAGAACATTTTGTTCCTCCACAGAAAGGTAAACTACTAAAGCTTGCGTATGAAGGGGAAAAAAAGGAACAAAAGGCTAAAGCTAATTAAATTCGTGACAATTTCCAAGCAGAGCTGTATCAGCTTTCTCTTTAAATTTGCACTGCATGATTTAACTCTTTTTTTTCTAGATGGATCTTCAAAGCATTGTGTAAATCAGTCACCTGCAGCCCCATTAGATGCATTTTTAAGATTGCTTTAATCCAAGATAAACATCACATCTGTTGCTTAGTCCTACGATGAGCAACCTGTTTTTATAGAAGGAATGTTTCATTGCCAAATCACTAACTCAGAACTCTGGCTTGGCTAATCTAACTAGAGTATGTATCTGCTCCTTTCCACCTCTCAATGCCAGTAAAATATTTTATAGTATAAAGTGAGGGTTTTACTTAAAAGATATTAAAAAAATATTTGTGCTAGTAACTGTGGGTGTTTGTGCCAATAAGTGCTAAATGTTATTCAAAGTTTTTGGTACAGTACTAGCAATGTTCAAGTCACAATGATAAAGTACAAAAAAATATATCAATGGCGCTCTGCACTAAGACATTAAAAACATATATTATATAGTAATGGAAATATACAACCAGTGGCGTGGATGTTTCTCCTGGGAATGGAAGTTCCACAAGTGATGGGATACCATGTAAGGGAAAAAAATTCACAACATAGTGTAATACTGTTAGGCATACATACAAACATATAACATGAGACGGACACTGAGAACAACAGGTGACTAATTACAAACACATTTAATAAAGCATATCATTAAAAATACATATAATACATAAAATATAAAAATGTTAGGACACTCCAACTCAGGTGGGGGTACCTGCTTACCAAAAGTAAGAAGGGTTCAAGCAGTGGATATTTAAGAGTATCCCCTCTATGGAAGGCTGCTGCTGCTGCACCGGACTGCTGGGCTCACACGTATGTAGTGCACCGTGGGTAGTGCCTGCTACCTCTGGTTGTAGCTTCTGCCTCTATGCGCCGTGGACACGGAAGATTCTCGTGTCTGCTGGGGAATGGTAATCCCTTCCTGCTCGGCTGTAGAAAGCGCGCCAAACGGAGCTGTTTGTGGATGCGGATGGATATCCGCCCGGATTCGGCAGCCAACGGACATCTGCCAGCAAGTTCCAAGGGGGACAGGATTCACCACCGAGTATGGAGGACCTTTCAGAGACACCCTACGCGTTTCGAAAGTCTTGCTTTCTTCCTCAGGGGTAAACGTAGTATGAAAAAGTAGTCCCTGTATGTCCCGATATATATAGTCCCGGATTAAAGGTGCAGTACACCAGAATATCTTTGCTCATGCGCAGATGTATGCTTTGGGACTCTCAGCGTCTCAAACAAAAACATATACACAAATACAAACACAGAACATGAAAAGACAAGTTATACATTTCAAATGGTAATAATAAAGTTTACACTTTCTGAAGACTTAAATAATAACTATGAAACATAGGAAATATATAGCCCAATTTCAGAATCACTATTGATATCGTCAAACAACAGTTGTGAACCCTATGTAAGAAGCATGTTGAGCAGAATATACAATAACCTCAACAGTAGATCATATGAATAATGAAGAAAAATATATATACCCTTGTAATGGATGAAAAATGTGATGGTGCTGTGTAAATATACAAATATATGTTCCCATACATTGGGTAATGTTGTGATGATGTTGTGTAATTATGGATTTAAATCAAATATGTATATATGTGATTTGCGTGAAGTATTATAAACTTAATAACGTGTGTCTATTGTAAAAATTAATTTATATAATGAGAAAAGCAATTGTGCAATGGTGACCAAGTGATTATGTGAGTTACTTAAAGTGCATACAAATATGTATGCTGTGATCAGTGAAAATATATATGGCTAATACAATATTAATTTCAAGTGGACGCCAATCTTATGTCCTATTGTATATATAACTAATATGTGCTATTTACAAAATATATATATATATAGAGTGATTCTCCTGTGATAATCAATAAATTCAAATATAATAATATGCTATGCCATAGTCCTGTATAATGAAGATATAATATTCTATTTGTTGGATGGATAATTTATCTGTCCAGAAGGAAAGGTTTCAGATCGAATTCAATATTGAGCCCAAGAGGGGTGAGTGTTTTTAATTCGTAGATCCAAAAGGATTCTCTTTTGCCTAATGCCCCTCCCTTATTTCCACCACGCCAGTTTGTCGTGACTGCCTCTATCGCTACACATTTTAAACCTTTTGGGTTTTTGTCATGCACTTGGAGGAAATGGCTCGATACGCTATGTGTATCCAGGCCTTTTTTGATGTTGTAAATATGTTCGTAGAACCGACGCTTAATCGGTCTAGTGGTCATACCCACATACTGCAGACCGCAAGGACATTCAAGGAGATAAATTATATTTGTGCTTTTACATGTGATGTGTTGTTGTATTATATATTGTTTGGAAGTTTGAGTAGATGTGAAGGTGGTTTGTTTGGAGCTGAAACTACATGCTGTGCATGTATTACATGTGAAATACCCTTTTGTAACTTTTTTGTTTGTATTTGTTTGGAATCGACTGTTGGATCTGAGTGGACAGCTGGGAGCTAGCCTTTGGCCTATGTTAGGTGCTTTAGTGAATATTATTTTAGGTTTTAGTGGAAGTATTTTAGATAGATCAGGGTCTTTTCTCAGGATTGGCCAATATTTTTGAATAATCTTCTTAATTCCTGGTGCCATTTGATTAAATTGTGTGATAAATGGTAATTGGATATGTGTATTGGATGATTTGGGTTTGTATTTGAGAAGGGTTGATCTGTCTATTGCTTCAACCTCAGAGATGACTTTGTCGAGATGGTTAGATGAATAATTTCTATTGATAAATCTATCTCGGAGGTCCTGTGCTTGTGTATGGAATGCTTCTGGTGTGGAACTGTTTCTTTTGAGCCTGATAAATTGGCCTTTGGGGATGTTATCGATCCACGCAGGGTTGTGATGACTGTTGGCATGTAGATAATTGTTGGCCTGAACTTTTTTGAAATGAGTTTTGGTATGAATAGTATTATTGTGAATGTATATAACTAAATCTAAAAACTCTAAAGAAATATTACTAGAAACAAATGAAAATTTTAAATTAAATGGATTATTATTCATGTACAATTGAAAACTGTCCAGCTCCTCTAGTGACCCAGACCAAATAAAAATAATGTCATCTATGTAGCGCCGCCATAGGACCAGGTTCGCTCCAAATGGACAGTTGGACCAGATGTATTGATTTTCCCAACTGCCCATAAATAAATTTGCATAACTTGGAGCAAACCTGGTACCCATGGCGGTGCCACATATCTGTAAATAATATAAATCATTGAAATTAAAATAATTGTGAGAGAGTATGAATTGAATGCCTGTAGTAATAAATGATTTTACTGATGATGTGATAGATGGATCATTATCTAAAAATTGGCCAACAGCATCACAACCCTGAACGTGGTCGATAACAGTGTAAAGTGATGTGACATCAGCTGTAACTAAATAAAAATGTGATTGCCATTGAATGTCCTTGATTGTCTGCAGCATGTGGGTAGTGTCCCTGAGATATGAAGGGAGTTTTATGACATACGGTTGGAGATAATGATCGATGAATTGTGATAAGTTTGATGTAAGAGACCGGATGCCTGACACAATGGGGCGTCCAGGTGGTTGTTCTAGATTTTTGTGAATTTTGGGTATAATGTAGAAAATAGGAATTATAGGGAATTGGTTATGCAGAAATTCAAATTCCTGTTTGTTAATGGCATTGTTATCCAATCCTGTATTGAGAAATGTAAGTAATTGTTGTGAATAGTTGTCTGTAGGATTTGAGGGGAGGGGTTGGTAAGTAGAGACATCTTCAAGAATACGCATTGATTCCTGAAGATAGTATGTTTTATCCATAATTACCAACCCCCCTCCTTTGTCAGCTGGTTTCATTACAATCGAGCCATTCTCTCCAAGTGCACGCAGTAGTTGTTTTTCCTCCATATTAAGGTTATGTGTAGTTAATTTGTAATTACGGCTCTGCTGTTCCAGGTTGTCGGTGACCATCTGTGCAAAAGTATTGACAAACGGACCACCGGCGAACCTGGGAAAAAAAGTAGAGGGTTTTTTGAACGTGGAATGGATGTTAGGTGCAGGATTAATGGGGAGGTTAGAGTTACTGTCCAGGCGTGACACCGCATCTTGAACAAAATATTTTTTTAGACATAATTTTCTTACATATTTTTGTACGTCTATGTATAGTTGGAAGCTGTTCGGGCCTATAACAGGGGCAAAAGATAGTCCTTTAGAAAGAACTGCCTTTTCTTTATCAGATATTGGTTGTTGACTGATGTTAAATATGTTGGTGTAGGTGGAAATTACCGTCTGGTTTGTTTCCCTAGTCTTTCTGCCTCCTCTCTTTCCTCTATTGTGTTTTTTCTTTTCCTGTCTCTTGATGTCCCTTCCTTCCCTAGTAGAACTTTTATAGCTTCTCTGGCATTCTGCTGTTCTCGTGTCCTCCGCCAGTCTAAAAAAGAAAAGGTAGGTTTATCCTCTTTAGTTTTATTAGAGTTATTAATTTCCTGCTCAAAGTCCACCAGTGGTTGGTACTTGTTATTGTGCTGATACTTCTCAAAGATATTATCAATTTCCCTATCTAGATGTTCAATTGGTGTTTCTGGGTTGTTTAATTGATTAGGCTTGGCACGTCTATCGACCCTCTTGGGTTTGGGGGACAGAAACTGTACTGGTTTAGGTGTAGTCTCTTTACTACTAGTAATCACTTTCTTATAGTGGTCTGGTATTTTGTGGGAATAATCTTTGGGAGTGGTGGCTTTGGGATGTCTATATTTAGCATTGTCTTTAGATGTTTTCTTCCAACTTCTATAGCACCCCATCTTATAGTCTATTCTGTCCCTGTGAAATTTGGACTGTTTGCGGCCTATAATTTCCTTCTGGAAAGTCTCCATTTTGATTTTAATTTTATTTTCCAGAGCTGGCAACTCGCTATGATCTTTATAGACCTCGAACTGTTCCTTTAAATGATTAATCTCACTATCCAGCGTCTGAAGCAGAATTTTACGCTTGGATATGAGCAATCGAATAAGTTCAAAGGAACAGTTATCGAGGATTCTGTTCCACTCCAAAAGGAACTCCTCACTATGGAAATCTGTGGTGGATGGTTTAAATATTCTTAATCCACGTGGTATTCTTTTCTGCTCAACATACTTCTCAAGAGTAATTACGTCCCACAATTGCTTGATTTCACTCATAAGTGATTTTTCAAGTCTTTCTACAAGGTCATACATATTGTCTGGAGTTTCCTCCATAATAACAGGGGGGTCATCATCTGAGAAGATTTTATCTATGTCAATGTGACGATTAGCTCGTAGAGCAAACAACTGAGACATATTATTATGTATGGATTAAGCTGCTAACCCAAGGGGGAGATGACACAAGATAAAAAACAAATAGGTAGCGCTATATCCTAGTGTGTAGGCAGCCTGTGATATATCCCTGAACCCCAGTCAGGTATTGAACAGTACAAAAAAATATATCAATGGCGCTCTGCACTAAGACATTAAAAACATATATTATATAGTAATGGAAATATACAACCAGTGGCGTGGATGTTTCTCCTGGGAATGGAAGTTCCACAAGTGATGGGATACCATGTAAGGGAAAAAAATTCACAACATAGTGTAATACTGTTAGGCATACATACAAACATATAACATGAGACGGACACTGAGAACAACAGGTGACTAATTACAAACACATTTAATAAAGCATATCATTAAAAATACATATAATACATAAAATATAAAAATGTTAGGACACTCCAACTCAGGTGGGGGTACCTGCTTACCAAAAGTAAGAAGGGTTCAAGCAGTGGATATTTAAGAGTACAGTATCCCCTCTATGGAAGGCTGCTGCTGCTGCACCGGACTGCTGGGCTCACACGTATGTAGTGCACCGTGGGTAGTGCCTGCTACCTCTGGTTGTAGCTTCTGCCTCTATGCGCCGTGGACACGGAAGATTCTCGTGTCTGCTGGGGAATGGTAATCCCTTCCTGCTCGGCTGTAGAAAGCGCGCCAAACGGAGCTGTTTGTGGATGCGGATGGATATCCGCCCGGATTCGGCAGCCAACGGACATCTGCCAGCAAGTTCCAAGGGGGACAGGATTCACCACCGAGTATGGAGGACCTTTCAGAGACACCCTACGCGTTTCGAAAGTCTTGCTTTCTTCCTCAGGGGTAAACGTAGTATGAAAAAGTAGTCCCTGTATGTCCCGATATATATAGTCCCGGATTAAAGGTGCAGTACACCAGAATATCTTTGCTCATGCGCAGATGTATGCTTTGGGACTCTCAGCGTCTCAAACAAAAACATATACACAAATACAAACACAGAACATGAAAAGACAAGTTATACATTTCAAATGGTAATAATAAAGTTTACACTTTCTGAAGACTTAAATAATAACTATGAAACATAGGAAATATATAGCCCAATTTCAGAATCACTATTGATATCGTCAAACAACAGTTGTGAACCCTATGTAAGAAGCATGTTGAGCAGAATATACAATAACCTCAACAGTAGATCATATGAATAATGAAGAAAAATATATATACCCTTGTAATGGATGAAAAATGTGATGGTGCTGTGTAAATATACAAATATATGTTCCCATACATTGGGTAATGTTGTGATGATGTTGTGTAATTATGGATTTAAATCAAATATGTATATATGTGATTTGCGTGAAGTATTATAAACTTAATAACGTGTGTCTATTGTAAAAATTAATTTATATAATGAGAAAAGCAATTGTGCAATGGTGACCAAGTGATTATGTGAGTTACTTAAAGTGCATACAAATATGTATGCTGTGATCAGTGAAAATATATATGGCTAATACAATATTAATTTCAAGTGGACACCAATCTTATGTCCTATTGTATATATAACTAATATGTGCTATTTACAAAATATATATATATATAGAGTGATTCTCCTGTGATAATCAATAAATTCAAATATAATAATATGCTATGCCATAGTCCTGTATAATGAAGATATAATATTCTATTTGTTGGATGGATAATTTATCTGTCCAGAAGGAAAGGTTTCAGATCGAATTCAATATTGAGCCCAAGAGGGGTGAGTGTTTTTAATTCGTAGATCCAAAAGGATTCTCTTTTGCCTAATGCCCCTCCCTTATTTCCACCACGCCAGTTTGTCGTGACTGCCTCTATCGCTACACATTTTAAACCTTTTGGGTTTTTGTCATGCACTTGGAGGAAATGGCTCGATACGCTATGTGTATCCAGGCCTTTTTTGATGTTGTAAATATGTTCGTAGAACCGACGCTTAATCGGTCTAGTGGTCATACCCACATACTGCAGACCGCAAGGACATTCAAGGAGATAAATTATATTTGTGCTTTTACATGTGATGTGTTGTTGTATTATATATTGTTTGGAAGTTTGAGTAGATGTGAAGGTGGTTTGTTTGGAGCTGAAACTACATGCTGTGCATGTATTACATGTGAAATACCCTTTTGTAACTTTTTTGTTTGTATTTGTTTGGAATCGACTGTTGGATCTGAGTGGACAGCTGGGAGCTAGCCTTTGGCCTATGTTAGGTGCTTTAGTGAATATTATTTTAGGTTTTAGTGGAAGTATTTTAGATAGATCAGGGTCTTTTCTCAGGATTGGCCAATATTTTTGAATAATCTTCTTAATTCCTGGTGCCATTTGATTAAATTGTGTGATAAATGGTAATTGGATATGTGTATTGGATGATTTGGGTTTGTATTTGAGAAGGGTTGATCTGTCTATTGCTTCAACCTCAGAGATGACTTTGTCGAGATGGTTAGATGAATAATTTCTATTGATAAATCTATCTCGGAGGTCCTGTGCTTGTGTATGGAATGCTTCTGGTGTGGAACTGTTTCTTTTGAGCCTGATAAATTGGCCTTTGGGGATGTTATCGATCCACGCAGGGTTGTGATGACTGTTGGCATGTAGATAATTGTTGGCCTGAACTTTTTTGAAATGAGTTTTGGTATGAATAGTATTATTGTGAATGTATATAACTAAATCTAAAAACTCTAAAGAAATATTACTAGAAACAAATGAAAATTTTAAATTAAATGGATTATTATTCATGTACAATTGAAAACTGTCCAGCTCCTCTAGTGACCCAGACCAAATAAAAATAATGTCATCTATGTAGCGCCGCCATAGGACCAGGTTCGCTCCAAATGGACAGTTGGACCAGATGTATTGATTTTCCCAACTGCCCATAAATAAATTTGCATAACTTGGAGCAAACCTGGTACCCATGGCGGTGCCACATATCTGTAAATAATATAAATCATTGAAATTAAAATAATTGTGAGAGAGTATGAATTGAATGCCTGTAGTAATAAATGATTTTACTGATGATGTGATAGATGGATCATTATCTAAAAATTGGCCAACAGCATCACAACCCTGAACGTGGTCGATAACAGTGTAAAGTGATGTGACATCAGCTGTAACTAAATAAAAATGTGATTGCCATTGAATGTCCTTGATTGTCTGCAGCATGTGGGTAGTGTCCCTGAGATATGAAGGGAGTTTTATGACATACGGTTGGAGATAATGATCGATGAATTGTGATAAGTTTGATGTAAGAGACCGGATGCCTGACACAATGGGGCGTCCAGGTGGTTGTTCTAGATTTTTGTGAATTTTGGGTATAATGTAGAAAATAGGAATTATAGGGAATTGGTTATGCAGAAATTCAAATTCCTGTTTGTTAATGGCATTGTTATCCAATCCTGTATTGAGAAATGTAAGTAATTGTTGTGAATAGTTGTCTGTAGGATTTGAGGGGAGGGGTTGGTAAGTAGAGACATCTTCAAGAATACGCATTGATTCCTGAAGATAGTATGTTTTATCCATAATTACCAACCCCCCTCCTTTGTCAGCTGGTTTCATTACAATCGAGCCATTCTCTCCAAGTGCACGCAGTAGTTGTTTTTCCTCCATATTAAGGTTATGTGTAGTTAATTTGTAATTACGGCTCTGCTGTTCCAGGTCGTCGGTGACCATCTGTGCAAAAGTATTGACAAACGGACCACCGGCGAACCTGGGAAAAAAAGTAGAGGGTTTTTTGAACGTGGAATGGATGTTAGGTGCAGGATTAATGGGGAGGTTAGAGTTACTGTCCAGGCGTGACACCGCATCTTGAACAAAATATTTTTTTAGACATAATTTTCTTACATATTTTTGTACGTCTATGTATAGTTGGAAGCTGTTCGGGCCTATAACAGGGGCAAAAGATAGTCCTTTAGAAAGAACTGCCTTTTCTTTATCAGATATTGGTTGTTGACTGATGTTAAATATGTTGGTGTAGGTGGAAATTACCGTCTGGTTTGTTTCCCTAGTCTTTCTGCCTCCTCTCTTTCCTCTATTGTGTTTTTTCTTTTCCTGTCTCTTGATGTCCCTTCCTTCCCTAGTAGGTCTTTTATAGCTTCTCTGGCATTCTGCTGTTCTCGTGTCCTCCGCCAGTCTAAAAAAGAAAAGGTAGGTTTATCCTCTTTAGTTTTATTAGAGTTATTAATTTCCTGCTCAAAGTCCACCAGTGGTTGGTACTTGTTATTGTGCTGATACTTCTCAAAGATATTATCAATTTCCCTATCTAGATGTTCAATTGGTGTTTCTGGGTTGTTTAATTGATTAGGCTTGGCACGTCTATCGACCCTCTTGGGTTTGGGGGACAGAAACTGTACTGGTTTAGGTGTAGTCTCTTTACTACTAGTAATCACTTTCTTATAGTGGTCTGGTATTTTGTGGGAATAATCTTTGGGAGTGGTGGCTTTGGGATGTCTATATTTAGCATTGTCTTTAGATGTTTTCTTCCAACTTCTATAGCACCCCATCTTATAGTCTATTCTGTCCCTGTGAAATTTGGACTGTTTGCGGCCTATAATTTCCTATAATTCCCTATAATTCCTATTTTCTACATTATACCCAAAATTCACAAAAATCTAGAACAACCACCTGGACGCCCCATTGTGTCAGGCATCCGGTCTCTTACATCAAACTTATCACAATTCATCGATCATTATCTCCAACCGTATGTCATAAAACTCCCTTCATATCTCAGGGACACTACCCACATGCTGCAGACAATCAAGGACATTCAATGGCAATCACATTTTTATTTAGTTACAGCTGATGTCACATCACTTTACACTGTTATCGACCACGTTCAGGGTTGTGATGCTGTTGGCCAATTTTTAGATAATGATCCATCTATCACATCATCAGTAAAATCATTTATTACTACAGGCATTCAATTCATACTCTCTCACAATTATTTTAATTTCAATGATTTATATTATTTACAGATATGTGGCACCGCCATGGGTACCAGGTTTGCTCCAAGTTATGCAAATTTATTTATGGGCAGTTGGGAAAATCAATACATCTGGTCCAACTGTCCATTTGGAGCGAACCTGGTCCTATGGCGGCGCTACATAGATGACATTATTTTTATTTGGTCTGGGTCACTAGAGGAGCTGGACAGTTTTCAATTGTACATGAATAATAATCCATTTAATTTAAAATTTTCATTTGTTTCTAGTAATATTTCTTTAGAGTTTTTAGATTTAGTTATATACATTCACAATAATACTATTCATACCAAAACTCATTTCAAAAAAGTTCAGGCCAACAATTATCTACATGCCAACAGTCATCACAACCCTGCGTGGATCGATAACATCCCCAAAGGCCAATTTATCAGGCTCAAAAGAAACAGTTCCACACCAGAAGCATTCCATACACAAGCACAGGACCTCCGAGATAGATTTATCAATAGAAATTATTCATCTAACCATCTCGACAAAGTCATCTCTGAGGTTGAAGCAATAGACAGATCAACCCTTCTCAAATACAAACCCAAATCATCCAATACACATATCCAATTACCATTTATCACACAATTTAATCAAATGGCACCAGGAATTAAGAAGATTATTCAAAAATATTGGCCAATCCTGAGAAAAGACCCTGATCTATCTAAAATACTTCCACTAAAACCTAAAATAATATTCACTAAAGCACCTAACATAGGCCAAAGGCTAGCTCCCAGCTGTCCACTCAGATCCAACAGTCGATTCCAAACAAATACAAACAAAAAAGTTACAAAAGGGTATTTCACATGTAATACATGCACAGCATGTAGTTTCAGCTCCAAACAAACCACCTTCACATCTACTCAAACTTCCAAACAATATATAATACAACAACACATCACATGTAAAAGCACAAATATAATTTATCTCCTTGAATGTCCTTGCGGTCTGCAGTATGTGGGTATGACCACTAGACCGATTAAGCGTCGGTTCTACGAACATATTTACAACATCAAAAAAGGCCTGGATACACATAGCGTATCGAGCCATTTCCTCCAAGTGCATGACAAAAACCCAAAAGGTTTAAAATGTGTAGCGATAGAGGCAGTCACGACAAACTGGCGTGGTGGAAATAAGGGAGGGGCATTAGGCAAAAGAGAATCCTTTTGGATCTACGAATTAAAAACACTCACCCCTCTTGGGCTCAATATTGAATTCGATCTGAAACCTTTCCTTCTGGACAGATAAATTATCCATCCAACAAATAGAATATTATATCTTCATTATACAGGACTATGGCATAGCATATTATTATATTTGAATTTATTGATTATCACAGGAGAATCACTCTATATATATATATATTTTGTAAATAGCACATATTAGTTATATATACAATAGGACATAAGATTGGTGTCCACTTGAAATTAATATTGTATTAGCCATATATATTTTCACTGATCACAGCATACATATTTGTATGCACTTTAAGTAACTCACATAATCACTTGGTCACCATTGCACAATTGCTTTTCTCATTATATAAATTAATTTTTACAATAGACACACGTTATTAAGTTTATAATACTTCACGCAAATCACATATATACATATTTGATTTAAATCCATAATTACACAACATCATCACAACATTACCCAATGTATGGGAACATATATTTGTATATTTACACAGCACCATCACATTTTTCATCCATTACAAGGGTATATATATTTTTCTTCATTATTCATATGATCTACTGTTGAGGTTATTGTATATTCTGCTCAACATGCTTCTTACATAGGGTTCACAACTGTTGTTTGACGATATCAATAGTGATTCTGAAATTGGGCTATATATTTCCTATGTTTCATAGTTATTATTTAAGTCTTCAGAAAGTGTAAACTTTATTATTACCATTTGAAATGTATAACTTGTCTTTTCATGTTCTGTGTTTGTATTTGTGTATATGTTTTTGTTTGAGACGCTGAGAGTCCCAAAGCATACATCTGCGCATGAGCAAAGATATTCTGGTGTACTGCACCTTTAATCCGGGACTATATATATCGGGACATACAGGGACTACTTTTTCATACTACGTTTACCCCTGAGGAAGAAAGCAAGACTTTCGAAACGCGTAGGGTGTCTCTGAAAGGTCCTCCATACTCGGTGGTGAATCCTGTCCCCCTTGGAACTTGCTGGCAGATGTCCGTTGGCTGCCGAATCCGGGCGGATATCCATCCGCATCCACAAACAGCTCCGTTTGGCGCGCTTTCTACAGCCGAGCAGGAAGGGATTACCATTCCCCAGCAGACACGAGAATCTTCCGTGTCCACGGCGCATAGAGGCAGAAGCTACAACCAGAGGTAGCAGGCACTACCCACGGTGCACTACATACGTGTGAGCCCAGCAGTCCGGTGCAGCAGCAGCAGCCTTCCATAGAGGGGATACTCTTAAATATCCACTGCTTGAACCCTTCTTACTTTTGGTAAGCAGGTACCCCCACCTGAGTTGGAGTGTCCTAACATTTTTATATTTTATGTATTATATGTATTTTTAATGATATGCTTTATTAAATGTGTTTGTAATTAGTCACCTGTTGTTCTCAGTGTCCGTCTCATGTTATATGTTTGTATGTATGCCTAACAGTATTACACTATGTTGTGAATTTTTTTCCCTTACATGGTATCCCATCACTTGTGGAACTTCCATTCCCAGGAGAAACATCCACGCCACTGGTTGTATATTTCCATTACTATATAATATATGTTTTTAATGTCTTAGTGCAGAGCGCCATTGATATATTTTTTTGTACTGTTCAATACCTGACTGGGGTTCAGGGATATATCACAGGCTGCCTACACACTAGGATATAGCGCTACCTATTTGTTTTTTATCTTGTGTCATCTCCCCCTTGGGTTAGCAGCTTAATCCATACATAATAATATGTCTCAGTTGTTTGCTCTACGAGCTAATCGTCACATTGACATAGATAAAATCTTCTCAGATGATGACCCCCCTGTTATTATGGAGGAAACTCCAGACAATATGTATGACCTTGTAGAAAGACTTGAAAAATCACTTATGAGTGAAATCAAGCAATTGTGGGACGTAATTACTCTTGAGAAGTATGTTGAGCAGAAAAGAATACCACGTGGATTAAGAATATTTAAACCATCCACCACAGATTTCCATAGTGAGGAGTTCCTTTTGGAGTGGAACAGAATCCTCGATAACTGTTCCTTTGAACTTATTCGATTGCTCATATCCAAGCGTAAAATTCTGCTTCAGACGCTGGATAGTGAGATTAATCATTTAAAGGAACAGTTCGAGGTCTATAAAGATCATAGCGAGTTGCCAGCTCTGGAAAATAAAATTAAAATCAAAATGGAGACTTTCCAGAAGGAAATTATAGGCCGCAAACAGTCCAAATTTCACAGGGACAGAATAGACTATAAGATGGGGTGCTATAGAAGTTGGAAGAAAACATCTAAAGACAATGCTAAATATAGACATCCCAAAGCCACCACTCCCAAAGATTATTCCCACAAAATACCAGACCACTATAAGAAAGTGATTACTAGTAGTAAAGAGACTACACCTAAACCAGTACAGTTTCTGTCCCCCAAACCCAAGAGGGTCGATAGACGTGCCAAGCCTAATCAATTAAACAACCCAGAAACACCAATTGAACATCTAGATAGGGAAATTGATAATATCTTTGAGAAGTATCAGCACAATAACAAGTACCAACCACTGGTGGACTTTGAGCAGGAAATTAATAACTCTAATAAAACTAAAGAGGATAAACCTACCTTTTCTTTTTTAGACTGGCGGAGGACACGAGAACAGCAGAATGCCAGAGAAGCTATAAAAGACCTACTAGGGAAGGAAGGGACATCAAGAGACAGGAAAAGAAAAAACACAATAGAGGAAAGAGAGGAGGCAGAAAGACTAGGGAAACAAACCAGACGGTAATTTCCACCTACACCAACATATTTAACATCAGTCAACAACCAATATCTGATAAAGAAAAGGCAGTTCTTTCTAAAGGACTATCTTTTGCCCCTGTTATAGGCCCGAACAGCTTCCAACTATACATAGACGTACAAAAATATGTAAGAAAATTATGTCTAAAAAAATATTTTGTTCAAGATGCGGTGTCACGCCTGGACAGTAACTCTAACCTCCCCATTAATCCTGCACCTAACATCCATTCCACGTTCAAAAAACCCTCTACTTTTTTTCCCAGGTTCGCCGGTGGTCCGTTTGTCAATACTTTTGCACAGATGGTCACCGACGACCTGGAACAGCAGAGCCGTAATTACAAATTAACTACACATAACCTTAATATGGAGGAAAAACAACTACTGCGTGCACTTGGAGAGAATGGCTCGATTGTAATGAAACCAGCTGACAAAGGAGGGGGGTTGGTAATTATGGATAAAACATACTATCTTCAGGAATCAATGCGTATTCTTGAAGATGTCTCTACTTACCAACCCCTCCCCTCAAATCCTACAGACAACTATTCACAACAATTACTTACATTTCTCAATACAGGATTGGATAACAATGCCATTAACAAACAGGAATTTGAATTTCTGCATAACCAATTCCCTATAATTCCTATTTTCTACATTATACCCAAAATTCACAAAAATCTAGAACAACCACCTGGACGCCCCATTGTGTCAGGCATCCGGTCTCTTACATCAAACTTATCACAATTCATCGATCATTATCTCCAACCGTATGTCATAAAACTCCCTTCATATCTCAGGGACACTACCCACATGCTGCAGACAATCAAGGACATTCAATGGCAATCACATTTTTATTTAGTTACAGCTGATGTCACATCACTTTACACTGTTATCGACCACGTTCAGGGTTGTGATGCTGTTGGCCAATTTTTAGATAATGATCCATCTATCACATCATCAGTAAAATCATTTATTACTACAGGCATTCAATTCATACTCTCTCACAATTATTTTAATTTCAATGATTTATATTATTTACAGATATGTGGCACCGCCATGGGTACCAGGTTTGCTCCAAGTTATGCAAATTTATTTATGGGCAGTTGGGAAAATCAATACATCTGGTCCAACTGTCCATTTGGAGCGAACCTGGTCCTATGGCGGCACTACATAGATGACATTATTTTTATTTGGTCTGGGTCACTAGAGGAGCTGGACAGTTTTCAATTGTACATGAATAATAATCCATTTAATTTAAAATTTTCATTTGTTTCTAGTAATATTTCTTTAGAGTTTTTAGATTTAGTTATATACATTCACAATAATACTATTCATACCAAAACTCATTTCAAAAAAGTTCAGGCCAACAATTATCTACATGCCAACAGTCATCACAACCCTGCGTGGATCGATAACATCCCCAAAGGCCAATTTATCAGGCTCAAAAGAAACAGTTCCACACCAGAAGCATTCCATACACAAGCACAGGACCTCCGAGATAGATTTATCAATAGAAATTATTCATCTAACCATCTCGACAAAGTCATCTCTGAGGTTGAAGCAATAGACAGATCAACCCTTCTCAAATACAAACCCAAATCATCCAATACACATATCCAATTACCATTTATCACACAATTTAATCAAATGGCACCAGGAATTAAGAAGATTATTCAAAAATATTGGCCAATCCTGAGAAAAGACCCTGATCTATCTAAAATACTTCCACTAAAACCTAAAATAATATTCACTAAAGCACCTAACATAGGCCAAAGGCTAGCTCCCAGCTGTCCACTCAGATCCAACAGTCGATTCCAAACAAATACAAACAAAAAAGTTACAAAAGGGTATTTCACATGTAATACATGCACAGCATGTAGTTTCAGCTCCAAACAAACCACCTTCACATCTACTCAAACTTCCAAACAATATATAATACAACAACACATCACATGTAAAAGCACAAATATAATTTATCTCCTTGAATGTCCTTGCGGTCTGCAGTATGTGGGTATGACCACTAGACCGATTAAGCGTCGGTTCTACGAACATATTTACAACATCAAAAAAGGCCTGGATACACATAGCGTATCGAGCCATTTCCTCCAAGTGCATGACAAAAACCCAAAAGGTTTAAAATGTGTAGCGATAGAGGCAGTCACGACAAACTGGCGTGGTGGAAATAAGGGAGGGGCATTAGGCAAAAGAGAATCCTTTTGGATCTACGAATTAAAAACACTCACCCCTCTTGGGCTCAATATTGAATTCGATCTGAAACCTTTCCTTCTGGACAGATAAATTATCCATCCAACAAATAGAATATTATATCTTCATTATACAGGACTATGGCATAGCATATTATTATATTTGAATTTATTGATTATCACAGGAGAATCACTCTATATATATATATATTTTGTAAATAGCACATATTAGTTATATATACAATAGGACATAAGATTGGTGTCCACTTGAAATTAATATTGTATTAGCCATATATATTTTCACTGATCACAGCATACATATTTGTATGCACTTTAAGTAACTCACATAATCACTTGGTCACCATTGCACAATTGCTTTTCTCATTATATAAATTAATTTTTACAATAGACACACGTTATTAAGTTTATAATACTTCACGCAAATCACATATATACATATTTGATTTAAATCCATAATTACACAACATCATCACAACATTACCCAATGTATGGGAACATATATTTGTATATTTACACAGCACCATCACATTTTTCATCCATTACAAGGGTATATATATTTTTCTTCATTATTCATATGATCTACTGTTGAGGTTATTGTATATTCTGCTCAACATGCTTCTTACATAGGGTTCACAACTGTTGTTTGACGATATCAATAGTGATTCTGAAATTGGGCTATATATTTCCTATGTTTCATAGTTATTATTTAAGTCTTCAGAAAGTGTAAACTTTATTATTACCATTTGAAATGTATAACTTGTCTTTTCATGTTCTGTGTTTGTATTTGTGTATATGTTTTTGTTTGAGACGCTGAGAGTCCCAAAGCATACATCTGCGCATGAGCAAAGATATTCTGGTGTACTGCACCTTTAATCCGGGACTATATATATCGGGACATACAGGGACTACTTTTTCATACTACGTTTACCCCTGAGGAAGAAAGCAAGACTTTCGAAACGCGTAGGGTGTCTCTGAAAGGTCCTCCATACTCGGTGGTGAATCCTGTCCCCCTTGGAACTTGCTGGCAGATGTCCGTTGGCTGCCGAATCCGGGCGGATATCCATCCGCATCCACAAACAGCTCCGTTTGGCGCGCTTTCTACAGCCGAGCAGGAAGGGATTACCATTCCCCAGCAGACACGAGAATCTTCCGTGTCCACGGCGCATAGAGGCAGAAGCTACAACCAGAGGTAGCAGGCACTACCCACGGTGCACTACATACGTGTGAGCCCAGCAGTCCGGTGCAGCAGCAGCAGCCTTCCATAGAGGGGATACTCTTAAATATCCACTGCTTGAACCCTTCTTACTTTTGGTAAGCAGGTACCCCCACCTGAGTTGGAGTGTCCTAACATTTTTATATTTTATGTATTATATGTATTTTTAATGATATGCTTTATTAAATGTGTTTGTAATTAGTCACCTGTTGTTCTCAGTGTCCGTCTCATGTTATATGTTTGTATGTATGCCTAACAGTATTACACTATGTTGTGAATTTTTTTCCCTTACATGGTATCCCATCACTTGTGGAACTTCCATTCCCAGGAGAAACATCCACGCCACTGGTTGTATATTTCCATTACTATATAATATATGTTTTTAATGTCTTAGTGCAGAGCGCCATTGATATATTTTTTTGTACTGTTCAATACCTGACTGGGGTTCAGGGATATATCACAGGCTGCCTACACACTAGGATATAGCGCTACCTATTTGTTTTTTACAATGATAAAGTACTTCATATAAATCTACAGAAATCATATTTGATATTTTTCAGGACATGTAGATAATAAAATGATTCCTACTGTAGTATACTATATTTTCTCAACATATTACAGAAATTACAGTCCAGAAATATATATTTTTTAATTGAATGAAGTCAAGTGACTAGGAACTGTCATGATAATGTCATGTTGTATTATGTATTTTAATCCATCTGATGCTTCTGGGGTTAATGAGCTACACTTTGAAGTTAAAATACAATATATATTGGGTTGATGACAGGCCCAGGCTTGTCATGGGTGCGTGCTGTGCTTCAAACCGAACTTAATGGGGGGGGGGGGGGGGGGGGGGCGGGGAGCCAACTAAAAGTGGCACATGTGGTGTTTAGGGGGGTCCCGGACATTGAGCAGGTGCTGGTCTGGTTGCTTCAAAGAAAGCTAAATGTTTGTGAGTGATTGCAGGTACATTCCAGAGAAAGGTGACCCACCAGTTATGCCCTCATTGAAGGACTTTATTAAAAATGTGTAATGATGCTCGTTTCAAGCAGGAAGCGGACCCGCAGGGCTGAGGTAGGAAGGTGAAAGAACCGACATGAGCCGAAGGACAGAGTCCTGATAGAGTATTGCGTCGTAGGCCGAAGGTCAGGGCTGGCAGCAGAGTTGCGTAGTCGGTGTGGATACAGAGGTCGAGGCAGGCTAGAGGCAAGGATAGTCGTGGTACGTGAGCCGGGTCTTATAAGATGAAAGATAAAAGGTATAAGCATGTTGCATGAACTCAGCATGAAAACTGTAACTTCCTGCTCAGAGGGCTGTTCTTTTAAAGGGAGCTGCAAGAGACAAAGATGGACGATTCAGCCACAGAGGGCGAGCAAGAGCAAAATCCTGTCCCGGAACCTGAAAATCCGGAAATGATTTTGCCAAACCTCAAAGTACACCCCCTCCAGAACTGATTTCCGGCGATTTAAATGGGCTTGTAGGGGAACCTCCGGTGGAAACCTCGGATCAAGGAGGAAGCGTGGACATCACCCACCTTCACCCAGGAATTTTCCTCTTGGCCGTATCCCTTCCAAGATACTACATACTGGAGATCTCGAGATCTACGTGAATCCAGAATCCGGCGAATTACATACTCCTCTTGGCCCTTCACCAGAACTTGTCCTGGAAGGGTGGGAGCAGCAGAGAAGTTGTTGTGGATCACCGCCTTTAGTAGCGACACATGGAAGAACATAGGGAATCCTTAAGGTATCCGATAGCTCCAATTTAAACGTGACCGGATTTACTTGTTTCACTATCTTGTAGGGACCTATAAACCTGGGCCTGAGCTTCAGGGAAGGAATCTTCAAATGGATGTTCCTGGTAGATATCCATACGTGGTCTCCAACCTGGAACTGGCGAGCTGGCCACCAATGTTTATCCACATGATCCTTCTGCTGAAGGGAGGCCTTAGTTAGGTTGTCATGAATCCTCTTCCACAGAGACTGTAGCCCCTAGACCTTGTCATCCACTGTGGGAAGTCCAGAAAGAGAGACAGACGATGGGAGAGCAGAAGGATGGTACCCGTTGGCACAGAAGAACAGGGACACCTGTATAGAATTGTGTTTCAATGAATTCCGTGTAAATTCTGCCAAAGGAAGAAGATCCACCCAGTTATTCTGATTTTCAGAGACGAAGCAACGTAGAAATTGCTCCAAGGATTGGTTAGTCCACTTCGTGAGGCCATAGGACTGAGAGTGGTATGAAAATGAGAAGTGGAGTGATTGGTTTGCAGAATGCTCTCCAAAGTTTGGCAATAAATTGGGAGCCACGGTCGGAGACTATCTCAGTTGGAATGCCATGAAGGCAAAATATCTCCTTGGTGAAAATTTAAGAACGTTCGAAGGCAGTGGATAACTTCCTGAGTGGTACAAAATGAACATATAACAAAAAATAATGCCGCTCTCCACCTATGAAAGATATTGTAGAGGATAGGGTGCATACAGGATATGAACATACATGTATAGAGGGGGATGGGGTACAAAGAGAGTAACCCAGCAAGAACCTATTTGCACTCGCTTATCTCAAATAAATGATTAGGAATAATTTAATCCTTGGGTGGAGCCCATACACCATTTAGTAATACATATAAAACATTTTATTAACATCTATGCAAAGACACTTAACAGCTAATGGTTAAAAATGATCAGGGGGTAGGTGGGGACAGAGGATAGCGTATATGGTGCCTCCTGTGTATATATATATACTAGTATCACACAGGTATTTCTCTAGCACCAATGGATTGGTCTGATCGATATACTGCTTTATCTATTCCCTAAGTGGGTTGTGTATAGCAGCTTAATACATATACTGCACAGAAAAACACTCGACCTGCTTCACAACGCATCAACCAGTGTTCTGTAACACGTGTGTATGAAGATGAGTATAGCACTAAGTGCACTCAGCGGCTGACACAAACGATCGATTCAAACGGGTATAAGCAGCCTGCTGCTGTTTCAACCAATGTATATAGTGAAAAACCCTAATAAGGTGAGGGCTCACAATAGGCTCGATCGCACACAGGTACAGCTTAACAACGTATCCCACCTGGTCAGAATACAGTCTGCTGCAGCATGCATATAGGGTACAAACAGTGTACAATTATGTCCCTTAGTATAATATGGGACCGTGAAAACAGACCAACTTCAGCGGATATAGGCAGCTAGCTGCGTCATCTAGGCTATGCAATATACTGTACACCCCAATCTTAATAATAGCCTATTTTGGGCTCGATCGCCAACTTGCGATCCTGCTGGGGAGAAGGCATACAACCTGGTCTTTCCGTCTCTCAGCTACCACTCCGACCCCGCACCACCTGATGACGTCATAGTGGTGACATCTAAAAACGAAACCGACGTACGTTTCGCGCCGCCTGGCGCTTTCTCAAGGTAATGCAGGCACTGCTTGAGCGTCATTTACCCGGTGTTTTATCTAGGTTGGCTGGGGGTGCGTCTTTCTAAACAGCCAATCATTGTCGGCGGGGAAGCATTACGCGGGCATATAGAGACCCGCCCATTATTAGTTTGGCAGATGTGATGCTCTTAATGCCCTATTAAACAAGGGGATATTCCTTAGATGTGGTCCAGTTAGTATATCATAACAATGAACCTCATAGGTGTAAGTACACCCATGTGATAGTGTTAACAGAAATAGTATGCCATGGATTCAGCTGTATGATTGTGTGCAACATGCACAGGTGATACAATGAATAAGGGCTATGATGTGATGAACCAACACTGCGGATGGAGGACCCCAATACATATATACCTATGCATATACCTATGTATACACACACATATACATGTGTATATACACGTGTATATGTAGATGCCCATGTGTGGCGTAGGATTGTGTGGTCCTTAAATCGGCCGCCTCTAGTAGTCAAAACGACCAAAGGGAGTTTTAAAAACTCCGACTGTATACCCAGAGCCCCCAAATCAGAAGCGAACATGTGCACCGTTATGTGCGTGTGTAGGACTGTAAGATCTTAGTTTCGCCGCCTCTAACAGTCAATACGGCTATAATGAGTTTAGTACTCAGACTGTATTTCCCAGACCCCCAAGATGTAAAGGTACATTAGTATACTGGTGTATACCCAGAACATGTATACCTGGGGGAATAGAGATGTATTTATCTATAGAAACGGAGTATAGATGTACCCCTCATTAAGCCCGTTTGGCTGGAGGGTCTGGAGGGTGAATATGTATTGACATTCGCGTTGTAGTAGACGCTTATCCCAATTGCCTTTCCGTGGGCCCCATGGGAGATGTTCAATCCCACAAAACGTTAAATATTTCGGGTCCCCATTGTGGAGTTCATTGATGTGGCGTGCAACCGGGGTATCAACAGTATTTCTTATTGCCCCCAGATGTTCAAGGACCCTCACTTTCAGGGCCCTGTGGGTTTTCCCTACGTACCGCATGCCACATCTGCAGGTGATAAGATATATAACTCCCACTGTAAGGCAATTGATAAAGCTTTTGATAGTATGATCTGTTGTGTCTACCTTGCCGGGGATGCTCTTCGTAGCCCCCATATAGGGACAGGCTCGGCAGTGACCACAAGGGTATGATCCCACTGGTCTCCTATCGCCCAACCATGTACGGGGAGTTGTGGTTTGGTAGTGGCTATGTACTAACCTATCTTTTAGGTTCCTAGCCCTCCTGCAGGTCATTGTCGGTCTGTCTTGCAGTACATGCCTCAAATCAGGGTCATTCATCAAGACATGCCAGTGTTTTCAAAAAATGCCCCTCAAATCATTCCACTGTTTATTAAAGTTGCCAATAAACCGTATGATCTTTGTTTCTTGTGTACTGGTATTTTGTCTCTCGGCAAGTAATGGTGTACGTGACGTGTCTCTAGCTCGTTTGTACGCCTTCTGAATGGAGTTCCTAGAGTACCCACGATTAATAAATCTTTGTTTCATGTCAACTGCTTGAACTTCGAACTCTTGTGTCGTACTACAGTTCCTACGTAACCTCAGGAATTGTCCCGTAGGTATATTCCTGGTTATGTGTAATGGATGGTGGCTATCCGCACGTAATAAACTATTGGTCGCAGTATATTTCCTCCTTGACGCTTTAATTTTGTAGCGGAAGATGTTACCTTCCTTAAAGTCTATGGAGTCTCTTATGAACTTTTTCCCTTTCCTAATTTTGATGTCGGATTTGAGTTTATCAATGTTAGTTTGTAGTTTTTTCTCCAAACCGATAAACTCATCCTGCCCGTTCCATGTCTCAATCTCAGTCCCGTAGGTATATTCCTGGTTATGTCTAATGGATGGTGGCTATCCGCACGTAATAAACTATTGGTCGCAGTTGTTTTGCGAAAAATAGTAGTGCACAGCCTACCATCCATTTGTTTGGAGATGGTCAAGTCCAAGAAGTTAAGGACACTTTCATTCACTTCCATGGTCAACTTCAGATTATGGTTGTTGTTGTTGAGTACACTTATGAACTTGTCTAGCAATGGTTTGGGACCGCTCCATAACATGATGATATCATCAATGTAGCGGCCCCACCACTCAACGCACCATCTGCATATCACACTGATGAGGCGTTTCATAAAGCCTGGGAGACCGAACTACTAAATTGCTCAGTCAAATTAATGAAATTGTTATTGGAACACGAAAAAACTAAATTATTGAAAACAAACAATAACATTGAGCAATTGCGTAAAGAGATTGAGACATGGAACGGGCCGGATGAGTTTATCGGTTTGGAGAAAAAACTACAAACTAACATTGATAAACTCAAATCCGACATCAAAATTAGGAAAGGGAAAAAGTTCATAAGAGACTCCATAGACTTTAAGGAAGGTAACATCTTCCGCTACAAAATTAAAGCGTCAAGGAGGAAATATACTGCGACCAATAGTTTATTACGTGCGGATAGCCACCATCCATTATACATAACCAGGAATATACCTACGGGACAATTCCTGAGGTTACGTAGGAACTGTAGTACGACACAAGAGTTCGAAGTTCAAGCAGTTGACATGAAACAAAGATTTATTAATCGTGGGTACTCTAGGAACTCCATTCAGAAGGCGTACAAACGAGCTAGAGACACGTCACGTACACCATTACTTGCCGAGAGACAAAATACCAGTACACAAGAAACAAAGATCATACGGTTTATTGGCAACTTTAATAAACAGTGGAATGATTTGAGGGGCATTTTTTGAAAACACTGGCATGTCTTGATGAATGACCCTGATTTGAGGCATGTACTGCAAGACAGACCGACAATGACCTGCAGGAGGGCTAGGAACCTAAAAGATAGGTTAGTACATAGCCACTACCAAACCACAACTCCCCGTACAAGGTTGGGCGATAGGAGACCAGTGGGATCATACCCTTGTGGTCGCTGCCGAGCCTCTCCCTATATGGGGGCTACGAAGAGCATCCCCGGCAAGGTAGACACAACAGATCATACTATCAAAAGCTTTATCAATTGCCTTACAGTGGGAGTTATATATCTTATCACCTGCAGATGTGGCATGCGGTACGTAGGGAAAACCCACAGGGCCCTGAAAGTGAGGGTCCTTGAACATCTGGGGGCAATAAGAAATACTGTTGATACCCCGGTTGCACGCCACATCAATGAACTCCACAATGGGGACCCGAAATATTTAACGTTTTGTGGGATTGAACATCTCCCATGGGGCCCACGGAAAGGCAATTGGGATAAGCGTCTACTACAACGCGAATGTCAATACATATTCACCCTCCAGACCCTCCAGCCAAACGGGCTTAATGAGGGGTACAGCTATACTCCGTTTCTATAGATAAATACATCTCTATTCCCCCAGGTATACATGTTCTGGGTATACACCAGTATACTAATGTACCTTTACATCTTGGGGGTCTGGGAAATACAGTCTGAGTACTAAACTTATTATAGCCGTATTGACTGTTAGAGGCGGCGAAACTAAGATCTTACAGTCCTACACACGCACATAACGGTGCACATGTTCGCTTCTGATTTGGGGGCTCTGGGTATACAGTCGGAGTTTTTAAAACTCCCTTTGGTCGTTTTGACTACTAGAGGCGGCCGATTTAAGGACCACACAATCCTACGCCACACATGGGCATCTACATATACACGTGTATATACACATGTATATGTGTGTGTATACATAGGTATATGCATAGGTATATATGTATTGGGGTCCTCCATCCGCAGTGTTGGTTCATCACATCATAGCCCTTATTCATTGTATCACCTGTGCATGTTGCACACAATCATACAGCTGAATCCATGGCATACCATTTCTGTTAACACTATCACATGGGTGTACTTACACCTATGAGGTTCATTGTTATGATATACTAACTGGACCACATCTAAGGAATATCCCCTTGTTTAATAGGGCATTAAGAGCATCACATCTGCCAAACTAATAATGGGCGGGTCTCTATATGCCCGCGTCATGCTTCCCCGCCGACAATGATTGGCTGTTTAGAAAGACGCACCCCCAGCCAACCTAGATAAAACACCGGGTAAATGACGCTCAAGCAGTGCCTGCATTACCTTGAGAAAGCGCCAGGCGGCGCGAAACGTACGTCGGTTTCGTTTTTAGATGTCACCACTATGACGTCATCAGGTGGCGCGGGGTCGGAGTGGTAGCTGAGAGACGGAAAGACCAGGTTGTATGCCTTCTCCCCAGCAGGATCGCAAGTTGGCGATCGAGCCCAAAATAGGCTATTATTAAGATTGGGGTGTATATTGCATAGCCTGGATGACGCAGCTAGCTGCCTATATCCGCTGAAGTTGGTCTGTTTTCACGGTCCCATATTATACTAAGGGACATAATTGTACACTGTTTGTACCCTATATGCATGCTGCAGCAGACTGTATTCTGACCAGGTGGGATACGTTGTTAAGCTGTACCTGTGTGCGATCGAGCCTATTGTGAGCCCTCACCTTATTAGGGTTTTTCACTATATACATTGGTTGACGCAGCAGGCTGCTTATACCCGTTTGAATCGATCGTTTGTGTCAGCCGCTGAGTGCACTTAGTGCTATACTCATCTTCATACACACGTGTTACAGAACACTGGTTGATGCGTTGTGAAGCAGGTCGAGTGTTTTTCTGTGCAGTATATGTATTAAGCTGCTATACACAACCCACTTAGGGAATAGATAAAGCAGTATATCGATCAGACCAATCCATTGGTGCTAGAGAAATACCTGTGTGATACTAGTATATATATATACACAGAAGGCACCATATACGCTATCCTCTGTCCCCACCTACCCCCTGATCATTTTTAACCATTAGCTGTTAAGTGTCTTTGCATAGATGTTAATAAAATGTTTTATATGTATTACTAAATGGTGTATGGGCTCCACCCAAGGATTAAATTATTCCTAACCATTTATTTGAGATAAGCGAGTGCAAATAGGTTCTTGCTGGGTTACTCTCTTTGTACCCCATCCCCCTCTATACGTGGTACAAAATGAGCCTGTCTTGTGAAGCGGTCGACCCCTACTAGAATGTGGTCATCATACCCTTTGATGGTGGTAATTCTACGATAAAGTCCATGGACAGGTGGGTCCATGGTCGGTATGAACCGGCAGAGGGTGAAGCAACTCACAAGGCAGAGTTCGTGGTACCTTGGTTGAGCGCAGACAGCACAAGCGGCTACAAAATCTTTAACGTCCTTGCAAATATATGGCCACCAGAAGAGACATTCTATAACATCCGAGGTCTTCCTCACTCCCGGATGACCAACCACCATGGATTGGTGACCCCACTGCAACTCCTCACTACGAAACAGGTGAGGAGCAAAAAACGTACATGAGGACGTAGGCCTAGGATCCTTTGCCTGTGCTTGCGAAATCCGTTGTAATAGAGCAGATGACATTGCCGAAATAATTTGAGACGGTGGAATGATGGGACCATGATCCCTCTCGTCAGAGTCTTCCGAAGAGAATTTTCAAGACAGAGCGTCTGCTTTGACATGTTTTGATCCTGGTTGAAAGGAGATAATGAAGTTGAAGCGTGTAAAGAAGAGAGCCAACCTTACCTGTCGTGTCCCAAGTCTCTTGGCACCTTCAATGTATTCCAAATTCTTTTGATCCGTTAATATAGTGATGGGCTACATTGTACTTTCCAGAAAATGTCACCACTCTTGAAGAGCTAATTTTACGGCAAATAATTCCCAGTTCCAAACATCGTAATTTCTCTTGGCGGAGGAAAACGTCTTAGAAAAGAAGGCGCAAGGGTGTAGTCTTCCTTGAGTCTCCTGCCATTGGGATAGGATGGCCCCCGGCCACCACACCGGATGCATCCATTTCCACTATGAAAGGATTGGAGGGATCGGGATGAACCGGGACCGGGGTGGACGAGAAAGCAGATTCAGTCTCTCGAAGGCCAGTACTGCTTCAGGTGTTCACTTCTTGGGATTTGCCCCCTGTTTCGTAAGAGCCGTAATGGGACCCACCACCTTGGAGACATTTTTACTGAACCTTCCATAGTAGTTGGCAAATACGAGATAGCGTTGAGTGGGTTTGAGACCCTCCAGTACAGGCCAGTCCAAAACTGCTGAGACCTTGGCTCTGTCCATCTCAAAGCCCTGGGCAGAGATAACGTATCCGAGGAAGGAGATATTAGGTTGTTCAAATTGGCATTTCTTCAGCTTGGCGTAGAGGGTATGTTCCCATAAGTTCTGAAGCACTTGCCTGACCTGGACCCGCTGCTCGGACCATGAAAAGAAAATCAGGATATCGTCGAGATATATGACCACAAATTGATCGAGGAGATCTCGGAATACTTCATTTATGAAGCCTTGGAACACAGCCGGAGTGTTGCACAAGCCAAATGGCATCACTACGTATTTATAATGCCCATGTCGGGTATTGAACGCTGTCTTCCATTCGTCACCCGCCTTAATTCGGAGCAAATTGTAGGCCCAGCAGAGATCCAATTTAGTGAAAATAGAGGCCATGCGGAGCCGGTCGAATAGCTCCGGAATGAGAGGGATAGGAAAATGATTTTTTGACTGTAAGTTTATTCAACCCCCTATAATCTATACAGGGACGCAGAGACCCATCCTTTTTTCGCACGAAGAAGAAACCCGCTCCCGCAGGAGATATAGACTTGCGGATGAATCCACGTTTCAAATTCTCTTCTATGTACTCCCACATATCCTTCGTCTCCGACTCCGAAAGGGGGTACGTGCACCCATGAGGTGGAATGGCTCCTTAGAGCATGTCAATTGGACAGTCAAATGCCCAATGCAGTGGTAACTTCTCAGCTTGCTTCTCGTTGAAAACATCTCCAAAATCCTGGTAGGCCAGGGGAAGCCAGCGGGGAGTGACACAGATAACAGCGTTGAGTCAGAGCTTGGACGAAGTATAGACAAGCAAGTCCCATGACATCGCTGGCCCCAGACAGTCACTTGTTCCATTAACCAGTCAATTGTAGGGTTGTGGGAATGCAACCAAGGAAGGTGCTGAGGGTGAGTTGATTGCCATCAAAGGTAGTAGCTCCTTATGTAGAACTCTGATGTTCACTACCAAGGAGATAGACTCCTGGGTAATGGTCCCGGGTACTAGGTCTTGGCGGATCCGTAAGAGTGAAGCTGAAGATACATGTCCTGGAGCATCAAACACCAATTTGAAAGTACGGATGAAGGCAGGGGAGTCACTGATCAGGGGTGAATCCCTCTCCCAGAGCGTGGAGGCCCAGGCCAGTGCCTCATCGGTGAGAAGAGAAATTATGTGGGCCACCCGAGCTCGGTGTGTGGATAACATGGACGGTTGTAATTCAAATTGAATAGTGCATTGATTAAGAAATCCCCTGCATGCCATAGGGTCCCCACCATACTGTAGACGAGTCGGGATCCAAGTTTCTCTGATCGCTGGGGATAACGGAAGCTGTACCGGCCGCTTCTGCACCCAAGTACTGTCCTTGCAGGGTAATTGTATGTTTTTGTAATACTTTTTTCTGTAATACAAGCACTGTATTTTTATATATTGTCATGGGAGACCAGTACTTTTAACACCTTTTACTTACCGGGATCACTTTCACTAGGCAGGACACAGATTGTGGCATAAAATGAGGTTTATTCTGCTAAACCAGCAGGCATACAATATAACACAAAACAGGGAAAATACACATTCACTGGGGGCTTGGGGGGAGACACTAGCCTCAACTAGGGCAGGACACCTGCTTCAGGAAGCTTACCCTGTTCGCTCCATATCCAGGAAGTCCACAGTACTATATTCGGTATAGCTACCTGGCTTTCCCCGCTGGCCCGGTCTTCTTTTGTTTGTAGAACTTGGCTGTGTCTATAGAACTTGTCCTCAGCTTGGCTAAGCTTCTCGGCACCGCAATGCCAATTGCTTTGCTATTCTGAGCAAAGCACTTTTGAAAAGCCCACCTCTGCTTCACCGGACCAAGCCTAGGAATAGTCTGGTACTCTGATTCGGCAGTCCCCTTACATACACCTCGGTTGCCTATGTCTAACATGGAACAGGTAATGGCGGCCAATCAGAGTACGGATCCTAACAGGACAGCCAATTACAAGTTGGAGGCACGTCTTGCTGCACTCGTCAGATGAGGGGGAGTGCCTTGGGGCTCAGGTAGCTGGCGAGCAGGAAATTCAAATTGGCCAATGGGTACTGTGCCTATGAGCTCCATCTCTGCAATAGCTTCCCCTGGCCAGCCCCATACCTCTCGCTGGATAGGCTCCACAGTGTCTGGAAGGAACATAGAGTCTCTCCCACAGGGAGCCCTGTCCCTGAACCTGGTTCTCCGCCCTTCCTCGCTCACCAGATGGCCCGACACCTCATCGCTTCGATCCTCCCCTTTGATCCACCATCTCTATGCAGGCACCCTGGCTAATCGAATTACCGGGGCTGCCTCCATAGAGATGAATACACATTTTCAATACATTACAGTTCTAAAACTTGGGCTCGGGAACTTGGGTGGTAAAACTTGTTCTTACAACTTGGTTTTAAAATTTGTTCTCAAAACTTGGTTTTAAAACTTGGTTGTAGAACTTGCTGGCAGGGCAATACATTACATAGGAAAAATACCTTTACTTTACACACGTGTCCCCATCAAACAGGCTTGTTTAGCGGAGAAGATTTACAGTTCTCTCAGTAATAAAGTCCAGAAACATTTCATATGGATTTTGGTCCCTTTTGCCAACCCCCAGTTTCAACTATTAGGTTCCCGTTCCTGAAGTCCCAGTTGTCTACCTAAATCACATAAAGGGTCAAAACATAAACACTTTCCGGCCGGGGAACCACGGTTTTAGGGGTAGCTAGCCGGGATTCACCTTTATTATGAAGACTGGCTACCCTTACCATCACATATATATATTAAAACATTTAATAAGTAATGCTTTGGGCTTTGAATGAACTGTTGCACGCTCTGGAGAGAGTATTTACATTTTCAGACACATTTTGCTACAACGGATTTTTGGTGTGTAAAGGGCATAGTCTTTTCTATAATAAACAGGGACCTGGGACACTCGCACATATTAATTTGACATCTTTTGGTTTGCATAACTATCTCAGGTGGTGGCAGTGTATAGATATGATGGCAATGGAGTAAGGGGTTAATATTAATTCATTGGAGGTACCTTTGCGGAGGAGAAGGTGAGTTGGATAGAGTAGCCATGTGTATTAACCCTGGTTGCATATCTAAGTCACGTGCCCACTTGTGTGTGCTGTCCGTGACGGTGGTATTTTGGGACGGATTTATGGGAGATGTTATCTCATTTGAGGGACCTTTGCGAAGGTAAAGAGTGGGGCAGCTTGCGAGCTGTGTAGTAACCCTTGACCAGTAGAGGAGATATTGTCCATTTGAGGAACATCTGCGAGAGAGAGAGGGAGAGAGGGAGAGAGGGAGAGAGGGAGAGAGGGAGAGAGGGAGAGAGGGAGAGAGGGAGAGAGGGAGAGAGGGAGAGAGGGAGAGAGGGAGAGAGGGAGAGAGGGAGAGAGGGAGTGAGGGAGAGAAAGAGAATGAATTGTTGGAGCGATGAGATGATGTTCCTTCTTTCAGGGATTATTATAGCAGTAAAAAAAACTGCAATGTACAATATAGCTGATGTAGGTCTATCAGATAAGATTTAATTGAAGATAATATCAAACCTCTTGCCAAACAATCTTTGTGTCAGTTTAGAGGTCAACACTTTAAGGCAAATTGCTCATTTGATGGCACCAGTTTTAATTTACCCCCTGCAAATGAAGATATTGCCAGCTGCAGGCATCTTTCTCCTTATAGAAGACAAAACTTGCAGTAATCTTCTCTTCACTGAGCTTTATCATGGAAGTGCATTGTGTTTGTATATTTGGGCATTGTTGTAATGTGTTGTCTTTTTAATATTTTAATAAATCCTGCAGATGAATTAAGAATTTCATTTTGAAGTGGACCGTGCACTATTTTCTAGATGATATTTCAGGATGAATGGTATCGTACTAGTTCTTTCACTGGCCCTTCATGATCTTTTGAAAGATGTGCAGGATATTATTAAGCCCATTAACTTTATACATTAACAAACATGACATTATATTTTCTACTGTGTTTTAGGGGCTTACAGTAAGTAACAATTTACAGTGAGGAATTAGGTGAAGTGCAACGGAACATATACTTACATTATTTTACTCAACCATATATGTTCTTAAATTCAAACTATTGTTCAGAGGAGTGGAGTGAGCATTCATGGAGGCAGTTTTCAATTACAATGCTGGGAGTTTAATATATAAGGTTTCAAAACACATCAAGGCATTATGTGACTCTGAGATAAACAGCCCTGATAATACTAGGCCAGCTTCATGGCCATTTCCTGTAATATCCTGTAGTAGCTTCTATAAAAGTGTTTTCCAACCCTTTCCTTGGGAAACAACAGCAAGACTCGATTTTAGGAATGATCAATAAATTACAAGCACACATGTTTGTACTTATATGTGACTGAGTAATTAGCTGGATAACTCCACAATCTACCTAACATTTCCCATTTCCCTAGGGCAGTGCTTCCCAACTCTAGTGCTCAATGACCCCTAACAGTCCAGGTTTTAAGGATATCTCTGCTTGAGGACAGGTGGTTTGGTCAAAACGATTGAGCCACGTGTGCTCATTAGAGGATATTCTGGAACTGTTAGGGGTACTTGAGAAATAGAGTTGGGAAACACTGCCCTAAGGCATACCTAGCATCTCTATCAGCAAATGCCACTTTGGTTCTCAAAGCAGAAGAGTTCCTTGGTCCATTGATCAAAGATGAAAATAAAGAAATAAACAAGATGAAAGGGAATCTAAGTGAAATTAATGATTATATATATATATATATATATATATATATATATATATATATAATCAAAAAAAAATAAATAGAAGATACCGTTCTATTTTTTTTTTTTTTGATTATTGAAGCTCGGCTAACACGGTACTGATACCTCTACATGTATATATATATATATATATATATATATATATATATATATATATATATATATATATATATATATATATATATACATGTAGAGGTATCAGTACCGTTCTGTGGCTAACGAAATGCTTTTATTTGTGCGAACTTTCGAGATACACTGATCTCTTCTTCCGGCGATGTTACAATGACTGAAGCAAGCAAAAGGTATACTTAAAAACAGTGTCTCTTGGAATGTTATCTGTGCTAGTCCTTCCCCCGGTGTGGATGTGTTTTATGGCTAGAGGTGTCAAAAGGTTCCTGAAACCAAGTGATGTAAGAGTGTGTGTGTGTATCTGTGTGAATATAAATTAATGGAGAGCCCACAGTATATACAGTGCTTTACAAAAGGTGTGTATGGAGTGGGAGTGGATATAAATGGTGTGGGTAGGTGTGGAAATGTGAGAGATTGTAGCACAACTAAAAGTGTGTGTGGATACTATGTGGTCCCTATAGTTGTATAGGATGGAAAAACAAGGAGTATTGGTATGTGTAAGAGACAGCTGTGTGTGCATACATATAGCACAGTATGTACAGACATGGTCTTTAGCGCTCATGGGAAGAGAGTTCACTTGTGTCAGTAATGACTCATAAAATTTCGATCTCTGTTTAGGCCATTGCTAAGTGTCCCGAACAGTTGCATACATTTGTATTCATGCAACCGTCTCTCTTTCGGTGTTTTAAGATTACCTTTGAGTATGGCAACCCTCAGATTGTTCATCTTATGGCCAGAGTCAGTGAAATGTTCGCCGATAGGACTGTCTCTTGTTCCGTGCGTGATGCTGTGGCGATGCAGGTTCATTCTCTTGTTTAGCCCCTGCCCTGTCTCACCTATGTAGTAGCAGCCCCCTGGTCATGATGAGGTACACGACATTGCTGGAGGAACAGGTGAACCTTCCTCTGATTTTGTATTCCCGATTCCTGTGTGGTATTTGTATTGTGTCCGCTGTGTAGAGCATTGCGCAGGTTTTGCATCTTGGGTCCTGGCATGGTTTCGTCCTGCATTCAGTTGTACTGCTGAATACTTTACTCCTCACCATAATATTCTTGAGATTATGGGGTTGTCTGTATGATAATAAGGGTGCTTCAGGTAAGACCTGTTGCAGTCTTGTATCTTCCTGGAGGATGGGTTGTAGTTTCCTGGCGATCTTGCGTAGGGCTCCTAGGTGTGGGTTATATGTGACCACCAAAGCTACCCTGTCGCTTGTCTCCTGTTTGTATTCAAGGAGATCCCTTTTTGGTATTCTGGTGGCTTTGTGAATTTGCTGGTCTATAATTCTGTGGTTATATCCACGGTTTATAAAATCTGATCTCAAGGCTTTAATCCGCTGGTCTCTGTCTGCTGTGTCGGAGCATATCCGGTTGTATCGTATGGCATGACTGTAGATGGTTGCATGTTTGGTGTGTGTCGGATGGAAGCTGTTGTCCCTCAAATAGCTGGCTCTGTCTGTAGGTTTGCGGTATACAGAAGTCTGTAGTTGGTTGTTCTTTATAGTAATGGTGGTGTCTAGGAAATGTACTTCATCCGGGGAATGGGTAAGTTTGAGGTTGATGGTCGGGTGGAACGTATTGAAGTTGTCATAGAACTGTAGGAGGTCCTGTTCGCCAGAGGCCCAAATCAGGAGGATGTCATCGATGTAGCGAAGGTATGTAAGGGGTTTCAAGAGACAGGTGGAAAGAAAGTCACTTTCCAGTTTTGCACAGAACAGATTGGCATACTGTGGCGCCATCCGAGAACCCATAGCGGTCCCGGTTGTCTGGAGGTATGTGTCATTTCCAAATGTGAAGTAGTTATGGGACAGAATAAATTCGATGCATTTAGTCACTGTCTCTGTGAGTGGCTCCTGCGGTCCCAGAAAGTATCTGCAGGCTGAAATCCCATCCTCGTGGGGGATGTTTGTATAAAGTGACTCTACATCCATAGTTGCTAGTAGTGTTCCTGTTGGGAGGGGGGCAATGGCATTCAGTTTGTTTAGCAGGTCAGTGGTATCCTGGATATAGCTGGGTGTGTTCCTGACAAGTGGTTTTAGAATGCCCTCCACCCAGCCAGAAATATTCTCGGTAAGTGTGCCAGATCCAGAGATAATAGGGTGCCCAGGGTTACCCTCTTTGTGAATTTTAGGGAGCATGTAGAATGTGCCAGGTTTTGGGTTAGCTGGTATCAGGTCCAGAATTTGTTCTCTTGTGCGGATTGGGAGTGTTTTAATGATCCTGTTGAGTTCGCTCATGTATTTTTTAGTTGGGTCCTCCTGCAGTTGGGTGTAATACTTTGAATCAGAGAGTTGCCTGTGTGCTTCCCGCAGGTAGTCTGTGGTGTTCATTATGACCACTGCTCCTCCCTTGACCGCAGGTTTGATTGTTATGTTGTGGTTGGCCTTTAGCGATTCTATGGCTCTCCTCTCCATCAGTGTCAGATTATATGTTTGTTTCCTTACTTTGTCCAGGATGGTGGTTTTGGCGCTGTGTCTGAAGCTTTCAATGTACCGGTCCAATGTGGGGTTGCGCCAAGTTTGTGGGATCCAGTTGGATTTTTGCTTCTCCCTGCTCATGTGCAGCGGCTCTCCTTCTGCCGTGTTGGCATAATCTTGGTTGTGTCTGTTGTGGAAGAACTCCTTACGATGCAGCCTTCTGAAGAATTCTTCCAGGTCACTGCACAGCTCAATCTTGTCCATAGGCTTGGTAGGGCAGAATGTGAGACCCTTTGATAATACTGAGGACTCTGCTTGATTAGGTGTGTAGTCTGAGAGGTTAACAGTGCAGTCCTGCTGTTGGTGACTGTCAATGTTTGTATTATTAGTTGTTGTACATTACAATTGAAAAATAATGAAACATTTATTGCTAGTCCTGGCATTCCTAAAATTCCGCTGATTTTTTGGCAAGTAAAGGCTAAGTCATGCTACAGGTTTCTTGAAGATAAGCAGGAGAGGCCCAGCAGATACTGTACATTGTGCCGTTCTAAGATAAGCATGTGTAGATAAGTTCCTGGTCCAGTGATTATGCAAGAGTGCCCCCCTACTGACCTGAATTGATCGGTTAATGGAACAGATTAATAATGGAGGTCAATTTCATGGTTAACAGTGACATCTACAGGAATTTGTTTGTATGCTGACACTGCATGAAATAATGCTGACATTGCAGAACAAACATCGACCTGATTGACTGGGACTGTTCTTGGGGTTTGAGTGGTGTGGCAGGAAAAGTATAATTATATAAAAAGTATAATATAGACAATTAGACATTCCTGGGGGGACTGAATGATGAGGCCCTTTATACAAGTATCCCTCATTGTAGAGAAATGACAGCAATCAGGCTGTCACACTTTCTACACACATGGGGTACACACTATAACCTTCACAATGACTTTGTACTTAAACTACTGGACTTTGTACCTACTAAAAACTACTTCCTCTTTAACAACTGTCTGTACCACCAGATCCCAGGTACAGCCATGGGTTCCACCTGCTCACCTACCTATGCTAATCTGTAACTTGGATGGTGGCAGGATACTGTGGTTTTTAATGATGACCTAGCACAATAAACCCAGTTCATTGATGCTATCCTCTTTCCTCTTTCAATGGAGCGGCACAGTGCAACTCTCCTGGAGTTCATTACTTTACTGAATACCAATGAGCTGAATTTAAAGGTGACCAGTGAGATTCAAACAGTTAAACTCAACTTCATTGATCTTACCATCTATAAGAATAGTGAAGTTGATCTGGTCACCCCTGCCTCCCGGAAAAGCATGGCAACAAATAATCTCGAGTGTGGATACTCATCCTCCACCACATCTGGTCAAGAATATTCCAGTTTGTCAGTTCCACATATCTGTAGGAACTGTTCCACCGATTTGGAGTTTGAAGACCTAGCAGTCTCTATGACTACTGCATCCTCGAAAGAGGGTAGAGTAAAACATGCCTTAAAAAGGCCTACCAGAGGGCCAAATCCTTGAAGCACAGTGAAATCAAACCCACATAGTATCCCCATGCATACCGAACCTAAAATAATCAGATTTGTCGGCACCTTTAACAATGAATGGAACCACATTAGTCCCATTTTGAAAGAACATTGGCATCTTCTCTTAGAAGATGAAGACTTGAGACAACTTCTGAAATCAACACCCACTCTTGTTAGCAGGAGGGAATGAAACCTGAAGGATCACCTGGTCCATAGTCACCTCTCTAACATTACAACAGAGACATGGCTCCCCAAAAACCTAATGAATCCTTCAAGTGTGTCAATTTCAAGGCTTGTCCCTACATGTTTTTTACCAAATCATTTTTGACAAAGAAATTTGGTATATGCCACTTAATTAATTGCAAGACCACCGGTATAATCTACATGGCATCCTGTGATTGGGGTATGAAGAATGTGGGAAAAACTCACCGCAAATTGAGACATATCGTTGTTGAACATGTGGGGTCATTTAGGAACCATCTAGGGACTCTGCTAGCACGGCATATGAACGATGCACATCAGGAAGAACTTAAAGGGTTCAAATTCTATGGGATTGATCACCTCACCACTGGCCCCAGAAAGGGTGACTGAGACAAGTTTCTCCTACAACAAGAATGTCGGGGGATTTATGATCTGCACACATTAAGTCCAAATGGCCTGAATTAACCCTTTCTATTGCCAAGTTACCAAGTACTCCCGGCTGGACAGTCTTTAGGGCACGGGTTATTCATGCACTAGGGGAAGAAAATAGGATAGCAGATAAAGAGCCCGAGCCAAAGAAGCCATCCACTAGTAAAGAGATAGGCATGGAAGGCAATTACAGTCAATGTTGGGGCATGTAAACTTTGCGATGCACGTATTGCCTATGGGGCCCTTGTTTTGGCACTGACTGACATTTACCATTGCAGGGGTCAGGGCAGCGCTTCATTTCATCAGGGTGACAAGAGGAGATAGGAAAGATTTGTTGGTTTTGGGAGATTTCCTGGGGCGGTAAAATGGCAGGACATTGGCATTGAGGTAACCATGGTATAGCCAGCAAATTGAGCTCTTTACAGATGCGATGGGGTCAGTGGGGTTCGGGGCCTTTTATCAGAGAGTGTTGATGTGCTGAAAATGGACTGCTGAGTGGGGCGGGGGTAGTTGGTTGACTAACTTGATGGTCGTGGAACTCTTCCAACTGCTGTTGGCTGTTGGACAAGGATTTAGCTAACAGGAATTTGTAGACCAGATAATATATGGGTGATGGCAGCAGTTAATGGGATTTCTGCATCTCCCCCTCCCCCCCCCCCCGTGGTGAGACAGCTCCATGCATTGGTGCCGAATTGCTTAGATGCTAATATCTGGTTCATGGCAAAGCATGCAGGTATGGAGAATAACATTTGCTCGTTTAAAGTTCACAGAATTTTGTATCAGAAGAGAATAAAGGGAAACTGAAAAAGGCTCAGGATGGTGAGGATTCTAGGGATCAGTTGCTGAGTTTTATCTTGGGCATGCTGGATAGGCACCGGTCAGCAGCACCAGTGAAAAGATGCATGGCTCATATTGACTTTTAACTTCAGACTATTGGGGCTTAAGGATTTAACAAAGGATTTTCTGGTTTAACTGGTGGTAGAAACAAAGGGTGAACTGCGCTCTATTAATCGTGATTATGTGTTTAATGGTGATAATTCAGTGATAATATTAATGTAAACCTGTTACTTTATAGGTGAGGATATGCTGCTAGATTCGTGGAATGGCTCCACAGACCAGGGCTAAAGATACAAAGACAAAAGAAACAGCGCAAAAAACCTCATAGTGTAGTATATATAAAATTATAATGTGATAAAACAGGTGAGTATTGCACGTACATCAGTTTAAAAATTACTAGCAGTACATGTTGTGGACATGTTACCAGTCAGCAACAGATGATGGGTAACGATCACCGGATGACTTCCCTTCTCCTCTCACGTCTCACTTGATATGCTTGTAGTACCACTCAAGACGCCGTGATACAGGGCAGCAGCCCCTCAGCATGAATACAGCAACCCGATGGAGTACAGCTGTCCCACGACGTGTTCACTGTGGCAGTTTGCGGGGAAGCAAGCTCTCGGTCACTGGCTTTCAGGCGTATGTCTGCACGTGTGGCGTCCGCTTACAGCGCGCATCGGATGACGTCATCAAGCGGCGCCAGTCACTCAGCAGTTTCAGCCGGCCACGGGAGCGTAGGGTGTAACGGAGATGGAGCCGGATAACAAAATAGGGTAAAAACACACTGCAGGTAGTGTCAGAATGCGCCAAATGAAATTAATTTCTTGGATCTCCATTTGGAATCCAAAATTGGTTCATGCTGAGGGGCTGCTGCCCTGTATCACGGCGTCTTGAGCGATACTACAAGCATATCAAGTGAGACGTGAGAGGAGAAGGGAAGTCATCCGGTGATCGTTACCCACCATCTGTTGCTGACTGGTAACATGTCCACAACATGTACTGCTAGTAATTTTTAAACTGATGTACGTGCAATACTCACCTGTTTTATCACATTATAATTTTATATATACTACACTATGAGGTTTTATGCGCTGTTTCTTTTGTCTTTGTATCTTTAACTGGTGGTAGCTTGATGGAAGAGCCAGTCTAGTAGGAAGGATTGTTACCAATCTCAGTTGACATGTTGGCTAAGCTGGGGGGAGATACATAGGCTGTGTGTTTGTCCGGGTCAGAGGCCAATTTTTTTTTTTAGCCTTTTCGAAGCTATGAGGTTAAGGAACTTGAAGAGGTGTCTAGAAGGGGTGTCATGAAGGGGTGAAAGGGGGTTCGTAGCGTGAAGATGTAGTAATGCGCCAAGGGTGTTTGAACTTCCTGATATCTAAAATGAACCAGCGCTGGAAAGGAAAATGGGTGACAATGGGAGTAACCATTAAGCAGGTTGGGGTATATTTGAGGGTTAGACCTTTGGTCTGGGGCCCCCTTGCTCTTACATGAGGACGTGTCTGCACTCATGTTCCAAATTGAGAGGGCGTTGAAGATGTGCCTGCATAAGTAGGGTCTAGGATAATTACAAGTGAGTTCTCAATCCTTCAGGATAGAGGCAGCGTCTGAAGCAATGCTGCTGGGTTGGGGGTGGTCTTTGTCAAGGTTTAAGAGTTTTGTAAGATCGTGTGTAAGATCTTGTTGGTGTTATAGGTTTTTCCCACATTGAAGCCAGGATTTGCGGGCACTCCTATGGCCACCGGGGGGCAAGTAGATCAGCATGGAGGCCTGGTAGCAAGTAGTTGGGGTTCAGACGGGATCAGTTTCAGTTGTTTTGGTTGGGCAAGGGGGCACGAGGATGTCACAGGTAGTGTCAGAGTTGTGGACAAGGAAGTATGTATATGGGTCGCCGAAGGTGCTGTTTGGAACATTGGGGGTAATGACTTGACATGTATTCAGTTATTGGAGTTTCTGGAGATATTGGAGTTGCTGAGGTTATGCAAAGGGAAGTACTGCAAGTGTTGAGGGATTTCAGTGATCCTGTGTTAGAACGGTCGGATATTGCTTCGTGGGCAGTGTGAAAGGGCTATGGTGGACTTAAGGGGTGTGGCATTGAAGCCCTCAGATCTACAATTTTACCCGGTGGGTCTTTGCAGGAGGGACAGGGTGCATCTTACAGATATTGTAAACGATATATTTAATTTGAGTCTGCAGTCATTTCTGGAAACTTTATTTTGCTTGGTGGCAGCTGCAAGGGAAGTTTAAGAGGGTAACCTTGCTGGTGTGGTAAAGTGATAGATTGTAAGACATATAGAACACCCACAAGCTCATATTGAACCCCCAAAATAGCCACAACATATATAAGCGTATAAGTGTCACAGAGGAGTGCTACTGAGCATGGCAATATACATTTAAAACCAGAGACGAACATGAAACACAGACAGAGCTCAATGCACATCCAGCGAAACTTTATACACGGTACAGTGCCTAAATATACATGTATTGATATCTATTAAATAAAATGGTCTTTTAGTTTAACATTTTGGTCTGTGATTCATGTTCCTCTCTGGTTTTAAAAGTGATAGATTGTCCAAATTGTCGGTTATGGAGAAGGCGGTGTCATGTCCGGCTTGGACAGCCAGTATGGTGGTGACCTTCCAGTGGTGGTGTGTTTTGGACCAAGTGGCCTGGGTGACTATTGGCATGTAGAGGATCAAACCATGGGTAGCCACCGGGTTTCTTTTAGTGGTGGGCAGATCAACTTATTCAGGTACCCCCTAGTATTGGTGTATTTAGAAATAAATCTGCAACCAATTTCTTCCAAGACATTGTACGTGTGTTATTTATCGGTTGCTTAGGTTAATTGTACATATGCAATCAACTAGACTCCACCTGGCTGATTAGGAGTCTTTGACTGGGAGTCTTAGAAAAGCCTGATGTGAGAATCAGGAGAGAGATTCCTTAGCTTACATTTGGGCTGACATAAGGAGAAGGAGGATTACAGAGATTTCCTTAGCCCACAATTGGGCTGACCTGAGGAAAATATGATGTCTTGATGCACACAGAAGAACTATGTACTATGTAAACTGTATGCTGACAGCAAGACAAGGGGACAAGACTTCAATACCTGGACACAGGGAGTGCGATACCACACAAGGATGCTGACCCAGGAGAATAGAGAGGCCTTCCCTTACAGCTACAACAACAGAATATATATATATATATATATATATATATATATATATATATATATATATATATATATATATATATATATATATATACAGTGTTCGACAAACCTATACATTTGCTCGCCCCGGGCGGGTGGATTTAACTCCCGGGCGAGTAACTATTGGCCCAAGCAGCACACGTGTTTTTTTTTTAAATTCCCCCGTTCGCGCTGAAATTTCCCTGCTCGCGCTGAAAAAAAAAACAAAAAAAAACTCCCCTACCTGACTCCTGATTGGCGCGCGCTCCAGGCTTTGTGGGCGCGCGGCCAGGCTCTATATGAGCCCGCCCCCAACGAGCGGCCATTCTGCCTGGAGCTCTGTTGGAGGGTAAGTACTCTCCATGCTGCGGCCCCTCTGCTCCTTCCCTGCGATCCCCCTGGTCCCCACATGGCTCCCTACTCCCCACCGCGGAAGCTCTCCTGTCCCCTGCTCCTGTCCCATTCCCCTCCTCCTGTCCCCTCCTCCTGCTCCTGTCCCCTGCTCCTGTCCCCTGTCCCCTCCTCCTGCTCCCTTCCCCTCTTCCTGCTCCTGTCCCCTTCCCCTCCTCCTGTCCCCTTCCCCTCGATCCACCGATCGATGTCAGGGGCGGGAGGTCCCCGCTGCTGCAGCCCGGTTGGCTTGCGGGGGGGGGGGGGGCTCGGCCCTCACCACGTGCCTCCCATGCGTCCCCTACCTTCATGATGGCGCAGCCGCCGCATGAGGTGGGGGGATGTCGGCCTGGCCCCCCCCCCGCCACGAGCATCATGCCGCCGCGGGCTGGGGGGGAAGAAGCAGCCTGCAGCTTGGCCAGGCACTGTGACATGCCGGCGTGGGGAGCAGGGCAGTGGCGGCCACGGCGGGGCTGACTGTCACCTGGGGCGCCCAGTGGGGGATACCTCGCCACGTGCCTCCCACCCACCCTGCTGATTGGGGGGGGGATGTCGGCCTGCCCCCCACACGAGCGGGAGATGGGCGCGGGTGGGTGGGGGATTTGCGTGGTGCTGGTCGCGGCCTTTCCTCCCCTGTGTGTGTGTGAGAATGTGTATGTGTGTGAATGAATGTATGTGTGTATGGGAGTATGTGTATGTGTGTGACACCAGAGGTCCCCCCCAGTCAGTAACCCCCCCAGTCAGTAACCCCCCCCCCCAGTCAGTAACCCCCCCAGTCAGTAACCTTCCCCCCAGTCAGTCAGTCACCCCCCCCCTGTCAGTCACCCCCCAGTCAGTGTCAGTCACCCCCCAACCCCAGTCAGTGTCAGTCACCCCCCACCCCCAGTCAGTGTCAGTCACCCCCCACCCCCAGTCAGTGTCAGTCACCCCCCACCCCCAGTCAGTGTCAGTCACCCCCCAGCCCCAGTCAGTGTCAGTCACCCCCCACCCCCAGTCAGTGTCAGTCACCCCCCACCCCCAGTCAGTGTCAGTCACCCCCCCCACCCCCAGTCAGTGTCAGTCACCCCCCCACCCCCAGTCAGTGTCAGTCACCCCCCCACCCCCAGTCAGTGTCAGTCACCCCCCCACCCCCAGTCAGTGTCAGTCACCCCCCCAACCCCAGTCAGTGTCAGTCACCCCCCCACCCCCAGTCAGTGTCAGTCACCCCCCCACCCCCAGTCAGTGTCAGTCACCCCCCCACCCCCAGTCAGTGTCAGTCACCCCCCCACCCCCAGTCAGTGTCAGTCACCCCCCCCCCCACCCCCAGTCAGTGTCAGTCACCCCCCCACCCCCAGTCAGTGTCAGTCACCACCCAACCCCAGTCAGTGTCAGTCACCCCCCCCACCCCCAGTCAGTGTCAGTCACCCCCCCACCCCCAGTCAGTGTCAGTCACCCCCCCACCCCCAGTCAGTGTCAGTCACCCCCCCACCCCCAGTCAGTGTCAGTCACTCACCCACCCAGTCACCCCTGCCCCACCCAGCCACTCACCCAGCCTCTCTCTCTGTGTATCACCCACCCTCTGTGTGTGTCACCCACCGTTTCTCTCCTCTGTCTCCCCCACACTCTCTCTCCCCCCCACACACTCTCTCTCCCCCCCACACTCTCTCTCCCCCCACACTCTCTCTCTCCCCCCCACACTCTCTCTCCCCCCCACACTCTCTCTCTCCCCCCCACACGCTCTCTCTCCCCCCCACACGCTCTCTCTCCCCCCCACACTCTCTCTCTCCCACACACTCTCTCTCTCTCTCCCCCACACTCTCTCTCTCTCTCCCCCACACTCTCTCTCTCTCCCCCACTCTCTCTCTCTCTCTCTCTCTCCCCCCCACTCTCTCTCTCTCCCCCCCACACTCTCTCTTTCCCCAACACTCTCTCTCCCTCTCTCCCCCACACTCTCTCTCCCTCTCTCCCCCACACACTCTCTCTCTCTCTCCCCCACACACTCTCTCCCCCACACTCTCTCTCCCCCCACTCTCTCTCTCTCCCCCCCACACTCTCTCTCTCCCCCCCACACTCTCTCTCCCCCCCACACTCTCTCTCCCCCCCCACTCTCTCTCTCCCCCCCCCACACTCTCTCTCTCTCCCCCACACTCTCTCTCCCTCTCTCCCCCACACTCTCTCTCTCTCTCCCCCACACTCTCTCTCTCTCTCCCCCACACTCTCTCTCCCTCTCTCCCCCACACTCTCTCTCCCTCTCTCCCCCTCTCCCCCACACTCTCTCTCCCTCTCTCCCCCACACTCTCTCCCCCACACTCTCTCTCTCCCCCACACTCTCTCTCCCCCACACTCTCTCTCCCTCTCCCCCACATTCTCTCCCTCTCTCCCCCACACTCTCTCCCTCTCTCCCCCACACTCTCTCTCCCTCTCTCCCCCACACTCTCTCTCCCTCTCTCCCCCACACTCTCTCTCCCCAACACTCTCTCTCCCTCTCCCCAACACTCTCTCTCCCTCTCCCCCACACGCTCTCTCCCTCTTCCCCACACACTCTCTCTCTCTCTCCCCCACACTCTCTCTCTCTCTCTCCCCCACACTCTCTCTCTCTGTCACTCCCACACTCTCTCTCTCTGTCACTCACACTCTGGATCTCTTATTTACCCTATATATCTTAACTGCCCTATACTACACCGAAATCTTAACTACCCTATACTGCTTTCTTCCAGATCTGGCTCAAGCTTCACACGGAAGACATCGGAACCCCCCCCTAACCCAGAAGACAGGTAATGAACACCTCCCCAATGTATAACATTGCGGGAATGAGCGTACCTGGACATTGAGGGACTGCGGATCAGGTAAGATCCCAGGTGGGATTGCTGCTTTAGATATTGTGAAGCGGGGACATCCAGACATTGGTTAAGGGGTTCAGGAAACTAGTCATTCACACCTGGCTTTTATTTCTAGATCTGACATTTACACACACACATGTAACAAGGACTAATTGTAGTATAATGTAATACAATAAATACATTTATGTCAAAAACGAATGTTGTTCTGACTAGGAATTTATTAAATGTATTTTATTTATATATTTTATTTTAAAGCGGGGTTGGGGGCGGGACTAGGGGCGGGGTTGGGGGCGGGACTAGGGGCAGGGTTGGGGGCGGGACTAGGTGGCGAGTAGATTTTTGGGTTGGGCGAGTAGATTTTTGGGTGATTTGTCGAACACTGTATATATATATATATATATATATATATATATATATATATATATATATATATATATATATATTGTGGTGCCATCGCTGTCCTCTAGGGGCTGAATAGGGCAGCTATTGGACTTTTGCACCACAGAGAGTTAATTTAATCCTCCCTAGAGAAAAGCAGTAGCTGAAGCTAATCTGCCTACTCTGAATAATCAGGAAGGGCTTTAAGAGTATGGAAGCTGGAAGACACAGAGAGACAGATTTTCCCCAGAGAAGGGGGGAGACAGAGGAGCTCCCCACCTAACGGAGGTCGGCTAAAGAAGCGTGAGAGACACTGCTGAGAGAGCTATGCTGAAGCAGTGACGGCTGGTTACAGAGGAACACAGGAGTTTCCCAGAGCTCCCGTTGGGTTGAAACCCAAAGAGAAAGAAGGAAGGACGATAGACTGTGCTGAAGCAGGGACATCGCCAGATGGACTAAGATAAGAAAGACCCTTTCTATTATTTACAAAGACTGTGCTGATACTGTATTGCCTAGGCCAGGGCATGTTTTTGGCTGACAACCGGCTTAGCTGGCGGCCCTGATAGTAAGGGCCTGAGAAGTCAGTTAGTTCCCTGAATAGGGATAGGATTTTATTTTATTTGGTTTTCTTAAAGGGACGGTGGGCCTATTCGTATTATTTATCCCTGTAAATAAACCCCAAGTATAGAGAAATACAGCGTTTCCTGCCTCATTTGGGATAAAAGAGACTGCAATGTGGTGTCGGCATTACAATATATATATATATATATGTGTATGTGTGTATGTGTGCATGTGTGTGTTTGGGGTGGTAATCATCTTAGCTACCCACACAGTTAGAGAGGGCTGGAGTAAAGGTTTAGATATTCTCCAAAGCGGAGTAGGCCTTTATTTTGTTTATTTTGAATGTTTTGCATTGTTAAAGGAACAGGCGCAATAAAGGCAGGATTTAATTTCACCCTAATCGGTCTCCATTAGATATACCTCTGCACACATCTCTTATAGACCTATAACATAATGTATATCTAAATCTTTCCCAATTAAGTTTTTCATTCTATCTGAAATGAAGCGTCACAACATTGATACTTTAAAAGAAAGATTAGTGACTTGTCTTTGAATTGCCTGACACTTTAATGAAGCAAGATTATTTGACTGGATCAAAACCTAACTGAGCAAGATTCAATAGCTGGAGCCATAAACTCACATTTTTTTTTAAAATACAACCATTAATCAGTTGTGCCTCATCTTTCTAAAATATTGACATCATTATTCATGAAATTCAGTAGAATCTATGCAAAACCAGTGCAAAAATACCTCTATATATCAAAGAAAAGGGATCCTGTTGAAAGCAATTTGAGTTTTTCCTTTGATAAACCTGGTGCTATTTTTTGTCGGGTTTTTGCTCTAGTTTTGCAGCCAAGAGACCTAAGTAAATAATTTCTAATGTTTTTTTTTTTTTTTGAACGGAACTATTAAAAGCTGCAAAAACAAAGAATGGAAGGCGTCTCTAAACACAACACCAAGCATGATGATCTCCTGGGGTTACAATAATAATTAGCCACTTGGGCCCATATTTACTAAGCAGTGAAAGACCTTGCAGTCCATTTAACTGAATGGGCAATAAAGGGGCATGTTTACTAAGCAGTGCTATGCCATAATACACCTTCCGCTGCGCAAAGTTATTTCTAATGAATAGCTCCACCTAGTAAATATTGGCCTTAATATTTGATTAGATGAGAACAATAATATAGAGATATTTTAGAAGCTCAATACCATCTATGATATCTTCCAGCACACTATCAGAATTAAATTAAATTTCATTTATGAAAGCTTGACAATTGCAAAAATAGGACAAAACTGGAGCAAGAGACAGCTTCTGGTGCTGCTAGGCACCTTCAGTCCCTTCAAGTGAATGGTGTCTTTTGGAATAGCACCGCTTATTAAATACTGTAGGCGTTGCAAAGAAGCTTTTGATCACCATAGTGAGTGATAAAGGATCAAAAGCGAATATCAATGTAATGATTTTATGTGGTTCACTAATTACCGAAGTAATGTTAAAGTAACATTTTGAGTCACAGCCACAGGATTGGAGGTTTCTGACTATGAACTGACTAATGGATAGACTCAGGGCTGGACAGCCTGGCCTGGTGCCCTGGGTCTGCCAGCTGGGCTATGACTACCAAGGCAATTATGGGACATTTTTATCCTTCAAGTTATCAAAGTACTTTGCTCTGATTTTGTCGTATTTACATTAGCATGCAATGTGGGGAATGTAAGTATGAGAAGTTGGGAAGGAGTTGCATGGTGCATATATTATAATGAGATGTGTCACATAGTGGTTCACTCTTTTGAACTTTTATTGTGCCCCCAAAAATGTGCAAGAGTTGAAGTGGTGTAAGTCTAACATTCTGCACCAGATGTAACGTGTGCTATTGGAGAAGCACACTGTTATCTGAGTTGATACATAGGCCTGGATACATCAACCTCCGACAATGCTCAAATACGGTATTATCAGGAAACAAATGCTAACATGGCTATTGACCATTAGTCACGAGGGGGGACAGGAAGAGGGATGGGAGTAGTTGCACCAAGGATAGTGGTTAGGCCACAGGGTAGTGGTAGTAGGGGTTAACCCTTTGTTTGCCTTAGCCATTAGTACTAGCCACTAAGGTAGCCAAGGGGCTTAGGTAGTGTAGTTTGATTGTGTATTAAACACTTTGATGCCTGTGGTATAACTTCATAGCCACAGGCATCAAAAGGGTTATTGTCATTTATACGATAAGGTTCTGTAATAATTGATATTACAGAAGCCTACGGTAGAAATAATATCACGATGCGGGAATTAATACTTTATTAACGGTCGCGTTAATTCCTGCATCGCGTCAAGTAAAAATATTTCTCATCTGGTAAATTATTACCGCAATCTTGATGACTTAGGTCATAAAATTGCGTTAATAAGATCCAATATTTGTTTTTCTTGACTGAGCTTGATGTATCTAGCACCCACAAAGTGATATTGGAATGGTGCTTACACAAAAGTGTATTTGTGAATTAGGGAATTAGTGAAAAATTGCTAATATTAATAATAGTAAGCATTCCAAGAGTGATAGAGTGTAAAAAATAAAAATAAAATGGTGATACGATAAATGCTCAAAAACCTCTGATGGGAACCCATTGTCAAAATTCCCATCAATGTACAGATTCTTCAGAGGATCACACGTCCTGTGCTCCCTCTGTATCCTACGAAGAACTTAATGTATCTAGGCCAGGGGTCACCAATCTTTTTGTGCCCAAGGGCACACTTGAGAGTTCACACACAAAATACACTTACCTTGGGGGGAGGCATTTAATGCCGTGCGCTTGCGGATGCAGATGAGAATTATCACGTGCTGTCATGTGCGGCCCTCTAGTGGTCTATGTTGGTCTCTGAGAAAAACTTCAGCATATTTGAATGGAGATTAATTTATCCCCCCATCAAAGAAAGGCTAAGGCAGTAGATATAGTAGTTGTGCGTGCACGACGGAGCGCAGGGCATAGTGCGCGCCTGTCAACCAAGCGATCTGTGGCCTGTGATCCACAGCGACAGGGAGGCATGGCAGAGGCGTGGCCATGACATCACATGTGCGGTTCGCCCTCATTTGCTGACCACGCACGTGACCCGGCCATTGCGCGACAAAATCGAAATTGTTTGTCTGTCTGAGAATCGCGTATGCGGTCACACTTCATTGTGCACGCGGCTGCGCGTTCTATGCCTGCCTTATAGAGGTACGGCCTTTTGTTCGTGCCGCGCAACGTCGTGGGGGGGAATGGACGTGGCCTTAATCAGAGATGTAACCATGGCATAACCTACACGTTTCTGTTTATCTTGTAAATGCCATACCTAGAACATAGCTTCTTACATAGTCAGTCGTGGGCACCCATAGATGGCTTGGCGGGCGCCATGGTGTCCATGGGCATCGCATTGGGGACCTGTAGGAGATGTGTGCAGAGGAGGGGGAAGAGTTCCACTGTTGACTTCTCTTTGTAGTGGTCCAGTACCTTCCAGGGTCTGAGAGAAGTAGTTCCCGAGTGATCTCTCCAGCAGTCCATTGTGTTTCCCTTCACCAGAGATTTCTAGCACTGAGAGCTTTAGGCTTTTAAAGGTGTAACAAGATAGCTGAGCAGCTTAATTAGGACAATCTGCTCTGAATTAACCTGCTCAGTGCTGGGCTCAAGCTCCCCACACAGGTTTTCCTGCAAAGCTACTTAGAGAGGGAAGGCACCCTCTTTTTGTGGCTCAACAGTTAAAGGTTGGAGGGAAAGATAACCCCTAGTTAAGATGGGATTGTAGCTTTTTTCCTCAGGTGATTTTCACTCCTACCAGTAATCTTGCTTTTTGCCTTTCGGGCAGTTATCTGGATGTTATTTGATGTTTGATGTTATTTGGTGACGCACAGAGGCTTGCTACCTCTCCCTCAGTTCATGGCCACAACATGGGGTTGGGATTGAAGAGAACATTGGTGACAAAGTCCTTCTAGCCTGTGCATACAACAGTGTCTCTTCAAGTAGATGCTTCAATTCAGCATGCGTTAGTCGCTCATGGGTGACTTTTCCAAAACACAGCTTTTCTACGATGTGCTTAGCTTCCTAAACCCTGCGGAAGACTTCTCGCTTAAACTTATTTTTCCATTTTGTCAACACATCTTTTACTCGCTTGGCAACACATTGTTTATCGTGTCATGTGATCTTTTCTTCCCTGTCATTAAGATGACACCCATGTCTGGTTCAGTATCATTGATCTTGGGCAGCTCAACCTTAACAGAGTTTTCATCAACTGATTGACCCCCGTGGCATCTTTCTTTGGCAGTCTGCAAATTTATAGTCTTCTGCCTTTCTTTCTCAATGCATTCATTTGTCCAGCCTGTCCGCTTCTTCAATGTGTGGGGAAGTCCTCAGTGGTGTATGGCGTGGTCGCTACTACAGTAGCATTGTCTTGAAGCTCCTGCAGTACCAGGGGACCCCGGCCTACAGTTTCCTCATCCATCACAAGCTTCTCTGCAAAAAGTATGACCTCCTTATGTGAAGTGAGGTAATTTGCATCTGTTTCAGGATCCTTACAGTTCAGTACATCAATCCTGCTGCAGCTCTCTTCAGACCCAACCTTTACCCGTTGCTTCTACTTTTTGCAGTTGGCAAACCTGTAGTCTTGTGCCTTTTCCTTTGCACAGACGAGTGGACAACTAGTATTTTATCTTTAGGGGTATGATCACAAATAGAGTTCTGTCTCATTCTAGCTCAAGTAGTATGTCTGGATTTATATTGCGCTTCTCAGTCGTAATTCGGTTCTTCTTTCCTGAATTATGTGGAAAGCCGATTGTAGCACGGCATTGCGGATATGCTTATAGCAATGCATAGGACCTATATCTGGACTGAATCATACCAGCAGCTTCCTTCATTTTCCTGTAGCCTCTTTGCTGCAGATACTTCCTAATATTTGCCTGGAGCAACATTACACATTGCTTCAAATGTTCATACCTCTTTCTTTGTCGTTGAATTCTCCATATTGACTGGAGAAGGCATGCTGCTTTGTTCTACAACCTGTATGATGACCATTGAAAAGCGTTTGTGCAGATAACCTTCTCTCTCCAACCTTCCTTAGATAAGAGCTTTGCAGTATTTCTGAAGTATTAGAACTCTTCTCTTTTTTCTTTCAGAGTCTGCTCTGATCTGAGAAAGTTCTAATTGAAGATATAGGGGTTTGCTAATTTCCTGTTGAAAAGCGCCCTCTGCTTCTTCCAGTGCTAATCGTACTTCCAACTTTTCTTGTTGGATTTGTTTCTTCACCTTTTTTATTTGTGAAGCTTCTCATTTCCTTTACTGACTTTATCAGTCAGATCTAAAAACCTCCTCTTAGAGGTTTGTGTTCTCTCTTTTTACAGTCTCTATAACACTCAGGACATATTCATAGTTATCCTTCCATTTACACACCTCTGGGCTGGGAGTTGGGATTTCCTGTTGCGAGAATTCTAGGTCTGTGTTGAGAGTGTGAAGCTCTTTTTGAGTGACTTCCAGATCAGTACTGGGACTGTGAATCTCTTTCTGAGAGATTCCCAGTTCTGTAGAAGACAGCAAATCTCTGAGACTCCCAATTCTGCATTGAGACTGTGAAATTCCTTTTTAGAGCTTTCCAGTTCTGTGCTTAGACTGCTGACCTCCTAGCAAGAGACATCCAGCTCTATGCTGAGCATGTGAACTTCTCTCAGAGATTTCCAGTTCTGTACTGAGACTGCAAATTTCTTTCTGAGAGACTGCCAGGTCTGCACTGAGAGTGCAAAACTCCTTTTGAGAGATTCCCAGCTCTATGCTGAGGCCTCTGACCTCCTGGCGAGAGAGAGACAACCAGCTCTACGCTGAGATTGTGAACATCTGAGAGATCCACAGCTCTGTTCTGAGGCTCTGATTCACCTCTCTCTGAGACTCCCAGTTCGGCACCAAGACTGTGGAATTCCTTTATAGAGATTTCCAGTTCTGTGCTTAGACTGCGAGACTACTTCTGAGAGAGTTCAAGCTCCATGCTTAGACTGAGGGTCTTCTTCCGAGAGACTTTCAGCTCTGCCTGAGCCTCCTCATACTTCTGGTTCCAGATAGAATGGTACCTCGCTCGGATGCTAGAAGGTACTGTGTGCTACCTGGGAGGTAATTGGTGCTGCAGAACGTTCATAGGGGTACTAAGAAAAAATAAATTCCTTGTTGGTGCACTACAGTAGGAGTTAATGAGTGATTTAAAACTAATTATTTTATTGAGCGAACTATTAAAATAGGGTATTTAGTGTAATGATGCATAATAAATCTTTAAAAAGAACATTTAAGTGTTCTTATAGTGGTGTAAATTGTCCTGACAATGTAGCAGGACACTGCTGTGAGATCGTAAGAAATCCTCGTGACTCGGTTTGAAACTAATATATGGATAGTGAGTAGTTATGTCACAAGGGTTACGTTTTCCTGTACACTGAAATTATGTTGAAGTATAGGGAGGAGAACATCCCGTCTGTTTCTTCCTCCCACCCTACACCTCTTCCTAACTCTCCTCCTGCCTTCCTTGACTCTTTTTCCACTGTCTCAGAGGAGGATGTGTCGCTGTTGATCGCCTCTTCTCCCTCTACCACTTGCCCTCTTGACCCCATTCCCTCCCATCTCATAAAACCTCTTGCTCCTACTATAATCCCTACGCTCACACACATTTTTAACTCCTCCCTCTGCTCTGGAACCTTTCCATCCTCCTTCAAACATGCAACAGTAATACCATTACTCAAAAACAGCAAGCTTGACCCTACCTGGCTTTCTAACTATCGACCTGTCTCCCTCCTGCCTTTGCCTCTAAACTCCTTGAACTTCTTGTATTCTCTCGCTTGCTCCATTTTCTCAACACCTATTCTCTCCTAGACCCTCTACAATCTGGCTTCCGCACTGCTCACTCCACGGAAACAGCCCTCACTAAAATAACTGACGACCTCCATGCTGCCAAAGACAGAGGTCATTACACTCTGCTCATATTACTCGACCTCTCTGCAGCATTTGACACCGTGGACCACCCTCTTCTCCTTCACATTCTCCATACTCTTGGTATTCGGAAACAAAGCTCTATCATCGATCTCATCCTACCTCTCCCATCCCAGTGTCTCTTCTGCTAACACCTCCTCCTCCTCTATTGATCTCTCTGTGGGGGTACCCCAGGGCTCTGTCCTGGGACCTCTTCTCTTTTCTCTGTACACACTCTCTCTAGGTGACCTAATAACATCTTTTGGGTTTATCACCTCTATGCTGACGACACACAAATATACTTTTCAACACCCGATCTTACACCTGCTGTACAAACCAAAGTTTCTGAATGTCTCTCTGCTATATCATCCTGGATGGCCCTCCGCCGCCTTAAACTCAACACGGCTAAAACAGAGCTCCTCATACTTCCTCCCAAACCTGGCCCTACTACCTCCTTCCACATTACTGTTGGAACTACGATCATTCACCCAGTAGCCCAAGCACGCTGCCTATGGGTCACACTCGACTCCTCTCTCACATTCGCCCCTCACATTCAAAACATTTCTAAAACTTGTTGCTTTTTCCTCCGCAAAATAACAAAGATATACATATATATATATATATATATATATATATATATATATATATATATAAAGCTTTACACTCTTCTGCCCCTCCTTACATCTCAGCCCTAATTTCTCGTTATGCACCATCCAGACTCTTGCGTTCTTCTCATTGATGTCTTCTTTCTACCCCCTTTGTATCTAAAACCCTCTCCCGCCTTAAACCTTTTTCATTGATTGCCACACACCTCTGGAATGCCCTTCCCCTCAGTACCCGACTAGCACCCTCTCTATCCACCTTTAAGACCCACCTTATGATACACTTGCTTAAAGAAGCATATGAATAGTACTGTGGATTATACTGGACACATGATACATAAAGCCTGGCCCCCTGCAGATGCACTTACCAGAACTCCCTCCTCCTGTCTCTGTACATTCTCCCTACCTACCAATTAGACTGTAAGCTCCTCAGAGCAGGGACTCCTCTTCCTTAATGTCTAAAGCACTTATTCCCATGATCTGTTATTTATATTATCTGTTATTTATTTGATTACCACATGCATTACTACTGTGAAGCGCTATGTACATTAATGGCGCTATATAAATAAAGACATACAATACAATATCATACTATTAACCATGAGGGTATCACATGTACGTATGCATATGTGTAGTATAAGTATTGCTGTGTACAACACTGATTAGTCTATATATATATATATATATATATATATATATATATATATATATATATATATATATATATGTATATATATATGTGTGTTCCAGTTTTGGGGATAGAGGTATGCACATTAATCATAGTGCAACGTCCCAAAGGCTTAGAAGTGCAGCCTCCATCGGTGGCATAGAGGCAGGTTGATTGTTGCCCTTGTCGCAGATAACCTCTAGTCTCCTATCCACTCTTTCCTAATTTACAAACAACCAGGTGTATTGTTGGTTCCTTATATTCATGTAGTACCATTTATAGAAGAGTGAGACTGAGCCCGTCTGTTTGCCGTGCTGAGCTCAGTGCTTAGCAAGTAAGTGTCCACAACATAGCCTGGCAGCAGTGTATCTGTTTAAATTGATGCCGCTCTAATATCCTGGCGCTTGCCTGTGGCCGTCTGCTGTATACGCTGTTAGTATTACCCGCTTTATCCGAGGGAGAAGTTCCTGCCTGTAAGTATACAGTAGATTGGGTAATGTATTTTAGCGGAGGACTCTTGACAATAGTAGCGTTCCGCTGTTAATAATTCAATTACACAACACAGAGCATTTCACACCGCTCACTCTTAAATAAGCAATGTAAATAATTGTAGTTGTCGAGTGTTAATTATTAACACAAAATGAGTGCTACCTATGTACAGAAGTTAATCGTATTAAAAATTGAATGAACACGTGACAAGGTCACAGGAACATTCACAGAAGTACATTTAGGGTGCACATCACAATAAGCATTTTTTGATTTTTATGAATAGATATAGTGAAAAACCAAGGTGAAAAAAGTGAAAAATAAAAATAAAATATTATTAAAACACGTTGAGCTGATGTTATCGACCCCGAACAACAACACTATTGAAAGTGAATGCACAAAGATTGCCAAGTACTGAAGCTATAATGTGCTAATCACTGAATTAACCTCCTGCCTGATATACATAGATCAAGTCCAAAACCTGCCAATCAATGTGAAGTCACAGATGTAAAATCTAAAGGAGCGTCACCACACATATAATATGTGTCTTAGTAATCATGAACTGCTAGGTTGTGTATGACTGCAAATCAGCGATCCGTGGGAGCAAGGATGGTATACAGAGTCGAGTTGCACAGTTAGTGTGGGGATTCCCTCATTGCTAAGCTATCATATGAACGCTACTTGCTTCCAAGTAGCACAGCTCCAACATCGCTGTCAACAAGTACTGGGAGTCCCTGTAACTAGTGTCAGACAATGAAAGAACTGTCAACCCAACGCACGGTACTGTATCAAGAATCGATGTATGATACTTAGCTAAATAGCCGCTATATTCTGCTCCTTAACGGTACACAGCACTGCTTGGGCGCTCCCGCTGTAGACCGGCTGTTCGGGATCGGCTGCTCAACGTGACATGACGTCACCACGCCACAGTGCCCACGCCCTACGCGTTTCTCTCCAGGCGGAGCTTCGTCAGGGGCAGGTGGATGACGGGACTACAGACCTGCCTCATTTAAATAGCAATGGACAGATATAATAATTGGTATAATTAACCTTTAGCTGCCACTATGTGGTAAACTAGAGCATATATAACGCAAGTCTGCAGATACCCGACTGGTGTTGCACTATATCTACTGGGCACTATTAAAGTATAGTTAAATAATGTGTATGTAACAATATAATAAATGAAACAAAAATTTATAACAAACCGCAATACTATTAGTTAAGAGTGTAATACTGTGACTGGATACTCATTGTCAAGCAAATGGTTCACCGCCGGGGAGGGTGAGGCAGCACCTATAAATATCCTATTACAAATATTCATGGACCCATTGTTGGGAGTAGTTAGCACCGCTAAAATTGACAATATATACAGAGGGGAAAAGGGATTCGACCAAGTGTGCTTATGGATATGAAGTAAATAAATCCATGGCACAGTACATGAACAGCGAATCACTAGGGACAGACACAATGATTTAAATAAAGGGGGTGAATGTGAAGCCCTCATTTAGGCCCAATGGATATAGGGTTTTTAAGCGATATATCCATTCTGCTTCTCTTTGCAGAAGTCTGCGATCAATGTCACCTCCTCTAATTGTGTTCCTGATACGATCAATACCTATAAACTGAAGGCAACCTGGGTCCCCATTGTGTCTTAAGTTAACATGGCGTGCTACTGGTGTGTCAGCTTTATTAAGAACAGAGTCAATATGTTCTAACACGCGTCTGCGCAGCTCCCGTAATGTTTTGCCTACATATCTGTAACCACACTCACAATTGATGAGGTAAATGACATTAAAACTTTTACAATTCACAAAGTGTCTTATTTCGAATTGCTTGGTTTTGTCATCACTATCAAAGGTTTTAGTGGTGAGCAGGTATTGGCACGCCTTGCAGCTACCGCAACGAAAGCAGCCTTTGGGTGGATTAGGTAACCATGTTTTAGGGGTCTTGTGTTGATGATGACTATGTACCAGGTCATCCTTCAGATTTTTGGACCTCCTACTCGTGATGCTCGGAGTGTCATTCAATACAGAGGCTAGATCGCTATCAGATTTTAATATATGCCAGTGTCTAGAAAATATCTGTTTAACATCATCCCATCTTTGGCTATAAGTGCCAATGCATCTTATTACAGTATCTTTTGCTTTCACATTAGGAACAAGTAGAGTGTCCCTATCACATTGCAGTGCCCGATTTTATGCCCTTTGTACATTTTTCAAGGAATACCCTCTATCCAGGAATCTACTTTTAAGATCTTGTGATTGTAATTTAAAGTCCTGTAGGGTCGAGCAATTGCGTCGTAAACGCAAGTACTGCCCTGTTGGTATCCCTCGGATAAGAGAGACTGGATGTTGACTTTGAGCCAATAACAGATTATTTGTTGAGGTGGCTTTTCTGAACACTGTGGTTTGAATACTGTGAGAGGGATCAATAGTGATGCTCAGATCCAAAAACGTTATCTTGGTTTGGCTATACTCTGAGGTTAAACGTAAATTTAGAGTATTGATATTAACCCGTTTGATGAATTCAGTCAACATATCTTTTGGACCACTCCAAATTAGCATGATATCGTCGATAAATCTGAGCCACAGATCTATGTACTCAGTAAATATCGCATTCTCTTCAGTGAAGACAATAGTGGCCTCCCACCAGCCCAGGTACAAGTTAGCATAAGTAGGGGCACAAGACGTCCCCATAGCTGTATATATAAAAGACACTAGATGGCGCTCAAACACTATATCTATGTGCAAATGACAATGAAAAAATAATTAATTAAATTAAATAAATTATATAAAACTTCACCGTGCAATAAATAAAAGTAAAAACACTCAAACCCTTGTAGGACTGTTTCAGGGTCCACACTCAAAGTACAATGGAACGAAATCAGGGGAGCGTCAGTACCTGGAAAAATATATAAAAACTACCATAGTGTATACTGCTTACAAACAAAATACATAAAACGGTAGGGCTCCAAGGAGCAACAGAGTGCTGGATAAAGGATTATAGTCCATAAACAGCATATGGTTAGGGAGAAACGATATCCCAGAAGAGAGACAACAGAGTCAAGGTTAAAAAGCCAAAATAAAATTTATCCGGAAATGGTAAAATTTAAGGCTTACAAGATACCAGAGTATAACAGGCGTGGGTAACAGGTTAGAGTAGGAACGCCGAGTCGCGACCTCGTGGACCTCCTGCACGTCTGTCTTCTCCCCCGGTATCTGTCCTGTGCTGCAGACTGGATGCCGATACGTCACTTCCGGTTTGACGGAACACTTGGCGCCACCGGAGCATCAGCTGGAGACTGTCTCCCTCAGGATGTCACGTTGAGGGCTACGCCTGACGAAGCCGTTCACCCTATACGGCAAAACGCGTAGAGCAATTCTTCTTTCTTTAATCTTCCATCATCTTCTTTCTTCATCTGTGATTATTTCTTGCTTTTCTTTATCTTCTGTCTTTATCTTCATCTGTTAATCCAATAACCCCATGTTAAATCCACGATGTTGACTCGACGGCTTCTTGAGCTCAAATGAGACGTCACGGCCTTAAATAACTTTTTAGGGTTTTCTTATTTTATATCACAATCCTTTTTTCACTTTACATTTTTGCTAATTTGATTGCCCTTTTGCAACTTTTGTTACATTCTTTATAATTCTGATATATGCCTCTATCTCTTCTGACTAAGGGGCCAATACTAGTAGCCTTCATAAAACGTCTCACTGGGACTGTACCGCCACCATTTTATTCAGTGTATTTATCACGGTTTTTAGAAAGCCTTTATGAAGGCTACTAGAATAGACATCTTTCCCCGACCAAAACGTACGAGGATCGGCGATGTGATATTCGCCTCTCTCAAAAGGTCTCACCGTGCGATCTGCAGCGACCTGGCCCGGCTGCATAGAGAGCTGCACAGAGAGAGCCGCCTCTCCCTGCACATATCTCGCCAGCGATCGCAGGGTTTTAAGAACAATTTTAATACTAGTGTAAGTGAGCAGGGGGTCTCCGGAGCAAAACCGTGTTGATTTCAGGTCCAGGGACCCCCTGCTTCTCGTGATACAGGCCCCGGTATGGCGTGCCGGTATCACCTATGCATTTAAATGTCCTGGTCACGTGACGCGAGACATTTAAATGCATAGGAAATACCGGCACCCCCTAATGGGGCCTGTATCTCAGGAAGCAGGGGGTCCTCGGACCTGAAATCAATGCTGTTCTGCTCCAGAGACCCCCTGCTCACATACACTAGTATTAAAATTGTTCTTAAAAACAGCTTCATTACCTTTGAGGCCAACATGCCAGCCAGCATAAATAAAGTAAATAAAACTTCTAAAGTTTTATTTTATTTATTTAAAACTTCTTCTGTAGGGCGTCCTCATCACCATATTCCAGGTCAATGTCCTCCATTGGCAGCAAGAGTACAATCTAATTGCCCCTAACGCCTTAATAGGCATGCAACCCAAAACTGGAACAATCTACTGGAGACTCTCACAGCCACCACCAGTCTAAGTTCTTTCAAAACTAAAGCTCTCACATTTTAATCTGGTCTGTAACTGTTACATACGCCTATAATATATATTAACTCTAACTGTGCATGCAATGTCTTGTATATAATGTATACCCTGTTCACTTATGTAACTATGTATTTGTAACCATGTATTATGTGTCATCTTAACTCTATGCCCAGGACATACTTGAAAACAAGAGGTAACTCTCAATGTATTACTTCCTGGTAAAACATTTTATAAATAAATAAAATAATCACCTTAGCGATTAATAACCGCTATAATAATTAAGGGGTTAACCCACCCTCCCCGCTACCCACCCAGGAGGCCTAACCACCCACCCCGACACAAGTATCCCCACCCCCTACCCATTGATTGGCACAGTGGTACATCATACCCATATAATATGGGCATGATAAGCCACTATAGCAGTCAATGGCCATTTCAAGTGGATTTAGAAAATGCTTTAATGATGTGTAGCCAGGTCCCCCCTTGCGCACTCACCCCCTCCTTCTGGTATGCGAGTCGCGCGTTGTTTGTAGTTGCGGCCGGTTGCCAGGGACGCGGTCGGGCCGGTTGCCGAGGACGCGGTCGGGCCGGTTGCCGGGGACGCGAGCGGGCCGGTTGCCGGGGACGCGATCGGGCCGGTTGCCGAGGCCACGATCGCGTTGCTGGGGTCTCGGCGGTCCGCAGTTAGAGCAGAACGCCAGTCAGCTTGCGCATGCGCAGGGGTAAGCCCGCGAAGCCCTAGCCTACCAGGGAAGGTATTGGCCAGGGACTACAGATCCCATGAGCCTTAGGGAACCCCATGTGACGCCAGGGAGCCAATAGGGCTGCAGGAGCTCCCTGCTTGCAGGGAATGGATACATTTCGTGGGGTTTTTGCACACAGCAGTTGGTGACTGGAGCAGCTAGGGGAAGGAGGTAGGGTGCAGGAGTCAGTGACTCTCTGCACTAGGCCAGTAATTCCCCTAGGCCCAAGATAGCCCTGAGTCACACTAGTTGTGGGTTGTAGGGACAGGCCCTAGGTTAGGGACCCTGCCCCATTCGCTATTCGCTAGTTAGGGATCCAGCGGACGCTGTGTTTCCCGCCACGAGGCTTGGGCTCAAGCCCTAGCCTTAAAGAGAGCTGGACTATCTTCACGGAGGCCGAGCAAGCAGTGACTGCGGCCTGCGGGCAGCAGACAGATCCTCGCCAAGGTACAGACGGTGCGAAGCTGCGGTGATATTATCCACGCTGGAATTCACCCCACGCGTAGGAGAATATCCCGGCGGATCCAACCCCAGTGGTATAGCGGCACCCGTGGCTGGAGCCCGGGCAGGTAACCCACAAACTCACGTGCACCAACAAGGCCTATCACCAGACATAGTGGCTGCGCAGTCACACACACACATTGGTATATGACTTGGGAGTGCGAGACATTGGGTTGGGGTTACTGGACACAGGGTGGGATCACTCTTTGGAAGGTTAGCGTCCGCTGTGACGCATAAGGTTAGCGTCCGCCGCGACGCATATGGTGTTAGCGTCCGCCGTGGCGCTTAAGGTGTTCGCGTCCGCCGTGACACATAAAGTGTGGCACCCGCCGTGGTGCAAGTTAGCGTTAGCGTCCTGCGAGGCGCCGTAGTCAGGTTACCCTTAGCGAGGGATACTTGTTGCTATGTTTTGATGTTACCCGTTCTCTGTGCATGTTAGTAAAGGCATTAGTTATTATCCAATCTGTAGTACGTGGTTATTGTGTATTGTCCTGCGAGGAACCACTCCCCCTATAGTGGGAGCCATCGCAGGTGGAGGCGCTGTACCGAGTAAGTTGTTGTCCATAGCATTGTAATTGCCCCAGGTTCCCTTAGCGGAAGCTCAGCCCTCCTGTGAACCAGCAGGTACCGCACCACACACATATGGTAACGTTGCGCGTTTCTCCGCTCCCACAGTACAATCTGCGATTGGGGGGGGGGGGAAAACCCGTTACAGATGCCATATAAAAGATCTGCATTGATTGTTGTTAGCAGGTTTCTGTAGCCTGTTATGCTGCCAGAATATCAATTCCTCCTCAGGGCCCTCATTAAATATTTTACAGCTTGTTAGGTATTAAGTTCTTTATACTAGCAACTTAGAAAAAATTGAAAGTCTTTGGTAACGTTCATGAAAATAAACAACTGTGAACTGTGTCAGTAGTCATGATGAATGTGAAGTACTACAGTAGAATAAATAAAAATATTTGCCTGACACACACACCTGGCAAAAGCTATAATGAAGTCTGTCAAGAAATTCATCACACTGATCCAATGGTACAAGACGGCATCCAGAATATTTATGTTCAAATGTTTGGACATTCAGAGGATTTATACCGTGTTTTTCTGACATGCATTTTTTTGTTTGATTTATATATCAAGCTCCAGTGTTTTTCAATTTGACTTTATAATAACCGAATAGCCGTAATAACCTTTGTCTTTTAGGCCCTTATTATATAAACAGCACAGTAATCCCTACCTAAGTCAATTGGTTTGATCGGTGCTATCGCAGTTCATAGAATGCAAGGAAAAATCACACAATTTAATGCTAAATCCAAACAGGAAGTGACAATAATGAAAGTGAACTAGTGACCAAATATTAGTGAAAAAAAACACCTTAGGTGACGGAAGTCCTGCAGCCGGGATGACTCCTGGATTGTCCCAAATCCTTTTCAGTAATGTGCTGAAGAAAAGTCCTCCTTGGCGCTGGTCTTCAGAGTGATTATGATGAATAGTGATATAAGGAAATAACCAAAAATAAATCAGTGTAAACCTTTTAGTGCATCTACTAAAACAAAGTCACCACTTGTGCATTATGTGATAACATAACCATTTATAGAGAAGTTAACACCAGAAGTATGACCTAGGTGCAAGAAATAAGGAAGATGAGAGAGGGGGAAAAACATAGGGTAGTATGTTCTGACTGATTAGAACTCTAAGGTGGTAAGATATGCACTCACAGTTATTCAGACAAATTAATGCCTTTATCCACAATGGGATCGGGAACTCTGCTTCTTATGGGTTATAGAGTCTTCACACACTCCAAGCAGATCAGCAACAGGATCCCCTCAGGTTGGATTATGGACAGGTTTTCTCCGTCACAGGGATTGACCATAAGCATGTAAAGCAAGGTAAGGGACACACCATAGTGTAATACCGTTTAATTGAAAAATGGTTAAGATACCATGATACACTGGCGACACACTTTATTCGAGCTCGGCTAGTCCCACGAATTCGGGTATACCCGGGTGTATTGAGGTTTGTGACTGTTTTCTGCCCGAGTGCATTGGGTTATTTTCCAGGCAGGGATTGAAGCATTTTATTCCCGCTGGCTGCAATACTGCACAGTATATATATATATATATACTGCATTACAATTCATGAATTTATGCCATCTGGTAGACACGCGAAGCATTGCAGCCTATTAAATCCTAATCATTATCATTTAACAGATCAGCCGCCCGTCAGCCAGGCATGAACCCAGGCTGGGAAGGCAAACACAACGGAGCTTGTCAGAGGTGAGGAGCGGCGCATTCCAGGTATCTGCCAGGTACATACTGGGTATTTGCTCGAATAAAGTGTGTCGGTGCAGTAAGTAAAAAAACTCACACTCTGAGTTATAAAAAGGCAGTTGAGAGTATTATCTAAGTGAAAAACCTAACTAAAAATAAACCCTACAACTCAGCGCTTCAACCTATAACTAAACGTGATTAGTGAATAAACATGAAAAGTGTAAATGACTGATGGTCCAAAAATTCGTGAATCATTGGTAAAAGCTGCCCTTGGGATCCCTCCAGGCAAATATCTCACAATTTTGCAATCCAGATAAAAAAAATACAAAACAGTGGGACCCCCGGTGCTATGTCTGCACTTTACCCTTGTCCATGCAATTGTCCATAAGTATTCACAGTCCTCTTGATATTTAGCAAGTAGGTACAAGGCAATAGGTAATGACTGGCCCCTTGATTGTCCTCCTAATGACAAATACACAAAGAGAAACAAACCATTGCGCAGTAGCAAGTACTAGATGACAAATCTTTTAGGACAAACGGCAATGCCTACTTACAAGAAAATTTCTTGTTGTATTCAATTGAGAGAATCTGTTCTTTAGCTTGCCTCTCCTCCTCGACCTCACGAATCCCGCGTGTAGTCGTCACTCCATCAGTCTCTCCAATGGAAATGTTCATATGTCCACCGCAGTTCCCCAAGAGAGAATAACAGTGGACAAATTGGTGTAGATTGCTAAAAACAGTATTTAATACAATGACAATAAGCCAAAAACACACACGTGGTTAAGGCTATGATAAAACAATTCTCAATGTGCCTTCCGCAGCTTGTATTATCCTTAAAAAACAATTAGAGCTCCGGGACGCCCGATTATATCGGGGATTGGCTCGTTAACATCCAACCTTTCCCAATTTCTGGACCATGTACTCCAACAGTATGTAGTCAAGGTTCCATCTTACCTGAGGGACACTGCACATGTATTGAATCTTTTCCAGGGATGAACAATTAGTATGGGTCATATGTGACATAGTATCCCTCTATACATCTATTGGGCACAATGATGGTTTAAGGGCTGTCCAGTTAGCTTTAGAAGAGGACATCAATGTAGATGAGAATTTGAAGTCATTTATATTAGAGGGGATTAAACATATTCTTACTCATAATTATTTTAGCTATGATGGAGAATTTTTCCTCCAGACATGCGGCACCGCGAGGGGCACTAGGTTTGCACCAAGCTATGCTAATTTATTCATGGCCATGTGGGAATGGAGTCAAATATGGAGTGGCAATCCGTTTGGTGCAAACCTAGTGCTCTGGAAGAGATTCATCGACGATGTGCTGTGTGTCTGGAGAGGAACTATGGAAGAACTGGACATATTTAAAATACATTTAAACAGTAACCCCTACAACATCAAGTTCACATTTAGTAGTAGCAACATCAGCATTAATTTCTTAAACCTGACCCTATATGTGGAAAGTGGTGTGGTACACACTAAAACATACCACAAAGAGGTGGACGCTAACACGTACCTCTTGGCGTCAAGCCACCACCACCCGAGATGGATACAAAACATTCCACAGGGTCAGGCTCTGAGAAGTAAAAGGAATTGCTCTCAGGAGCATGTATGCAATGAACAATTGAATTCTCTCAGGGATAAATTTATCGAGAGAGAATACAATAAAGACAGGGTGAATAAAGCCCTTCTTATGGTTAAGGATATTGATAGATCATCCCTTATTAATATGGATAAAAATAACAAAGAAAAACAAAAAGGGAGAATTTATACCATTCATAACTAAGTATAGTAGTTTGGCCCCCGATATAAAGAAATCTTTCCATAAACATTGGGGAATTCTCGAAAGAGACCCCGTTTTAAAATCCTTTCTACCAGAACGCCCACAAATTGTATATAGAAGAGCAAACATTTTGAAGGCTGAGTTGAGACCTAGTTGTCCCCTTAGTAGGGCAAGACAACACAATACCACATGGCTAGCCAATTACAAAGGCTATTTCACATGTGGGAAGTGCATAGGTTGCTCATTTAGCCTCAAATGTGACCATTTTCAGTCCAATGTAACAGGTACTAAGTACAGTATAGACACATTTATCAATTGTAAGAGCAAATTTTGTGTCTATTTACTGGAATGTCCCTGTGGACTTCAATATGTAGGGAGAACTGGGAGACCCCTAAAACGTAGACTGGCAGAACACATATCAAAAGACTGGCATCAAAAGAGGTTTGGAGACACATAGTGTCTCCAACCACTTTAAAATGGTACATGATCAGAAACCAGATGGCATTATATGCAGGTTAATAGATTGTCCGAAAGCTAGTTGGAGGGGGGGTGACAGACTCAATTATCTATCCAAAAGGGAAAGCTTTTGGATATACTTTAAAGACGCTGTCACCCAAAGGCCTCAACATAGATTTCGATCTAACCTCTTTTTTTAAAGGAATAACGCATTGTATTAGGTTATGTAATCATATTGTGGCAGTGCTGCTGAATCCAAGGGTAGTCAGCTCTAGCAGCATCATCTGTTTGACATGTTCAATGTTTTTTTTAATACTGGCACTTTAATTGTGGGATGTGTTTTAGTACCAATGGAGGGTATAAATAGCATCATTATTGTGAACTCCCCTCACCACTGAGGAAGTGACGGTTTCCACGTCACGAAACGCGTTTGGAAAAGAGGAGTTACGGTGTCTGTCGGCAAGGAGGGTTTCCTGTGGCGCTTGGCGTGACGTCAGCGAGGCGCACCGCAATCAGAGCTTTGAGCAGTGAGAGTGCTTGTGGTGCATTGGGGCTTACAAAGTACCTGTCGATACAAGCTGTGGATGGCACATTGATAATTTTTTTATCATACAGTAGCTTTAACCACGTGAGTGAGTTTTTGACTTATTGTCATTTTATTAAATACTGTTTTTAGCAATCTACACCAATTTGTCCACTATTATTCTCTCTTGGGGAACTGCGGTGGACACATGAACATTTCCATTGGAGAGACTGAAGGAGTGACGACTACACGCGGGATTCGTGAGGTCGAGGAGAGGCAAGCTAAAGAATAGATTCTCTCAATTGAATACAACAAGAAATTTTCTTGTAAGTAGGCATTGCCGTTTGTCCTAAAAGATTTGTCATCTAGTACTTGCTACTGCGCAATGGTTTGTTTCTCTTTGTGTATTTGTCATTAGGAGGACTATCAAGGGGCCAGTCATTACCTATTGACTTGTATCTACCTGATAAATATCAAGAGGACTGTGAATACTTATGGACCATTGCATGGACAAGGGTAAAGTGCAGACATAGCACCGGGGGTCCCACTGTTTTGTATTTGTGTAGTTGAGAGTATTAACTGAGTATCTCACACTCGCTGCTATTGGGATACTGGCATCTACATACACTCACAGCCGCAATCCACCAAGCAGGGAAAGTAGAACAGGTGAAAAAAGGCAGTGCACTGCCTGTAATGAATGGAGGAGGCTAATGGTAGCAAAAACACCCCTTTAATGAATAAAAGGATCAAACATCACCCCTGGGTCATCCAGAAAACGCACACCTACGCGTTTCGGGCCGTACACTCCTGTACACTGGACCAACATGCTCTACGCGTTTCATCGTTGTGGCTTCGTCAGGGGATGATATTCATGTACCTGTCCCTACCCAGTGAAGATCAAAGCTGCCAATCAATCCAATGGATTGATATGGTATCCATATCTAACATCAAAATGTGGGGCGGAGCCTACCCATGAACCAGGAAGAGATCGAGGGCCGCACTACAGCAGGCAGATACTTGGCAGCACAAACTCCAAGCTGCATATAGACATCAAGGCAGTGAGGACAATGCACTGAATTCCTCCCTGACACCAAAGACATCAGCACCTTGATCTTATTTGATCTACATGCACATTTTTATCCATAAATTCATGAGTGACATTGCACTAGATTCTTTATTTTATGTTGTAATAAATTGTTGTACTTTATTGTACCATGAGGATTATTTCTGTTTTTTCTACGTAATCCATGAATCTTTCCATGATCATGGGCACCTACCCTGACATTTGGATCTAAGTATTCATGTTATAGCATTACTATTCACTTACCTTAATTGCTCTTCAGGTGTATTTCCTTTTATCTTGGTATCACCATATGTAGTTTGTTAAAATAGTGGCATCATCTGCTTCTATCCCTATATCAGTCCTGGAGAGGATTCAGAAGGGCACTTATCCTAAGCACTTCTCCATATATGATTATGTTATCACATAATGCACAAGTGGTGATTTTGTTTGAGTAGATGCACTAGAAGGTTTGCACTGGTTTATTTTTGGTTATTTCCTTATATCACTATTCATCATAATCTCTCTGAGGACCAGCGCCAAGGAGGACTTTTCTTCAGTGCAGTTCATAGAATAATGATCTTTGTTTCAGTATTTTAGGGTGCAGATTGTGGTGTGCTTAGGGTCAGTGATAAGTGGAGTTAGGAAAGGAGTTACTGAAAGAAGCAATCCTCACAAAAGACCAAGACAATGACCAAAAGTGAGATGCAAGGATGAAATCAGAAAATGTGTTGGCGCAACATGGATAAGAGAGGCTTGTAACTGCAGTACCTGGAAGATCATTGGGAAGGCCTGTGATAGAGGGACAGGTGCCTAAGAGAGTGGAGACCCCTCCAACTGCCTCCTGCCTCCCTTTAGACCTCCATATTTTCCCTTTGCTTCCTTACCTGCTGCCTGGTCCCCTCCATTGGGGCCATTGACCTCCCATTCCCCTGCTTTACCCCTGCTCAGCTCTGTCAACGACCATCTCTTCCTCTCTGTTGCAGATCTCTGGTCGTGACGGGCCTCCTCACACCTGCTCCACTCCAGCAGTGGAGAGGAGGTAACGGTCGGGCAATAGCGGTAGTCCCAGAGCAGCCAGTGAGAAGGATCAAGTAGAGGTCATTTGTCCAGGGCTGGAACCACGTCCCCAATGTACCTCTTACTTCATGCAGGCATCAGATTTCCCATGTGAGGAGAGGGTTTTTGTTTAGAAATGTGACCTGTTGATTTGCTGATCCCTGGGCCCCACCCTTCTCCCCTGATTAGCCTGGAGGGCCCAGGGGCAGGGCAGAGCAGGTCCAAGATGCACTCCCTTTCTATTGTCCCAAACCCTTTGCCCACACTTCCCTGATTGGTGTGGCCTCACCCCCATAGGAATACATTGGTGGGTGGTGATATAATCCTAACATGTTTTAGGCTAGGATTACTTTTACTAGTTTGGGTAACTTTTTGCCATAGCCAGGGCAGGTTTTTCTTGTCATCAGTAGGACCATGGCACTCTCCTGGCTGCTGGCAAAACGCAGTTTCTTACCACAGATAAACCCCATGAGGGGCTATGTACTAAGTGTTGCAACTGGAATTTTAGGAGTTAAATTGACACTTGAAAATGAAAAATGATACTGAGCTTGTGTGAGCCCATGCACTAACCTTTTTGTCTAATTGTGCACTTTGAACGGCTAAAATGTATTTAGCCAGGTATATTGGCGCACACAAATGAGATGTGCATGACACACTGTTGAGAAAAAAAATCTGTGCACCCAAAAAAGTATTTGAGCCTGCGTTAAAATCGTCCACCATGTTAAACCTGGCATAAAACCATAAAAATGTGGTTATATTGTTAGGGCACAGTTTAGAAACTGTATTTGCTGCAGCAAGGATGTCTAATTTTGTAGGTTAAAAAAATGTATTATGTTCACAGAATGGCTACCACACTAATAATTGAATATACTGTACATATATTAAGTTAAGTTATGTCAATCAGATATTCAACATGATGCAATGCGTAATATTTATTTTCAAACAGTGAACTATGTAATTTATATGAAGTCACATAAAGACTTTCATACATGAGATGCAGTTTATGAGCTCTGGGACTACTTTTTAGCCCTATAATTTTGATTCACAATATTCTTATGCTCTGAGCTGAAACATTTTGTCATCTATTACAACATGTAAGCAAACTGTGTTTGTTTATTTACTTACAGATTAATGTCTAAGGTTACTAGGGTATATAAAAACAACTATTTCCTTTTATTGTCTGTATCATCAGGAAGGAGACTGATAAACATTTACCTCAACACGGCTCTAGGCCAAGCCCCCCCCACCCCCCCGCCACAGAAAGTGACGAGCTGCCACTTCAACTGCAGTTTCAGTAGAAGGAGTTTGTTTTACAAAGACAACCCTGTCATTGTGTTGGCCGGAGCCCTTTTAAAGAAATAAACATCCCTTTCTCAAGGAAATAAATTGTATGCAGAAGTGAACGTGGGGCTTGTATTGTGACCAAGATGTAGGGGCAGGCCCTCCCCAACTTTTGACAATGTTGGTAGGATGAGGGATATAAATAAAGATTCCTGGCAGGTAGCATGCATTAATAAACACACACAAACCCTGCTGCAAACTCTAACCCCAACACCCACCACACCATTTCATATATATTTGTGTGAAATTTAGTGCTATTGGGTGTGACCAAATGTATACAACAAAAGACAAAAATTCCCAATGCTACATCCAATATGACAAAAATATATATAGTTAAATATTTACTTGTTTGTCTCCTCATAAATAAGGGTCATTTAGTTAAACTTTTTGGCCAAAGCGTTATAAGCCTGCAGCCACGTCACGGCATGACCACTCTGTAGGTCCTACCTGTGAAAAGTCTCATTTACCCCTTAAATGGAGGGAGAAATGTCTCAATAGACCATCCACAGGTGCATGAAAAGTGTGGTGGAGTGAGATTCAACCCAGAGAGGGGTCACTAACCTCCAGACAACTGTTACCAGTTGAGAATTTACAAACACTCATTTAGCTATTTAAATGTACTAATACAGTAAGTATATTAAGTGCACTTCAAGTGTTTTGTGGTGTAATCTGCCCATAGCACTGTAAAGTTGGGTTTTAGGCAGATAATTCTTGATTGTTAACCCATTTACTATGATGTTTAAACACAGAAATTGAAAAAATAATCCATGTATTCCCATACTGCTATGTATAGGACTGATGGACAAAGAATACAGAAAGATGAACAGCATGGACACAATGGTCTTCACTGCAGAAAGTTCAAGCCTTTGTTAAGGTGAGGGCTACAAACAATACATATTTAACACATATCTAATCCTTAACATAATCTAATCTAATCCCTTGCTGAGCTGCAGCTGCATCAGGAAGCCGTCGCTAACTCATCAGAATGCGGGTACGCGGGCCGGTGGTCGCCATGGAGAAGAGGGACTCCTAGAGGAAGGAGAAAGTATCTCCCATCATCATGGCCTCCCAGATGCAGTGCCGAGGGGTGGGGAATCCCCAGTGGGTAACTAACAAAAGATTCCCTACCACTTGTGAATAAAAACTATATCTAATGAGTATACCTACTGTAGACTGTAAACATTGAATAAAGGTGATATGGCCTTAAAGGTCCCCATAAATACCTGTCAAAAATGCACTAGATTAAAATACTAGGTAATGCACACAGATATAGAATAGTAGGTACCATACAGAGGTTGGAAAATAAACTACAAAAAAAATCTCCAAAAAGTGATATATGCAAGAAAACAAAAAAATGAAAATGAAAAGATGGCAGACAACATATTCTGTAATTTTGTCTTAGACCACAGTTCTAATTCCCGGCAGGATGAGGATCCACAGAGGTGAGAGGGCATAGGTCCATTACTGTAAAGGGAAAATTATCTCCTGTTAAGGAAACAATTTTAATTCTATTACTCGTTGAGTCCTCCGCCATTGCTAGTGTGTAATCTATGTATCCAGTAGACTTCTCTCCTAAGAAGAGCTATGTCCTTGTCAAGACCACCTCGCATAGGTGTATATCAAAACTATAGGACGACTCAACTCTCTAACTAATACAAGGATATTTTGGTCCTCTGGAGAGGTACAGAAAGCCACCTGCTAGATTTCATTGAAGTGTTAGATTGACCCACCAATTGAGTAGGGATAAAATTGATTCACTTGACTATCTCTACCAATAATAAAGGAAGATTAGTGACCACCATCTTTCGCAAAGCTACATTCATCAACAGCTTGCTATTGGCTGATAGTCACCACCCACGACACACCGTTGATAATATTGCCACAGGTCAGTTTCTCCACCTCAGGCGCAACTGTTCCACTAAAGAATATAAAAAACAATTAACTGACATGAAAAATAGGGTCTTAGAGAGAGGCTCATAGTCATAGAGTAATTGACAGAGCTTGCAAGCAGGCTCTAACAACATCTAGCCCTCCTGACTAATAAACCTAGAGTCACACATACCAACAAAGTGACAATAAGATTTATTGGAACATTTAGTAGCCAATGGGGGAAGTTTGAGAAGCATTTTTTCAAAACATTGGCACATCCTAAATGGAGGATAATGATTTACAGAAGATGCTGAAGTCTACACCAAGTATGAAGGTTAAACGAGCCCGTAATTTCCAAGATCGACTCGTACACAGCCATTTTTGTAATAAAACAACAAAAACATGGATGGGACCCAAGCCTGTAGGGTCATTTAGTTGTGGAAGGTGGAAGGCTTGTGACGCTGTCAAATGCACTAAGGAATTCTTCTATTCAACACATTCTAGAACATGTACAATTAGGGAGTTTATTAACTGCTTAACAATGGGTAATCTGCCTGATTAACTGTTCATGTGGGAAACAGTATGTGGGGAAAACCCACAGACCAGAATCCTAGAACATATTGGTTCAGTCAGGAACCAGTTGGATACACCTGTGGCCAGACATGTTTTGCAAATGCATGGTGGAGACAGCAAAGTTTTGAAGTTTACAGGAATAGAACATATTCTATGGGGGATACGAAAAGGTGACTGGGACAAACGACTCCTTCAAAAGGAGCGTCGTTGGATATACAGTATGATCTACATACCATGGCACCAGCTGGCTTAAATGAAGTTTTTCTCTATTCACCGTTTCAATAATGAGAATTCATATATGGCAATAACTAACTAAAATTCTCAATTATAATAGAACCATGGAAGTGAATTCCAAAAGGATCAATGGATGAACAGAATAGAAAAATATCTCAATCAAGGTTATACACTCCATATAATACTTTTTATTCGAATTGAGTAGTTTTATTGTGGATCGGGTATACAGTTTAATGACTCTTAAAGTCTAGAAGATCGTTTTGACCATTACAGGCGATCTGAAATATTATTTAATTCCTACACTATTAAAAATGAACTAAAACTATTATATATACAAAAAACTGGAATATTATATTATATATACAAATAACACACTGTTATAGTAGCAGTTCTTTATAGGTGAATATATGCCATGTATTAATACTATATATGTTGCATATTTTGAAGGTTTGAGGTTTTACCATACGGTAGATCTCTGCACACAGCTATATCATCTGTCTGTTTGCACGGATGAAAACCTTTAATAAATGTTATCATCTACGTGTATGGAATACAGTACTTTCCTACCCTGTATTCTATCTACCCATTAATGCATCTTTATTTAGATACAAATATAGTAAGAATGATGACCCTTCATATATTCGGATGTACCAATTTGTGACTCTAATTACTCTAAATAGATCTATATGGTTAACATATTCATCTGGGACAATGTTATTAGTACCTTTAACAAATTCACTATAAATGTAATAGGGAACACCAGTCTCTCTAGTGTAAATGTATTTTCCTGAGAAGAGGAAAGATCCGACTTGGGGCCTCATGCAGTAAAGTCCAATAGAAAAAATCTCCAGGGTTTTAAAATCGCCATTTTTCGCAGTATTGCTATCACGGTATGCAGAACGCCCCGAATACCAGTGATAGCAACATTTGCAAAAATGGTGAGTTCCCAGCGGTGAAATGATTTGCCCTCTGAAAAGACCTCACCCGGCGAGTTCTATCTGCTGCAGAGAGCGAGCCGCCTCTCTGTGCGCAAATCTCGCAAAAAATAAATAAATCTTTTGAAATGTTATTACTAGTGTACGTGAGCAGGGGGTCTGCGGAGCAGAACCGCATTGGTTTGAGGTCCAGGGACCCCCTGCTTCCTGAGATACAGGCCCCGTTATGGGGTGCCGGTATCTCCTATGTATGGAAATGTCTCGCGTCACGTGATCGGGAGATTTCCGTGCATAGGAGATACCGGCACCCCATAACCCGTTATAAGCCTATATCTCGGGAAGCAAGGGGTCACCGGACCACAAATCAACAAGGTTCTGCTCCAGAGACCCCCTGCTACAATACAATAGTAATACAATTTTAATTAAAATATGTAATAACCACCAAAACACAACCCAACCCCCCTACCCCCACATAAAGCCATATTTTATTTTTTTACACACAGGATTAATACCAAGGTCGGCGGGGGTCCATGGGTGGTCCCCGCAGGTGTCTTGGGGTCCCCGGGTCATCCCCATGGGTGTCTGGGGGCTCTCGTGTGGTTCCCATGGTTTCTGGGGGCCCTTGGGTGTTTCCCATGGTGGTCTGGGGGCCCCACAGGGGTCCCCGGTTCCTCCCCGCAGGTGTCCGTGGGTCCTCAAGTAGTCCCCGTGTGCGTCCGGGGGGCCTTGGGTGGTCCCCAGGGGATGCCGCTGGCCTGCGGTACCAATCCTGTATTTAAAAAATAAAAACATTGCTTACATTTCAATAAATACACCCCCCCCCAAACACATACAGTACAGTAATGGGCAAATAGCTATTATACAGATACAGTATGTATGAAAGATTATGTGTCCATTATTAAACACAACATTAGCCAGGCAGTATAAAGTAATTTAAAACCGTTCTACTTACCCCTGCCAATGTGCAGGGCTTCCTCGTCAGCATACTGCTGGTCCATGTCCTCCGTTGCCAGAAAGAATACATAGCAAAATACAATCTAATGGCCCCTAACCCGTTAATCACCTTATCGGTTATTAACCACTATAGTAATTTACGGGTTAACCCACCCTGCTCTGTGCGGCACAAAATCAAGCTAAAGTGAGTTAAAATCATCACTAGAAAGGACAGACTGCTCATGATAATAGTAGTTAAGTAGTATAAGTGGGCTCATGCACAGTTACAGATAATATAATATATAGTGCCCCAGCTTGTATTGTAAAGACTTCATGTACTAGACATGGACCACCAGTTGCACTCTTAAAATAAGACAAATTGCCTTCTAATACTCCACTATGGTTGTCAGGCACTGCCCTGTCAGTATGCAGCACTCGGAGCACAGTCAGCCTCTCCGCGCCCTGAGCTCCACCCTCCGTGACTTCTGACGTCACTCTAAAAATCCCCCAACGATTGTTTCATTCCAAGCAGGAACTTTTACAAGGGTGATGATGCGATGTCTGTTCCTACTGAATATATACCGTATTGTTGCCATGAGAACCATGACGTGACTGATTAGTAGTCATGGTGCTGTGTAAACTGGTACCCACTCATCAAGGTAGATATAAATTATATACAAAATGGGATACAATTGTCTCAACTGAAGTAAGTGGTGTTATATCACATAGATGGTAAACTGAAACATTGTGTGTGCAGTAACATGTGTCTATTAAATGTAACTTATTACCTATGATTTAATAGGCATAGATAGCATGATTCAAATGGGAGCCTGTGTATATAAATATAAACATAGACTCTCTATAGAGGCAGAACACATCACTTGGTATCTATATAAAAGAAGTGAAGGTAAACTCTTCATTAATACCATTAGGATATTGTGTTTGTAATTTATAGATCCACTGAGCTTCTTTTGGAAGTAAGCGTGTGTTTAAATTGCCTTTCCTGATGTTACCTTTCACATGTTTAATTCCTATGAAAGTGATCCCCATAAGGTTGCTATTATGAAAATTATTGACATGTCTCGCTAATTCTTTATCCTGAATTGTTGTGTTCCCCTAGAGTTACAGAAATGTTTCACAGCTTTTAGGTATCGGCAGGCTTTGCAGGAGCCGTATTAGAAGCATCCAGTTGTCGGTGATGACAGCCATGATTTTGTTACATGTCTGGAAATATAACACACACAACCCCAGCAAGCTCATTTTAGGAACCCCTGAGCCCCCACAAAATATATATGTATGTCAAAAAGGAGTGTTATTGAGCGTGAAAAATGTATACAACAAGCGACAGAGAATCCCAATGCTACAATCAATATGACAAAAGTACACAGTTAAATATATTCTCTTGACCTAATAGAGGTATATTAGTATTTTATCTGGTAGTGTTAGGACCTGCAAACTGGGTCTGCCTTGTTGTGGCTCGCAGGCTTACAATGCTTTAGCTAAAGGGTTAAACTAAATGACCCCCTTTCAAGAGAATATATAAGTATTTTACTGTGTATTTTTGTCATATTGGATGTAGCATTGGGCTTCTCTGTTGCTTGTTGTATGTCTGGAAAAATGACTTTGGGCTAGCATGTCTTTTAAACAGCTTATGGTTAGTAATTCTTGGTTGAAGAGGTAAGATTTCCAGGAGGTCTTTATCATTCAGCAAAATATTCCAATGTGCCAATAGAATATTTGTAATTTTTGAGCATTGGTTGCTGAAAGTGCCAATACTGTACTTCTAATTGTTTTGAATCGATATTTTTCTTACTGTCAATAAGTAATTCATCTCTATTGCTGTTAAGAGCCTGGTGATAGGCTTTTTTGTTTAACGAATATTGTCGTACGTAATGTTCCTGAATGGTATTTTATAATGTTCAGATCTAAGAAACTGATAGGACTTTCATTGATTTCCGAAGTTACTTTATGATTCAGCGTATTTGTATTTCATGCTTTTGCACATTAGCTGAATAATTCTTTAGTGCCGCTCCATAAGAGAAGCACATTATCAATGTAGCGCTACATATCTACAGTATGTAGATGGTATATTGATCAAATACCTGAGCAAAAACTATTTTACCCTCCCGCCATCCAAGATACAGATTGGCATAGGTGGGAGCGCACACTGTACCCATAGCCGTGCCCCTCTTTGTAAATAGTATTTACTGTCAAAAACACAATAATGTTTAGTGAGTACAAATTTTCAACTAGAGTATTGTGTTTTGTATTGTTGGCCTTTTCTGGACAGGTAAGAATTGCAGGCTTCTATACAGGGCCGCCAACAGAAATCATGGGGCCCGGGACAAATGAAAGGAGCAGGGCCCCCCCCCCCACACCACGGGCCCATAGCGCACCCCCCCCCCCAGACACATAGTGCAACAACGCGAAAAAATATCTTTTAGCGCGCAACTTTTACTTAACTGTTTTCTTATTGTTATACAGAAAAAAAACATTACAATGCAACCTGTTTATTTTTATATTTTCAACAAAAGACATGTGACTGCCTGCCTGAGTGGGTGGGTGAGTGGGTGAGTGAGTGAATGAGTGAGTGAGTGGGTGGGTGGATGACAGTGACTGGGTGGGTGAATGACAGTAGAATGACAGTTGGGTGAATGACAGTGGGTGGTTGGGTGGTTGGGTGAATGAATGACAGTGGGTGGGTGGTTGGGTGAATGAATGACGGTGGGTGGGGGTTTGGGTGAATGAATGAATGACGGTAGGTGGGTGAATGACGGTGGGTGGGTGAATGACGGTGGGTGAAGGAGGGTTTGAATGACGGTGGGTGAATGACAGTGGGTGGGTGGGTGAATGACGGTGGTTGGGTGCGTGAATGATGGTGGGTGGGTGCGTGAATGACGGTGGGTGGGTGAATGACGATTTAATGATGGTGGGTGGATGGGTGAATAACGGTTGACGGTGGGTGGGGCTGAATGACGTGGATGGGTGGGTGGATGGGTGGGTGGGTGAATGACGGTGGTTGGATGACAGTGACTGGGTGGGTGAATGGGTGGGTGGATGACAGTGACTGGGTGGATGGGAGACAGTGACTGGGTGGTTGGGAGACAGTGACTGGGTGGGTGGGAGACAGTGACTGGGTGGGTGGGAGACAGTGACTGGGTGGGTGGGAGACAGTGACTGGGTGGGTGACAGTGACAGTGGGTGACAGTGGGTGACAGTGACAGTGGGTGAAAGTGACAGTGGGTGACAGTGACAGTGGGTGACAGTGATAGTGAGTGACAGTGGGTGACAGTGACAGTGGGTGACAGTGACAGTGGGTGACAGTGACAGTGGGTGACAGTGACAGTGGGTGACAGTGACTGGGTGGGGTGACTTACCTAGACCGTGTAGGTGCAGCGTGCCGCCGGACGCTTCCCCCTCCTGCCCTCTATATCCCAGCGGCAGCTGCCTTTTTGGGGGAGGGGGCGCGGGAGGTGGGCTGGGGGGGGCACGGGAGGTGGGCTCGGGCGGCGCGCAGGAAGCTGGCTGCGGGGGGGAGGATGCGGAGAAGCAGGCTGCAAGAGTAGCTGGTACTTCCCCCTCTGTCCCAAGTCGGGAGCGGTGGGGGGAGTGGGCCCTGCGCATGCGCGTTGGGATCGGGGGGGGTGGAGGTGAGCGGGCCCAGCTTGTCCTGCGCATGCGCATTTGTGAGTGGGCCCTGCTTGTCCTGCGCATGCGCGCCGGAACCGCGGGGAATCGCCGCCATTTTTTTAAACTTTTTTTTAACATTTATTTAAATAACTGGTGCCCGGCCGTGCAGGGGGCCCACAGAGCCCGGGACGCCAGTGCCCTTCCCCCCCTCTTGGCAGCCCTGCTTCTATACCATAAGAGAGTAAATTACTGGTACAGTATAGTGTGACTCAATATCAAGGCTGCCCTATATTGTAATTTTATATATTAAATGTTGTATTAAGCACCTTAATTTATCTTGACACATACTTACCTATGGTGTACGCGCTATTAGAGATATACTGAGGTTTTATTTTCCCTTCTGTTGTGTGCAAAATCAGCTGCCAACATCAACTTGGCATAAACCCTAAGAAGACTGATAATAGTGTCAGTACAGAATGAAAGTATGTACTGTATCAGCCCAAAAAATCATTTGATGCAGCACAGATGTTTCATGAAATACTGTAGGGTAAAAATGATTATTTTCCAAGTATAGCTATTATAAATACTAATACACTAATTGTTGATATTTACTCATTCTAATTTATAAACTAAAAAAAATATTCTTTTTTAATTTGCATTGTATCAATCAAGTATAGAAATGAGAGAAAAAAATATTAATGTCAAACAAAATAATGCATCATACAGATGTGACTAACTTTATTATCTCGTGCTGCTGCCACCCATGGTCACAAGAGGACTAACGCTGCAGGGGGTCCTATTCAGAAGAATGGACCCCCGTAGCGAGAGGCGGAAGACCCTGTCTCTGGCACAGCAGACTTTTGCATCTTCGACGTGACGCTGTGGACAGTAAGTCTTGCGTACTGTATGTTTTCTCACCTTCTCTCCCCACCTTTTAAACTCACCTCTTAAATGAAGCGCTCCAATAGCCTAGAATCATGGCTACTGTCCCACACCCACAGTCACTCCTATCAACGACTTTCATCTATTGCACTTATTCCCTCACCTGTTGTCTCTGTAAGTCTCCCATGATACCACATAGATTGTATGCTCTTCGGGGCAGGGATTTCTTTTCCTATTGTCTGATCTTATGTGTTGCACTTTTTGTACTATAATTCCCTGTACTGTTGTCGCTCTTGTAAAGCGCTATATAAATAAAGATACATACTGCACATACATACCGTACATACAAAAGATAGACGGCAGACTCTGCCAGAGTTTCAGTACCTGCAAGGCAGTAGGTTCGCAGAGCTCTCCAAGCCTGCAAGGTAGCAGGGCTCCACTACATGTAAGGGAACAGGTTCACAGAGCACCCAAAGTTGTTAGGTAGCAGAATCCCAGAGGGCTTGGTCTAGAACATCTGGTTGCGACCGTTTTGCTGCGACCAAATGACAGCCGGCACTTGACCACAACTCACCTTGTCGTTGGCCGCTTTGTTGCTAAGGCAAGTCCCTAACCTTAACCCTTACCCTAAACCCCCCTAATGTTAACCCCTTATACAGTACTAACGCTACCCCTACCATAAAATCCTTTACCTCTTACCTTAAAATCCCTTAATTTGTCCCCCTGCCCTAACCGCTAAAACCCCTAAAGTTAACCTCCTACCCTAATCACTAAACCCCTAAATATAACCATCAAAGCACTAAAAATGTACCTTATTGTGGAAGCAGCCGGCAACAGAGGTTCCAGTGGCGAATCGGCTGCAGCAATGTGTCTGATCATTCACGGAATTCAATGTATCTTGTAGGAATCTACTCAATCTTGCAATGAAGCATAAGGAAGCCAAGTCTGTGGAAAAAGTGACCTCCATATGTTTCATTGCAAGTGTGAGTCGATTCCTACAAGAGACCCTTAATTCTGTGCATGATCAGACATGTTGTGCTATGTACGTTTTTCTTTTTGTTCATCTTGCAGCTGTATCCATATATCCGAACAAGCTTATAGCCCGTTTGAACCAATACAAGGATACACTGGATACAGACTGTATTCTGACATTTCCTTCACCAAGGATCTGGTGACAAGGAGAACTACATTTTCGTAAATGGAGGAGAAAGCTCCTTCTGTAGAGCAGTGTATGTAATCACTCCTAAAACACTAGCAAAAGTGCCATGATGCTCTCAGAACGCCATCAGCACCACTGGCACGCCAGCCCTTGTGTCCTAAAAACATCCTACGTTTGATTCCCTTTTATATAAATGTGTTCATTATGTGCCTAATGGTAAAGTTATGATGGTAAGTGAAAACAATTAGATAACATCCTGTAACTACTGCACTGATCTGTGTGTCAACTAATTGTAGCTATGCTAGATTTAGCAAAGCTGCAGATGGCCAGTGAGAGCCTACAGTATTATGCAGAATATATCTCAAATACATAGGGGATCAGGGTTATATTTACATATCAGTTTTAAAATATTAAACTCTTCATTACCCATTATTAGCCATAAGTGTCAGAATGTCAAATTGAGCAGCAAGTTATATAAATACAAGACATTTTCTGCCAGTATATATCTAGATTCCCAATCCGGCGCAGACTCTCGTGCAAAAGCAGTTTAAGTGAACTGCACTATACGTGCAAAATTGCTTGGCCCGTTTAATGAATCTAGCTACTAGTATCACTGACATGCCATATTTCCTTCCTATCTGAATACATATTAAAAACAGCATTTACTGGCTCCATTGATGCCTGAGAGACCTGCAACATTCCTCTGTTCCTTGCATGACTCTCTGGAAGGGAATAATGCTGGAATCAGAAATGACAACAAATAGCTTTTTGTTACAGGCAGTGCTGTTCAATATTTTTCTCCATAAAAAATAAAGTCAACTAAATATTAATCCTAATCTGTCCGGATATATTATGGTACCTGTATGTAATTATTTTTGTATTTTGTTTTCTTCGTGGTTGCATCTTTCAATTACAAAAAGGCTTTATTAACCCTACAATGTATATACAGTATGTTGCAGATTCCCACAGCAACGTAGTTGAGATAGATTTTAAAGAGTATCTTTAACCATCTTTAATATCCTCAGTGACTGAGTTTATAAAGATAGTAAAGAGATTGGATACATTCATGCATTTATACAGCCTTGCAATTATCTTCAAACACAGCATTTATCTATAATAATCCTTCTTCAGCGAGACTGACAGCTATAACTCCCAACTCTATTACCAGACTACAGAGACTCATCTTATGTCATCCTGATAGAATAATATTGTAGGATATATTGCAAATGTAGTGCTGTAGTATTCATATTTTGCACAAAAGAGCAATGCTTTATAACTTTAATAATTGTGTGAATATTAGGCATTTCTGATTTTTTTTATCATTTTAACTATTGTTGCCCCCCCCCCCCCTGTTAGGGACTACTAAAGGTTAAGGACCTTAATTGGTTAACTGTATGGGTTTCTGCAGTGTAACCCCCCTCTTACATCACATGGTATAGGGTGAGCAGGCAGAAATCTAGCCATGCCCACCATCTAGGTGTTTAGCCTGTTACCTGGTACAGGATGACTAAGTATAATCCAAGCTACTCCCTCTGTAGGCATTGTGACCAGTGATGTAACTAGCATGTATATATAGTAAGGATAGATTCAGGTCTCAGGAGGAGACAGATGGGGGATCTCACTGTTTATAGTGTAAATCATGTTTATGTGTAGAGCTATATGTTTAAGGATATATGGTCACCTTTATTATTTTACAGCTGGGGAAAATGCCCCTTCTAGTTATAGCCCACAGCAGTGGTCTGAGGCTAGTCGTCTGCCCTGAAAGATGGAAGATGCATGATACCCCGGGGGGAATCCTTTTAAATAGAGGGTTCTGGAGAACCGCAGGATTGGTACATACTGACCTGTCCTAAATCAAAGCCCCTTCTGATACCTTCTGATACCCCTTCTAAATCAAAGCCCCTCCTGAGGGTACTACTCAGAGTGATGTGATATGTGTCCCTGACAAGTGGGAGTATCCCTACCACAGGTCCTGGTGGGAAGGAGACAAATCCAAACGCAGGGACAGCTAATACCATACAGACTCAGTGCTAAGGGTACCAAATCCAGAACTTCACTAGGGCAGCGGTGAGAGCAACCAGGGAAGAATACCTAATGCAACTGAATTAGTTGTCACTCATTGTTGTTGAAGAGAAGATGTCCTTACATGCGGAGCATAATCATAATCCATAATACGGAAGTAGGCCATAAATACTATAGAAGAAGATGTATGGGATCCAACCCTGTGTGAAGTCAAGCAGATACTTCTGTAGCTCTAATAACAACGGTATTTAGTTCAGGGGTGCGCACATTTTCCCTGTGCGCACCCCTGCCTGCTCTCCTACTTATTGACCCAAGCGTCAAATGACGTGCGGGGTCATGTGATGTCACGTCGCCATGACACATGACTTGTTGCTGGAAGGGAAGTGTATTATAGAGGGCTCGTGCGCCCCCCCGAAAATCTAGTGCCCCCCAGTTTGCGCACCGCTGATTTAGTTCATGCTTATCGTGTACTTGTAGCTGGACAGTGACAATATGTTACTTAGAGAACATACTGTATGTAACATATTCAATGATTATTAGAACTTATTTATAAGGCACCTACATTTCTGCAGCACCGTGCAATGGGTGATAAGGAGAATATAAGAATGTATCATGCAAAACTATTTCATTAATAGTCCGTTAAAACTCTTCTATGAACTGAGCACTATCCTGCCACAAAACAGGGCTGGTTTGATAGGTGAGCCATTATACTTCTTGCGATGGGTGTCTTTGCTTTTCTCTTCTTCAATCAGGAGAGTGTCCCTGCTCCTGAGTCCAGGAATTGTAATCCTACCAAAAAGCAAATAAACATACCTCCTGGGAGCACTGTCACGTGTCTCAGACAGGTCTGCAACACTGCATTTCCCCACTACCGACTCGGCATTTATAGAATAAGACCAGAAATGTGCTGAAACTCTCGCTATTGAATATGGTATTTGAAGGATTTGACTTCTTGTCTGTCAGCTGCTGCCGACCATAATGTGATTGTCTTTCATTGGTTAAAGATTACAGTTTCGTATAGAAGAAGGTACAGTAAAAAAATAAAAAAAGACAGTAGACTTAGAGGAATATATTATGGATTTATATTGTAAATATGCTTGGACTGACATTATGGTCATCTTAATAATATTTTGGTCAAGTTATGAGAACTTTAAACACTGCTTTTATGCAAGTATTAGAAAAATAAGTAATGTTTTGCTGTATGGAATGAACTTTACACATATATTCATCATTGTGAGGGGGATGTTGCCTTGGCTGGTGGAATAAAGGATAATGCATAGGTGTAACAGAAATACATAGCCTTCATACTGTATGCACAATGCATTACAAAAGGAAAACAAAACCTTCTGTGTTAAAAATGTAATGATCTTGATCTTTCTGCACGCTACTGTGACACTAATTTTCCTTTAAAAACAGCCAGAAGGTTATTTTTTTGATGTCACGCTGCCTATTATATATTTCACTGGGGCTTTGTTACAAAGGTAATTACTTAATGCACATGTGAATGACAAACAGGTGCTAAGATAAATATTGCATCAGTGTTAGCTGCTTTTGTCCGTGTTAGCAACTTTGATAAGGAATGAAAGGGCTATGAAATTAAGGAAGAGTAATCTGACATGCGCTATCCATTTATAAACGGTAGATTATATTTACATTATTTTAACAGTAAACAAAATTGTTGTACTATTTCCAGCCACCAGGAGACACTGTTGCCCTGCAGAAATCTGGTAAATTGTCTATCTAGAGTTGCTCTCCATGTACTGTATATTTCTCACTGTTCAATCTTATTTTCAACCATCACTTAACTACTATCCTAAAAAAGTTACATTTTGTTGTGTTTAATTGCAATTGGAAAGCCCTTCCCTTCAATATTCAACTAGCACCCTCTCTATCCACATTTAATACCCACCTCAAAACACACCTGCTTAAGGAAGCATATGAGCATGGCTGATAATTTACACCTTATAGATTAACCTTGGTCCCTTGCAGACGCACTTACCAGAACGCCCTCCTACTGTTTCTGTACGTTCTTCCTACCAACCAATTAGATTGTAAGCTCTTCGGAGCAGGGACTCCTTTTCTTAAATGTTACTTTTATGTCTGAAGCGCTTCTCCCCTTTATGTGTTATTTATATTATTTGTTATTTATAGGATACTCACGTATATTACTGTACTGCTGTGAAGCGCTATGTACATTAATGGTGCTATATAAATAAAAACATACATACTTACATTAAATTATTGTGGACATTTTTGTCAGGTTTCATAATTACAATTCTTTTTTGTTAAAATTATTTGGAGCATGATATCATACCCCATTTAAATGTACTCATCAAATTATTTATTTATAAAATGTTTTACCTATGTTGAGAGTTACCTCTCGGTTTCAAGTACAGTACTGTATGTCCAGGGCATAATACATGAGTTATGATGACAAATACAAAGTTAGAAATGCATGGTTACATTAAATGAACAGGGTTATACATTATATATAAAGACATTGCATGAACAGTTTAACATATTTTATCTTTTAGGCATATGAAACAGTTACAATGTTTGTACTCTACAAACCAATACAATATTTTGAACTTGATTCAGGAGATCTCAGGTGTGAATGACATGGATGTGGGCAGGGCCGCCAACAGAAATCATGGGGCCCAGGACAAATGAAAGGAGCAGGGAGGGGGCGTGACTGGTGGGGGAATTCCTGTGGGAGCATTCCCCCCTCCCCCCGGCCCCTGGTCCCCGCAGCTGCTGCCCAGGCAGGAGTGTGGCGCGGGGGTAGCTGGGTTGGCGGGCGCAGGGGGAGCTGGGTTGGCAGGGGAAGCTGAGTTGGCAGGCGCGGGGGAGCTGGGTTGGCGGGCGCTGGCTCACCAAGGCACTTACCCTCCATCCCATGTTGGGAGCGGGGGGGGGGGCGGGCCCACAGGCAGTAGGCCGGACACCCTGCTTTACCTGCATATGCGCGTCGAGACCTCTGCTCTGTGCATGCGCACGGGAGTTGCCGGCATTTTTTTTTAAAATACTTTAAAAAAAAAAAAATGGGCACGGCCACTCGCGGCCGGGCCCCCTGACTCACCGGGCCCGGGATGCCCACTCCGGCAGACCTCCCCTGTTGGCGGCCCTGGATGTGGGTAATCTGCACTACAGGGTACTTTGTGGAGTGTTTGGAGCAAAATACTGCAGTGTGCTCCTTTCATGCGGCACACTTTTTGTTGTACCAACTAGCTCTAGTGTAAAATGCGTGAAACTTGTTATTTGAGCTTCTTATGTTTGAGGCACAGAGGTTACTGCCAGCTTAGACCTGGTAAACTGAATTGATACAAAGAAAAAGAAAAACAGTGACACCTACAGTTAGAACCCATTACATTATTCTCCACTAAGTGATCCTATAATCCAGTGGTGCACAAATGTTTTTTTAGCCACGACCCTCCCACGGAACCGTTAACTCTGCGGGGGTCCCTGCTTCTGAATGGGACCCCTGCAGCGTTATTCTTCCAGTAGAGCAGCAGCCTCTGTATCTCTGTGACCGTTCCTCTGTGTCTCCCTCCATCAGCCTGGATGATGACATAAATGCCCAAATATGGATATGCCTATATTCGGGCATCTACGAAGTCATCCGAGCTGAGAGGGAGGGAGTCACATTGATGCCCACAAATTTGCCAACAGCCCCAAGGGGGTCGCGCACGCCTGCTATAACCTCTTCCCAAATCACTCTGGCACATGCAGAGCAAAGCTAATGTAAAGTACCATGACACATTCACACAAAGGGGTACATCATGAAATGTGCTCTGATGTGTTGATGTAACATAATAATGTCTATTTGTAATGAGAAAGGGGAGACAGGGCAGAGATGGGAGAGAGACTGCCTGCTAGGTGTCCCATGGCAGAATACTGCTTATTAAATAGGCATCTCTATCCCAGAAGAGCGTAAAGTGCCTTGTACAGGTATGAGCACTCAATGAGAAGTAGAGTTCAAAACTAAGTATACTGTGACAGTGGTGCTAGCTATCAGCTGGTTTAGCTCACACTGTTAGAGCTATTGTCTGGGATAACAGAGGTTGTGTGGGTTAAACTTCTGATCCTGTTGGGTCTGACACCATACCGCATTCCTCATAAGGTGCCTCAGATTTGTCAACCCAATAACTCTTTGGGGTCTATTCTAGTAGCTCCAAATTGTGACAAATTGATTCTAAAGTACACTTTACAAGCTAATTCACGTTTTCTATTCTGTAAACCCCTTGCACATGTCCAAATTGTGTGAAAAAGGCTTTGTTTAGCAGCGTTTTCAAGTGCAAATCCGGGAGGAATGACCAAAATTGCACTTTTTGCAGACTCAAAGTATTCTAGTAGCTCAGAAAAGTGGAGGCTAAACTGCTTCTAAAGAAGTCGCTTTTCCCCCCTCACTACCTCAAAGCAGGCGAGATAGGAATTACGAGTTCCCTTTAAAGCGAAGAGGAGGAGAAGGAGGACTTCCTAATTTAAGAGTATCTCCAGTATATACTGTATTTCCACTCAATCCTCCCTCCAAATAAATTAGGGAGAGTTGTCTGTGCTGAAAAAGGAACATACCTGAGGTACTCTGGAGATCTGCTAATGTCTATATAAAGTCTATTTATATGAGTCACATATCCTAAAATAAATACTTAAGAGCAATCAGTCTAAAGACCCTTATGATGAAGGGGATACTAGTGTCAGACCCAACAAGATCATAATCGACAACTTCTTCTATTCAGGGCAGCAGCTCTAGCATTGAACTAGCATTTACCGGGACCCAGCACTATGGTTTCCACCGGACACCCCATCCCCTGGGTCTGCAAGCCCATACGCTTTCTCTTACACACACCTTCGTTCTCTTACTGCCTTCTATTCCCCCCCCCCCCCCCCCACACACCTCGGTCTTACACTCTTACACTCTTCCTTCTTTCTCTCACTCTCCCCATTTTACATTCTTCCCCTCATCTTATACTTTTAACCCATCTCTCTCTTTCTCACCCTCCCCGTCTTACACTCTTCCTCTCTCTCTTCCTCCTCTCCCCCTCTTACCTTCTCCCCCCTCCACTATCCTCAATAACCCTCCTCACTGTCAACCCCCTCCTCAATTCCCCCTTCCTCCCCTCACTGGCAACCAACACATACAAATCCTCCCACACCCACGCAGACACAATAGCCCCTTACATGGCTGTCAATGGAATCACTTCCTACAGTTTATAGAGTTGTATTTATTTTAAAAGCAAGTATTTCAATTCAGTATGTGTCTGGCACTCTGGCAGATGGCACTGTGAATATTTTTGTCCCAGTTCTGTTATAGTATAGCCACCATTGCGCATATCCATCAGGAGCACCGTAATGAGTTCTCATACCTGTAGTTGCTCCATCACCCTAGCTTCCTGTTTGACAATTTAATGTTCCTTGTGGAGCAAACCTGAGATACCTTTGTGATCAGCTGGATGACCTACATGTGTGATCAGTGAGCAGCTCAAAAGTATGATTGACAGTGATGCTTACATCAGCTAGTTTAGCTCACACTGCTAAAGCTGCAGCATAGAAAATTAGTGGTTGTGGGCTCTAGTCCTGTTGGGTCTGACACCATTGTGGTGCCGTAGGCTTATCAACTCCATATAGTTGGTATGGAAATTCTTTTAGGAAGTGCTGGATGGAACTCCTTTAAATATACTTTACATAGTGGCACATGTGACCGGGACATTTAAACTTGCAGGAGATACCGGCACCCCATTCTGGGGCCTGTACTTCGGGAAGAAACGGGGTCCCGGATCTGAAAGTAATGCGTTTCAGCTCCGTAGACTCCCTGCTTCAATATGATGTACAAAATAAGTGTATGTGTGCCGAGCACGCGCATTTTAAGTGACACTTCTTTGTCTTTTGCCTCTGTTTTGTGACAGAAATTGTATTTGTGATGGTGATGTTTTTAATTAAAAATCAAAACACAATTTCAGTGCCAAAACGCAAAGAAGTTTGACTTGGAACGTGCGTGCCCGGCACATACCCCCTTTTTTAAGTTATTTGCTCTAATTCCTCATCTGTGTCTCTGTGTGTGTGTGCGTATGTGTGTGTGCCTGTGTATGTGTGTCTCTGTGAGTGTGTGGGGGGATTGTCTGTGTGTGTCTGTGTGCTGCTTCTGTGCATGCGTGCCGAGCCAGCAGCTACTGTGCAGGTGTGTTGGGGAAGGGGATAAAGGCTCCTGTGCATGCGCGCCGAGCTGCCAACACTGACATTGCCGCCGGCCTCTTCTGCCAGCAGAGAGATCACTTCTGTTACTGTACGTCCATCACTATTATGAAGGCAATTTACTGGAAGCAAAATTTTTGAAGGTGCCAGCAAAGAAGTTTCACTTCTAAAAAAAAAAAGTCGATCTTCATTACCTTAGTGGTTAAACAACAGTACCTGGTTTGTTAGTGGTGGTGTGGGTGATGGCTCTAGTTGCCCCAGGGTGGTTGGTTAGGCCTTCCTGGAGGGGTTAACCCCTCCCTTACCGCAGAGGTTAAAACCACTAAGGTAATGATGGGGTTAATCCCTCCCGCAAGCCCTAACCACCCACCCTGAGGCAATTACACCCTTTACACTCCCGCTCCCTCTAGCACTAATAAACCCCACTACCGCCACACAGGAATAGGCAAAAACCCTATTAGCCAAATATGAATTTTGGCGCTTGTACAGTACTGCCATTACAATAAAATACAATGCAAATTACAATATAATTAAAAAATAAGACACTAACCACGAAAAGCATAAAAAAAAGCATTTTGTTGCTAAATTATTTATAAATGCGGGGTTAAAACGGAGAATGGAAACTCCTTTGTAAAAGATGGATTAGATTAAAAAGCTATGCTCAGTCATGGTGTTTCAAAAATGTCAAATGTTTTTTTTGCAGGGAACTGACCACGGTTATAGACCCCTAAGGCAGCCCATAGAGAAAATGTCTCGAAAGATATTTATCAGTTTTGCTGCTGTGAGACTTATCTCCATTAAGTTGAGCTTGGCCTGTTACATAGTTACATAGTAGATGAGGTTGAAAAAAGACGTAGGTCCATGGAGTTCAACCTATGCTAAATTTAGACTACAGATACTTTATCCTATATCAATACTTACTTATTGATCCAGAGGAAGGCAAAAAAAAAACCCCATTAAGGGGGAAAATAAATTCCTTCCTGACTCCAAGAATTGGCAATCGGATTAATCCCTGGATCAACATTCTTCCCATGTATACTTATTTGGTATATCCCTGTATACCTTTCTCATCTAAAAAGATGTCTAACCTTTTTTTGAACAAATCTATTGTATCTTCCATCACAGTCTCCATGGGTAATGAACCCTTTCCTTTCTTGCTGGTGAAATTTCCTTTCCTCCAACCTTAAGGGATGGCCCCACGTCCTTTGTACTGCCCGTGGGATGAATAGTTCTTTTGAAAGCTCCTTGTATTGTCCCTGAATATATTTGTATATAGTTATCATATCCCCTCCTTGATGCCTCTTTTCTAATGTAAATAAATCTAATTTAGCTAGCCTCTCCTCATAAGTTAGAATGTCCATTCCCTTTATTAATTTGGTGGCTCTTCTCTGTACTCTCTCTAGTTCCATAATGTCTTTTCTTAGGATTGGTGCCCAAAATTGTACTCCATGTTGTGGATAGTGTTTTAGATTGTTAGGCATATTTACTAAGTGGTGCTCTGCCGTAAAAGGCACCTTCCGGCGCTTTAAGGCATCTCATGTCCCATTCACTTGGAATAGCGCTGCTTAGTAAATATGGGCCAGTATCTCTCTAGCCTCTCTATTAAGAATAGTGAAAAATGGGTAGAGCATGATTTTCGATTAGAAAAGTGCGAATGTTTTGCAATTTGCGTTGCGAACATTGTTTCAAATGTATGTGAATATGAAGATGTGCAAGTGATGCAAGAGGCAGTTCAGCATCGCTTCATCTTTGCAGTAATGGGGGAACATGATGGTTCTATGAAAGATACTGTAACAGGAAGTTCTGGCTCCTGCAGGCCGACTAATATCCGGCATGAACACAGGGGGGTTGAGACTGAGAGGCAGGGCTGCAGATGGGGCTGGCAGCTCTCCCCGGCTTCTGCGGCAGGCCTGCCCCACAGTCAGCGCCGGGAGTTGGTGCCACGGAGACCACCCCCAAGGTAAAAGTGTGTGTGTATTATGGGTGGGGGCAGGTGTGTGTGTGGGGTAATTGTATGGGTACTGTGGGGGACAATTATGTGGATTTTGTGTGTGTGGGTATTGTGAGTATATTGTGTGTGTGTGTGTGTGTGTGGGGGGGGGGTATTGTGTATATGTGTGTGCGGGGGAATTGTGTGGGAATTGTGAGAGGGGGGTGAAAAAGGATGGGAGAGGGAAAGCAGGCACTGAGGGGGAAGTGAGAGGAGGGAGTGAGAGTAAAGGGGAAGAGAAATACACAGGGGAGGGGGCAGTGTGAGAATGGGAGAATAGAGGGGGGTGAGAGAGTGTGTAAGAGAAAGAGGGGCGGCTCACAAGGCTGCTGACACAGGGACCCCGGTTGAAACTCTAGTCCTAGGCCCCAGGAATGCTGTCGGCGGCCGGGTGGGAAGCCCCTTTCTGATGATCCATAGAGTGCACTTCCTCACCCTTTATCTTGATGTTGTAGATATTATTGCAATGGAGAATTGATGCTCAAAATCGCAATTACAACCACTAGTTGCTAGCAAGCAGTTTGTCTAAAGCAGCCCAGTACACGCAATTCACATCTACAGCACCGGAGCAGGTAAACAGTGTCTGTGTGAGCCGCCGGGGAAACACATGACCGGAGCAGGAAACGGAGCGTTCCTATTGGACAGACGGAAGTGATTCCTGTAGCTCCCCCGCCGGCTGAAGACACCTCTGATGCTGCCACCACCACAGGACTGCTGCTGCTGGTCCTAGATGTCTTCGGAAAGGTAAGTAATAAGATTATTTCCAGCTGCCCTGACATTACCCAACTCTCTCTCTCTCTCTCTCTCTCTCTCTCTCTCTCTCGATTATATATCACAAATTGCTTTATATTTATTTTAACCTTGTGAGTGTTTTTAATCCCTCCATCCACCCTTCCAACATTAAATGTTACAGTGTTACACTATGGGGTGTGCGCTCTCTGTTTTGTTTTTTCTATAGATTCTGCTGTGGAGCTGGTTACTCCATGTGAGAGCTGCCGTGGACCCCTGGGATCTGTACATTTGTTCTGGTGCTATTTGTCAGGACTTTACACAGGTTTTGGACATTGGACTTTTTATTTATTATATTTTATATGTTATCTTGTGTTATCCTTATGATTGTTCTAGTTTAATGCTGCTTGCTGTACACTATTAATTGTTATATTATTTATAGTTTAATTATATATTCACATTTATTGTCATATATTGGTACACTAATATTCACCTTTTGGCGCTACTTTTTTCTTTTTTGTCTGTGAGTGGGTTTAATGGCTTTGCATCTCATCCCAGCCTCTGTCTAAAAGCTGTGTTTAAAACAGCATGCATTGGCTTGAGGATTGGCTTGTGTAATACGAGCTTGAGACAAAAGGTGGCACTGAGTGCTCATTTTCATGTCATTTCTCAGAATCCCTTGCTGCAGTGGAAGCGCTGTATGATGGGTGACAATGGGGAAAGACAGGGTTGCAGACCTGTCTAAGACATGCAAATGAACATACAGTAATATTTACAGTTGCTTTATGCTTTACTGTGGAGGGTTTTTGTCACTTTTTTTACCCACCATAACCTTAATAGTATATATATATATATATATATATATATATATATATATATATATATATATATCAAAAGGAGTGCTACTGAGCGTGGCCAATGTATACAACAAAAGACAGTGGAGCCCAATGCTACATCCAATTGACAAAACATATATGGTAATAAGTACAAGTTAAATACTTGAATAATAATATTTTCTTGATGCAGATGAAGAGTATATATACCACTCATCCCATTATGTCTCATGCGATCTGTGGGATTTAGCATCATATGTTTATTTTACTGTGTGTGTGCTTGAATTATTATTGTGGTACTATTTGTGCACAGTCACATTGGGTAATTGTTGTATGATTTTAGTTAGGATATAATCACCATTATTTATTCCGTAAGCATTGTTGTTCTATACAGGAAGTTTAGTTTAAAACACTTGTTATTTGTTTTTTTAACTATATGGTTCACAGGGTGTTGGTTCATTAGGTTAAACCACTTGTGAGTACTATCACTGATCACCCAGTATTGGTTTAATTACTTCAATCACATTCTTTTTAGTATTATGTATTATTAGAGCTAGTCAGCTCTTATTCTGTTGGTAGTTTATTATTCCCAACAATTTTAAAAGGTAAGAGCGCTTTTGTTATATATATATTTTTTTTTTTCACCAGTTTGTCACGTTGTATCCACGTATATATAAGCAGCCTACTTATGGCATTATTCTCTAATAGAGCCTTAAGAGGCATCAATTTAGAGGAGCTATTCAGGGAAGATGCAGAACCAGAAAGCATAGAGATAGATGCAGAAAATCTGGAAACTTAGTTGAACAAACTAGAGAAACTTCTCATTCATGAGATGAAACAGCGCTGGGACACTTTATCACTCAAAACTTATTTTGAAAGGAAAAGAATCCCTAGAGGGCTTAGGATTTTTAAATTACCCACATTAGATCTGGAAGATGAGACATTCATCAAAGATTGGAACAATATCTTAGATACTTGTTCCTTTGGATTGATGCAATTGCTGATTCGGCATAGGGTGCAATCAATGGAGAAAATTGATGGAGAGATTTTAAAACTTAAGGGACAACTGGAGCCTTTCTTTGAACTAAAAGAATACAAGGCACTAGAAGAGAAAACACTACAGAGAATTGAGAAAGTAGAAAAAGAAGTGATACATATTAAGCAGAAAAAGTTCTATAGGGACAAAAAAGATTACGAAAATAACAAACAGAGGAACTGGAAAACAGAGAGATTAGTTTCATCCACTGGGGAAGGAATAGTTTAAAACAAAGAAGGCTGCACTCCAAAAACAAATACAATTTTAACAAAAGTGTTACCTAAAAAAAGAAAGGGTTCATATAAAAAAAGACTATAAAATTCAACATAAAGATGCCCCTGGTTTCCAAACACAAGATTCTTCAAAAAAGTATCTCTAATTCTAAATATCAATTGAATGAGAGATCTAATGATATATATATAGAAGGTATGGTCAATACGATAGAGATAGGCATTATGACCATTCTAGAAAAGATACAGACAATGTATTTGAAAATAGGTCTTGGGGCCCAAGACCAGGGCCAAATGATCATTATCATCAAAAATATCCTTTGTCTTTTTTAGATCACGCAGGGATCAAGATCCCTGCATAGAAAGACAAGAAGAATGGATAGACAATCCCACTTGGAGACAGGGCACACCACGGCCAATCAGAAGGAAAAGATCCGTGGATTCAGAGGGAAAAGAGGAGGAAAACAGAAATGGAGAAAAACAAGAATTAGGGAGAAAAAGGTAAAAAGTAGTAATATTTTTAACATCAGTAGTTACCACACAAAAGAATTGAAAACAGGGTCTTGTCAAAGGGGCTTAATTTTGCCCCAACACAAAGACCCAATATGTTCAATCTATATATTGACGTACAAAAATTTGGATGAAGGTTAACTCTTAAAAAATATTTCATTAAAGATGCAGTGAGTAGAAATCTAACTGACCCTAATAATTCTGTGAGTAATATAAGATCAACCCCTCTTACTCCATTTAAGAATCCTTCATTGTTCTACCCAAAGGCCATGCGTGGGAACTTTATTGATACCTTTTCAGAATTGGTAATTAAAGATATGGAGCAAGCCAATAGTGAATTTAAATTTAAAGATCACAATTTGAGCATTGCAGAAAAAAATGCAGTCAAACATCTGGAAAAGAATAAGAACATAGTGATTAAATCAGCAGATAAGGGTGGGGGATTATTATCGATGCAGCTTACTATAGAAAGGAATCTATGAGAATTCTCAGTGATATAACCACCAATAGTAACCAATAGTAAACTATCAAACAATTCCACTTCAGATTTCAAACAAGAGCTTAGTGTACTTTTACAAAGAGGTTTTAAAGATGACATACTTACGAAAAGGGAATTGGAATTTCTGGATATTGACCAACCAAGAGTTCCAATTTTTTTATTTTATACAGTACCAAAGACACATAAAGATCTCTGGAACCCACCCAGACGCCCTATAATATCTGGGATACATTCTTTGACTTCTAATCTCTCTCAATTTATAGATCACATGCTTCAAAAATATGTGATACAAATGCCAACATATCTTCGCGATACCACCCATGTTCTTAATACTATTAAAACTATAGAATGGCAAGAAAAGTATACGTGGGTCACATGCGATGTAACCTCGTTGTATACTGTAATAGATCATCAACTGGGTATTCAAGCCATTAAGAGGATGTTAGATCAGGACAATAACCTTGAGGATGCAGTTAAAACTTTTATCCTTGAAGGGATACAGTTTATATTGACACATAACTATTTTTGTTATGATGACCAATACTTCCTCCAGATATGCGGCATGGCAATGGGAGCCAGGTTTGCACCAAGTTATACCAACATATTTATGGGCATGTGAGAGGAGGACCATATTTGGTCCCCCGGCCCATTTGGTGCAAGCCTGGTGCTCTGGAGATGTTATATAGATGATGTGCTGTGTATCTGGGGGGGGGGGGGGACTGAGGAAGAACTGAATCAATTCAAAAATTATATCAATGTAAATGATTGGAATCTTAATTTTACATTTAAGAGTAACAATAATACGATTGATTTCCTTGATCTAACTCTATATATCGAAAAAGGAAAAATAGAAACAAAAACATTCTACAAAGAGGTGGACGCTAATCCCACAAGGCCAGTTCCTCAGAACAAAAAGGAATTGTTCACAGAAGCACGTGTTTGATAGACAGGCTATCGATCTTAAAAAGACGTTTATAGAAAGGAATTATAATAAAGTAAAAGTATCTAAAGCTCTTACTACAGTTAAAAAAATTATTAGGAATGGTCTTATTGCAATGGATAAAAAGAAGAGAAAAGTGGATGGTGTGGAATTCATACAATTCATTACTCAATATAATGCCATGGCCCCCAAGATTACCAACATAATGAAAAAACATTGCGGAATATTGCACGGTGACAAAGAATTATGTAAAATATTGCCTAAAATCCCCCAGATTGTTTTCAAAAAAGCCAAGAATCTCAAATTAACATTAGCCCTAAGTTGTCCTTTTAGTATGATCAAAGATAGTACAACCATGTGGCTTAGTAATCTAAAAGGATATTACACATGTCCAAATTGCATAGGATGGAAATACAGTTTGAAACGTAAAGATTTTAAGTCCAATATAACTGGTAAGAAATTTGAGATAGAATCTTTCATTAATTGTAAAAGTGCATTTACTGTATATTTACTTGAATGTCCTTGTGGACTTCAATATGTGGGGAGGACAGGTAGACCCCTTAAAAGAAGACTTGCAGAACAAGTCTACAATATCAAAAGAGGTTAACTGCCCACAGTGTTTCAAATCATTTTAAAATCCACCACAATCAAAATCCAGCAAGTCTAGTACTGTATGTATGGGGATTGATTGTCCTAAACCTAATTGGAGAGGGGGTGACAGGATAAATCTCATTTCACAACATGAGAGTTACTGGATCTACACTTTAAGAACAATGACTCCAGCAGGACTAAATATTGAATTCTACCTGGCGTCCTTTCTTAAAAATGGTTGGAAACATAATATACAGTTATTCTTTTGAACTTTGTTCTCATTTTTTGGTCACTTAATTCTTTCTCATGTTTTCACATGTGTGAATTGATGTTTGACCATGCTAACATCAATGTGCATTCTCCTGATCATAGTGTGGTTAGAATTTTAAAGTGGTACACATATTATTGTTTTATTATTTAGTTCATTATATATATGTATCCAATTGTATTTAGGTTTACTGTGCTAGGTCCTTATGGTGGTACCAAGTTTATTTTAGTGCACTCACATTGTGCATGGATTCACCCTTTCTGCTAAATATGTTTAAGTTATGAAAGGGTTAATAGTTACATGCTATAAATAGCGAAGTTACCCAGATGGCTCCACTCCCTGACGAAGTGACATTTGTGGTCACGAAACGCGTAGGGTGGAGCCTAGCAAACATCTGTCCGTGAGGTAGTGAGAGGAGGGATTCCCTGAGTAGTGCCGATGTCATCGGGGAGGTAGTTCACTCTGGTTGCCGCCGCAAAGGGAGAGAGTGTTAGAACTTACCTTGGCAGTCTGCATAGAATCCTGAACTCTCAAGCTGCGGACGGCATTCTAATATCACGGGCCAAGGCATGCTACAATGTGAGTGATATATGTCTTGTGTCTTTTTTAATAATTTGATGTTCTCTTTTGGTATTGTGCAATGTGAGTTTGTTTTATTGCATGAATATTGATAGGGCTGGAGGATCGATCCAAGCACCAGGTGTGGGGTAATCATCCGATCAAGGGTACAAAGATACCAATTGAAGCATTCTTAATTTTTATTTGCTGTAAGTAGGCATTCTCAAGGGATTGTGCAAGCATTCTGAAGTAAAGAAGTTACTGCGCAATGGTCTTCTTTTTTTCTGTATTTGCAGTGCTGCAACATCCGGAGGAGATCAACCACGACACAGACTTTTCTGTACCTGGACTGTTGAATACATCTGTTCGGGAGTGGTAGATATACTCTTCATCTGCGCCAAGGACTTTGTGGTTTCTCTTATTGTCATATTAGGTTTACAAGTCATTTTGGATAGACTTGTTGTTTAGTCCTTTGGCTGCCATCCTATCATGTCTTATGTGATCTGTAGGATTTAGCATAATATGTTATATAATATATATATATATATATATATATATATATATATATATATATATATATATATATATATACAGTATATATGTATGATGTGATGGGTGTTGGGGTTTGACTTTACTGGGAAAGGGGGTGTTAATTCAATTTCTAACTGGCAACAGTTGTTTGGAGGTAGGTATCCCCTCCTCCCAGAACTCACCCCTCCGCACTTTTTAACTTGGGAGGTTCTCTCATTTTGCTGTATGGACAAGACCCACTGAGGTTTTTTCCCCTCATACAGAGGTAAAAGGAAAGGTTCACAGTGTAGTGTTAGGACCTGCATATTTGGTTATACCTTGGCGTTGGTAAGCAGGCTTATGACGCTTTGGCAAAAGGGTTCTCTAACATCTTCATCTCTTGTATCGCAGACGAATTTCACCAGAAACACTAGTGTTATGTTGTGTGATGGAACTAAGGGTACAGAGTTCTATCATTTTGTATTTCCATACTTAGAGTACGATTATCATTTCTTTTTTAGAGTATTTATTTAGAAAGTGACTCTTCCTTTTCAAATTAAGTACACTGTCATCTTTTCCTTGCGTGACTGGCTAAAGCTCAATTAAATTGAATAGGGGATGAGTAGTCCTAACTCCCGATAAAGGGATGTCTACACTGCATTTTTAATTGAGGTCATAATGTGAATGGGAGTTATAGACTTTCAACTTAATGTTGCAATTTGTTTTTCTTCATAAATGTTGACTTATCTTCTTACACTTTCTGGCAACCACCCCCCATTTTGGAGATGTTTTACCCCCTTGAGTACTATGTAATTAGAGAGTTACTGGCTGCAAACATCCTTTTGGGATAATGACTAACAAAAGTTTTATTGACTTTGGACAGTGAGGGATATTTTTGAGCTAGTCCTGTAAACATTCAGGCCATATTCTTTAAGTGGTGTCAAGTTGTGAGGCTCCATACAGCTTATTCCAGTGAATGTGCCATGAAGTGCCTTAAGGTTTAGGGGTAGATTATGTTTTTTTTTAAACTGAAATAGGAGACTACCTATCAGGCAGGACCAGGTAGCCCCTTTCTAAAATCCCTGAAATCTCTGGTGTATAGCATCTTCCCTTACTACTATGTGGAAGCAAAGCTAATATCTGGGGTTGCAACTCCCAGTTATTTGAAGGGATGTCACCCATAATAAGAAGGGAGGAGTCCCTCCTTAACATTGTTATTGAGACATTCCACTCCCCAAATCCCACAGTCTCCCTAGTGTTTAGAGGTTTCTTCCCCTAAGCAGAGGCCATTTTAAATGGCTTTTCCATAAATGTCAGAGTGTCCTCTGATCTCAACCCCGGGGAGAAGTCCGGGAAAGTTGAATACCACTGTATATCATTTTTCTATTTTTACAATTAACACATTACAGTTTTCATTACTTCCATGCATGTGAAAAACGTTAAGATTAAATAAACATTGGAAATGCAATTGTAACATTTGAAAATATATTTCTGTAATGTATGATCAGAAAGTAACAATAAGCCACTGGCGATATCACAGCATGAGATGTTATGGTAAAAAATTACTGATGCTTGAAAATTGTTAGGAAGAAATTACCTGTCTTTATTGTTCACAGTAACAGCACTGACAGTTAATTTATTTTATTGGTATGTCTGCAGTCAACAAGAACACATTGCCATAGGGCCATACACTAGTGAAATCACCATTGGGAAGCTCTGTGCATTCTAAGCACCGATTTTGGCACTGTGATTGGCCTTCTGTCATGGAAGCTGTGCTGACACAATCCACCAACAAACCATTGAAACTACATTTATTTAGCAATGATGTATCACCAGTGTTAGAAACATTTATACTGCTGGTTTATGTTGTTTTATCTTTCTGTCATCTAGGGAAAGTTATATTAAATTACATCCTTATTTATACGCTAGCTGATCTAGTCATTTATTATTTAACACCCCCCTCCCTCCCCGATTTTATAATATATACTTTCCAAAGGTTCTTTTAGTTCTATCAGCATTTCATGTTTTTTATCCTTATTTATACCCATAACTTTCTGGATAATGAAATCCCCAACATGGCGACTCCACGATCTTCTTTATTTAAAATATAAATACATTAATTGTTTTAAAATAAATGACTGTGTATAAAAAGCACAAGAGGAATATAGTACTTCAAATGGGATTGGTTGGGTAGTGGTAAACAAAAGGTAATTATAGGTAATTTAAGTACAGTAGCCGCCACTGGGATCAGTATCTCGGGTGCTCCTCTTTTTTGTTCTTTCAAAGTTGTAGAGAAATAACAATTAAAAATATGCATGTTTGCAAATGATTCACACACTGGGCGGTGATATCCTGTTTTCCTCCTGCTCTCATAATGTTCAACACAGTTATGGATTATTTGTACCTTGTAGTATTATGTTACCAAAACTGGAAAAACCAGAATGAAAAACAGGTGGGTTTGGGGTATATAGGAAGGGTATTATTAGAAGAATGAATGAATGTACGGTGCATATCATTAGTGAGAAAGTGCTTCTTCACTTAATCAGTGTGTAGCCAGGTCCCCCCCAGGTTACCCTTATCTCCGCATGTTGGGAGGATAGGGAAGGTTGTCGCATGTAGGGAGTGCTTCGGTGCATCGGAGGCTCCGCAGTGACCTGAAGCGATAGGGCGCCGCCATGTTGGTATTCGCGCATGCGCGGTGAGCCGTGGAGGTGGTGAGGGAGCAGAGGTCACGCATGCGCAGCAAGAGGTTGCAAAGCCCGCGAAAGAGGAGCGGTTCATATAGGGTGGAGCGCATGGGACTACGAGTCCCAGCAGCCATAGCGAGACCAGGTGACGCCAGGGAGCCAATAGGACGGCGTAATAATGGGAGGAAGGGTGAGAGGTTGCGCAGGGGAGCACGCTTTGTCAAAACCGAGCAGGAGGAGGAAGGAGAAGAAACTCAATGTGTAGGGAGGCCAACAGCCCCTACACTAGGCCACATACCCCGGCCCAGTTAGGCCCTGAGTCCCTGTAGTGTGAAGCGGAAGTAGGGACAGGCCATCAGATAGGGAACAGTCCCCCTTAGCATCTGCAGGAGAGAGATATACTCAGAGACTGCTGCTATATCAATCCAGAGGTTTGGGCCCAGACCTCAGCCGCGCAACAGTCATCCACCGAGTGGGATCACACCGGACGGTGTCCCTGGGATTCATGCGACGTCTGACCCTTTGTGAAGTTCCTTGGCAGGCCCGAGCGTGGGAGTGCTCGGCAGGTAACATCATCAAGTGCATAAACTATACATCTATCAGGACATAGTGGCTGCGCAGTCACACATATACCTCACTTTGGGGATGGGGGGGATATTGAGCGTGGGAACTGGACACGGTGTGGGTACACGGTGAAGGGGTCGCGTCCTGCGAGACGCATTAGCATAGTGTCTCCTCTAGGGAGGGCACCTGTTGATTATATGCAAAGTTATGGTTACATTAGTAAAGTCATTGGTCATTTTATATGCTGTGTGTGTGAAGTAATACATTATGTCCTGCGAGGAACCACTTCCACTCTGCTGGGAGCCATCGCAGGTGGAGGCGCTGCACTAAGTAAGAGGTTATCAACATTAATACGAGTGCCCCAGGCTCTCCGTGGCGGAGGCTCAGGCCCTGCAAGCCAACAGGTTGTACAGCATTGGTAGCGTACTGTATTCAATAGAAACAGGGCTACAAGTGGTTGAAGCAAGAAACAACCTCTGCAGAGGTGGTGGTATATAGTAAGATTGGATACAATTAATGGAATAGGCAAAAGGCACATGAGCAGTAAGGAAGGAAAGGAAGAAAACAGGGGGGAAGCAGGATCTGCTGTATTTGGAACAATGGGCTAAGGAGTCTCTCCCTACTGTCAAACTAATGCATTTATTCAAGTGAAATGGTGCTCAGGGAATCCCTAAATTACTGTGAGATTTTGCAGCAACTTCCAGCATTATTCTGGTGCCTGAACTAGTCTGGTTGACATGTCTCTGCGATAGTACTGTACTTATAGAAGCTGTCAGGCTATATGCTTCAATCTGAAGCAGTTGCTCGTGTGAAGAAATTAGTGATACAGACAATTGATACATCAATAAATACCTTAAGTAAGATACACAGAAATCAATGTCTTTTCACACAGTAAGATCTCCAATTCAAGCGTTTATGTAGGTGCTTAACTGATTTACTCCTAAGCATTTTCAAGGTTTATTTTCACGCACAAAAGAGGCATAGCGGGAAATATTTGTTTCAATCCTCATCTAGAAAAAGATTTCTGTACAGATTGCTGCAGGGTCACAGTGCACTAAGTAGCTCAGCATTGTGCTGATGTCTATGTATTGTGGCTGTGACTCGGCTGTTACAGTATCTGTGTATAAGTGCCTTTAGAGGTATGCCAACATAACCGCTCTAGGCAGTACTTTGGTATTCTATGTAGTCAATTCTCACTCAAAGATAATTGCAGTGTATACATCATAAGAAATGATTTAGCATTCCTTAATGGATTCCAGAAATGCAAACACGAGGCAATTCATTATGTATCAAAAACGACAATCAACAATTACACACATTTATTACTGGATACGTGACCACCATTGTGTTGGATTTTAGAGTGTTGTAAGAAATAATACTTCATGTCTGCTTAGGAAATGTATCAATTTAACATAACATATATTCCTCAATGTCAGTTTCTTTATTTGCATTATTGCAAATAAACATAACTGAGGCTTTGACACATTTGAAATTTGTTTAAAAATGATCAGCTTTTTAATGGCTTAAATATAAGAGCACTTTGTGTAGAATGTGAATTTATACTTGTGACAAGTTCATATAGAGCAAAAACTATAAGCAATATGACAAACATATTGTACCCGCTAAGGGTGGCATTTATCGACGCTTCCCAGCTGCAAAACTAGTGCAAAATACTGTACCAGATTTATTAAGATAATCCTATTGGTTTCACACATTTTTTTCATTCTCACTGAGAATATTTTTTTGACGTTATATTCTATATTTATCTATATTATATGTACATAATGTGGATCATCGGGTATTCTCTCATTTGGATAATGTAGGTTTATTTTAAATAATGTGTCGCCTCCTTGTTGATTTAAAGCAACTTGATAAGAACACTTAACTGTAAAGCTACAAAGAGTTAAAATTAAATGGTAATGATTGATTAATTTCACTGTGATGCAACATACATCCCAGTAAGAGGGGAAGAGGTGGGGGCATAAGAGAGGCAGTGGGGCATGATAGAGAGGGCGTGGGGGGTGGTGCAAGAGAGGGAGGGAGGATCTAAGAGGGAGGGCAGAGTGAGAGAGGGGGTAAGAGAGGGAGGGTGGAGTGAGAGAGGGATAGGAAGAGAGAGAGAGAGAGATGGGATGTGAGAGATGGAAGGAGAAATACATGGGGGGGGAAGGAGAGGATGAGAGGGGGGAAGTGTGAGGATGGGGGGAATTGAGTGGGAGGAGGGAGGCGGAATTAAGTGGGAGGATGGGAGGGGTGAATTTAGTTTGAGGAGGGAGGGGGTATTTAGTGGGATTTGAGAGAGACAGTGGGACTTGAAAGGGAGGTGGATTGAGTGAGAGAGGAGGAGGGGGAGAAAGTGAGTAAGCGAGAGAGGGCGTGTAATAAAGTGTTGGGAAGAGGGGGTGTAAGAGAAGAAGGAGGGAGAGGTGGAGGAGTGAGAGGGGAGTGAGTAAGTGAGCAGGAGAGGGAGGGGGAAAGCTGGGGGTATAAGAGAGGGAGGGGGATTGGTGTGGTGTTAGAGAGAGAGCGGAGTGGTGGAGGGGTTATAAATGAGGGAGAGGTGAGGGTGTAAGAGAGGGAGGGGGAAAGGTGGCAAAAGAGTGAGAGGGGGGGGGGGCATTAGAGAGGAAGGAGGGGTGTAAGAGAGGGAGGAGGGATCTAAGAGTATGCTGTTAAACCCTGCCAAGGTAAACTCAAAATATAGCAGGCACCTACAATAAATGAATACAATTTCTTATTGACCTACAGTATAGATTAAACTTGGTGAAATATGTGAAAGTGCCCTTAAAGGGTTAAATGAATGAAGATAATACTTTATTATGATTTAATGCGATTAAAAACTGTCATAAGCCAGTAACAAAGTTCCATTAATACTACTACCCTCCCCCCCCCAAAGCAATACTCCAGGACAGAAAACCAGGACTCGTACACTTTTTGCTGTACTACAACAATGTATTCTAGTAGTACTGAGAGGGAGAGAGATAAACTGTTAGTCACTGAAAAGAACAAAACGAATGCACTGCTTGTGCTGGGATAAGCAAGTGATACATGGTGGGACACTCCAGCGAGAGTCCACCCCACGTAGAGGCGGACACCATCGCTGACAGCGACAGCGTGGGACCATATGGGCCTCTTTCATCAGTTGGTGGTACCGGGTGCCGGAGCACCTGGCAGGTATCACATCACAACTAATTGCACCAACTACCGTACATACGGTGGGCAGCACTGTCACACACACTTTGGGTGGGAGTGACAATTGTGGGCTGGACACTGGGACACTGGTGCCCCTGCACCCAAGTACTGTGGAGATACTCCGTGGGTCTATGTACCTATATGTATTGTGTGATTGTATTGTATTCTCTGTGTATAAGTATGTGTCCAGTAAATATTGTTGCACCATACTCTGTGTGTGTATTACTGGGCATATTGTCTTGGGAGGGGCTATCCCACTTTGTGAGGATCCTTCTCAGGTGGAGGCGCTGTTATCATACATGTTACATGCACCCCAGGCTCCCTGCAGTGGAGGATCTGGCCTCCTGTGAGCCATCAGGTTAAGCTCCGCATGTAGTTACCCTAGACATGGTGGAAAGGGGGCTACATAAGTATATTACAATGTCCCAATTTTAAAATAGGACCGCCCATTACACTTTTTTTGTGATCATTCATAGTGTAGTATTTATTACAAGGGAATATATAATACAGAATTCCTTTTTGATATAACTTTTTTGTTTGTGGCAGCAATTTCGCCAATTAAAAAAACACATTTTGAACTGTGCGCAAGTTGGACAATTTTGCTAGAACTTGTGCTGCTAAAAAATGTGATGGAAATTTTAGTTACATAGAAAGGTGGTAGATAATTATACTAGTAATTAATAAGCAATGTAGGCCCATAGCAGGGCGATGCCATAGGATACCTTGTATGGAAGTCTTCTGGCTGCAAAACTGGGACAAAAACTGCACTAGAATTACAAAACTTAAATTAAGATCCCTTCTGACACTGGGCAACACTTTAATGCCCCTTCACTTGAATGGGATGTATGGGGTTTTCTGAAGGTATCTACAGTGTAAATATACACAATCTTAGCGAGCTCCAAACCCTATTATATATTTATGTGTCAACTGGAGCGCTACTGGGAAAGTGACCTCAAATATACAGCAGTAAACAAAGAAACTCCCAATGCATATATCCAACATAACACATTATTTAGTACATTATTATATGTTTTTTCCTCTGTTTATTCTCCTCATAAGTATGTGTTTTAGTTTAATCCTTTGGCCAAAACATTCGAAGCCTGCAACCATGGCAAGGTAATCTCTCTCAGCAGATCCTATGCTACCAATGTTATACTAGGTCTTTTGTATTCCTTTCACTGCATAGAGAAAAGAGGAAACAAAACAATGATAGTCCATACAGTAGCATGGGATGCGTGACATGTATGCAGTGCTCTTGACTGACTGGTGCATTGCTTTACCCCATACTGTTTGTCACGGGAGACCAGTACTTTCAGCACTTTTTTACCTTCCGGGATCACTTAACTAGGCAGGACAAAGTAGTGGAATAAAATGGGGTGTATTCTGGTAAAACCAGCAGACACACAATGAAACACAAATTACAGATTAACTGGGGGGCTGGGGGGAGACTGTAGCCTCATTAGGTGCAGGGCGCCTGCTTCAGAAGGCTTACCCTGTCTACTCCACGTCCAGGAACACCACAGGACCCATTTCGGTAGAGATACCGCTTTCCATGCTGACTGCGTCTTTGATGAAAGTTAGAACTTAGCCGTGATCTGAGAACTTGTCCTCAGCTAGGCTAGGCTTCTCCGGCAACTCCGTGCCGAGTGCAATGGTATTCGGAACAAAGCACTTTTGAAAAGCCCGCCAGAGCTTCACCGGACCAAGTCTCAACATCGTCTGGTTCTCTGATCGGCCAGTCCCTTTACATGGACCTCGCTGTCCCATGTTCAAATGGAGAAGGGGCTGGCAACCAAATAGAGAACGGATCGTAACTGCAACAGCCAATCCGAGCTGGGGTCTCGTCTTGGAGGGGGCGCGTTGAGGAAGCTCAGAAAGCCACCAAGTGGGAAATTCAAACTGGCCAATGGGAACAGTGCCTACCAGTAATAGTTTCCACCTTGCCAGCCCCATACCTCCCACTGGGTAGGCTCCACGAGTCTTTGAGAACAGTCTTCCCCGCGGAGAGTCTTTGTCTCCAGACCCGGTACTCTGCCCTACCCCACTCACCAAACGATCCGGCACCTCTCGACTTCCATCCTCCCCTTTGATCCGCCATCTCTATGCAGACATCCTGGCTGCCTATCGAATTTACCAGAACTGTCTGTATAGAGATGAATAAACAATTTTAAAGTACATCTTTTTTTACTCTAACCTGTGCTCAGGAATATAACTGTTACACTGATCATGGCAGGTGACAAATACAATATTTTAAGGGGAAAATATAACGGGGACAACATGCATATGCGTACCCGCAGACCAGACACGGTCTGCGGGTAAAATGGAGGGACAACCGGTATCTTTGCCCACGTTTGAAACAAATATTCACCCAAATACCCACCCTTAAACTTCCACTCCTGAAATCCCAGGTTTATTGAAATGCATTAAGGATATAATACATATAGTGACCCCGGCTTATGGTGCTGCTAAGCTCCCGGGGACCCGCGGTTTTCACGGGTAACAAGTCAGACTTCACCTTTATTATGAAGACTGCTACCCCCACCGTCACACTGTTATATACAGACACATGGAATGCCAGGTATATATCACTTCAAACAAGTTTATTTGGCTTAAGGAACAACAGAAACATAATTGTTATATCAGAACAATCAATTTTATTTTATACTGCTTTAAATTAAGAGCTATTATGAAGACTGTGTATGTATGTATGTATGTATGTATGTATGTATGTATGTCTTTATTTATATAGCGCCATTAATATACATAGCGCTTCACAGCAGTAATATACGTGACGATCATATAAATAACAAATAATATAAATAACACATAAAGGAGAGAAGTGCTTCAGACATAAAGTAACATTTAGGAAAAGGAGTCCCTGCTCCGAAGAGCTTACAATCTAATTGGTTGGTAGGAAGAACGTACAGAGACAGTAGGAGGGCATTCTGCTAAGTGCGTCTGCAAGGGGCCAAGGTTAATGTATGAGGTATTAATTATCAGCCATGGAGTTACTCATATGTGTAACCCATCTTATCCCCCTCCCCCAGACTCTACGGTGGTGTCTAGGGTGCATGAGGGCGGATTACATGCGGTGTGGTGTGTACCTGTGAGGAACAGGAGGGCCTGAGCTTCCCGCGATGTTGTGGGGGAGCCAGGACCGGGCTTCTGGGGTGGTAGCCTCCATCTTCTATACTCCCAGAAATATGGGACAGGACCGGTATAGAAGAACCCCTTGGGTCCCAGGGTAATACTTTCCAAGTCACACACAGTCTTTACGGATGAAGAAAAGTCTCTTTATTTGACAAAGCAACAATATCCCAACGACAAGGCTTCCAACAGCCGCAACACAATAGCCAGGACGGGTTATACGCCACTCGCCTTCGCCAACACAATTCCTCCTCTCCTTCCCTCCAAGTCACTCTTCCGGCAGGATGGTCTGAGCTAGGGCTTCAATACCCATGGCCCACCCCCGAGGTTAGTCTCGCGGTGGGTCTTGGATTCTCCCCATCACCCCTGGCAGGGGGGTGAGGGCATTATTCCACCAAGTCTATAACTCTATCAGCTCTACTAAAGGACGCTGATTCTTTCCGCTATGCTTTCTCCGGCACTCTGCGCCGGGGAACTGGTAGGCCCCTCCAAATCCTCGGACCAATCCGCAGGATTTCTTGACTCATGGCCCGTTAACGGCACTGCATACTCCCGGCATAACTAACCGGCAACTCCAGACTCTGACTACTCTCGAACGAAGAGAGCTACTCTCGCATGAAGAACCACTACTCACCGGAGTTGGCTACTAAATATAGAGCTAGCCCCGCCCCTCGTGATGTCAACAGGACCTCCCCTCATGCTCTCGCCTGCAGTAGAGTCCATGCCTGCGTCTATCATTCAGGACAGGGCTATAAGGGGGGGAAAACCCAGGATGATTACTGGTGCCTGATCTTAACAGGACTTACCACAGCAGAAGGAAGATAGGTATAGCCTGTGCTGTTTACAGGGGTCTACATATGCTTCCTTAAGCAGGTGTGTTTTAATGTGGGTCTTAAAGGTGGATAGAGTGGTTGCTAGTTGGATATTGAGGGGAAGGGCATTCAAGAGGTGTGGGGCAGTCACTGAGAAGGGTTTAAGGCGGGAGAGGGCTATAGATAGAGTGGAAGAGAGAAGACATCCTTTGGCAGAACGCAAGAGTCGGGATGGCATATAGCGAGAAATTAGGGCTGAGATGTAAGGAGGAGTTTTGAATCGTAGTTTCCGTAACACATTGTATAAAGCGTTGGTAAAAGCAATTTTGTCATCAAATTGACACACAGAGGAATAACTAATGAATGCGTCTTGGTGCAGCAATGTATAAAACTGAATCAGATGTGTTGAGATGCACATGTAGAGCACACCTGCGATACCTGACAGATATGGTAATAGGAAGTATTAAAATATACTTTGCATATCCTATTAGTATATATCCCAGGTGTACGCCTTTTTGAGCACGGATGTCTCTCCACATATTGTTTCAAGGTGGGTTTTGAGGGGATATATATAGCACTTGGAACTCTAGTAAATTAGGATTCTCCCCTCTCTCCTTTTTCAGCCCATATGTAAGGGGTTGGACAGAGCTAACGCCACATTTATGTATGAAATATATAACGTCAACAGAATGGTCAAATCCCTGTACTAACCTGAACGGCCTTTAGTGCTTATACGATTTTAGGGGAACACATCTTTTGCATATCAGTAGCACTAACGTCCACACGTGCAGAAACAAAATAATCATACATTATTTAAGGAGTAGCACTGAGTTAACGTTATGTCTATCCACCGAAGCAAATAACCTTACATTCATTTAAATAGACTAACAGAACTTAGTGCATCTGGCCCTCAATGGGATAACATTTGGTGAATCTTTGATGGAGAACGATTTGGTAGTTTATGGACAGCAAGTTTAGGAATAGGGCTTAATGTCAAGCAGTAGCCGCAAAAGTTAATAATATATTATCTTGCATAAAACACTTTATGGATAGAAAGTAAAACAGCATATTTTTGCCACTGTATGTATCCTTAGTAAGACTGTGCAGTACAGTTTTGGGAACCGCTCCATAAGTAAGACATTATGATCTGGAAAAAGTGCAGAGAGGAGCTACCAAATGAAATAAGGGGATCGGAGCGTTCTGACATGTGGAATGACTAGCTAATTTAGATTTGTTTAAATTAGAAAAGGTCTAAGAGGGGATATGATAACTATTTGCAAATATATTCAGGGTCAATACAAGAAACCTCCAAGGGAACTATTAATACCAAGAACAGTACAAATAACATAGGTTCATCCCTTGAGATTGTTGCTGGTGAAATCTCCTTTCCACCAAAGGAAAGGGCTCTTTACAGTAAGGGCAATCAAATTGTGTAATTTACTATCGTGGAGACTCTGATGGCAGATACAACAAATATTTTAAATAAAAGTATATATATATATATATTATATACATATTCATATACATACATACACACATACAAGTACCATAGCAGCTGGCATTCCAATAGTCATCCAATGATTTCCACGAAATCAGCAGACAGCACTCAGGTAAGTAAAGTAAATCCGTAATTGTATTAAACAAAGTGCACAATTCCAAGGTTTCGGACCCAACAATTTACCTTCCTAAGGGCAGTGCAGTGAAAGAATAAACATTCAGAACATAAATACCCATAAACCCAGGTGCACATAATCTAATTAACACCCAATTATCAAAATCAATTAAATAAGGTAAAAGCCAACCAAACCTTAATTCCCATGATCTCTAATGTGCTCCATAGGACATTTTGAACTGCTCCGTCGGCCATCTTGGATTTGGAAATCCTTAGCATGTCTCCAACAATCATAAAAACCTATACAAGTATGTGTGTAAGCCTTATCTCTCCATAGACACCATGTTCTGTGCCTGCGCAGTCAGTGACGGGCTCGTGACTGTGTCGACTGCTCCGAAGGCAGGTTGTCATGGTGACACATTGTTAGGTTTGTCTCTCTGTGGTAAACATGTACTGCGCATGTGCAATCTTTAACACGCTGGAATGCAGCCTGATTGAATCTCAACAACTCTGGAGGCAGGTAGTCAGCAATGCAATGACGCGGCAGCCATTTTGAGAATAATAATATAATATATATATATGTATATATGCAGTGTTCGACAAACCTATACATTTGCACGCCCCAGGCGAGTGGATTTAACATCATGGCGAGCTCCTATTGGCCCAAGCAGTACACATGTGATACTAGGTGGCGAGTAGATTTTTTTGTTGAGCGAGTAGATTTTTTGGTGATTTGTCGACCACTGTATATATGTATGATATATATATATATTTATATATATATATATACAGTGTTCGACAATTATGTACATTTACTCGCCTGGGGCGGGTGGATTTAACCCCCGGGCGAGTAAATATTGGCCCAAGCAGCACATGTGTGTTTTTTAAATTTCCCGCGCTCGCGCTGCTGTTTTTACCGCCCTCGCGCTGGAGAAAAAAAAAAAAGCCGGAGGCGGGTTCATGTTGTTGGGGGAGATTACCCCGCCTCCGGCTCTCTGAGCAGTGGCCTCCCTCCTCAGCGCTTCCACTCCTCCCCCTTCCGGCAGCCAGCCGCTTCCATGCCTGTCTGCCTCAGGCCCCTGCAGGGCCATCTGTCACCCCTCCCATCGGGCCATCCGCCCCCCCCCTCGCACCGGGCCACCCGCCCCCCCCTCGCACCGGGCCATCCCCCCCCCCTCTCACCGGGCCATCCGCCCCCCCTCGCACGGGCCATCCGCACCCCCTCGCATCGGGCTATCCGCCACCCCCCCCCTCAAACCAATCTCTCCCGGCCTCCGTGACCCCAAACTCTCCCGGCCTCTGTGACCCCAAACTCTCTCGGCCTCCTGACCCCCCCTCACCCCACGTGGCGTCGGTGTGCCGCCTCTACGGACAGTCTGCCGATCTGTCAGCTGTTAAGGAAACCCCTGATGGCCAGCTCTTCTCGTGCTCTGATGGCCAGCTCAGCTGTTAGCAGGGGAAATCCCCTAACCGGAGCCTCTCCCTGCTCTAAGCAGGGGAAATCCCCTAACCCGAGCCTCTCCCTGCTCTAAGCAGGGGAAATCCCCTAACCCGTGCCTCTCCCTGCTCTAAGCAGGGAAAATACCCTAACCCAAGCCTTCTACATCTATCAGTGAATACTGCGGCGTCGGCGTCCCACTCTGGAGGGGGCGCGGCCCCTTGCAGAGGCCCTCCTGCCATGCGGAGGCCCCCGCTGCCATGTGCGACCCCCCTGCCTTACGGGTGAGTGTTTGTGTGTGTGAGTGACAGACTGTGAGTGTGAGTTTGTCTGAGTGAGTGTGTCTGAGTGAGTGTGAGTGTCTGTGTGTCTGTGAGTGTGTCACCCTCTCTCCCTCTCCCTGTGTCACCCTCTCCCTGTATCACCCTCCCTCTCCCTGTATCACCCACCATCTCCCTCTGTCACCCTCTCCCTGTGTCACCCTCCCTCTCCCTGTGTCACCCTCCCTCTCCCTGTGTCACCCTCCCCCTCTCCCTGTGTCACCCTCCCCTCTCCCTGTGTCACCCTCCCCCTCTCCCTGTGTCACCCTCCCCGTGTCACCCTCCCTCTCCCTGTGTCACCCTCCCCCTCTCCCTGTTTCACCCTCCCCGTGTCACCCTCCCTCTCCCTGTGTCACCCTCCCTCTCCCTGTGTCACCCTCCCTCTCCCTGTGTCACCCTCCCCCTCCCTGTGTCACCCTCCCCCTCTCCCTGTGTCACCCTCCCCTCTCCCCGTGTCACCCTCCCCCTCTCCCTGTGTCACCCTCCCCCTCTCCCTGTGTCACCCTCCCCGTGTCACCCTCCCTCTCCCTGTGTCACCCTCCCTGTATCACCCTCCCTCTCCCTGTGTCACCCTCTCTCCCTCTCCCTGTGTCACCCTCTCCCTGTGTCACCCTCTCTCCCTCTCTCCCTCTCCCTGTGTCACCCACCCTCTCCCTCTCCCTGTCACCCTCCCCCTCTCCCTGTGTCACCCTCCCCCTCTCCCTGTGTCACCCTCCCCCTCTCCCTGTGTCACCCTCCCTGTGTCACCCTCCCCCTCTCCCTGTGTCAACCTCCCATCTCCCTGTGTCACCCTCCCTCTCCCTGTGTCACCCTTCCTCTCCCTGTGTCACCCTCCCTCTCCCTGTGTCCCCCTCCCCCTCTCCCTGTGTCACCCTCCCCCTCTCCCTGTGTCACCCTCCCCCTCTCCCTGTGTCACCCTCCCTCTCCCTGTGTCTCCCTCTCCCTGTGTCACCCTCTCTCCCTCTTCCTGTGTCACTCCCTCTCCCTGTGTCACCCACCCTCTCCCTCTCCCTGTCACCCTCCCCCTCTCACTGTCACCCTCCCCCTCTCCCTGTCACCCTCCCCCTCCCCCTCTCCCTGTCACCCTCCCCTCTCCCTGTGTCACCCTCCCCTCTCCCTGTGTCACCCTCCCTCTCCCTGTGTCACCCTCCCCCTCTCCCTGTGTCACCCTCCCCATCTCCCTGTGTCACCCTCCCCTCTCCCTGTGTCACCCTCCCCCTCTCCCTGTGTCACCCTCCCTCTCCCTGTGTCACCCTCCCTCTCCCTGTGTCACCCTCCCTCTCCCTGTGTCACCCTCCCTCTCCCTGTGTCACCCTCTCCCTGTCACCCTCCCTCTCCCTGTCACCCTCCCTCTCCTTGTCACCCTCCCTCTCCTTGTCACCCTCCCTCTCCCTCTCCATGTCACCCTCTCCCTGTGTCACCCACCCTCTCCCTCTCGCCCTCTCTCTGTCACCCTCTCCCTCTCTGTCGCACTCTCTTCTTCGCGCTCTCTGTCGCACTCTCTTCTTCGCTCTCTGTCGCACTCTCTTCTTCGCTCTCTCTGTTGCACTCTCTTCTTCGCTCTCTCTGTCGCACTCTTCTTCGCGCTCTCTGTCGCACTCTCTTCTTTGCGCTCTGTGTCACACTCTCTCTGTCTCTCATTCTCTGTGTGTGTGTCTCTCATTCTCTCTCTTTCTCTGTGTGTCTCTCTTTCTCTCTCTGTGTGTGTGTTTGTGTGTGTGTGTCTCTCTCTGTGTGTGTGTGTGTGTGTGTGTCTGTCTCTCTCTCTGTGAAGCGCCGACGTCAAGACACTGGTTAAGGGATTCAGGAAACTATTCATTCACATCTGGCTTTTATTTCTAGATCCGACATTGACACACACACACGCGCACACACACGACTAATTGTAGTATAATGTAATACAATAAATACATTTATGTCAAAAACGAATGTTGTTCTGACTAGGAATTTATTAAATGTATTTTATTTATATATTTTATTTTAAAGCGGGGTTGGGGGCGGGACTAGGGGCGGAGTTGGGGGCGGGACTAGGGGCGGAGTTGGGGGCGGGACTAGGTGGCGAGTAGATTTTTTGGTTGGGCGAGTAGATTTTTGGGTGATTTGTCGAACACTGTATATATATATATATATATATATATATATATATATATATATATATATATATATATTAGAATGGTATACAAGGATTGTAAGCACAGCTTCCCACCTCAAATTAACAATACAGGGTATCTCCCCTCAATCTGTCCCAATATACCATCTTACCGTGACTTATACTGCTGCGGCCAAGTTTATTCGAGCATTTGCCCGTTCTTGGCCGCAGCAGTAGCCTGGCGCGCGCCCGAGAGTGACGGGCGCGCGCCGAAGCAGCGGAAGAGCGCCCTCCGATCGGGGCGCTCTCCCTACTGCTGCCGGGTCCGCCGGGTCCCCCGGAACCCCCTGCCGCTGTCCCGCGATCGCGGGACACCAGGGCTCCCTCGGGGAGCCCCTGGACGCGCGTGCAGGGGGCGCACGCTCCCGAAGACGCGTGACCGCGCGTCTATGACGCGCGGCACGCCGAGGGGCGGCCACTAGCAAGCCGGGAAATCTCCCGGCTTGCAGATCTGGCCGCAGTGTGATTAAGTGTGTCGGTAGTGTATATGCAACCTGCACTTTTCTCCTTCAGAAGCTACTTCAAATGAGTTAATATTTACTTTTACTCAGTGGCAATCTATCTATCTGCTTCCACCACCAAAGATGAAGGCAACAAATACGTATTTGCCTGGGTCTCCAGTCCCTATTTACTAAAACACACAAACACACATGCACTTAACACACACAAATCTGTTATAGCAAAATGTGTCCAAAAATGTAATTTATTCTCTAAAAAGCAAGCAATAGTTCAATCAGAGCCCAAAGTATTACTTGTTAAAGGTTTACTTAACACATAATGTCTATTTTTGAAGGAGGAAACAGATATCGGTCTTTGGCACCTTTTAATAATGAACTGTTTGGCATAATTTGATTCGTATTTGGGGGATGAGTGTTATACTTGGGGTCAGGTGGGGTCACTTAGAGGTATTGATCAGCAGGGGAGTGGCAGGGGGTTATAATGAGACAGTTGGCATTAGATCCATCAGTAGCCCCCCCCCCTCCACCCTAAGTTTGGTTATGGGGGATCCCTGCTTGAGTGTTGCAGAGGGGACTATTTCCACTCTTTTCCCGATAGTTCAGCCCCAGGATGAGGATATTGGGTCCTTTTCAGATATATTTGACATTCAGCTCTATGGTGTTGATATGGTCTGAGGTGGTTGCAAGGCAGGTTTGGCAAGGAGCGAGGGATGTCAGGGCAATTGAAAAAAGTAGGAGAAAGCTGAACAAGGGGGTGTCCAATTTTGTCAGGAGTCTGGGGGGAATCTCTTTGAGGTACAGGAACCTGGAGGATTAGTGGTCAGGTTTATACAGGAAGGATGGCGTTCATCTTTCAGACATAGTCCTGGACAGGATGAGGTAGAGCGAGCTCTGGGTTTAGTGGGGGTTCAGGCAAATTTTAGGGGGTAAAATTCCCCAGCTCTTGGTAGAAGGGAAGTGTTCAGATTGCACGTGGTAAGGATGAATCATTGATCCACTTTAAAGAAGGGGGGTTCATTTCTTGTGTGTCAGATTGATAAAAACACCCAATATCTTTTGCCATTTACATCACAGGGATATACCAATAAGTAAACATAGGAAGAATGTTCATGCTGGGAGAAATCTGATTGCCATCACTGGAGTCAAGAAGAAATTTATTTTTCCTCTTATGAGACATAATTGGATTTTTAATTGTTTATTTTTGATCTGCCTTCCTCTGGTTCAATATAAATAAATACAAATATAGGATATTTTCAAGGTCATCTACTATGTAACTTTGCAACTATTTACAATTCTCTATTTCCTTTCATGTAAATTTGTTTTCAGTGTGGGTTAATAAAGTAATTATCCCGGTTTGTATATATTTTTTCAAACATTTTGAGGCCTGAATGTAGTTTAATTTGAACTGGCGAGGTTCTTGCAGGGAGATTTGAGAACATTTGCTTATTTTTGCTTGCTTACTAAATCTCCATATAACCTGGAAAATAATTTTAAATGTCACAGGGCAGTAATTTCATACTTCCTCCCTATTTTAGAAAAAAAAGTCAATCTATTTTAACAATACTTGGTTTCTTTGGAACCATTCGGCATCCTATAAATCTCTTTCAAGTTCTATGAATCATTCAAGACTTGGCTTGACTGGTTAAGCATCAATGATTTCAAGTGAGTTTTTCCCCCCAGTGATCATTTTGAGAAAGTTGTTTTCTCCAGTAATGTTAGAGATGGTAGAGACTTGCAAGAGGATATATGAAAATGCCTACATAACTTTCTCCATTTAATGCTGGAGGAACCTGCAGTACTTTGAAAAAAATGTGTTAATAATCCTGCTGCCCTCAAGGGGTTAATTAGACTGGTCAAATAATCCCATTGGGGTTTATGTATCACAGTCTTTTGACTATAAAACTGGAGCCAGCAACATGCTCGATTTATCCTTCGTACAAGTGTGTAAAAAACAAGAAAATATTGGTCTTGCAATGCTCGCAAATACAGCGCTCGCAAATATTTGAAGAGCTTTAAAAACGTGAAATTCTGGTGAGTGCCCTCTTCAACAAATCTGCTTAACATACAGGAATTTACTGCAAATATCACAAATGGGCAGAGACGCACAGAAATAGTACATTGGACATGGAGTTGAATATTTGTAGTGCGAATTACTGACAGCACAAGTGATGACTGATGAGTATGAGGATCCTGTTGGCTGACAGCAGGATCTTTGTGCCAGCCAGGAGGTGTGATGGGCCTCTCCAGATGGTCAGTAGCTTGAACATAACCAATGTTTGTAAGTGCAATATATACAGTGGTGCTGAGAGAATGGCGAAGACAATAGCATCTCAAACAGGGTGATCACAAGCACAAAGGCTGGGTAACCTCAAAGTGTTACAGAGAGAGAGAGAGAGAACAATCAGATTCCTCAGGACTGCAAATGGGATGGATGCTAAACTGGCTCTAGCTCTTCTGTATCCTCATATTTGTGTACATTTGGTGAATATAGCAAAGCTTTCACATCACATTTCTTGAATAAATAGCAAAAATTCTTGAGAACCAAACCGGTGGACTTTTGTACATCACCATTTATTAATGACAAAAAACAACCCATTGAAAACAGATTTTTAAATATGATATACAGGTAACTTGTGCAGTTTTGTTGTCATAGTTTTACAGCCAGGAGAAATTGCAACATAACCTCTCTAATTAAGAGATCATAATCAGAACAGTAAAGTTCAGGGTGATGCTTTAAATGCATATCACAATGCTTGGATTTCATGCAACTTTAATCAAAAACCTTCTTATCTTAAATATGAACTTCTCACGTACCAATTTATTCTATGATGTTTCTCGGTTTATCTGCTAATATGTATTGTTAAACTGTGAGGAATTAATATTAACATTATAGGTTAAGAGTGCCTAGTCCTATGCCATATAGTTTCATGTTGAAAGTATTTGGTTTACTAATATTTCTAGAAAATACGTTAGTGCAACAGAAATGGCTTAATAAGCTATGGCAGGTTGCATTTAGGATTTGGATTTCTCTGTAGTTCCAGGGATTGCTGAAATGTAAATGCATCATTGCAGTGACCTTATAGGTTTTCTTTCACTGGGAAACAATCAGTTTACACGTCAAAGAGAATGTTTCTGAGTTGAGGAATTGCTAATGCTGCAGCGTTGTCTAATCTGAGAACCCTGATAAGTGCTGACACTCTATCGGAGCTTTTGAAACTGACTGGTCTGCAAGAGCCCTCGGTCAGCAAGAGCTGAGATGCTGAATATGCAAGCACCATCATAGCAAATAGCATTAGCTGGATCTCCTTCACCGGTGGGACAAAAAAAAGGCACACAGTGAAGGTGTGGTAGATAAATAGTCAATTTCGATATAAAAAAGAAATATATATGTATTGTATTTTATCAAATGTTTCTTAGGTTTTCTCAAGGCATAGAACCAGGTTAATGAAAAGCATTAATCCCGTAGTTTAATAGCATTATTAGTACTTGAGAAGTGTAGATTTGTCGTATGTTGTGATGTCTTTCAACAGACCAACATCATAGTTGTTCATAGATTACATTAAAGGGATATTTTGACATTCCACATGTCCCTCCTTCGTATTGGTCCATTAAAGGTATAACATTTATTTGGGTGTCATTAACAAATTAGAATATAGGTTCCTGGATAACCAACAACCCAGAACACCAATATTCTACCACCTGCCTCAGATACACAAAAGTCTGGTAAATCCACCTGGTAGACCGATAATTTGGGGTATAGACTCCCTCACATCTAATGTGTCAGAATTGATACAAAACATCTTCTGGAACTTGTTAGTGATTTATTTTGGGGTAAATAATATATAGGGGTCACTTGTGACGTGCCATTATATACATGCATTGAACATGTATCATTCCGCAAGTTTGCAAATTAAAGACTTTCTTGTGTAATTATGGAGGACTTCAATTTACTGGGAGCTAAAATGGTTTTTAAACACCTAGCTTTCTTAAAGACAATTGGAGTACGTGTTGGTACCATCGATCCTGTAATGGGATCATTTTGAATAATACTCCAGTGTTTTTTTTAAACACCTGCTTAATATGCGATGATAGCTGGCTATATTGTGTAGTAAATTTAGGAGTGGATTGAACCATATTGTTTTTATTATTTTTATAGTCATTTTTGTTTGATTCAGACTTGGCCCTGGACCTTTCTAACAGATCCACTCTGTCAGTGTGACTGGCTTCAGTGAATGCCTTATTAACCACATCACTATTGTATCCCTTGTCAAGACATTTATGTGTTAGCATTTCACCTGGAGCCTGAAAATCCGTATCTAAAGAGCAATTGCGTCGGATCCTGTAAAACTGGCTTTTTGGTACATTATTCAGCCACTTTAGTAGCTGTTTGTAGACAGGTTTGAAATGTGTCTTTGTTTGAATACTCATATCAGTTGTATTAATGGATAATTCACGTTCAAGGAATACCACAGTATTTCGATGTATATAGTGGGTAAATTGCAAACCCATATAGTTAAGATTAAACAAATCCAGAATGTCTTTCAGTTGATCCCTATCACCATCCCAAATTAAAATAATGTCGTCAATGAAGCAGCCATAGAAGACCAGACCTGCCGCCAGCCGCACGTTCCCCCAAACATGGAGGTTCTTCCACGACCCCATGAAGAGGTTAGCATAGCTGGGGGCGAATCTGGCCCACATGGCCGTTCCACACGTCTGTAAATAATAAGTGCCATTGAAAAGAAAGTAATTATGTGATAAAATAAATTTTATACAAGATAATAAAAACTCTATCTGTGATGTGTGGAGTGATGTCTAATCGTAAAAAGTGATCACCTATCCCTTTATCGTGATCTATAAAAGTGTACAGTGAACATCACACGTGGCCCAACAAAATGAATCTCACCAAGTGATACCGGAGGTGGAGCCAATGACATGCAACGTGTCCCTAATGTGGGCTGGTAATTGGGATACATAAGGTTGTAAAAAATAATCAACATATTGGGACACGTTGGATGTCATCGACCCCACCCCCGATATAATAGGTCGACCTGGAGGGTGAGAAGTGTCCTTGTGCAGTTTGGGCAAATGATAAAAAATGGTGTTCTATGGTGCTTAACAAACAAAAACGTGCTTTCGGCTTTAGTGATAATCCCAATTTTTAGTGCGTCTTGAATTAATTCATGAAATTCCAACTGAAAGTCCATAACTGGATCTTTATCCAAAATACAATAGGATAATTTGTCCTGTAGGAGACGGTCCGCCTCACTGATGTAATCATGTCGATCCTGCAGGACAATTGCTCTTCCCTTGTCAGCTTGCCTCACAATAAGATCGGCATTGTCGCTAATATTTTTGAGTGCCAGTTCTTCTTCTCTATTAAGATTCCTATGGGTCAGATTAGTGTGTGTCTGACACAATGGCTCAAGATCTTTCAATACTACGGTATAGAATGTTTCAATAAAGTTCCCTTTAGAATGATAGGGGAAGAGGGGGATGCACTTTTGTTAGTAGTTATAATAGCTGTTACATCACACAATTAAGTGTATAATATCTACTGACAGGACATCACTTTTATTGCACAATTGGAGTTTTTATTCCTTTTATTTTTATGTGAGTCTTGCGGCATCTACATTATAATTTAATAAAGATTTATTATTTTCTAGTCAAATATGGCTTTTAGTAGCATCTGTCCTTCCACAGTGATGGGAGCAGTTGCTAATCGTGATTGATGCCATATGGTCACCTACAATTTGTGTATTTGGGTATTTACACCGCACCAATAAGGTGGATATATACTGAGTGCAGTAAGTAGGGTACTTGGGGAGTTTACATTCCAGGCCCTATCTATCGGGCTGGCTGGCTTTGTCCAATTCCTAACCCCTAAACATATATCACAATGGTAATGGAACAATATGAAAGTCCTTATTTTATTTTGGTTGGAAATTTCTGTCCCTAGAGAGCGGGTTGGAAATCCTTCTGGATCAGCCCTCGCACAGGACAGCTCTGTAGTCTGAGTCAGCCACCTACTACAAGCATTAGCCTCCTTATCAAGCTGGTTGTCAGCTGTCTCATCTTACTTCCTGATTGCCCAACTATTCTTACTGGGTTAACCTTCTGAGTGCTAGATGAAAAACTCAGATGTATGTTTCCTAGGCATAACTATCTGTACCTGACACCCTGTCACAAGGAGCATGAAGTAATCTGGATAGGATATACAGTAAATACAGTATCGTTCATCAGAAAGGAGCCAGCAAAATGAAATCTCTCTGCTTATTGAGCAGCTTGTGGGAAGTTGGTCCCTCCCTTTCAAGGTATATAATCCCCCAGTAAGGTTCCTGTAAATTCACTTTCCACTTTACTTGCCTATATGTAACTATCTTTCCGATATACCCTATACCAGTTTTTAACTGCACTAAGTGACATAAGCTTATTTTATTAACCCCTTGAGGGTATATTTCACAGAACATTTGTATGCATAGGGACCTGCTATAAAAACTTATCTTGACGTTGGTTAGCAGGCTTGTCATTATTTGATCAAAGGATGCAACCAAAAGTCTAATTTGTCTTACAGACTTAGGTTTTACGATGTATTTTTATTTCCCCATTTATTGTTAGCTAAATGGGAGAAATGCAGGGATTCACTTTCTGTTTTTTTTCACATATGTATGGCCAATCTTTTCACCAGCAGCATGCTCCTTACATTGAGAAGCGCGGTGAAAATATATATATTTTACATTTTCTGTTGGGCTGAATCAAATCCCTAGCAGCACGCTTCCAGTGGGCACCATTATTAGGGTGTGGTTAATGTATTTAGCCAATCCACCTGTAACTGCTTATTGAGCAGCTTGTGGGAAGTTAGTCCCTCTGTAATCTCCCAGTAGGGTCCCTGTAAATTCACTTTCCACTTTACTTGCCTACATGTAAGTATCTTTACTGATATATACCAGTTTTTAACTTCAGTAAGTTACATAAGCTTAGTTTATTAACCCCTTCAGGGTATATTTCACAGAACATTTGTATGCATTTAGCATAGGGACCTGCTATTGAGACCTACCTTGACAGGCTTGTCATTATTTGATCAAAGGATGCAACCAAAAGTCTCCTTTGTCTTACAGACTTAGGTTTAACTATGTATATTTATTTCCCCATTTATTGTCAGCCCAATGGGAGAAAAGCAGGGATCATTTTCTGATCTCTCTGTAATGCATTTTGCTCACTTCATGTCACTATTTATAAATGAGGAGGGATTCTGTATGACCTGATATTTTCACACAATTTAAAGCAACAAACACTTGAAATCTCAAAGTTGCTACACCAAAAAAAAATCCCTTATACATATTGACTCAGATCCACAGAGCTCTGTTAAGTGAGTTAACATGACGTTACAGTATGTCAGGCCTGCACAACTCCAGTCCTCGAAGGGCACAAACAAATCAGGTTTTCAGGATATCCCTACTTCAGCAAAGCTGGCTCAATTAGTGGCTCAGTATGACTGAACCACTAATTGAGCCAGCTGTGCTGAAGTAGGGATATCCTGAAACCCTGGCCTGTTTGTGGCCCTCAAGGACTGGAGTTGTGCAGGCATGCCTTATGTTTCTTCAAAGCTCAATAACGCTGCATTAAGTCCTGTTTTTAGTTGGGAAAGGGCATTGCGTTAAGTATAACGGATGTTAGTGCCAATGAGATGCAAAAGAGGCTTTCTACCTAACAACTCAAATCCACAAAGGTATGTTAAGGTTATCACAGGGATTTAATGTGACATTAGTTTAATCATACTGTAATCCTGCTTCCCCTCTTCCCCCAGACTCCAAGGTGGTGTCTAGGGTGCATGAGGGAAGATTACATGCGGTGTGGTGCGTACCTGTGAGGAACAGGAGGGCCTGAGCTTCCCGCGATGTTGTGGGGGAGCCAGGACCGGGGTAGCCTCCATGATCTCTTAGTGGTGCAGCGCCTCCATCTTCTATACTCCCAGGAATATGGGACAGGACCGGTATAGAAGAACCCCTTGGGTCCCAGGGTAGTACTTTCCAAATCACACACAGTCTTTACGGATGAAGAATAGTCTCTTTATTTGACAGAGCAACAATATCCCAACGATAGTGGCTTACATCAGCCGCAACACAATAGCCAGGACGGGTTATACGCTGCTCGCCGTCGCCCAGATAATTCCTCCTCTCCTTCCCTCCAAGTCACTCTTCCGGCAGGATGGTCTGAGCTAGGGCTTCAATACCCCATAGCCCACCCCCGAGGTTAGCCTCGCGGTGGGTCTTGAATTCTTCCCATCACCCCTGGCAGTGGGGTGAGGGCATTGGTCCACCAAGTCTATAATTCTATCAGCTCTACTAAAGGACGCTGAATCTTTCCGCTCTTCTTTTGCCTGCACTCTGCACAGGGAAAACCGAAATCTCCTCCCAATCCTCGGGCCGATCCGCAGGATTTCTTGACTCATTGCATATTAACTGCACTGCATACTCCCGGCATAACTAACCGGCAACTCCAGACTCTTGGTATCACTATCAACTCTCTCGGACTAATCTCGAACGAACGAACGAACTACTCTACTCACCGGAGTTGGCTGCTAAATATAGAGCTAGCCCCACCCCTCGTGATGTCAACAGGACCTCCCCTCTTGCTCACGCCTGCAGCAGAGTCCAGGCCTGCATCTATCATTCAGGATAGGGCTATGAAGGGGGAAAACCCATGATGATTACTGGTGCCTGATCTTAACAGGACTTACCACAGCAGAAGGAAGATAGGTATAGCCTGTGCTGTTTACAGGGGGCTACAATACCTAATGAGGTGTGTTAATCCAATCCAGGACAGGAGAGAAGGGAGAGAGATTCCTATTTTTGCAAAGGGACCCCACGTTATGAGCCCTGAGGTAGTGGACCTCTGTGGATCTGGCCAAAAGTGGTCTATGCATCAAAGCAAGGGTGGTGCATTTCTAGGCCAAAAAATATGCTTTTTTTTTCCTCAATGGGATTTTTTAATTTGCTAAATATGTCACACAGAACTGCACCACTTTTGTCTTGATACATATGCCGGGATTCAATAAGCTCCAATGCAGGGTTTAACCCCTTGTATTAATTGCCATTCAGTTAACTCCAAATCGGGGTGCAATTCCCTGCATCAGGGTTTAATGAATCTGCCCATGGTTGTTTTCATTCGTATAAGTAGAATATATTGCACTTTAAATTACATCTTCAGACGGCATGGTTCATTAGAAAATCATCCTGTTGAATTTCTCTTATACGCTCAAATACTAGTATTTTACTGTACCTATGTCAGAAACAACATTAGAAATGAGTAAATGTCAAAGGAAAGATACTTCCAGAGCATATCACTGTTAAAAAAATTCCCTCACTATCAGGGATTTGTAATAGTATCAGGCAGAACAGAGCTAAAAAGCCATAGTACAGTCCCCTTGTGTATAATCACAGACAGGGGGACGTTCAGTGCCTCTGTCATATTGTTAGACTATTATAGTCAAGAAGAGAAATTACAGTGAAGAAATCCCATCGCAGTACAATTTGTGTTTCTTGCATTCTTGAAGACTTCAAAAAGAATAGATAAGTAATAAGGCCATTGCTCTGTTTGATGTGGCTGTCAGGGAGACGGAAACATGTAGAAATATCCTATAATCTCAGGAAGAGGCAGCTGATGGTCTACAATTGCCTTTAGGGTTGTGACAATTTAGGATGGCTTGCTACAGCTTAATTGGGGTCAAGAAAGGAACAGGGAAAGAGAGAGGCGATAGCATTGCTCAGGAAAGCCCGTATCATTTATTCATTTCAACTGCCTTTGATTTCCCAGTTCTCTGTGTATTTCTGTGTTATTAAAAATAACTGCATGTAACTCCATGACTAATCCAGCTTAAGGATCTCAAATTCACTGCAGGTCATGCCTCTCTCTAGGAGCGGTGACCATGCTCCAGAGACGAGGAAGCTCACTGTTAGCGCTAATGGGAAGATGGAATCATCAATGATTTACTTTCTGCACGAATGCGACACCAAGGAGCAGATTCCTAATGTTCCGATGTGAGGTATCGCACCCTGATACGGCATTAATTGCCAAAGATTTGAATTGTAGGTCACATGGGATCGGGGTGGGATACCCTTCATCTGAGATTGCTGAATTTCGGCGTGAGTAGGGAGACATAGGGGGTTATTCATGAAATTGTAATAGCGACAATCAGGTCGACTTCAATAGGAGTTTCCGTACGATACTGCCCAGATCAGCACTATCACAGTTTAATGAGTAAGTGCCTCAGTGTGATTTGACAAGCCTTGTAACAAGTTAGGGAGAGGAAGATTAGAGATCAAGCAGTGGAAGATTGGAGAAGAAAGAGAGGAGACACAGAAGTACTTTGAGCCCAGTTATAATATAATTTCCCTTCTCTGTAGTGCTCTAATGTATACAGTGATGTGAATATAACTTTCACAAACACAATGGATCCCTACCTCAGAGAGACAACAATCTATTTTTAGATATTACCCAGGTACCCCTCTCCAAAGCCAGTCACATTACCATTAAGCCACTCTTTCTACTGACAAATGGGTACAGGACTTGTACATGGCTTCTTTGCTTATGCCGTAGGTAATGTTCACAGTGCTGTAACAAATTTCAGGCAGCGATGCATTGTGTGTACTGAAGTGACAGTGAACGTCTTTGAAAGAACGGCAGTCTTTCTTTTCTAAGACTCGTGAACATACTTGGGTTGCATCTCTGTTCATTAACCTTTACAGTTCCATGGGTCCAGCAGCTCCAGAGTGCCAACTGATCAACAGCAATTCTGGATCATGTTATCTCTATAGGGGGAATCACATGATCGTGCCATGGATGCTGCACCACTCCACGGATGCTGAAGACGGGAGTGGGGGGTGGCGACCAGTAGCACAAGAGTGCCAGCTGAACCATGGTACTTCCATTTCTATCGGAGCAGTCAATTCAAATAACCCCATGGAAAACGAGCAAGTGATACGTCATAAAGGCCTCTGGAGTCCTAGATGCCGTACCAGATACGTCATTATCCCTGACTGATTTACTCCCTACACAAAAAGCAGAAAAAGAAACCCCCTGCGTAGTGTACTCTTGGATTGCAATGTATTTATTATTGTTAACAACAATTATCAAAAAATCTAATTCTGTATCTAACATATTAATGTAGCGAGATATTGTATATAACACGTTATCATTCATACCTGAAAAGGAGATAACCTTCTGCCAATACTGACATGCCTTGCAGTGGCCACATTTGAAAGAACCTCTACACACCACTGTTAGAAGAGAGATGTCCTGATGCAATGTAATGACTGTGCACCAGGACCTCTCCCAAATTCTCAGATCTCCTGCTTGTCATGACCGGGCGATTCCCCACAAATGGTAGCAGATATCTATCCTCCTCTAATAGTGTAGTATACACAGGTCAAGAAGGTTTTTAACCCCTTAGGTGCTCAGTAGAAAATAACGGGTGGTGCTGTGGGCCTTAGAAGAGGTAATAACATAAAAACCACACCACACGGCTGTGTTAGAACAGCATAAAAGTATGACCTGATGTCTCTCCCAGCGGCTGGCTCAGGGTGAGCTCCAAAACGCAGAGATAGAAAGACTCACGGTTGATGGATGGTGTGGTGTGGAAGATTAGATGGTGATCCTCTGTGCCTCGGATAAGAATAAGGTGGAGTACTTTCGTCATTGTTCATTAAAAGGGAACATTGTTCCCTTTTGGGTTTGCTAATTGGACCTTATGCACTATATTGATTACACTGACACTTTAATCAATGTAGGGGCTGATTATCACTATAAATTATTGTCGATGATTAGGGACTTCCACAGACCCCTGTGAGTACCAGTAATTTTATTAAGTGATTTGTAAACATTGTTATCCTGTGATATAGATTTTTTTTTAATGTTGTTAACAATAACATATGGTAATTCAGGCGTGCGCTGCAAATGGGTTTCTTTTTCTCTATTTTGTGTATCCTTATATACCCCCATGTGCACCCTCTAATATAGATTTGATTGAATACTTTAAAATGCCCAATCTTGAGTTTGCACGCAGACTTTATTCCCCTTTATCGTATGATTTACTCCCTACCCTGAACTGAATCAATTTTCTCTACTTCTCACAACATAGCAGTAAACTATAGTTTAATGTTATACTAGACATTAATCCATGGAGAGCACATGTATTTGCTTTTATCCTGCAGACTTGTCCTGTCACTGATATACATCACATCACCCTCAGTCCCTTTGATAATACTGTGCTTGGACACTTATTCCTTGAGTGTCCACAACAATAAAGAGAGTGTGAGTGTGAGGGATAGCGCTTCCCTGTGTTGGGGCCCGGTGGTGCACTTAATATATACTACCTCCTTGATCACTGCTCCTGATCAGGATATCCTTGGAACTCCACAAAACCGCACAGTGATCCCATGCCGCACTGCGCTGCTCTCTGCAGGAATGGATACACACGCTCATTCCACAGGGAAGGGATCCCCAGCCGGAATGATCCTTTACCACAGTATGGAGTCAGATACTCTTTCCGCACTCAGGCTGCACGGGCATTCAGGCACTGTCCTGCAGCATGTCTCTTCCTCTCTGAGTATGGTGAAGGAGTCCCTGTCTTAAGGCAGTCCCTATCACATACAGTATACCTCTAGTGTCTCAGGGGACTAACTGGACCCTGGGGGTATACCTCTACCCTAGCCCCTGCATGCAGAAGATCTCTTGCTGTAGATTCTGTCTGATCCCAGACTCTGGCAGCTCACCACATGCAACTGGCACTGGTGATATTACACACACTGTATAACTTAGAAAGAACCCCCCCTTTCTTCCTATGAGGGGCCTTTCCCTGACACAGCCAAAGCAACTCCTGTCTGCACACAACATTGTCTCTTCTTGTCAGAGCACACAGCACTGCAGCTGTGTCACTGACTAGACTTACACTCACCTAAGGGGCCTTCCCTATGAACTTACACACTAACCTAGTGGGGAGTGGGGCCTACCTGGGGCCTGGGGGTAACCTGACCTAGTGTAAGAAGCCACTTGCTCCTTACACACTTCCTCCCCGTTCCTTCTCCCAGCTCCAACTGACTAGCGTGGTCTCTGCAACATTGTATTCTTCTCCAACAGGAGAAGCTGCAAACTCTATTTGCTGGCTGGCTGCACGTGATGTGGGTGAAAGGGCAGTCCCCAGAGGCTGCTGGGAATTGTAGTCCACTCAGGACCTCTTTAGCATTGGAACCGCGTGCGCTATCTTTACTGCGCCTGTGCGAAGCTGTAATGGCCACCGCTATGCTTAACTGCGCCTGCGCGACCTTGGGGAGTCCCTGCACACTATGGAGGCCCATCTCTGCCCCTTCACACTCACTATATTGGCCGCTGCATCGCGTCTGCGCATGCGCGAGCCTCCGCGCCCGTGCGGACATAACAAAGGTGACGGCGCCGTACATCTGAAGCCACCGAGAGACACGCTTGCCCCCGCAACTGCCTTCTCACTGGGGACGGTAAGGAGACGAGGAACGGGGAACCGGGGAGCCAAAGGGGACCTGACTACATATAGAAAAAAATTCTATTACTTTCAATTGCAATGTTTTTGCCCAAAAATGGCTCAATTTTTACCTTGATACATAAACCAAATAAGACAGAGCTTAATATCTGGGTTTGGGGTGATGAGGTGTTACATGTATATAGCAAAAGACAAGATCCCCCCCCCACCCAGTGCTACATCCAATATGACAACTATCTAGTTACATTTTTATTTATATAATGTCATATTGGATGTAGCACTGAGGCTTCTTGTCTTTTGTTATATTCATTTGGTCATAGTCCCAGTAACACTCCTTTTGACACAAATAAGTATAGTACGGTGTGGTGGGTTTGGGATCTGAGCTCGCAGGGACTGTGTGTGTTTCTAGGTTGATTTAAACCGATTGTCATTGGCACAGTTAGTGGGGATCAAACACTGGAATTATGATTGGGAGCTACTGATGCAGCGGCCACTATTCGAATGATTAACACGGTATGTAGATTGGAATACCCACTCGATGGCGCGCAATTTAATTTAATCGTGCCGACTTAAACACGTGGTTTGGTTATCGTTTTGTCTGGATTAGAACATGGCTTATTAGCGTGTTCTGCAATACTGTCGAGAAACTCAAGTGGGCAATCGCGAGTTGTTGTCATCAAAATCCAATAGCAATTCAATGTCACGATTATCATGTTGGCTGAAATCGGCTGTGATGCCTGCCACGCATGCGCGCCATAAGCCCTTCAAAGCTTCTTCTATTGTGCTGTGCCAAGTCATCTTGGAGTTCACCGCTTATCAACAACACAACACCCCTCCCCCCCACAGAGCTGTTAATAAGATTACCATACGGCCTTCAAAGCTGGCCCCCCACACACACACACACTTTAGTAGTTGAATCAAATCATTAATAATTGTTCTTTAGAATTTTATTGGGTAATGAATCATACAAAAATGCAAAAATTTGTGTACAGGCTTGTCTTTTCCTTCGTTATGGTTGCATTTGATTCTGTATTGCTGTACTGTACAGTACAGTACTGAAAATAAAAACCAGAAATAATTGATTAAACAAAAAATATATGTTTTTGGAGGGGGTCTGATGATTTTAACCCCCCACACACACGTTCAGTGTGCGATATTAATGTCTGCAATACTGTAGTATAATAAAACAAGCAATAATAGACTTTATTAAAGAAAAAAACATGTGCTGTGTTACAGTAACATGTTCGCAAATCCGCAAAAACAATTTTTGGGTTATCGCCATGGCTTGCATAGCAAGTATGGATATTCTGAGATTCAAGTTTTACAAATGCATTTGGGGTTATTTTCTGGGGTTATCACCATGGGCTTGCATACTGTAGCAATTATGGATATTATGAGAATCAAACAGTACTGTTGCTTTTTAATTCCACACTAGTCATGTACGTTCTTTCTGAGGTGGGTGGCATACTGTAGTTCTGTGATTTTTATTTGGGGGTGTGGGGATCAAAACATTATTATGACCTGTTGAGAATATGTCTTTGAACTTCAGCTTGGAACTTCATACAGCTAGCACAGCTAGCACAGCTAGCAACCCTCCCCCCCCCCGCACACACCCGGCTCAAGGATTTCAACCTTTTATCACCACCTCTGACAAACCATGCCACGCATGCGCAAGTGCGATAAGTTAAGCCCTTCTAACTTGCCTTTTCTTCAACACAACACCCCCCCACTAGTAATAAGATTAACATGTTGTGTGAGATACAGGCCTAGCTAAGAAAGCCCTTCTAAAACTGCTATTGTACTGTAACAAAACAAGTCAACTTGAAGTTCAAAGCTTATCAACAACACAACAACAGAGCCCTCCAACAGAGCCATTAACTTAAATGTACTGTTGCGTGATTATCATGAGCTGGGCAGAAGATATGTTGGATAATCCTTAATGCAGGAAAATAGTATTTTTCTACAGCATTTTATTGCATTATTAACAGAACTGATTGATTAAACAATAAAAATATAATAATTTTTAAAAAGCATTTTTTGTTTTTATATATATATTTTCCCAAACTAATGTGAAGTGCAATGCTTTGTTTGTTGAACTGTTCATAAGAATTTCAGGTCAGCAAGAGGGGTTTAAAAAATAGATTTTTTTTTAATGCATAATACAATACAAAAATATAATACAGTAGCTCTTGTCCTTCTCTTCGTTATGGCATTGCGAGATGGGGAGAGAGGTGGCTGCAGCTCTGAAAATACAGTATTTCAAAGATTTTTTTAAAAACATATATTATTTTTTTTTGGCAAACACAAATTTCTATACAGTAACTATTATCTTACACATTCCCCCCCCCCCTTCCTTGCTTGCGGCAGTTCTGAAAATGGAAAGAAACAATAAATGCAGACATGGTTAGTTTGAGTGCCATACAGTACTTACAGTGCAGTAAAGTGCCAGTATCATACTTACCTGTGCCTGATTAACAGAAATAAATGGTTAAAACAATAACAATACAGTATTTATTTCAAAATATTTAAAAAAAAACTTTTTTTTTTTGTGGCAAACACGAATTTCTATACAGTAACTACTGAGAGAGGTGGGAGAGGGGGGGGGGGGTTTGTGTAAGATACAGGCTGGTTTGTACATGAACACTGTACTATTATCTTACACTTCTTCCCCCCCCCCTTCCTTGCTTGCAGCAGTTCTGAAAATGAAAAGAATCAATAAATGCAGACATGGTTATTTTTAGGGCCATATTTACCTGTATCATACTTACCTGTGCCTTATTACTTTCCCGGGGCCTGGCCATTACATTGTATAACAATAGGCAACACAGTCGCAATATGATCAATATATTTAATACATCTGGCTACGGTGAGTATATTGTTCCAGAAATTCAGTATCCCCTTTTCCAATTCTTCCTTTTTGGACGGTTTCCACACTTTTCTGATATAATCCTTCAACTCATGCCATACAATTTCGATGGGATTAAAATCTGGTGATCTGTAATACAGTAGGAGGGGAGAAAAAAGGTGAATTACGTAAGGAGATATACAGTAAACTATGTAAAACAATGCGAAAAGGTTACCCAACTTACTCCGCTGGCATCTTAACCCAGTTGATACCGCTGGCAAGAATGTGAGCCGTCGACGCTGTGTGTTTCGGATCATTGTCCTGGAAGAACCGGTGACCAGATGGGAAATCATTCTTTATGTATTCAACAACATGTGTAATTATGTGATCTTGGAAGAACGCTTTATTCATGATTCCTGGAAACAAGAAAAAAAATGTAACATTAGGGTACAAAATACTGAATACAATACAGCTGTCCAGTGCGTAAGGCCACAGCATGTCTATTTGTACATTATTTTACCCTCAAAGATAATGATGCATCCTGGTCCTTGTCTAGAGATGGCACCCCACACATGCATCTTCACTGGGTGCTTGGGACGCGGCTTCAGAGATAGAATCCAAAACGGGCAAACCTCTCAAGTGCTACAGTTGTCTTGTCTGTAAAGATGACATCATTGAAAGTCTCACCACTTTCAATCCATGCTCGTGCCTGGTCCACTCTTTTTATTTTGTTGGCTTCCCTTATCATAGGATACGCTCTGTAATGACAAGGAAAGATGTTAAAGCCACTAAATGCTGGAAGTACAGTACAGTATGATACTGTATTAGGAGGGAGCCTAACATAAAAAAAGAGGGCATGGGTGACGTACTGTATATTGTACTTACTTACCGTATTTCCTCGATTCTAGGACACACTTTTTTTCCTATTTTCACATTGCTAAATTGGTCTGCGTTTTAGAATCGATGTATTAAAAAAAATCAGCTAGGGGGCGTTGCTGCAGATGCCGGCCAGTATATTCACAGTGTGCATGAAAAGCACATGGCTGCGATCACCCCCTCCCCTTCCCTTCCCATGAGGTGCACAGGGATCGGAAATGCCTGCCAGGGCACATCAACATTGCCCAGAAGCCCCCCCCCCTTTCTGAATCCCCGTGTGAAATGCAGGAAGTGCAGAGGTAGCTGTGTCTCTCTGTGTGTCTCTGGATGTGTTTCTGTATGTGTTTGTCACTCTGTGTGTGTGTGTGTGTGTGTGTGTCTCTCTCTGTATGTGTGTGTGTGTCTCTCTCTCTCCCTGTCTGTGTGTCACTCTCTGTGTCTCTCTGTCTGAGTGTGTGTATGTGTCTCTGTGTGTGTGTGTCTCTCTCTGTGTCTGTGTCTGCTCTCTGCAATCAAAAGCAAGAGAGGAGATTGTTAGAACATGTTCTTTTTATTTTAAGGAAAGCAATGAGTACAGGAAAAAAGGGGGATTGGTAACATCATAAAAAGGGGCCACTAAATGTAAATAGCTAAAATCCCCCCCACACTGCCACTGTCCCTGCCATATCTGTCTCTCTCTCTCTCTCTGGTCTGTGTGTTCTCCTCCCCCCCCATTCTCTCCCCCCGCCCCTATTCTCTCGCCCCCCCATTTTCTTTCCTCCCCCCCATTTTCTTTCCTCCCCCCCCCATTCTCTTTCCTCCCCCCCATTCTCTTTCCTGCCCCCCATTCTCTTTCCCCCCCATTCTCTTTCCTCCTCCCCATTCTCTTTCCTCCCCCCCCATTCTCTTTCCTCCCCCCCCATTCTCTTTCCTCCCCCCCATTCTCTTTCCTCCCCCCATTCTCTTTCCTCCCCACATTCTCTTTCCTCCTCCCCCATTCTCTTTCCTCCCCCATCACTCCCATTCTCTCTCCCCCATTCTGCCTGTCGCTCCCCATTATGTCTGCCTCTCTGTCCCCATTAGTTCTTTAAGTGTCATGTGACCTTGCTAGTTAAAAAATAAACAAAAAAATTCTGCACATTTAATACAGTGAGATTTATTCCCCCCAATTTTTTTTATTAAATCAAGGGTGCGTCTTAGAATTGATGGCGTCTTACAATCGAGGAAATAGGGTACTTAAAACGCCCATATTTCCATCCCAATTTCCATCTCATCAACCTGATATTGGTCTCTGATGCTTTTATTTTGTGAGTAGCCTCTAGTGCATTTTTACCCTTGTGGCACACGTCTCGTCATTCGCGTCACTTATTTGGTCCATCAGAAGAGTGTTCTCCCTAATGTGTAAAGAAAAACAGAACAATTTGTTACAGTAGGCAAATTAAGCATCCCAATAGCGCACAGATTTCTTATTGTCTGATGTTGCTGCTGCACTTATTGTACTGTGAGTACACTTTGGGCGCTACAGTATACAGTATTAATATATTAAATAAATAGCCCCTCAAACTGCAGGATTATTAGTTCAAAGAAAACAGAATCGTTTGAAATGATTACACTATGACACCACCTCCTAAAGTACAGAAGACAGTACAGTATATTACTGTAGAGTTGACTTAAAAAGCTAGTGACTGATTGTAAGAATGGCAAACATGTTATACTGTACAGTTGAAAGGTACTGTTAAGATTAATAAAATATTGAACACAGGCATACTAGTACTGTACAGTTCACTACAAGACGTTGGTAGAGTTATGGAGGACAATACAGTAAGTACTGTACTTACTCAGTAAGTACACAGTCCGCCCACTTTTAACACCTGCACCTCGTATCCATGCCCGCGAAAAAATTTAAATAAAAGGTGAGACAAATTGCATAGACTCTCACACACTGATCTCTATCTGAACTTGCTCTTGTCCAGATACTGCATTGTGCATTCGTCCATCTGTTTCCATGGATCGCCCCCGATTCTACGGACGCAGGAACCACTTTGCTTCTGCCGTGCCGGCCAAACGAAAGGAGGAAGCTGTTTCCCAGCCAAAACCTAAGCGAAAACCAAAGCAGAATAAAGAAATTGTTCCAAAGGCTCCAAAGGTTAAGACCACTGGGCCTTATTTTGTAAAGAAGAAGATCGGCGCACTTAGCACTGTGCAAGTCAAGTGGAGTCCCGATTCTCTCCTTGCACCCCCCCCCGCTCACCTGCTCCACAACCCATCCTCGACACTGCTGCTCTTCTGCCGACCTGCTCCACAACCCATCCTCGACGCTGATGCTCTCCTATCAACCCCCTGCCGACCTGCTCCACAACCCATCCTCGACGCTGATGCTCTCCTGTCAACCCCCTGCTGACCTGCTCCACAACCCATCCTCGACGCTGCTGCTCTCCTGGCAACCCACTGGTCACTTTCTTCACCACCCACCTACGCAGATGTCTACAGCACGGAGAAAAAGGTTGATCTTCTTTTGGAGACCATGTTGAGTATGGATATGCGCATGGAGAAAATGGCAAGTAACATGGAGAAGATGGCAAGGCACATGGAGAAGATGGAAAGGAAGATTGTGGGGATGTATTCTTTCCTGCGAGTTCCTGTCCCTGTATGTCCGACGCAGGAGCAGGAGGGTGGCCAGCATGATGTGACCTTCACGCTTCCCTCACCAAAAACCCCACTATCACCCCATCCATCAGAATACGTGTGCCTGTATGCCTTTGAGGACGAGGTGACAACCCCGGTAAGGCCACAACAGGAGGAAAGAATCCTCCCACACCGCCTGCCCTCGCCCCCTGCCAGAAGTACACAAGCACCAAGGCTTCCAACGATGCCGGACATCATCTTGACTGACTTGACCCAGCACGATCGGGAGAAATACAGGACTGGATGTGCTGGTGTAGCCCAGAAATTTGCCCTGGCAATATTTAAACACCACGTCAGTTTTGAGATGTACAGCGATTGGATCCACAGTGTAAATTATGAAGGAAATAAAAGAAAGAGGGCTCTGCCAGCAAATTTAAGAAATAACATTTTGAATGATTTGGAGCTTTATTTCTGTGTTACCCCTACAGTTATGAGAGCTGTGAGAGACACTATAAATGGCCTGTTGAGGCATACAAGGGCACATGCTTGGAGTGGCACCCCTCTTGCTAACGACTTTTCCCAAACTCTACAGTAGTGCAAAAGTTTTTCACCCCCCCCCCCAAAAAAAAATTGCATTGTTTATTGTTTAATGTGTTTAATCATTATCTGTTTGTTTTTTATGGTTTTGAAATATTGATATTGTGTAATAATTTATTTCTGTCAATGAGACACAGGTAAGTATGTTACTGTATAGAAATTCGTTTGTGCAAAAAAACAAAAAAAAAAAGAAATAAAAGGTGTTTTTACATGTGTTTTTTTAAATCAAACTAACCATGTCAGTTTATTTACAGTATACAGGATTTTCAGCAGCTGCAGTGAAAAAATGAAGGGGGGGGGGGGGTGTAAGATTACAGTACTGTGTTTACTGTAAGTACAAACAAGCCTGTATCTTACACAAAACCCCTCTCCCACCCTCTCTCAGTGTTCCAGTACAGTAACTGTATAGAAATCCTGTTGGGGGAAAAAAAATGTGTTTTTTTTTTTACAAATGTTTTGAAATGTTGTTATTGTTTAATCATTTTTACCAGTACAGTAATTACCAGTACTTGTTTCTTTCTACCGTATTTTCAGAGCTGCAGCCCCCTCTCTCCCCCCCATCTCGCAATGCCATAACGAAGAGAAAGACCACAGCAACTGTTTTTTTTTATTACTGTATGCATTAAAAAATAAAAGTATTTTACTGTATGATCGACCCCCTATTGCAGACCTGAAATTCTTATGAACAGTTCAACCAAGCATCGCACTTCACATACAGTACGGTACGGAAAGGAAAGGCATTTCTCGGTTATTAGAAAATAATTAAAAAAAAAAAATTAATACATACAGTATGGAATAAAAGATATACATTTTTATTTTTGGTGTTTATATGAAAAGTTGCGCAATGCAACGTACTGTAAAACATTAGTGGTAATGACAGTACTGTACAATGTAAAAAAAGAATTTAATATTAAAACAGCAGCATACAGTAAAATGTATAAGGTTTTCTATAAAGCTCACAATTGTTCTATAGATAGATAAAAATTTCACTGTCACCAAATGTTTGCCCACTTGGCAAACAATGTGAAAGCAACTTTTAAAATAAGCGATATTAGAGGTCCATCCAAATCCCTTCTTTTGTCTTTTTGCGCTGGATGACAAAGTTTCGTTTCTGGGGAAAAACAAAAAAATATGCTATTATTATTGGTATTGTGCATGCATCAAGAATGGGGAAAGAATGTTAAAAAAAAGGCACACATTGAGTTAATGCTTTTTATTAAGAACGCCTAATTTGATAACGTCTTCGAAAAAACAAGGTCAATTCACAATGGGCCACTGTAAGTATGTACACCAGTATCTGTTTTAAACACCTGCACCCTTACAAAGTAGCAAAGCAATGTTGCAAATACAGTACACATTCCAATTCAATCCAATTCATTAATTGCATTCATTTCTGCCACCTGGGGGCTACGCAAAGAATAGCACCCAAATTATAATTCATTAACTCTGCCACATGGCGGATATGAGAAGAATTGCATCCAAAGAAACAATCAACCATTAAATTAAACAGATCTACCGCGTCCGGTTGCCCGGTGCCGGATTGCGCGAACGCGGCATGAATAGTGATAAAATGAGAAAATACCGAATGGAATACAGCGGTCAACACGAAAACTGATTCGAGGCATGTTCGAATAACGGCCGCTGCATCAGTATGCATTTTGTGTGTGATTTGTTTCAGATGAAATAGATTTAAGCAAAGGCCACAATTACTCCTTTGGCACAAAGATGCAGGGCAATGTTTACTAAGTTGTGCTATTCCAAAAGACAGCTTCCATGTGGAAGAAGACCCATTTCAGTAAATGGCCATAAATGGCCATGTTTATAAAGCAGTGTTACTCCATAAGACACCTTCTGGGTCAGAATAAATCTTATAGTCCATTAATTTAAATATGTAAGTTGATACAGTATGACAATTATGTACATGATATCATAAAAAGCAGTTGATCTGTTATAGTATTGGCAGTACTGTATCTAACATAGGAATGTTCTCAAAATCTAAATTTAAAGCATTTTGTTTGAAGTCATAGAACTTCCATGCATGTATAAATACATTTTATTTTGTTTTTTTTCCCATTGTGCCTGATTGTTTACACCAACATAGAAACACATGAAAGCTGAAACAGACAGGTTGCCATATTAACCAGGAAAAAAATATTCGCTATTGATTAAAAATGCAGGCTTCTAGTAGCAATCAGGTTCTTTCTTTAAATATGTGGTACCAAATATGCAGGGATGCTGTGATATATGGATACTTACTGACACTTATTCTTTTTCAGCTTTTGTTAACACCCAGTAATGCAGATTCCTCCAGAATTGATGGGTTTCAAACTTTGTGTGAGGCAACGTGCCTTATCATGTACAGAAGCACTATGTTTTCCCCACACCTAGCCTTGCACACAGCGATAAGGGTTCTTTTGAGCCATAGCTCTATTATTCATCCTGAGGCTTTACTGCTGCTAGATAATATCAGGAACAGAATAGAAGTATTTCCCTTCAGCAGTACTCATATGGGAGTTGGCCTCTGCCACTGGGTTGGGTCCCGATAAAGCTTTTTGGCAGAAAATCCATGGACATACAGTAAGCCTCTGAATTGCTTCAAAACACATCAACCTTGTCCCTACTGACTTGCACTTTAAAAATGTGGCTCCATAGTTTAAACAGTATAAATTACAGAATCAGATGTAAATTATTTTGCGCTGTAAAGTGTAGCAGGCAGTACTGTACAGTACTTTGACATGAAGAATATAACCCCCCCCCCCTCCCTTTTAACCACAGTGGAGGCCTTCTGCGTTTGTTTGTATTCTGTGCTTGCACTTCAGGGAGATCAGCCTTTCCAATAGTCTTGAGCTTTTAGATGGTTTTGTAGATATCATGTGTGTGTTATGCAAATACCTTTGATAACCTCAGAAGAGATTTATGAAAGGAAAAAAAAGCCAGCATTTCATAATTTAACCACTTATATGCAAAAAGGCTAACAATACGTTATGCAGGGTTCACGGTGTCGGCAGTTTTGGTCTGATTTGTAAAGAGCGTAGAAAATAAATATGATCATACTACATATGAGAGGCATAGATATACAAATAAACTCAATATACAGTTAATAAATAATGCTGTTATCAAGCGCACAATTGTTGTCTAATATTTTAAGACTAGGGTGGCATTTGTGGGGTTATGTATCAAGATAACACAATTTGCTCTATAACAAGGTGCACACATTTGTATTAGGGTGGTAACGAAGCGTCTGATTGCATAGTTATTGGCCGAAAGCGTCCCATTTTATTAAAAACTATTTTCAATGACGCTATTTCCTACATCTTATTCTGTTTTTACGAAAGGTTTGCAGCTGATTAATACATAACCTCTCGACAGTTGAAAGTTAAACATGTCCAAATCCACTGATTTCCTCCTACAGTATGTGTTGTAAGAGACAAATGGGTCTATTGATTAAACTGCAAGAATAGAGTTTCCGTGCAAAAAAGGGCAATATCGAACTGAAACATCTAGCCCAATCCTGTGCGATATGCTGGTGAGATTACATTTTTCAGATGGGGAGAAGAAGAGGAAGAGGGAGAAATTTAATGAATGTCTCTTTTCTTTTATACCACTGAAGCCAACTGATGTGGAGAACTAAATTGTCATATTTGTCATAAAAACAGCTGGTAATTAAGTTGCATATACCATTTTTACATCTACAATCCTTTTTTTTTTTTTAAACATCTCACAAGTTGAATAGGTTAACAAGTTTCTTTCTCCCTCTTTCTCTCTCTTTCCCCCAACTGTGACATTTCATGTTAAGTCATATTATGTCAACCAGCACTTTTGAAGGAAAAACAACATGCAAATGCAATGTTTTTGTACACATGATTTTTACTGGATACTGTGAGAACTCACAATTTGTTTTGCCACAAACTGTGTGTATTTATATTGACTCCAGCAGAGTCCTGCAACTCTTTTTGATGAGGGAGCATACGGTACAGTAGTAGTTTGAGGTGGCTTTGCTCCAAGTTCAAAGATTAGTCAAAATCTGTTCAGGTGTTAGGTCTTCAGAGCACCCAACTAGCGGGGACCTGAATGCATGCAGTTATATTGTATAACACTCTTAAGTCTTGCCTGTAACAAGTTGGGATAATAATCACATTCTCTTTGCTGCAAAAGGGGTTTACATCTTGGATTCTTGGATTCTTCTAGAAGATGATAATCTTCTATGTCTTTATCACTCTCTGTAACTACAGGAATAATCAGGGGGCCTAACTTCTTACAGCACCATGTAGTCTTTACAATGCTTTCTACCACACAAATAGACACTCATTCACTATAATAGAACAAGGAGACGCTTTTGCCAGCTTCAGGGCAGCTGCAGCAAGAAAGGATGACCGAGGCGGCGTATCATCGTGAGTAAAGGGTACTCCACGCCGGGCATAGCCAGGGTAAGGGGGACATTAGTGAATGCACCTCACAATTGGTTGTCCCCCCCTGTGTCCCCTCCTTGTCACCATTATCTATCTGAACACAGAAAACTGCTTCCCCTTAATCCTTTATTTTCCGGTGTCAACTCCTATTATCATTTTACTACTGCCTAAAGGCTTTATTTCCAACCTCCTGGAGCTTTGACACGGTTTTTTCTTTGTTACGCATTAACTATAAACTGGTACTAAGGCCCTTACTCTATTATTTGAAGTCAATTTGGATTTCTGTGTGACAGTACTGGATCGGCACCTATGGTGCTTATTCTATATCAGCCGAAGTGGCTATTCAGGATATTTTATAGATGAAATTCCCCATTGATTTCAATGGAGGACTTCGACTGAAAATGTGCCCGATCTGCCACTTTGGTGCATATACAGATGTAGCCAGACTTATTGCCAATGGCACGTGCCTGACAACATCCTGCTCACGGAATCCTCGTGACCAGACTAGTTGTTCATCAGGATTAACGCAGGGGGGGCCTCTGCTTCTGAATGGGACTCCCGCTGTGTTAGTCCTACCGGGTTGCATCAGTCTGGAAGAGATGCGCAGTGAGAGTAGACAGAATCAGTCACTCTCTCTGCGCACCTCTAACAGGCGATGACACGGCTTTTTATTTTATTTTAATAACATAGTATTGAAGCAGGGGGTCTCCGGAGCTAAACAACATTCATTTCAGCCCCAAGAACACCTGCTTCCAGAGATATAGGCGGTATGGGGTGTCGGTATCCCTCTGCATTTTTAAGTCTCCAGAGTCACGTGACGGGGACATTTAAATTTTGTGGAGATCCATGCACTCCATACCAGGGCCAGGAAGCATGGGGTCTCCAGGGCTGAAATTATTACAGTTCCACTCCAGAGACCCCCTGCTTCAATACTATATTATTAAAAATAAAAGCCGCGCGATCGCCTGTTAGAGGTGCGCAGAGAGAGTGACTGATTCTGTATACTCTCACTGCACATCTCTTCCAGACTGGTGCAGCCTGGTAGGACGAACACAGCGGGAGTCCCATTCAGAAGCACGGACCTCCATTGTGTTAATCCTGATGGGCAATTCCCCTCTGCTATGCACTTTGCAGTGAACACGCCACATTTCTTCCACAGTTCACTAGCACATGTGTTGCAGATTGTAGATGAAGCTGGCTATACATGTGGAAAAAGCTTCTACGAGAACAAGTTAATACTTGTTATTTGTATTCACTTTTAATTTATATTTCTTCAACCTTGGTGCGCTCTGTGCTTTTTGTTTTCTATGACTGGTCTACCTGTGGAGTAATCCTCGGTGGACCTTCAGTGGAAAAGGGGAATATCTCTACGCACAGAAGCAGCAAAAGGAAGGAATTGGTTTACACCAGAGACTGTAGGAAGCTTGAACACGGATCAATAACCCAGTGTAAGCTCCTAAGAGATAGACTGATGATCACGTGAATTGTAGAGTATGATGCAGATGAAGATATTGATAAAGACAAAGTTACTAACAACAACCATATAACATTGATCTTAAAAAGACCCCAATTTACAAAAAACAAAATTTCCTGCACATTTTTTTGAGTGTTTAGCAAAATGCTCATCAGAAATTACAAATATTATTTGAAGAAAAGTTTTCTCAGCATTGTGCTATCTTTGCTCTTTATAACGTGAATGTACTATTGTGGATGACTTGGTCCAAGCAGATCTGTTCCAAAAAAATAACTTGTTTCAAAGCCATTTGCCTCTAGAATAAATCTCCAAATGCTAAGCAATTATGAAGAATCACAGCTGCAGATTTCACTTAAGCTCCACTAGTGGATTTCTGATAGCTCTTTTAATGTCTAAGTGCAAAACACCATTAGAATGGATATTGTAGGCAAATACCCATAAATCTGTAACTTACATCGTATCTCAGTGGAGACAGCAATCTTCTGCCGGTTTATCACACACTTGTAATTTGTGGATCTCTCATGAAAAACTAAAAGATCGATAAAAATCAGTTCTTTCATGGCTCCACCAGTTCCTAGGTCAAATATCTTTTTTTTGCGAGCATATTATCCCTCTTCTTTTGAGCATAGTCTCACATGGTCATCTTAGATAATCATAAATATGTCTGTCTCAAACTACTTTTATTTATTTTTTAATGATTATTGTTTTCAAGATGATCTCAAGTTCACTAGGTATAGTTGTGTGTTTGTGTGTGTGTATGCTTGGTGCTTTTCTCAGGCTTCTCTTGTTTCCATGACTACCAGACTCTGGTTTATGATACTATCCCACATGCCACAGTACCGAGAAGTATTGAGTGATATTTAACTTTCCACGATTGATCTCGCAATTACAACTGTACATTATATGGATTTACTCAAAGATGACTATTGAAATATATTTGGAACATTTATTATGAGTTGTCTATGGATGTATGATTTTTAAAAGCACATGAAAGACATGATACAGTATGCAACACGCAGTACAATGATGTACTTTTATATACAACTGCTAATGTGTTCAGTACTTAATACCTACAAATCTGTATTAGTAGCAGATATTATTTCTTTCTGAGAAGAGCTCATTTTAAATAAGATCCACAATGTTATGTTTCACCAGTGATAAAACGCCCTTCTCTGCAAAGGAGCTTAAACTGTTATGAACTTGCTTATTTTATCAAATATTTTTGACATTTCTGCTTCTGAGTACCAAAATTCGCATAGCAGCAAACTGGTGCAGAACGCTCTGACATTGCTTTCTGTGAATGTTTTTCTAAGAGTCAGTGGTGCAGATCAAGAGAGACAGATAATACAGTACGCAATGTGTCTGATGAAGAAAACCTAGTGCTGGTGGAGAAAATCATAGAAGTCTATGACCAGATCATTGGACAACTAATGCACTAAGACCTCAGTCTAGGAACGAAACATATAAAAGAGCGCACAACTCTCATAGTAAATGATTGTATATTCTGAATGGCACAAAAAGCTAAGTATCGAACGTACAAAGAGAAGAAAAACAAGCTGATCGTATAAGACCAAAGTCGAAGTCTCTCTGACCGCGGATGCCTCTTTTAGCAGAAGGATCGTTGAATGAAGAAACTGTAACCTGTAACCGGACGTATCACATAGTCTGGACCCCTGCGGGAAGTCGTGTAGTGTCTCGGACGCCAACGGCTGGACAATCACTTCAGACAAAAGTGGGGGCGCTTGATGGTGACCTCAGCATCAGATGAACATGGGAGTCCTGAGAGTGTCCGGCTAATGGTAGCAATGTATTTGGAGTGACACCTTTTGCTTTTTATCCATTTCAACATGTCTGCCTGTCTGTCTGTCTGTCTGTCTCTCTCTCTCGATATGTATGTGTACTGTATAATAAAAATGTCAGTTTGAACTGATGTGTGTATTGTTTAAATCTTTGCCCTAACACTCCAAAGAATATTAAAAACTAATAGTAAAAAAATGGTAAATTACTTTTACGACATATAATACTTGCCACATATGTATTGTTTGTGTTAATTGTATGTTAAAGGTATTAATTGCAGTACACTTCACTTAAACAGGCAATTTTGGGCAATTGTGTTTTATTTGTAACATAGGATTGAAGCAGGGGGTATCCAGAGCTGAAGTCCAATCATTTCAGCTCTGGGGACCCCCTGCTTCCAGAGATACTTACCTCCACAGGGGTGGCCGGTAGCCACACTGCTGAGCTAGCAGGGTTCATGTAATGGTGGTGTTCTAAAGCAGCCACGTCCTGTGGGCCAATAGGAAGCAATGACTTCCTCAGATTCCGCTTCCTTTTGGCCCATGTGACGCGGGAGCTTTCATCTTTAAATCCAAGCTAGCACAGTTGACGTTGCTACTGGCACCTACTACGGAGGTCAGTATCTCTGGAAGCAGTGGTCCCTAGAGCTGAAATTAGTGGGGTTTAGCTTCAGAGACCATCTGCTTCAATCATATGTATAAAATAAATCAGCCCTTGGATTGCTCCTTTAATATAAGTTAATCAACATTGACCACCCTCTTCCTGCTTTCCTGATGCTGTCTCTCTCTACTCTGCTCCCATTCCACAACCATTGTAATCACAAGAGAGTAAGAGACCAATTTGTTGGTATATATAGGTTGTAACGCACTGCTAATGCCACCCTGAAGCAGGAGATAAAAATGTGCGATATTTAAGTAGAGAAATTAAATTACTTATGACCGTTTCATGACTCTCACATGTACTGTACATCCTTTTCTGCCGTTAGTATTGTAAGTCCAGTAATTCTAACCCTTTCATGTCACTGTTCTCAGAAATGCTTTAGTTGTTCTTGTGGTAATACATTGAACTTAAAAACAACACATGTTTTATGCGGTATTACCTCTAAGGCAATGTCTGTTTCTAAGTGCTCCTTCTTCATCTCTGATGGGTGATGTTTTATTTTCCTATCACAAAGTGATGATGTGCAAAAAAGGCGCTAAATACTATAGGTGATCACTAACTATAAAGTGACTTCAAATAATTAAACCACAAAATAGTGAATAATCGTGCAAACAAATGTGCAAAGAAGTGATACAATAAAGGTTGTAACTCCCTGCTCAAACCCTCTGGTAGGGCATGTCATCACTTGTCCCCAAAACGTAGAAACTTTTTCTCACAGTCCAGGGAGAGCATATAGGTCTCGCCAATTAGATTCATGGCTTCGCCAATTAGATTCACGGGACACTCCTGAGGAAGCCGTGAATCTAATTGGCGAAACGCATAAAGTGGGACCGCCCAGATTACCATTGAGCATTAGAGAGACTTGCTGCCGATAAATTGCACTCCTCGAAAGCCGAAACTGGTAGTGACGTTCCGTTCTCGAAGACTGCGACGGAGCTGAGCCTTCACAGACTGTGAGAAGGCAGACAGCCACACGCCACACGTGGAGCATCCAGCACGAGTAACGGAGTCCAACGGAGGCGGTGGGGTGAGCTACGACATCGGGTGAACTCTCCAGCTACACGAGTGTTATATGTTGATTTAAACTTGCAGTATTGTAAGTGTGCTTTTTTATAGTTTCTACATAAATATTTCTTTTTTTATCAAATTGATCTGTGCTATGGGCATATTTATTTTTTAAACATCTCTTTGCTGAGGTTCGTCTCCACTGAAGCTTTAAGTTGAAGTACATCTTTACCAGACTCTTGAGCAGGGGTGGGGAACGTCCGGCCCGCGGGCCGTGTAAGGCCCGCGAAATCATTTGGTCCGGCCCCTGGGAAGCAAGCCTGAAAGAATGGTTTAAAAAAATTTTTGTTTTTGTTTTTGAAACTCCCCCTTTCCTGATTGGCTGCCCGTGCTGTCACTCTGCCAATATTTTTTTTTTGGCCCGCCTCTTCCTACAGCACTGCCCCCTCCCTTCCCTCCTCCAGTAATGCCGGGCTCCTTAGGCTCCGCCCCTCTGTCCCTCCCTTTAGGCTCCGCGGGCTGCCAGTCTCTCAGCTGCACTGGCTACCTATGCTGCTCCATCAGCCCATCCACGGGCCCCAGGTAACCCACATGCCCCTCTATTCGCCCTCCCAGGCATCTTACCCACCCCAAGGGGGAAGAGGCCTTATTTTTGTGTGTGTTTGCAGAGGTGGGCTTATTGTGTGTGTGTGTCACTGTGTGTGTGTCACTGTGTCTGTCTCTGTCACTGTGTGTGTGTGTGTGTGTCTGGCACTGTCACTGTGTGTGTCTGGCACTGGCACTGTGTGTGTCTGGCACTGTCACTGTGTGTCTCTGTCTGTCTGTGTGTCACTGTCTCTGTGTGTGTGTGTGTGTGTGTGTGTGTCACTGTCTCTGTGTGTGTGTCTGTCACTGTCTCTGTGTGTGTCACTGTCTCTCTGTGTGTCACTGTCTCTGTGTGTCTCACGGTCTCTGTGTGTCTCACGGTCTCTGTGTGTCTCATGGTCTCTGTGTGTCTCACGGTCTCTGTGTGTCTCACGGTCTCTGTGTGTCTTACGGTCTCTGTGTGTGTCACTGTCTCTGTGTGTGTCACTGTCTCTGTGTGTGTCACTGTCTCTGTGTGTGTCACTGTCTCTGTGTGTGTCACTGTCTCTGTGTGTGTGTCACTGTCTCTGTGTGTCCCACTGTCTCTGTGTGTCTCACTGTCTCTGTGTGTCTCACTGTCTCTGTGTGTCTCACTGTCTCTGTGTCTCACTGTCTCTGTGTGTCTTATTGTCTCTGTGTGTGTGTGTGTGTGTCACTGTCACTGTGTGTGTGTCTCACTGTCACTGTGTGTGTGTGTCACTGTGTCACTGCCATCAGATTTCCCTCCCCCTGTGTGTGTCTGAGAGAGAGAGTGTGTGTGTGTCTGAGAGTGTGTGTCTGAGAGAGAGTGTGTGCCTGAGAGAGGGAGAGTGTGTGTCTGAGAGAGGGAGAGTGTGTGTCTGAGAGAGGGAAAGTGTGTGTCTGAGAGAGGGAGAGTGTGTCTGAGAGAGGGAGAGTGTGTGTCTAAGAGAAGGAGAGTGTGTGTCTGAGAGAGGGAGAGTGTGTGTCTGAGAGAGAGAGAGAGAGTGTGTGTCTGATAGAGTGAGTGTGTGTGTGTCTGAGAGAGAGAGTGTGTCTGAGAGAGTGTGTCAGAGAGAGAGAGAGTGTGTGTGTCTGAGAGAGAGAGTGTGTCTGAGAGAGTGTGTCTGAGAGAGAGAGAGTGTGTGTCAGAGAGAGAGAGAGAGAGTGTGTCTGAGAGAGAGAGAGAGAGTGTGTCTGAGAGAGTGTGTGTCTGAGAGTGGGTCTGAGAGTCTTGAGAGTGGGTCTGACAGTCTGAGAGAGAGTGGGTTTGACAGTCTGAGAGAGAGTGAGTCTGAGAGTCTGAGAGAGAATGAGTCTGAGAGAGAGTGGGTCTGAGAGTCTGAGAGAGAGTGGGTCTTAGTGTCTGAGAGTGGGTCTGAGAGTCTGAGAGTGGGTCTGAGTGTCTGAGAGTGGGTCTGAGAGTATGTGAGTGGGTCTGAGAGTCTGTGAGTGGGTCTGAGAGAGAGTGGGTCTGAGAGAGAGTGGGTCTGAGAGAGAGTGGGTCGGAGAGAGAGTGAGTCTGAGAGAGAGAGTGGGTCTGAGAGTCTGAGCGAGAGAGTGGGTCTGAGAGTCTGATTTCCCTACCCCCTGCCCAATTTCTGTGCGTGTGCGCGTGTGCGTGTGCACAGACACCAACCCACAGTCAGTCATAGTCACCCACCACCCAAGAGTCAGTCAGTCACCCAAAGAGAAGCAGTTCCAACCATCACATTAGTGGTGAGTTCATTAAATGTTTGACCAAATATAGCAGGCTAATTTTTAAGTTGATAATTTTGGATGGCCCTCGAATGATTTTATAAATATCAAAATGGCCCCTGGCAGAAAAAAGGTTCCCCACCCCTGCTCTAGAGGAACACATCTATTACAGCATACTGATGTTGCCTTAAAACCTTTGAAATCTTGTGAGTAGGCTATTCATAGGAGCCAAGATTATATCAGAATTTATCCACATATCGGAATCATCTGCACTTAGATTGTTGTTTATTCTTGTTTTTTTCTTATTTTCATATCACCCACCCTCAGTTGTCATCTCTTTGTTGTTGACTGAAGTGTTATGTGAGGGTGCGGTCCTTATAGAGGGCCTGTTGCCATTTCATAACACATACTTTACGGTCATGTATAAATCAACCAATCAAAGTGGTTGATTTACCATGTGTTGATCACTCTTACCAATGACGTAAAACGTTGCTGGGATGTTTTTTCCCACATGACGCAACATCATTGGTAAGGACAAGGCCATACAAGGTATGTCATTAGGGCACTGGAAAGTTTTAGAATATGTTTAAAGTGGCAGTTCTACACATAGGCAAGATAGACATATACCTTCAACCTGGGGCGGATGATAAAAATTCATGATCGTCTTTGGTGGTAGTTGGATATCGCCAGGTATCAATCAGACTTTAGTGTTTAGCATGTGAATAAGTAATTAGCCGTCTATTACTCATTGACATGCTTATTTGCCCACGCGACATTTAAAGTATTGTAGAAATATCTCTGTTTTAAAAAGAGAATTATTACTGATTTGCTGCATTTTATATGGCTGTGGTGAATAGGTTGGGTAACGCTAACTTTTTAAAATATATCAAACGTTTGTGAATCTAGTTCTAGTCCCATTTTTACTAAGTTGTTAAACTTGAAAGGACACCTTCTGGGGTAGGAAGTCCCCTTCTGGGGCAGAAAGTCACCTTCTGGGGTAGGAAGTCACCTTCTGCGGCAGAAAGTCACCTTCTGGGTTAGGAAGCCACTTTCTGGTGTAGTAAGCCACTTTCTGGGGTAGGAAGTCACCTTCTGGGTTAGGAAGTCACCTTCTGGGTTAGGAAGTCACCTTCTGGTACATTCTTTGAATGATGAGAAATAGCGACAATAAAATTAAGTAGAACAAAGCACATGGAATTAGGAATGCAAACATCAGAGGCACTCAGCTTTATTATCTGAATGAGTTTGCCACCCTGCAGTGTACAACGTTGTATTTTGTTCTCCCATTTGCCTCTGAAAAGTTATATATATATATGTAGCCGGGACCCCGTTTCTTCCCCAATTGTTGTGTGGGGTGGGTTATGTCGCACCCAGGGAACGATCCAATAATGGAGGTTCCGCGTTAAGGGAGCCGCCATGTTTAAGGGTGGCGCCGGCGCAGGCCTAGACCGGCAAAAGGTTGCGCATGCGCAGAGCAGGTCACAAAGCCCGCGAAGGAGGAGAGCTCAGGGAGGAGGGGAGTTAGGGGACTACGGGTCCCAGCAGCCCCCGCGGTCCCCCGTGACATGGCCGAACCAGTCATGTACGAGAATAGGGAGGAAAAGGAAGTGAGGGGGCGCACGAGGAGAGAGAGCTAGCTGGCGGAGGAAATAGAAGGAGCTCCGGTGTAGGGAGGCAGGCCGCCCCTACCTAGGCCGCAGGCCCCCAGACCCAGTTAGGCCCTGAGCCCCAGTAGAGTGCAGCGAAGCTAGGGACGGGCCATAGTTAGGTTCCGGATCCCCTTCTGTGAATACGATTGCTATCAGGACAGTTCTTTATAAGCGGGAGGCCTGGGACCAGGCCCCGCCACTAAGCCGCAGCATGTCTGGGTGGGATCGCCCCGGACACTCACGGGTGACATCATCTACGCCCACGCCGATCCTTTGTGAAGATAGTTGCAGAACCGGGTACAGGAGTGCCCGGCAGGTAAACTCCAAATGCACCAACGGTACCATTTTCACTCTGGGACACGGTGGCTGCGCAGTCACACACTTATACATCCACTGACTGACTTGGGGGTGGGGGAACTTATTCCGCACGGGAACTGGACACGGGGTGGGATCACCCGGTGAAGGGAGAGGGAGAGTGAGCGTTCAGCAGACGCTGGTTGTAGTGTCTCCTCTAGGGAGGGACACCTGTTATTTAATCTGTTGGTTTCTGCAAGTAAACATATATTGGTTAAGGTATATCGCTGTGTGTGTGTTCATGTATATAAGTTCCTGCGAAGACCCACTTCCCCTAGGGCGGAAGCTGTCGCAGGTGGAGGCGCTGCACCAAGTCATAAGTATTGTGAGCACCACAGGCTCTCCGTGGCAGAGGCTTAGGCCCTGTGAGCCTACAGGTTATTATACAGCATATGGTAGTGGCCTGTGTCCGATAGGAAGCAGGGCTACATATATATATACATCCCCTGATGAAATCACTTGATGTGAAGAAACTAGTAGGGTGAATTGCTAGTGAGAGCAAGCAAAGACCATACCTCTACATTTGGGACTCAAAGACATTGATGCTGACAGCTTACTCCTCACGGTTCCTGTTTTGGTTTACCCAGTCTGGCACCCATTGCACATGCGGATTGTTTCCAGAGGACACTAGGAGAAGTGACACGATATCTGAGTTCCTGCTGGACGGTGGCTCAGAGGGGTTTTGATCATGTCCTGATCACGTGCAGTGGAGAGGCGTGTGAGCAGAGCAGCAGAGTTCCTTTTTTTGGTGCATAAGTATTACTCATAAAATGCTCTTTTATTCATGCTGTTTGTGAGTTTTAAATTGTTGGACTCTTTTTTTGTATATTAAATGATATTATTTTACATATTGCACTAGGATCGGGTGCTCTCTTTTTTCGTATATATATATATACATATATAATATATATATATATATATATATATATATATTATATATATATATATATATATATATATATATATATATATATCAAATTAACTATAAACCATCTGTCCTGAAGATGCATCTTTATAACAAAAAGTGTTAAAAAAATGTATCTGTGCACAAAAAAGGCAAAGTTAATAGCCAGAATCTGAAATGTGAGTTATCAGTCAGGCATGCAAGCCTTACTTATGAGGCCAGAAGGTGGTAATAAGTAATTTATCAACATATTTGGCAGCTGTCCTAATGCCCATTGTGGGCACCACCATTTTGTGGAGGTGTGTGAATGAATCATTAAGAGAATACTTATATGTAGTCTCTAGATCCAGCTCCCCTCTGCACTGACAAGTGGTAGAGATGTATTTTTTAGGTATTGGAAACCTAAGCAGCTTCATAAACTGTCAGTTTAAGTGGCTAATTATTGCATTAAAACAATTATGCAAAGCTGTATCTTAAACCCTTAAGTACTCGAGAAGCATGCATGTTACAAAGCACCATATTGATCAAATACATAAATGTCATTGCTTTCAGTAGGATTTGTTTCTTAAATACATTTTGAGGCTGTTGTTTACATCGACCATATCAACAGTTTTGAGCTAGGAGGCTTTGATGAATTGCCGTTCAGTACTGGTTTTGTTCTGCTTCTGAACTATTATGCACGAATACTGTATACTGTGAAGAAGAGATCCGTGAGGTTTGTAATGCTCTCTGCACTTCAACAAATATACCTTTTTTTAACTTTCTATTAATTTTAAATACACTAACCATTTAATAAACAAATAACAAAATATAATCCTGATAAATGATTGTCGTCATGTTAAATTTGAAGCTTGAAATGACTACGGTGTCTTTTTTTTCTAAATGTCGATCTATATCGATCACTTTTTTAAAATGTGTTTTTATTAACTGTTGTAATCAAACTTGATAATATGCTATGGTGAGGGCTCTAATGATTATACGCGCACGCGCGCACCACACGTTGCTTCTTCTCATGCGCACGTTGGACTTACAGTGCACACACACAACAGCCCCTGAACTTGTCCCCGCTCAGGTTCCGCCCCCAAACACCGCACGGTTTCAATCTGGCTCTTGCTGAGTGTCACCTGGGTTCTAAGAACAGCAGCCAATGTGCTGAAGCTCCCTGGGCTCCTCCAGGCACGCCCCCTCTCCCGGTTGGCTGTTCCAGCTTTATATACCCTCTCTGTCCTGTGCTTCCTCGCTCGTCATAGTTTTTGTATGGGTGTTTCACAGTGCATGTTCTTTGATTCTCTCGGTTTTGACGCGGCTTGACAGACTTCCCCGTTTGGCTCTCGACTTCAAATTGTTCCTGTTTACGTACCTTCTGCCTCCCTGTAGAGGGAGAAAGGGGGTGGCCCGGTATTAAAGGGTTGAACCCCATATGGCCATCCCCTGACCTCACCAGAGAGACAAGGGGTTAACTGGACTGCGGTCCAGGAATGAGGTTTGCACCTTGTTGTACCTTGAAAATGTATGTTCCCCTGTTCCCATGTTCCATTATAAGCATGTATTTTAATGTTTTAAAGTGCATTTCTGTATCTCCAGTTCTGGAGGTTGCAGAGAGTTCATATTTGGCCAATATGTGGAGTCACTGTAGGCATTAAAAACTGGCAAAGGTCGACCCACTGAGCCCACCAGAATGAAACTTATTAATATGTGTAGATATTAAAGTGTATATGTATTTTATTTTGGATCTGTTCTGAAAATGCAGACGCCATTTGCTAGGCTAATAGGTCATGAAGGGCAGACGGCTGAGTAGCCTAAGCACGGCAATCAAAAAGTTAACTGCCTTGATTGTTACCCAATGTCTAGGTATTAAGTATTAATCAATCAACAAACTTTGTTACCTGAGGGCATGGGTTAGTCTGTTAGTCTGTGTGTCTCCACATTAGAGAGTGGATACAAATAATTGTTCACCAATAGGCTGTGTTCAATGTTAAGAATAGGGTTGCACAGGTATATAAACTGTGTCAACCCTACAGTTTTTAGTTGTGCTGGAGTTGTGCTTCTGATACCATCTTGAACGTCACTGGATTGCTGGAGTTGTGCTTCTGATACCATCTTGAATGTCACTGGACTGCTGGAGAATTGCTAGTGGATACTTCTCCATCCCCCAACCCTAAGTAAGTGTTACCTTCTTGTCTGTTAATTGTACTATATTGCTGTGTTCACCTTATTTAAGGAATAAATTATATTTTATTATATCTAAGCCTCGTTCAGTTTAACCTAGATGTTTGGTGTTCATTATATCTTGTCATAAGCTACTGTGACACTCCCTGCGCCCACTGCTCTCACCTCGATCCTTCCATACTTCTCCTACCCCTGATCTCAGCAACGGCAACGACCATTCTTCTGGAAAAAACGGTACCTGCAAGGTTTCACGCAATACTCCCCATCTGGCCTGGCACAATCTAATATCACAATCTGGACACATCCCTCGCTCTGTTGGTGTGTGTATTCATACCTGCCACCTCAGTTCTAGGGACAGGTCTGGTCTGCGGGCTACTCCGGCGTAACACTTACAATGGTGGGAGGAAGCATATGTTTTCCCTGAGAAATGTACAAATATACACAACACATAGATATGTGGACACGGTATATTGACGACGTGCTGATCCTATAGAGAGGCACAAAAGAAAAATTTGTAGACATTCTGAATAACAACAATTATAATTTACGACTGACTTCCAAAACAAATGGGGTTGTCTGGGAGCTCAAAAGCTGTGACCCTTAATGTTAATAATCTATGCAGAGGTAAAGTGCCAAAAGCAAGAAATGCGTAGGAGGGCTATACTCTTGCCGTTTTTTATGCAGTTGAAATAAATTCATTTTTTTATTTGCCACATGACCTGGTTTTGTTGCTGTGCACCACACAACACTTTTTTTCAATTCCTGGACTTCAGAAACAAGTATGAATAAAATTGTGTTTCTTGATATTCAAATCTTAAAGAATGCAGAGGGATTATTACAAATCACAGTACACAGGAAACCTAGTATACTTCCACTAACAATATATAATTAGCCAGCAGCCATCATCCCAAACCCCAGTAACTAGAAAAAGTGGAGAGTGATCTCCTGAGTTCCAATGCTACAAATCATATATTAAACAAATGTAATCACTGTCCAGGAATAACTAGGAAAAGTCTCAATGCAGGTATAGGATAATGAATGTTTAAAGAAATGATGACATCCGAAGTGGCTGTAGAGGTATAAGCACACCAGTCGGGGGTTAAAAAGCAAATGTGGACCAGAGGTACAGAGTAATGAGACCGCAGCCCCACTAACTGAAACTCTATAATAGTCCCGATAATGCTAACCTGACCCGACCGGTAACCCTGCCACCTTGTCAGCCGTGATATGCAGTGAAGCAAAATCCCATCCAACCTGTATATGGCACGGGGATTCACAGCTGTTTGGATACCGGAGAAACGAGGCGCTCCTACTGAAACTGCAGACGGAAAGCCACGACTGCTCCGCTGTCTGGAGTGTAAGCCAAGCCCTCAGCTCACCGATGTGGATGACGTGGGAGCTGCGTCACAGGAATCACAGAGAGACTTTGATTCAAAGAACTGGTTTGAAATCTACAATATCCAATAAAACATCCTTTAATACCACACAAAGTCCATTCTTTGTAACAACTTACAGTGCCCAATCACAATTAATTTCTAAGATAATATCTAAACATTGGCACACTCTTCTCCTCGACGAGGACATTGGTCCCTCATTGTCTAGTGGCCCTAGATTTACCTTCCGCAAGGCTAAAACTTTGGCCTCTCACCTTTCTCCCAGTTTATTTGATTCTGGCTTACGAACTCCTACTATTAGTGCTATACCTAAAGGTTTTTATAACTGTGTGAATTGCTCTATGTGTCAATATGCATTACCTGCAAAATCTATAACTTACTCTAATGGTCTAAAAAAGTTTAATATTAAGAATTTTCTAAATTGCAACACATCTTTTTTTGTGTATGTTCTTTCATGTGCATGGGGCCACAGAAACTATTAGACCTCTTAGGTTGCGCATAGCTGAACATACTCGTTTGATCAAGAGAAAAGATTTGGTCCATCCAGTATCCAGACATTTCTCACAGTGCCCTAGGGGGGGATATTGGTAACTTCTCCTTTTCAGCCATTGAACATGTACCCCATCACCCCAGGGGAGGCAATAGGGAGAATCGATTAAATCAGAAAGAAATGAATTGGATTTATACTCTCAATACTCTCCATCCCCTTGGAATGAACTCTGATTGGGAGTTGAAACATTTCCTCTAGTTATAAGGACATGGAGAGTATTGTACCGTTGTATTACTGTAATTTGTATAAATTAATTTCACATTCTGTATTCTTATGATGTGTTTACAGAATAAGTTTATTACATGGTATATTCTAATGATTTCAAGAACAATTATATGTCTTTATTTACAATTCATTATTGATTGCTCTCTTCCATGATTGTTTTCTTCCATGATTTTCTTTTCTTATATACAATTTTTATCATTGTGCCTGACATCATGTTCTTTGTTTTTAATTTTTTCTTTTGTCTGTCTATTATATGGTTAATTATAATATATGTGTTGTTTGTTCTATTCCAGACATGTTAGAGTTAATATGTTCCAATCCATGTGTTCATTGTTATCTGCTGTGTCTGATTTGGAGTTGTCCAATCAGATTTGACTTACATCTATATTAGACATGTCTGCTTTCTGAACCATGTACTCTTTGATAAAGTCCCATGTAGGGATGAAACGCGTCAGATTGGTTTTACCATGATGTCCAGCCTTTTTTTGCAATAAAGAATATTTTTATTTTACAAGCTTGTAGTGGTACTAGGAGTAGTGACCATTCGTTCCTTTTTCATATCATCCCAAACCCCTAGTACAAGAGATACCGATGGGGCAGTTCCATAGAGTAAAACAGAACTGCTCCACAAAAGAAGAATTCAAAATACAAAGTAACATTATGAAGCAACATTCCTAAATAGGAGATATAGTAGAAATTGCATAGCAAAAGACATCAAAGGAGCTCATAAAACAGACAGAAACTCACTACTATATGGAGACAAAACAAGTACCAACAATAAAAATCCCATAAGGGTGTCACAGTTGTGCTCGCCACAAACCAGATTCGGACCGCGTGACTGAGGTGGGGTTATATAAGCACTGACCCTGGACCGCGCAGGCTGATCTGGAATGCGAAATCCATAGTCAAACGAGCCAGGGTCGGTACTGGAGAGAGCAGCGTAGTGAGTGGACGAGCCAGGGTCAGGATTGGAGACATCAGGGTAAACGTTATCCAAGCAGAGTTTCGGCATCAGGAAGTCAACTAGGTCCCGCTCCAGCGTAATAGCTGCAGGACGGGTTTCTGCGCAAGTGGCGACCATGGCCCATGGTACCGGTCTCAGGAAGAGAAGGCTGACCAGAGTGGGCACACCGCCAGACAGCACTGGTAAACCAATGCTTCAGCGCAGGAGTCCAGAACGGGCCTCTGCGAGAAGAGAGAGCAGCAGACCTCAGGACTCGGAAGGCAGGCCTCTGCTATGGGAAAGGCAGCAGACCACTTGGAACGTGGGGCTGAAGGATATGCTGGGAAACCAATGCTTCAGCACAGCAACCAGGACAGGAACCAGGAACATGAACTAGGAACATGGAAACAGGAACAAGGTGGCCAAACAGGTAGCATGTGGCAAACACAGTAAACATCCAAGAAGGATTATGCTCGGCAGAGAGGGATTGTGGGAATGCAGTCTTTAAAGGCCAGCGGGCCAATCCCCGGAGGAGGGTGTGAGGGCACTGCTCCAATGACTGAGTACAAGGCTAGGTTGCAGTGATAGCCCACACAGCTCCTGTTGATTGCAAAGAGGGAATTAGTGAGAACAACAGCACCCTGCAAGGCTGCGAGAAAAGCCAGGAGTGGATTCCTGACAGTACCCCCCCTTCAGATGAGACCTCCGGGCGAACATGACCACTCATAGAGTTGGGGGACCTGGAATTGTTCCTGAACTGTCCAGGATTGGGGGTAGAGTCATGGTCCAGAGACTCGTGGGCACTCCTATGCGTACCCCCACCCCCGGTGAGAACTGCGGTCAGACAGGGCCATCCATGGACTCGGGGACATTAAGTGGTTCCTAAAGTGCTTTAGGCGGGAAGGGAATCCGTAAACGAGCAGTTCATTGGCGAGTACTGTTCTAGGATATGAGAGTGGTGGCACAGACATTTTTGGTACGGGGCTCTCCATGCGAAATGACTTGTAAATCCAGAGCTGTGGAGAAGGATGCGTTTCCAGAATAGAAATGGCAGAGGGACCCCAGCTGGGTGCCCTATCCCTAGTAATCGTACCAGAGTGCGGGCCAAGAGGCACCGATAATTGATCGGGTATAAAAGGGAGACCCTCCGGACAGGCAAAGTTTTTGCTGACATCTGAACATAGAAATTTGAGAGGGTCTTCTCCTCCAGAGGTTTTCCGGGTAGTGGTCAGTGAGGGTATAGGGTGGGTGGGTGCATTGCCAGTTTTTTGTATAGTAGATGACAAGACGAACAGTAAACCAGGCTTAGGGGCCGAAATCTTGGGGTGCGAACTGAGTATTTCCAACACAGAGGAAAGAGGCACAACAGAAGGTACCGAGAGAGATAACCATGGGTTCGCTGAGGCAGAGAAGCAATCAGTAGTGGAGCTCCCAAATACTGTAGAACGCTCAGAGAGAGACAGTATAGTCTGTGATCTCCACTTCCCAGAGTCCAAGCCAGAGACAATAGGGAGAGAAACCCCCATAGTTAAAGTCATACTGAGGTACTTCAGGGACCACCGAATGGTCAGTGAAAAGAAACTGCTCTCCCGCACTGGGGATTTGGAGCGCGGCAAGGGTTACTTCAGATATGGCATCAGAGTCCGGGGAAGGTATGCTGGTCCTTGCAGAGATTAGAACAACCGCATGGGGCGGACTACGTGCTGCAATGAAATCCAAGGGCATCGTACTTGTCATAGGAGTGGGAGTAGGAATAGGCTCTGAGGATTTAATATCTGGAACTTGATAATCAGGCAGCGCAGGGGCAGCGGGGGGAGGGGAGCTAGCATCTAGAGCTGAAGTCTGTACTTCAGTAACAGGAACCCGAGAGACTTCAAGAGCAGCAGCGAGTAGAGGAATAGAATCCGGAGCTGGAGGCTCAGAATCTATAACAGGAACATCTAGCCCTGCAGGGGCACTGGTAGGAGGAGAACTAGCGTCTGGAGCTGGTGCCTGGGAATCAGGGACGGGTAGTGGGGGAGGAATGATGGGAGTTAGAGAGACAATAAGCGGTAAGTTGGAACCGGGGAAACTCCTAATAGCAGAAACCTTAGAAGAAAAAAGAGTTTTATCCAAAACTACAAGGGCCCTAACAACAGGGATACTTGTCATGACAAAATCAGAAATAGGTATATTTACTAGTGCGAAAATTCTGATAATGAAACTACTAGTCAGTGATGTGGGTGTCTGGGTTTCACTAGTGAGAAAATCAGATACAGTGGTAAGTGACTTAGAAGCAATCACGAACGTTCTAGGTCTGCTGGACATGTGTGAGAAGGTACCCTTTAACACAGGAGTTTTAATCTTAGCCCTGAATAACCCAACGGTTGCTGGAGCACATTTATATGCATTGCTAAAGGACTGAGGTTTAGCAAGGGAAGGAAGACAAAATAGCTCAGTCTTAAACAACTGAATTTGTAATGTAGGCAGGGTGGTCTCTGACTGTACTAAGGGGGTGATGACAGCTACCCTGATCTCTGGAGGTGTTGCTTGGGAAGGAGTGTCTGGGAAATCAGAAAAGATTACAGATTCCATGACAAGGGGACTATGCGCTGAAGCAGGGATCTCAGCTCTCTGAGTGACAGACTGGATCAGCGAAATACTTGGGAGTGGGGATTCTGCGAACAGGCTTAGGGAAAAACCTGGTTCCTGAATACATTTAACTGGAATCAGTATGTTAGCAGAAGTTTCAGGGGGCAAGGCAGCAGAAACTTGAGCTGAAGCAGGGGGATTATAGCAAAGAATATCCAAGGACTCCGCAAATTTAGGGAAGTCATTCAGTGCAACCTCTGCTGTCAGACTTGGGGATTCATTCTCTGATGCTAGAAAGGACGCATTAGCCTGGGGGCAGCAAGGATTTACAGGGGTTAATGCAGATAGTACCTGAGAGTCAAAAAGAGGGAGATTTGCCTCTGAAATTGAGGACACAAGGAATTCCTCCTCTGAAGCCAAGGACTTGTACTTGGCTGGCGAACTACAGGGAATTACCAAAGGGGGCTCATAGGACTGACCCACAGGGGTTAATACAGGAAAAACCTCAAGGGTTAAGTCAGGCTGTGCCTGAGAATCAGAAAAAGAGAAGCTATCCTCCAAAAGTGGGGTCATAGGGGGTTCAGCCTCTGGCCCTAAGGACCTAACATTAGTCTGCGGAATACAAGGGTTAACAATGGGGACCTCACAGAGCAGACTAGCAGGGGTTAAAACAGAAATAACCTCGGGAACAGAGCTTAGAAATTCTGAGTTAGAAAGAGAGGGCAAACAGTGTTCATTCTCTGGTGCTAGGAGAGACTCACTGACCTGGGGAATGCAGGGATTTACAGTGGGGAACACATAGGCCTGATTAGCAGGGGTTAAGACAGGAATAACCTCAAGGGCAGGAGTTAGGGATTCCGAGTTAGAAATTGAGGGTAGAAGGGGTTCATTCTCAGACACTAGAGCCATAGCTTTGGCTTGGGAAATACACGTATACTCCACGGGAACTTCACAGGGCTGATTGGCAGGGTTTAACACAGACATATCCTTGGGGTCTAAGTAACGGGAGGTGCAATCAGGGCTAGAGACCGTGGCAGCTTCTACCTTAAGGGGTAGTTATAGTGGGACAGTTTGGTCTTTTTTTGGAGAGGGAGGTACCCCCACAGGTTTACCCCCACAGGTTCAGTACAGGGGAACTGCCAAGCAGCAGCGTAGCTGGTGAGGATGGGGTCCTGTTCTTTTATGCAAATGTCCAATGTTAAGGAAAGTACATGGAGCGTATTTTGAGCCTGAGCCAACATGTACTATGTGAATGTCCAATGAAAAGGCCAGGGCATAGAGTGCCTCTTGAGCGTCGGCCAGTTCCATAGGGTACACGGTATCCCAGGTTAAAGGGGAACCAGGGGAGCGAACACAAGCGGCCAGAGACTGTTTTAAGTCCTTGAGGCAGTAAGCCTTAATAATGAGATCATTACGGCATTGTCTTTGCACAGGGGGTAAACCTTCATACATAAACTGATCTTCACTCAGGGGTAGTATTTCGCACAGATACTGGTTTTCAAACTGGGACTGGTCCGCAGGCCGGGACAGGATTTCAGATAGAAACATACCAACCCTCACCACAGGGCGGTCCGAGTTTGTGAGGCCGAGCATACTGTCACAGTTGTGCTCGCCACAAACAGGGTTGGACCGCGTGGCTGAGGTGGGGTTATATAAGCATCGACCTTAGACCGCGCAGGCTGATCCGGAATGCGAAATCCATAGTCAAACGAGCCAGGGTCAGGACTGGAGAGTGCAGCGTAGTCAGTGGATGAGCCAGGGTCAGGATAGGAGACATCAGGGTAAACGCTATCCAAGCGGAGTTTCGGCATCAGGAAGTCAACTAGGTCCCGCTTCAGCGTAATAGCTGCAGGGCGGGAGGGGGTTCTGCGCGAGTGGCGACCATGGCCTATGGTACCGGTCTCAGGAAGGAGAAGGCTGATCAGAGTGGCACACCGCCAGGCAGCACTGGTAAACCAATGCTTCAGCGCAGGAGTGCAGAACAGGCCTCTGTGAGAAGAGAGAGCAGCAGACCTCAGGACTCGGAAGGCAGCGTTGCATGTACTCAGCATGTACTGGAACTTTACTCGGCAACTTCCAGCTTACAGGGCTGTCCTTTTAAAGGAAGTTACCAAGAGCAATAATGGACAATTCTGCTACAGAGGGTGAGCAAGAACGGATTTTGCCAAACCTCATAGAGTAACTACAAGTTTAGGTATGAGTTAAGTAACATAACGTTAAGTTGCTGCGGTAATCTGAGTGGCTTCAGTGGATATGTGGTGTTCTAATAACACCTCGTGTGCATATAATTTATATGCCATTATCATGTATTTCCGTTATACACTAGTTACAGGAGAAAACATGGCTTGACGGAATGCTATTGTGCTTTGGAAATACACTTTTAGTCTTAATGTATTGTTAACTTAACCTCACTTTAACTAACTTAACGGAGATTGTGGATTGGGCCTAAGGGGAATGGAATAAAATATAGAAAATTGCTAATAATTTATTACTAATTTAGTTGATTGTAAAGAACATAGTGAGTAATGGCTTAGGACAGGAGCACAGCTAGGCTATGTAAAAATAAAGCATGCAAAAAAAAATTGACCAGGACAGAGAAATTAAAAAATTCCATTTCATTTTTCTGTGTTAAAACAATAAATAACATTTCTTTTATCTGTCTAATGATGGACATTTTTCCTTTCCTGTACTAAAAAAACTTCATTTCCAGGAGCAAAAAAATCTTTACTATGTAATTTATACAGTCAGTTCTTTCTAGGTGCTAATTAAATCCAGCACTGCATATGTATGTCACTTCTTTCTTGTTTTCAACTCCAGAGATCATGCTCGCCTTAGAAGTCAAAACATGTCAGCTGAACATCAGAACATCGCCATTACAGCATAAAAGTATTTACATATTTTTCTGTGTGGCGTGAACTGAAAAGGCAGCAGCCATCCTACCCAATAAATACATACTTCAATAGTAATTATCTTGCCTTGGCCTTCACCACAAGCGTTCAAGCACTGCATATGAGTATGAAACATTTCAGGGATTATATTTAAGAGGTTAAACCAGGACAGGATAACACATCTGAAAAGGTCACACTTGGGAGGATCAAAGGCTGCAAATGGGCTTTATGATGGTAAGTTGACATTAAGAGAATGTGTTTCATGTTGCATCTCTTTGCATCTCTGTAAGAAGGTGATTTGAATTGACTTTGCTTTGCCTTCATCAGTGAGCAGGGAGCAGGCAATAGTTATTGGAGCATGACCTTGGAGCCTTTGAGAAATCACCCATTCCCCGTTACCTCCCCAAACATATCCCTCAAAAAAACGCAACGTGGCCGAGGTAAAATTGGGCTGCAGCCTTAACGATAAACAACAATTTATTTAAACCAAATGTAAACAGAAACTGACCCCCACCCGGCCAGCGTGTCTTAAAGCAGATATCCGGCACCATGGCGCCCAACCATGGCCAGCATCCGCAGCCAGCTTCCACCAGCACACTGACCTGCAACACACAAAGACCACTAAGGGTAAACCACTAGTACCTACCACTCAGCAAATATGGCTACTTTTCTTCACTCATACAAACTCTGTCCTCTAACCTTCAACGCCTATTCACCACCTTTAACTCCCTTCTCTACACAACTACACGTGCACCTCATGGCCCCAGACCTTGTCATCTACTTCACAGACAAGATTAAGTGAAGCAATCAGAGTGTACATCTCTTCATGTAAAGCTCCACACGCAACACCTACATCCCCTCGCACACCTGCAGTAAATTCACCCTCAGCTCATTCTCATATGTGAGTGAGGATGAGATCTCTATGCTCCCCTCATCATCTCGCCCTACCACCGGTCCCCTTGATCTTATTCCCTCATATTGTATCTCCTCTGCACTCTCACTGGCTCACTAAGCCCTACTCTAACTCACCTTTTTAACCTCTCCCTCACCTCTAGCATATTCCCATCTTATTTTCTATATACACTCATCAAGTCTATTCTAAAGAAAGAAACCCTCTCTTGACCAAACCTTCCTCTCTAACTACCAACCTATCTCTCTTCTCATCTTTACTTCCAAGCTACTTGAGCAACTTGATAACTATCGCCTGACTCACTTTCTCCAACTCACTGCTTGACTCTTTGCAATCTGGTTTTTGTCCTCTACATATGAGGATCTCCAACATGGATGCCTTCAGACATTCCCTGCTTCTACCAAGATGGCCACCTAGTAGGATTAACTCTTTTTAATCTTCATCAATGATCTACCTACAGCTTGTAAGGCATGCACGTGTATGCAGATAAAACAATCATATATGCACACAGCCTTAGCCTCCCTGACCTTGGACACGTACTTCAATCTGATTTTTCAAGACTTGAAAACTGGATTTCCAAAAACAAACTGTTTTTAAACACTGATAAGACTGTAAAAATGGTATTTGGTACCAAGGCTACATTTCTAAAATACCAATGATGGAGTTACAAATCAGAACCAACTCTAATACCATCCTAGGCCCTATCACTAGTATTAAATATCTGGTCATATGGTTTGACTCCCATTTATCATTTGGGTTGCATATTGATACCCTGACATTCAAAACCTATACCAAACTAGCTGTACTTTATAGGAACAAATCCTCCCTAAGTCAGCTGATCAGAAAGCACATTGCACAGCAGATGCTATTGCCAAGTATAGATTATGGGGACATAGTATATGGTAGAGCACCCCAAACTCACCCTAGCAAACTAGACACCCTCTACAACTCAATATGCCACTTTGTCCTCCACTGTAACTACAACACACATCACTGCGAAGTGCTCCAAAAACTAGATTGGTGATCACTTGAGTCTAGGTGCAAAGTTAATTTTTCCTGTCTTGCCTTCAAATACTTTCTGAGCAAGCTACCTACCTATCTGAACAAGCTCATCAGCCCTACCACATGCAGCACTTATCACCTGAGATCTGACACCAAAGACTGTTCATGGTCCCAAGGTTCAACAAAGAATTCGGCTGCTCCTCCTTCTCTTATCGTGCACCTCACAACTGGAACAATCTATCTGAGACATTCAAAGCCGCCACCAGTCTAAGTTCTTTAAAAATATAATTGTCTCACATTTTAATCTGGTCTGTAACTGTTACATAAGCCTCTATCATATATTATCTTTAACTATTCTTGCAATGTCTTTAAATATAACGTATAACCCTGTTCATCTAATGTAACCATGTGTTGTCATCATAACACTATGCCCAGGACATACTTGAAAAATGTACTAGTTCCTGCTAAAATATTTTTATAAATAAATAAATCTAAATCCATTCCACGGATTGTCTTTATTTAGAATCCGTCATTGTAATTTAAGAAAATAATACGACGGATTAATCTGTCGTAAAAAAACGCTGGCGGATTAATCCATCGTTAAAATTAGAACATTAAATACATTAGAACACTACATGTTGTAATAAAAAAATTAACATTGTCTACAGTGAGCAATTTATTTTTCTGTCGTCAAATAAATGCTATGCACATTCCTACATTGAGCTACTGAAGGAAACACATGACTATTAATTAATTAGAGTACGTGTGCTAGACAGGGAATGTGTGTCAATCATGCTGTATTTTGCCTAGTTTCACTGCTACACAAAGTTTAAACCATTATTCCCGCCACATAACCAACCTTTATTACTTTGGGACCAGGAGGGAAAGTGGGAGCTAGCGACCGCTCTATTACATCATAATTTTTTAAATAAAACATCAAGACTCTGAGCTGTATGGGTCTTTTTTTTTATCAAGACAATGCATAGAGGAGGGCCCCGGGTATACGGCGGCTCCATTCCAGAGGCCCGCCGTATAGTGAAAATTAGCGCAAAGCGGATCCGGCGATTTTCAGTTCTGTGTATGCGCAAACCGGCATTTTCGACGTTCTGTGCATGTGCGACTTATGCTCTGCGTGCGCAAACTACGGTATGCGTGCGCAATAGGCGGTCTGCGCATGCGCGCTGGGCGCACCCGCCCGTTCTGCGCATGCGCGACTTCGGAATCAACATGGCGGCCCCCTTCTCGGTGCCACCGTATCAGCGGAACGCCGAAAAGCGGAGCGCCGAGAAGCGGGGCCCTGCTGTACATACAATTTCATGTCTATTAAACGTCTTGCTGATGCAGCCACTGAATGTCTTTTTTTACATACAACATGAATGTTAAGTAATTGGTGGGTGGCTGTAAGATGACAATTTTCAATTCTGACAGAGATGTTAGGGATGGTGTAGCACTGCCTGCCTGGCACAGCACAGACAACACTTAAGAGGCTAGCTTGTTTGAGACACGACTACTACTAGATGTTCAACATTCAAGTTGGGCTAATATGTGATGCCAAAATTGCTTGTTTTGGCAATTAGATAATGATGTGGATAATGGTATGATGTTTCATGAATCATCATATGACAGAGGGTAAGATCACGTAAATAATTGCAGGTTAGACAAGGAGATAATAAACCATGAATAATGTGGGGCCAGCAGCCGCCCAGACGCAGTAATTTCAGCTCCAATAGTGTTTATTAAAACCAGGCTGTAATTAGATGCTCTGACTTAGGTCGGCCATCCCCGGGCATTGCCCAAAAGTCATATTGCTGGTCAGCATTTCAAGAAATGCACATTTTCATATACATGGTGGGGGCACGGCCATGACATCACGCGGCTGATTCGCCCTCATCGGCTGAACTGCTGCAGTCACGTCGCCAGTGCTCCATTGCCACTTGCAACATGTGGCCGCACATAGCTCATTGTGCCCGGGTGCGCAGGCAGCTACTGGGGTCGCCATATAGAGGGCAGTACCTTGTGTGCACCACACATGGTGTCACTGTTGCAGCCGCGATCACTGGGGACCTAGCCTTAGGTGGATGACGGTGGCAGGACTGACTCCATACCGGATCCACAGATCACAAGTTACGGTTTTGGTTCAAATTATTAATCCGTTGCACGGATTGTCAGTGATAGAAATTAATTTTTCAGAAAAGGCAGTATGCCCTTTTTGAGACTGATCCGCTGAAATCCGTGGGCCAAAGGAGCCGGCTAATTCAAGGCGGATCCAAATCCACAAAACAAAATTCATCCATTTCTAATCCCCACCCTAAAACCTTAATAGGATCAGCTGTTGGCCTTTACCAAACTCCAACCTGAGGTTTACTCCATCCCACAATGAGCAGCCATTTTACTTTGTGTTTCAACATAATAAAAATATATTTATAATTTGTGTTTAATTTCAAGTAATCATTTATATGCAATACGTAAAACTAAAATTAAAATTAATGTCTTACAACATTTTAGGGGTGTGAGTTTTTCACATACTGCATTTCTCATACATATTGCAGTGTGGAGCTGGGATTTCAAAGCATGCGTTTCTTAAAAAAATTCTGAAACCTATTTCAAGAACCAGAATAATATCACAAATCTAAAGATTTTCTTATGATGCAGTGTACTGGTACTTTAGTGAATGTCGTGTTTACCTGGGAAAGGACTGCATCGTTCCCCTTCAGTGACTGTGTAGATTTTCACTGGATTTAGCACTATTTAGTACAGTAGGTGATGTATTTTCTTGATCTTACTCTTTTTAATTCTCCTTATGTATCTAGCCTATGTATTTCCAAACTTAAACAGTCTGAGCCAGATTGTTTATGCTACCCTATCAGTGTGCATTGTGAGCAGGACATATACATGCTGATATCAGAAAGGAAAATCTTCAGTCTGCAGCACAGCCACATAAAACTCAGATACAAATTGTGCCAAGATTAAAATCTTAATTTCAGTCCCTGCCAGAACGAAGAAATATTTTGGCCCAATATATTAGCCCCCCCTCCAACCCCCAAGAGGGGGCATCCTCTGTATAAAGACAAAATAAAATGAATGTCACAAACTGTGATTGTTGGTTGTGGGGTCGTGCCTGGGAGACTTTGATAAATAGACCGGTACCACATTGTTTTGTACCAATTACCAATGGAAGGAAAAACAATTACTAATCTCCTGCAAATCCTCAACCTACAGGTTAGCAGAGTCTGTGAACAGGAAACCTTTAATTCTAAACTGCCATATTGTATCTTGAATTCCTGTTTAGTCCTCTTCAGACATATATGCAGTTACGTCTGCACCAGTTAAAGAGATTATTAACTCCCACATTACCCTTTATTGTTAATTGTGCTAATATCTTTAGGATACATAAGATATGTATGTTTGTGTCTGTAATTGCATGGAGTAACTATTATGTTCAATTTGCCTTTTTAGTGATGCTGTATCTTTACTTCTGACAAAACCCTTTCTCTGAAGTGAAGTTTACCTCCTTTACATCCATTTGTGTGTCTTGTGGCTTCCTTTCCACTTCTTGATACATTTTATATGTGTAACGGTGTTCCCCCCCCCCCAATCGCAGATAAGGGCCATTACAGGGTGTGTGTGGTGCATACCTGCTGGTAACAAGAGGGCCGAGTCGTCCGCGATGACTTTGGGACACAGGAGCAGGCTTCTGGGGTCCATACCCCACATAATAATTAGCAGTGCAATGCCTCCATCTGCCATTGGCTCCAGGAATATGGAGATGATCTCCCACGGTAGAACTTGTACCTCTCCCCCCAGTTAGATCACACACCAGGCTGAAGGTATACTGCAAACAGGAATGGTTTATTACTACACACTTTGCAGTAACACAACAGCTACACAGCAGTTTTCTGCCGGATGCAGTGTCCTTAGATCAGCTCTCACAGGAGCTGGTCCCTGGACCGTCACTACCAGCCAAGGGTACCTGAAGCCTCATAGCTCTTACCCACCTACCTAGCGGAGGCAGAGGTATTGGTCCACACTCACACCTCCCCGCAGGGAAGAGCACATAGGTAGGTCCCAATCTCAGGCTCCCTGACGTGTGACCTTCATCCCTCAAGTGGGAAGGAACAACCCTAACTTTAGGGCGGTCCTGCCCTTAAATAAAGCCAGGCGGCAGACACCCCGTTGTCAAAGTTACAACCATGTCACTCAAGTGCAGCACCAAAGGTGAAGGGGAAAACCCCATGATGACTACTGGCAAGCCTGTTGTACCAGGACTTACTGCCAGGAGAAGGGCAGATTAGTAGTCATGGGTGACCCTGCTACATATGGACAACATGGAAGTTCTTTCTTGTTGTACATGCTTTCCTATCCATACCATAAGTCTGTTTATTTTTAGATCTGGGCTTCTATGAAGAAAAGATGCTGTATTCTGAAAAATACATATCAGTGGTCGAGGTGTAATTTACTAGGGGGTATGCAGGGCCATTACTGTGTCTGTAAAAATCCCAAGTGCTGGGTACTGTGCACTACACTTTAATTGTGCAGCGCTTTGAGTCCCATTGGGAGAAAAGTGCTATATGAAATAAATGTAACGGCTGGACCCCCCTTGTCAGACCCACCCAATCTCACATTGGCCCGTGTGGTCTAACCGATCCCCATTACGTGATCGTGTATGGTGGTGCACCTGCAAGTAACAGGACTCCTGAGTCTCCCGCTTGATGGTATTAGGGGATGTCATCAGGACAGGTAGCTGAGGTAGTGGGTGCGAGTCCTACTTACATCATGTGCAGCGCCTCCACCTCATCAGGATCTATGCTTCCGCAGGGAGATGGTCCTGTTGAGGAACTCCTTCTCGATGGTGACTGCTACTGTAGAGTAATCTCACACTCTCACAGTGGGGTTTTCATTAACAAGGCCATCTTTATTGTAGTTTGGGATGTAGCAGACTGCCCCATGCAGCTGCCGGCTCTAGCCGCACATCTCTTCTTGCTGTCCCTTTGCCAGGTACGCCCTCCCGTATTGAAGTGGGATTCCCTCTTCTCCTAGGGAGATCACCCCTGTGCCAGGTCCCTGGACACAGAGTGGCTTAGACAGACTTGATTGGTCAACCTGGACCGCTAGTTACTGCACTAGGGTCACAAAGTGTTCCTACAATCCCTTATGCAGGAGCATACACTTTACCAGCTACTTCACACAACTGCTGGTCAACACCACACTAACTGACAGTGTTGTGCCTTATATACTTCAGGAGGCAGGCGCATCTCTGATGTCACTATCCAGGGACTCAGAGCATACAGCCACTCCCCTCCATACATAGGGCACCTCACCAGGGTGTGAGGGAAAACCTCCATAACTACTGCTGGCATACCTGTACTTATCAGGACTTACTGCCAACAGAGAGGAAAGTAGTATACCATTATTATGCATGGCTATATAAAGCTATCATTACTTTTATATTTAAATATCTAGAGTGCCACTACTTTTATATTTAAAGACTTACGCTGTACAGCACCACTATTTTTATATTTACAGGTACAGGCTACTTACATTTTTATTAAAAAGGGATATATTTTACAAAGACTAACCCCATTTCTGCTTCAGGGGCATAAATATTGTATAATTCTTTCTAAAATATGTTCCTCTAAAGTAGGCTCCAAAGATTTATCACACTACCACTCATTTGTAAAGCCTCTGTGACCTCTGATGTACATCACCAAGAACTGTGTCTCTGGGGTTACAACTTTCAATTTTTTTTCAAAAGATGAAGTGTTCCCTATGGCAAATGTGACTAACTATGTACTGTAATAATAATATGATTCTGGAAAAGTAATTAATTGTAAAGCCAAGTTTAGACATACAGCTCAATACAGAACACTCCAAAAACGACTACATGAGCATGTCTGTGAATATGAATCCTGCATCTCACCTGGCATAGAAGTAAATGATCTTAGAATGTAGTCCAGTAAAGAACCTGGGTTACTCTGTGTGTTTAATATTGACTCCAATGTATAGATATATTTTTCTATTCTGTTTAATAAGTGCTTGAAATCCACCTCTCACAATTTCACTCCATGTGAGAACTTCTGAGTTTCTCTCACTAGTCTATTTAACAGCCACTAAGGGTGATGTATCGAGGTCAGGGGATTGCAAGGTTGGAAACGGCTCCTGCTACAGAATGCTCTGCCCTCCAGGGTCCTCACTATCAGTACTGTCTAGTCTCAGATACCCCCACTGCTGCCTGCAACAGTATTGGGCCACTGGCGGTGTGGGGGGCAGAAGCTAGCTACACACAAACAGTGGGGTCGGACTGGCTTGCCAAGTCCAGCATACAATCTTCTCTGTGTTCGCATTGTTGCAGGTCGCACCGCAGAATGCACAGTTAGGGAGAAGGAATTCTTCTGTGCATCACTATTTCAATTTGTATTTGTCTAATGCTTTATTACCAACTGCCTTCTACATTAAAAAGTAAGTGAAAATGAAATCAGAATTAGTGTCTGGTGATACTGGTGAGGTGACACAGTATGTGATTTGTTTTGTGAAGATGTTGTCTAAATTTATATCTTCAAATATACTGTATTTAGCCTTCCAGTCCTACACTCATTTTAGTATTCCTGACTAGTCTGTGTCTATACTCACTAATGTGTAAATAAAGTATTTAACTTATTTAAAATTATCATATGGACTCATAGATACGTTTTTGTTTTTATTTCTTCATACTGTACACACTCATAAGACTCTATCCTTCCATTTCACTCATAATACTGCAGTATATGGTTCTACCAATCTCTGTGTGAAGAAGTACTGTATGTTTATTATAATATTGATGGGCAGAGATACAGCCTATCTATATTTTTGGACCTATGCAGAGTACCCCGGTCCACCTGCATTCCACAAAATGGACATTGTATACTAAGAACTTAAAAATAGGAAGCTACGTCTAGAGATATTTAAACTGGATTAGTAGTCACTATACTAAGCCAGGGACTGGAAGCAAATTTGGTCACTTCTATTTCATCCAGATAAGGAGAATGAGCTAGAAAGTTGTCTTTTGAGTAACCATTAACTAATTCCTTTATTTTTTTTGGCTGGGCTATTTTTCCCCCATCGATTTAACCTTAAAACTTTGGTTGCCCCAGGATGTAATCACTACATGATGGGGACTGACACTCTGGGGCCCAGTGACATAGTGACTAAGGGCTCTATGCAGTAAGCGCCGAAAAAGTGCAATCGCCAAGGGTTGCCGATAGGCCTTATTTTGGCGATTTGCCCTCGCAGTATTCAGTAAGGGCCGAATCCATGCCGATCCCTGCCGAATCACTGCGAAAACAAAACTGCCGATGAGCCTGTGCCGAAACAGCCTGGCTCCCGATAACCTGCCGATAGGCCTTTTCTGCCGATACGTGTTTGCAGCAGAGAGAGACCAGCCGCGCTCTCAGCGCAAACATCGACAAATGATAAATTATTTATAAACAACTTTCACTCCTAGTGTACATGTGCAGGGGGTCTCCAGAGCTGAACCGCATTGGTTTTAGGTCCGGGGACCCCCTGCTTCCCGAGATACAGGCCCCTTTATGAGGTGTCGGTATCCCTCTGCATTTAAATGTCCCGATCACGTGACCGCGGAATGTAAACAAAGCATAGGGATACCGGCACCCCCTAAAGGGGCCTGTATCTCGGGAAGCAGGGGGTCCCCGGACCTAAAACCAAAGCGGTTCAGCTCTGGAGACCCTCTGAACATCTACACTATGAGTAAAACACACATATAAATAAACACTTGTTCCTTACCTTTGCGGCTATGTGCTACGGTAACGAAGCAGCATGAATGTATTTTTAATAATAGTGTACTGTGAGCAGGGGGTCCCCTGAGCTGAACCGCGTTGCTTTATGGACCAGGGACCCATGCTTCCCAAGTTACAGGCCCCGGTATGTGTCATCGGGTGGCAGTGTCGCCGCCATCTTTATAGCGTCCCATTCGCGCCGTGTCCGCTATAAATATGGCGGCGACACTGTAACCGATGCCCCAAACCGGGGCCTGTAACTCGGGAAGCAGGGGGTCTCTGAGCCACAAATCAATGCGGTTCAGCTCAGGGGACCCCCTGCTTCCGCACAATATTATTAATATACATAAATGCTGCTTCATTACCATAGCATATAGCTGCTAAGGCAATGAAGGGGTTAAGGCAGAATAGCATGTTTATTGAGGACATTTGGCCCAATAAACATTGCAATAAACAACATACACCCCCTGTGTATTTAAAATACATAAACAACAATAAATACATTAAATACATATAGCACTCACCCATTTCCGGCTGCCATGATGAAGGCCATCCTCATCTTCATCCTGCCCATGCCCCCTCCGCTGCTGCAAAACAGACACAAGAATGAAAACATCCAGTGTAATGTCCCCTAACCCCTTAATCACCATAGCGGTTATTAACCGCTACAGTCATTAAGGGGTTAACCCACCCTCACCCACCACTCGGGATGCCTACATACCCTCCCACACTAACCCCCCACCCCGTGAGGCCTAACCACCCTCACCCACTACCCACAAGGGAGGCCTACCCACATACTGTTGGGGCCAACCCACCCCCCTCCCACCCCCAGTACCCACAATAAAATCAATACACAGCCCCACATCATTCTATTTGTTAAATACATTACCCACCCCCTGTGCCCCCCCATAAATACATGATTTATCCTTTTACATACCGGGTTCATACCCCAGCCCCACGCGAGTCCCCTGCGGGCTGGCGGGCACCTGACAGACCTACAGGGTACCAGCAGCTCATTTCAAACAGGTTCCGGAGGCCTGTTGGTGGGTCCCGCCAAGTGCCATGGCCCCCAGGTGGTCTCCTTGGGTCACTGTGGGCCACAATTGGGTCCCCACAGTAGGCCCACGGATGTCTGGGAGCCCCGGGTCAGACCCACAGGTGTCTGCGGGGCCTCGGGTGGTTCCCACGGGGGTCTGGGGAACTCACGAGTTCTCACTATGGGTCCACGGTGCCCCCACGGATGTGGGACAACCGCTTCATCCTCGCACCTATGGGTCCGCGGTGCCCCCACGGATGTGGGACCACCGCTTCATCCCCGCAGACTACGGGTCTGCGGTGCCCCCACAGATGTGAGGCCACCGCTTCATCCCGCAGGTGTCACCCGTGGGACCACCAGCCTGATACCCGTGAGATACCCGAGGAGACCGCAGGTGGTCTCCAGAGGTCTCACGCAGAACCAAGGAACCAACCCTGAATGTAAAAAAAATAAACCTGGCCTATACATTCAATACATCCCCCCCCCCCAACACCTACAGTACAATAATTTGCAAAATAACTATTATTCAGATAGGGATAATATATTATTTGCCCATTATTAAATACATTAACTAGCATATTCAAATAAATAAAGTACTACTGACCTCATCAATAAGAAGCCCCCGTCACCAGCAACATCCTTGTCTTTCGTTGCCCACAAAATACATAGCCAATACAAAGCCAATACATTGCAATTACATTCAGATATCAATTAACCCCTTAAACACCTTATCGGATAATAACCACAAAGGTAATTAAGGGGTTAAGCCACACTGGCCCGATACCCACCCTTCATCCATTCATTTGTACAGTGGCTTCATCATGCAACTATAGAGAGAGAGAGAGAGAGAGAGAGAGAGAGAGAGAGAGAGAGAGAGAGAGAGAGAGAGAGAGAGAGAGAGAGATAGATACACACACATGATGAACCAATATACAAATAAATGTAGAAGGGTTATCAAAAACATGCTGTACTACAAATAACACTTCTCCATACAGACACACTACAATAAAATCAATTTCCTTTAATAATCCAATCTGATATTCCAATCAAAATCCTCAAATGCCAATCAAAAACCTCAAATGACAATCAAAACATTGCATTTACATGGTATATATGATGCATACAATCTATGCACCATATACATTCTGCAAATGAATGTTAACAATAACATATTCAAAACAAAATACCAATACCTCCAAACAAGTATACTATTTAAACCAATCCAGTAAACATAAATCAATTAGCATTCATTAATTACATCCCTAAACAATTTACATTCCATCCCTAACAATTAAACAATTAACTAATTCAAGCGTTGAACAGAACAATTTATCCTGTGAAAAAATATAAGTACCAACAAGAATACAATATACAAAAGCAAGCCTCACCCTGACCTAAAGTACACCATACAATAGCAACAATTACATCTATCTAATTTTAAAATACATTATACACACATTTATGCATAGCAGAATAGCCAAATTAATTAAAAACACAGCAAATCAAGCTTTTAAAACAACATGTGGATAATAGTAATTGTGGCCATTACTATACTGTATGTGTTAAGGGGGGGGGGGTTATTTATTTATAAGTATGTATGTGTTTTGACATTCATTTGGGGGGGGCACATAATTGGTACTGCAGGCCTGCGGGTAACACCGGGCCCTCGCCGGTCTATAGTATCATTGATGTGCATTAATGTGTATGTTAGGGGTTATAGGAGTTATATATATATATATATTTATTTATATTCATTTTTTTTATTTTTTATTTAGATATATTTATTTATTTATTTATTTATTTAGTGTGGGGCTGCTGTGTGTGATTATTTTTTATTGTGGGTAGCGGGTGTGGGTGAAGGGGGTATTAGCCACAACGGTGGTTGTTTAGGGCTTGCGGGTGGGTAGCGGGTTGCCTTAACCCCTTCATGACCGTAGCGATATTAACTGCTACGGTCGTAAAGGGGTTAAGTGCACCCACAACCCCCCCGCAAGCCCTAAACAAACAACAAGGGCCAAATACCCCCTTCACCCACCCCCGCTACCCACAATAAAGCTGGCACGGTGGGTTAACCCCTTCTTTGCCTTAGCGGTTAGCCGCTAAGGTAATGAAGTGGGCTTTACATGCATTTTCCTGCCTCGGATGCATGCCGGGGGGCTCCGGTGCGGGTATCAGCTCCGGAGACGCCCGGCATCAATCACAGACAGGAAAAAGGCCTGATTTTTTCTAAGTGTCGCCCCTGCCGATGTTTCTCCTCCACCAACTTGCCAACTTTAGTTGGCGGGACGAATTGCCGAAAAACTCTCCTTCATGAGTGCCGTTCAGCAGCGAAAAGCTGATCGAGGCTACCTGAATTCAGCCGAGTTAAAAAAGTGCCGATAAGTGGCTTATCGGCACCCAGCTGCCGATAAGTTTTTATCGGCAACAAAAATTGCCGATTTTTCCCACTTATCGGCGCTTACTGAATCGGGAGGGCAAATTTGGCGAAAAAATGGTGATAAACGGCTTATCGGCGCTTACTGCATGAGGCCCTAAGTCATACTCCGGGTAAGTCATACTCCGGGAGGGCATGTTTTAGCTTAGATAATGTCCTGCATTCTCATGGAGCGCAGGACCTGATCTAAACAGTAAGGAAATGGAGGAGAATCCCTTCTCTTCCGTTTCCTCCAAAGGGGCCACCCCAGTCACGTGTCCACTATTGAAAACGGTCACATGATTGCACTGTGCCAGAAGGGCCATGGCACTCAAAGGGTTAACAGACTGCACATACTTTTTGTTTTATTACTCTGTTCTGTAGCTCTTGATGACATTAATTATTAAATAAATATTTATTTGGAAGTTTTTCTAATCTTCAGGGTGTACATTATACATATTTGTACTTTTTCACTGGTGTATTTGGACCATCTAAATAACACTCATTTCTAAAGGGAGGACCGGGCTACATCTAAAAGGTGCACCATTATTGGGGCCTGCTCCTTACACTTTGAGTGACCCCACAGCCCCTTGGACACTCTCCTCCCCTTACTGCTTTGCCAGGGAGCAGCTGCCAATGGCGCGGTTTGAGACCCGTCAGTTGCTGCTGGAGCTTCTCTGGGAAGCGAACACCAAGCGGCTACCACAGCAAGGCTACAGCTACAGCTACTCTCAGCCCTGTGGAATCTTCTCCCTCCGGTGGGCTGCGTGGGAAGAGGCCCACTGCCCAACACACCTCCTACATATCACCTCCCTAACATGGGCTTAACCCCGCAGCCTCCAGCAGGGTAGAGTGGAGCAGAGGGAGGTAATGTGGTCAGTCCTGTAGAGTGGGGCCGGGGGGGCTCTCACTCGCCATCAGGCCCTTGCCTTAGTGCAGGGGGGTGACTATTAGAATACTTCAAATGCATGTGCACTTCATGGGGAGTAAAAACGAGTTGGGACCTTACCCATAGTCTCTGGAACTAGAAGACTTGAAGACAATTTGTTATTTGTGGTACGGTAGCTGGTTTCCCTGAATAAAAGTCTGTGTTCCAATTTCACTGCTCTCTTCAGATGCCCCCCCATGGAAGGCTTTTGTTGTGCATTTAACAAATCAGTAGTTGGGTCACAATTGAGTTTGGGTTTGTTTGAAGCACAGAGATTAATGCCACCTAATGCCTGTCAGGGAGGGGAAAGGAAACAACATGAATTGCATGCACAAATTTTGTTTTATCATTACAATATAGTTTTGCCAAACAAGGGCCCCATTGTTTACGATGTGCAGTCTTAGATTTTTAGCTGGTAGCATTGCCAGGTAATGCTGCCATAGAATTATGTACACAGATGTAACGTGTGTTAAATGTACGTGTTGTTGTCAGCGCTGACATGAGGCTGATATCTTGCAACATGCCTCAGCCCTGGATTTACAGGGAGTTTCATACCCTTAAAAATGTGTCATCAGACACCAGTCAGTGCCTATGTTTAACAATCTCCTTCTGGGATGTTAACAAGGTTGCTCAAGAGCCCCATTAGGGTAGTGTCATGAAAAGTGGACATGGCATAAGAGGCTGTATAAGAGGCTGCATAAGACGCTGCTCTCAAGCATTTAAGATGCATTATTGAGACTAAGGAAAGGCTAGGTGAGTCACAGCTGCAGCATTAGGGTGCTGAATGACTCTGAAGGTTTTGGCCTTTTTTGACCTTTTTCATATATAATATCCAAATATAATTTTACTAAACGCCAGGTTAGATTCCGGGGAATGAAGAAAACAGGTAAATCTATTCGTGAGTGGAAGCCCTATGCAAAGAGCTGGTGATCTTAATGCCAGAAGGTTTAAGTACTAAAGTGCAATAACATGGTTACTAAATTAGCCGAGGTTCCTAAATGAGGAATGGTGATAGTAACCATTTTGCTTCTTTTAATGAGGCAATCTGCAGTCAGCTCAGAATGCTGTGTTGTAAACAGGTTGCCTATTTAAAAAAAAAGAGAGAAAGCTAAGCCTGGAGCAGCAGAATAATTAAGTCAAAAATACCAGTTAGACCTCTGATACATGAAGCTACATCCTGGGCTACATTACTAACAGCATAGCTAAGTTACATCATACTGTAGCATATTATAATACTTTAAATATAGGCTTACTGGTTCATACAGTAGTATACTCTCTACATTTATGCTATGGCATCTAATATGCAATAAATGGGAATCTGCAGGTAACATAGCTGAGCGGTACAGGGCATGGGATTTAAACTCAAGTCACTCAGGAAGCGTGGGTTTGAAGACCACCACTGCCTTTTGCCAATCAGATTGGGGCTATACATCTCCCAATCGGATTGGCTGAAGTACCATGTGACGGAAGCCATGTTGAATTTTGTGACGTCATGTTAAAGGGAATGGAATCATAGCCATTCTGATTGGCTGGCTTCACTCCCTTTACATGACGTCACATAAAAAAATGTTTTCAAAAAGAGGCACATGGTTTTCACAGCCAATCAGATGGCGTGGGAACCATATGCCAATCAAAGGTGACATCATAGGCCTACTGTATAAACGCCTTTGCAGCATCATTTGATGGCAAATCCGAGGAGTGAAGACCTCCTCCTCCAAGAGGATTACAAGGGCAATACAGATGAAGATGAAGATGGATGAAGATACAGAAGAAGATACAGAAGAAAATAGAAGACACCCAAATGGATTACAATTAACAGATGAAGATAAAGAAAGAAAGAAGAAAAAGACTTTGGACTTGACCTGTGGGCCATTGCTGTTTGGGATCGTGGATTGGATCGAGAGCTTGCCGAGACCACGGGAATCGGAGGGTGAAGACATCTAAAGGTAAGAAAAAACATTGAATGTATGTTATTTTAATTTTACAGGTTTTTCACTGTATTTTTATTGGTATTGGATTTTTTTTTGCCACATTCATTGCACATGTATTTATGTTTGCCCCTTTAGGGCTATACATAAATACAGTAAGAAGCAATTGTTATTTTGCCAAATCGTTGCTTTTATATGTTTTATATGTACTGTATTTTGTCAAAAAAAAATATTTGTATGCTATGTATTTTGCGTTTTCATGTTCTATTATGGAATTTTTTGTGGTGTTTTTAATTGTTTATTTCTGGGTTTTCTTTGATGTTTGCATTTTAATAGTGGTTTATTTTTGGTGTTTTGATTTTCAATTATGGTGTTTATTTGGAGATTTATTTTATTTATTGATGGGTTTGTTTTGGTGTTGGAATAGTTAATTCTGGTGTTAATTTGGTATTTGATTAATTGATTGGTGGTAATTTCGTTGTGTTTACTTATATATTTTTGTCTATTTGGTGATTGTTTGGATTGCATTGGATATTGTTGGTGATTAAATTTTTTGTAGGTTGACAATTGACTGGCATAGTGTTAAATCATGCTCATATTATATGGGCATGATGTACCCACTGTACCAATGAATGGGTAGAGGGTGGGGGTAGTTGCCTGGGTGGGGTGTAGGTCTCCTGGGTGGATAGTGGGGGAGGGTGGATTAACCCTTTAATTACTATAGCGGTTATTAACAGCTATGGTGATTAAGGGGTTAGGGGCCATTAGATTGTATTTTTGTATGTATTCTTGCTGGCATTGGAGGACATGGCCCTGCAGTATGCTGACGAGGATGCCCTTCATGATGATAGGGCTAAATAGAACGGCTTTAATTTACTTTATTTATGCTGCCTGACTAATGTTTGAATTAATAATGGGCAAATGAGCTATTATCCATATCGGGATAATAGATATTTTGCCCATTAATGTACTATATGTGTTTGGTGGGGGTTGGGGGGAGGTGTATTTATTGAAATGTATGCCATCTTTATTTATTTTACAACAGGGTTGGTACTGAAGGCCAGCAGGGACACGTGGGGACCACCCCGAGGGTCCACAGACACCCACGGGGACAACCTGAGGACCTATAGACACCTGTGTGGACCACCTGGGAACATCAGCTGGCCTCTGTTATCAATCCTGTGTTAAAATAAATAAATAATGGTTTTATGTGGGGCCACAGGGGGTGTTTTGTGTATTGGTGGTTATTACATATTTTAATATAAATTTTAATACTAGTGTATTGTAGCAGGGGGTCTCTGGAGCAGAACCTTGTTGATTTGAGGTCTGGGGACCCTTGCTTCCCTGTTATGCTGTTATTTGCAGCAGATAGAACTCGCTGGGTGAGCCCTTTTCAGAGGAGCGATCATCACGTCGATGGCTACTCGCCATTTTTGCAAATGTTGCTATCACTGGTATTCGGGGCTTTCTGCATACCGTGATAGCAACGCTGTCAAAAATGGCGATTTAAAGACAATGGCAATTATTTTTTCTAGCAGACGTTAGTGCATAGGCCCCTATGTATGCAGTTATGTCAACTGCATGTGCCGTTGTGTGAAAAAGAAAGTACACCTTCTTTGAATTCTATGGTTTTACATATCAGGACATAATAACAATCATCTGTTCCTTTGCATTTCTGAAAATTAGGTAAATACAACCTCAGATGAACAACAACACATGACATATTACACCGTGTCATGATTTATTTAACAAAAATAAAGCCAAAATGGAGAAGCTATGTGTGAAAAACCAAGTACACCCTTACTGCTTCTATAGGAATTAAGATGCTAAGTAGCAGACAGGTGCTGCTAATTAGAGACTTACTTAAATTCTTTCTTGAAGCGTGGGAAGTCTTGGGTAAGCTCCGGTCTCTGCTCCCAGATGGGGATGCCCATGCCAATGCGTTTCAGGTTAATAAAGCGATAATATACGCCACTTTAGATCTGTCAGAAGAGAAACGGGAAGAGGTTAACTCGAACTGTATGTCACATTGATTGAGGAAACCTCGGCATCCATGGGTATCTCCTGCATATCAATTGGGTGTGGGGAGACGTGGCTCGAGGGAGAGAGAAGCTTCAGGGGAAGAAACAGACATAATAGCAGGTCTAATAATTCTGGATTGTGATTGGTTAAGAGAAACCATTGCCAGGTTTTGAGTAAGGGAAGCAATATGATTATCCAGGTATTGGAAATGTTCAGAAATCGAAGACAGGGCTTGGCCCACCTCAGGGTGTCCATGTTCGTTGGGCTGAGCATACTGTAACGCTTGTGCTGCCCACGAGCAAGACAGGACACCGGTACTGAGGTGGGGAAGTAGTAAACCACGCACCCAGAGCAGCGGAAGCATTCCTGGCAGGCGGATTGTCAAACGTAGCCGGGTCTGGGTTGGAGGCAGTAGGTTAGTTGATACTTGCCATGGTCTTGGAAAGGTCGTAGTGAAGAGTTCAGAATAGTCAAGTCCGTTAGCCGTGGTCTGGGGTTGGAGAGTTTAGAATCGTGGAAGTCTGTATAGCCGAGAGGAGAGATCCGCAGAGTCGAGGGTAAGCCGGGGTCAGTATCCAGAGGGGTTCCAAAGACAAGCCGGGTCGGTACACGAAGGGTTAACTGCAAGAGAACACAGGACAGGGAGCAGGGCACAACGAAAACAGGAGCTCAAGGCTACAACAAGTTATGCTCAGCGATGTGGGAATGGAACTGCATGGTATTTAACAGGACCAGGAACCAGTAGCAAAGAAGGTGGAGCGGAGGCGTGGCCTCCGCGGAGGCAAGGATTGGCTGCAGGAGACAAGTGGGCTAAACGAGTACTTGTCACACAACTGGGGAGCGGTGCACGTTGTCACGTGTGCACACCGCGCATGAGAGAAGTGCAGCATGTCTGAGGGGGAGGAGCTAAGTTCCGTGGTACACTATAAGTGATGCGTGTGTGCGCTTGCTCTGTAAGCAGAGCGGGGTTGCTTGCACACGCTGGTGCCAGAGCGGAGGTCTGAAATAAGACAGTGTTTCCCAATTCCTTACACTCCCCTGTCCCGATCCCCCAGCTGCTGCCCTGGGCGGGAGGTAGGCAGGCACGGGGAGGGGGTGCAGGAGGTAGTCTCGGGGGGGGAGCGAGACTAGCGGGCTAATTCCTGCTGGAGCATTTAGTTTCTTCCCCCCGGCCCCTGGTCCCCGTGGCTGCCGTCAGGGGCAGGAGGCTGGTGCGAGGTGATCTGGGTTGGCAGGCACGAGGGGAGCTGGGTTGGCGGGCACGAGGGGAGCTGGGATTTTTGGCGCGAGGGGAGCTGCGTTGGCGGGCAAGGGCTCGCCCAGGTGCTTCCTCTCCGTCTCACGTTGGGAGCAGGTCGACCGTTCGTCACTGCGCATGCGCTCCGAGATCTCTGTGCATGCGCACGGGGATCACCGGCAGGCTTTTTGCACAAGAGGCCCGTGGACCCGATCGCGCCACCGCAATACTCCGCAGCATTTTTTTTTGTGACACTTTTCTTTTATTATTATTACATGATGAGTCTGGGGGCCCGGGATGCCAACCCCGGCAGACCCCCCCCTGTTGGTATGCTTGTGCACGACAGGGGCAAAAAAAAAAACCATGTAAGGGGAACTGCCTTTTTATTGATTTCATTGAAAAAATAAGATGTTGAATTTGCTTTTTCTATTTTTTAAAATGCCCTGTCAACACTAACAATTTAAAACTGGTAAGCTCTATAAACTGCACATTTCAGCTGACAAATATGAGCTTCTTGCTTAGAAATGATGCGTTCAATGTTTAATGAAAAGGCCTTTTTAGCACAACTGGAGAGTTCACAATAACATTAGGAAATATTATATATGTCCATTTTAAAGATTATCACATCTAACAGCATTTTGTGTGGTCTTAGATTTTCCCTCATGTTTCACTAGAGCAGCATTTTCCTGGCAATAACTCACTTGTGACAGTGTACAAGCTACAGTGCCTCAGAGAAAAGAACATATTTTAAACTAATCCAATGAGATTTTGCCGTAGCAGGTGAAAATCATCAAATAACAAGAGAGCTACAGTACAATCCCTTCTAGGCTTTTTTTTATTTTTTAATTATTTATTGGCCCAACAATAGGTTAATTCTGCTCCTCTGCAAATGGATATAAAAATCTATTTTGTCAAAGGATAACAGATGTGTTAAAAGGTCAAAATTGTTGTATAATTATAAATGGCATTCTGATTAATATAAAAGACATACATTATTAGGTATCAAAAGGCTTAGTACGCTGCTTTATTATTTATACATGAATAATTTAAAGTTACTGGAGACTCTAGAGAAGCTTTTTAATTTATAACTAGTATGCTAACTGTTGCTTTATAAGACAAAGCAATCATATCAAAATCTATGAATATTTCACCACTGATTTATATCCAGCTGTTATTCATACCCAGGAGAAACATATGGGATTAGCTCCTCCCCATTCATATGAAAGTGATGTTACATTGGAGAAACTAGAACTCCTTCAACTCTTAATTAGTACTGGTATATCATGTTTTTTTCTATAGCTGGGTAACTCAGCCCATTAAGTTTTTTCAGCAAGCCTCACCAATATACCCCATCAAAGGATAAGGTTACCCTGAAACATTATTCAAGCGTTGTGCTACTGTATCATGCAATTCATGGTATTATAATGTGAAATAAATAAGCAGAATATATTAATTTTCACTGAACTTGTTTTCCGTACCAACTGATTTTTTGCTATATGAATATTATTTTAGAATGTGGTCAATAGCAACTGTTTAGGCAATTTCAGGTACCCATACATGAGGTGGAGCTCTGTGCAGTCTTTAGCTTTTCTTATTTTAACAGTCTAATCAGATACCTTGCAGTATCCAGGCAGTACCGTCCCTAGTTTATGTGCCACCTTTAGGCAAGCACTATTAAGGATGCCACCCCCCCCAAAAAAAAATTCCCCAAAATGTTTCAATCTGCGAATTCATCAATCCGTTGGCAGATTTAAGAATCAGCAAATGGATTGTATCCAATCGCATTTTTGATGAATCCACACGGATTAAAACAGACTGAATCCGTTTGCAGCTTTTACACTGGGGTGAAATGCGAGAAAATCTGGAAAACAGATTTGGGCTGATTCACCCATCTCTACTGACAAGTGCAGCATCCTAATTAAAGAAATTGTAAATAGATACCCAAAGCAGTCCGTAAAAACATTATCAAAGGATCTTTGTCGGAATTGAACATCACCATTGAACTGAGCTCTTTTTAAACACCTGTGGATTAGGTCAAACACCTGTGCTTATTTAACCATTTCCTACCAAGAGAGGCCTGCAATCTGATGCTGGTCTATCTGGCACCGAAAGGGTTTAAACAATCACAAGTGATGCTTTGCAATCATCAATAAAAAAGCATGTATATGTAGTTTTTCCCCTCAATACCCGACTAGCCCCCTCGCTATCCACCTTTAAGGCTCACCTTAAGACACATCTGCTTAAAGAAGCATATGAGTAGCACTGGATAATCATGGACACATGACACATAAAGCTTGGCCCCCTGCAGACGCACTTACTAGTATTCCCTCCTACTGTCTCTGTACGTTCTCCCTACCTACCAATTAGATTGTAAGCTCCTCGGAGCAGGGACTCCTTCCTTAATGTTACTTTTACAGTATATCTGAAGCACTTATTCCCATGATCTGTTATTTATATTATTTGTTATTTATATGATATGTATTACTACTGTGAAGCGCTATGTACATTTATGGCGCTATATTAATAAAGACATACAATACAATACAATACAATACAACATCTATCCTACAATGCCTTTCCCCCAAAATTGAGTAATTTAGCCATGTATGGAAAATCCATATGAAATGGAGAGAAAGAGTATGTCTGAGATTGAGAACAGTGGGTGAACGAGATCGGTAGTTTTGGTAATTTTGAGATCGGGAGATTTGGTAGTTATAGGGATGGGATATGGTACACACCTGTTGTTTACAGGAGGTGTGAGTGTCCGCCGGTAGTACTGGGGAGTGGCAACAGGTCAGGCTTCAGCTTCTGGTCCATAGGTGCAGTATCTCCAACCTATAAGGATCCTGCCAGAGACAGGATGGGTCCCCATATGCACCTTATTTCCCCCTTGAATGACTCCAGGCACAGACAGAGTATAATCAACGGTTCTTTATTGTGGTAACCACTGCATGCCTCCATGTTCACTCCTTATCCCTGGAGCAAACCCAAGGAGCTTGAGACCCCAAGCGCCCCTCCTTAACTCCCTTACCCCCTGATGGGGCAAGGGGATGTGCTCCCACTCCACTGAGGGAGGGAAGGGAAGAACCTCACACAATTTGGTGGAGTGCCAGCTTTAATACCCGGGGGGAGGGGCTTGTAACCCTGACCCTAACAGGGCAGGTCCAGGTACTGACAGACAACACACTATATGCATGTGACCCAGTCAGTACCCTCCCCGGAGATAAAATGAGAACAAGGGGGAGCGAGGGATTAATAAAACAGTCTAAAGGTATAAATAAAATTCTAGCACATCCAACCCTCCTAAATAAAGGAGGCTGGGAATAGCAGGGGGTGGGGGGGGGAATGGAAGTACAGTATATAATATAATCCCCTATACTCACACGTCCAAGTGCAAGTACATACAGAACAAGAGGTATCTGTAGTGATCCAGCCCTCGAGTGGCAATCTGAGCAGCAAGATGTGGTGGTTGCTGGCAGAAAATCTTCTCTCAAATGGAATCTTCACTGCGCCATGCTTCCCATTGACTTCAGTGTGGTGTAGCGCAAAGATGATGAAGCAAGTGTTTAAAATCAGATCTACACATTTAACAGTGTAGAAAAACAAAACTCCCAAATCAGCGCCCGTAGTGTAGTCCTGAGCCCTGCAACAAAAATCCTTGCCACCGCGTCCGGAGAGCAAGGAAGTGTGGTAATTGCTATTTAGATTGTAAAGAAATGAATAAATGAATAAATGAATATCGAAATAAAGTGAATAAAAGGAAGTGCACCTATAAAATAAAAACAAAATTGATGGAATTAATCAAAATAAAAACTAGAACATAATTATAAGTTAGAATACGTAAAGAAAATTACCCTTGGCCCCCAGTATCAATACTATATATATATATATACATGTATTAATCTGTATATATACTGTAAGTGAAAAGATTGACCAAAAGGAAACAACGATAAGAAACAGCGAGGAACAATAGAGGTATAATACAGAGTCATGGTGTCTACCCGAATCTTACAAAGAAAGATAGGAATACAGACCGGACATGTATCCCAGGTCACTAGTACCTCTAGCCCGGCAAGACTGCATAGTACAGCCGATCACACCACACCCCTCACAGGTTGAGAATGGTGCTGAAAGTGAACTACATGAATGAATTATAAATGAATAAATGTGAATCTATGTGATCTAAAAAAATCTATATTATAGGAATGATAGTGATAAATACAATATTAAATACTAAATATTAAATACCAATTGTATTAATGTGAATGAAATAAACACCCCATATGGGTGAACACGAAGGGAACATGTCTAGCACGTTCAAACCAGACCTCTGTGCCCACCCAACACGGGGAAAAAAAGACAATTGGAGATGGGGAAAGAAAGGATGGAGGGTGAGGGGACATAAGGAGGGAAAAGGAAGTTTTATACAACAGTGCTGATGTCAATACAATCATTTAGGCCTTCTGGACTGAGTGTATTTAATTCGTAGATCCAGTATGTCTCTCTAAGATTTAAAAGTTTGTGTCTGTCTCCACTTAAAAGTGTCGGACTGATGGCCTCAATGCCCATGACTGCCAGGGAAGAAGGAACTTTATTATGCTTAAGTTTGTAGTGTCTAGACAAACTATGTGTTTGTAATCCGTGAATTATATTACGCCGATGTTCTAAGAAACGTGTACAGAGGGCCCGTTTAGTCCTACCAATATACTGAACCCCACAGGGACACATGATGGCATAAACTATAAAGGTGGACAGACAGTTAATATGGCCCTTCACTTGATGTACAGATCCATTTGAATGAGATGTAATACTGTTGGATTTGTTCAAATGTTTACACGTAAGGCATCTTGAACGGTTCACAAAAAGTTACCATCTTTTATTCTATTATTGGTACTATCATTTATATTATTTTTAGTTTCTTAAGTCTGCTAGGTGCCAAATGGATTTAATATTTCTTGCCTTCTGAAAGACCACTGGTATTCTTGGTGGCAATTTCTTCCCTATGATCGGATCATTAAGTAAAATATCCCAATGTTTATTGAGTATACTTTTTATTTTCTGTGAGGCACAATTAAATTGTGTTATAAAGAGAGGAGAACACATCCGATCTTGATCCGGTATTTGTACTTTCTTTTGTATTGTATTGTATGTCTTTATTTATATAGCGCCATTAATGTACATAGCGCTTCACAGTAGTAATACATGGGGTAATCAAATAAATAACAGATAATATAAATAACAGATCATGGGAATAAGTGCTTTAGACATAAAAGTAACATTTCGGAAGAGGAGTCCCTGCCCCGAGGAGCTTACAGTCTAATTGGTAGGTAGAACGTACAGAGACAGTAGGAGGGAGTTCTGATAAGTGCGTCTGCAGGGGGCCAAGCTTTATGTATCGTGTTCAGAATATCCACAGTGCTATTCATATGCTTCTTTAAGCAAGTGTGTCTTAAGGTGGGTCTTAAAGGTGGATAGAGAGGGTGCTAGTCGGGTACTGAGGGGAAGGGCATTCCAGAGGTGTGGGGCAGAAAGTGAGAAAGGTTTAAGGCGGGAGAGGGCTTTAGATACAAAGGGGGTAGAAAGAAGACATCCTTGAGAAGAACGCAAGAGTCTGGATGGTGCATAACGAGAAATTAGGGATGAGATGTAAGGAGGGGCAGAAGAGTGTAAAGCTTTAAAAGTGAGGAGAAGAATGGAATGTGAGATGCGGGATTTGATCGGAAGCCAGGAGAGGGATTTCATGAGGGGAGATGCTGAGACAGATCTAGGAAAGAGTAGAGTGATTCTGGCAGCAGCGTTTAGGATAGATTGTAGGGGAGACAGGTGAGAGGCAGGAAGGCCGGACAGCAGGAGGTTACAGTAATCAAGACGGGAGAGAATGACGGCCTGAGTCAGAGTTTTAGCAGTCGAGCAACAGAGGAAAGGGCGTATCTTTGTTATATTGCAGAGGAAAAAGCGACACGTTTTAGAAATGTTTTGAATGTGAGGGGCGAATGTGAGAGAGGAGTCGAGTGTGACCCCTAGGCAGCGTGCTTGGGCTACTGGGTGAATGATTGTAGTTCCAACAGTAATGTGGAAGGAGGTAGTAGGGCCAGGTTTGGGAGGAAGTATGAGGAGCTCTGTTTTAGCCATGTTGAGTTTAAGGCGGCGGAGGGCCATCCAGGATGATATAGCAGAGAGACATTCAGAAACTTTGGTTTGTACAGCAGGTGTAAGGACAGGTGTTGAAAAGTATATTTGTGTGTCGTCGGCATAGAGGTGATAATTAAACCCAAAAGATGTTATTAGGTCACCTAGAGAGAGTGTGTACAGAGAAAAGAGAAGAGGTCCCAGGACAGAGCCCTGGGGTACCCCCACAGAGAGAACAATAGAGGAGGAGGAGGTGTTAGCAGAAGAGACACTGAAAGTACGATGGGAGAGATAGGATGAGATCCAGGATAGAGCTTTGTTCCGAATACCTAGAGTATGGAGAATGTGGAGGAGAAGAGGGTGGTCCACTGTGTCAAATGCTGCAGAGAGGTCGAGTAATATGAGCAGAGTGTAATGACCTCTGTCTTTGGCAGCATGGAGGTCGTCAGTTATTTTAGTGAGGGCTGTTTCGGTGGAGTGAGCAGAGCGGAAGCCAGATTGTAGAGGGTCTAGGAGAGAATAGGTGTTGAGAAAATGGAGCAAGCGAGAGAATACAAGACGTTCAAGGAGTTTAGAGGCAAAAGGCAGGAGGGAGACAGGTCGATAGTTAGAAAGACAGGTAGGGTCAAGCTTGTTGTTCTTGAGTAATGGTATGACTGTTGCATGTTTGAAGGAGGATGGAAAGGTTCCAGAGCAGAGGGAGGAGTTAAAAATGTGTGTGAGCATAGGGATTATAGTAGGAGCTAGAGGTTTTAGGAGATGGGAGGGAATGGGGTCAAGAGGGCAAGTGGTAGAGGGAGAGGAGGCGATCAACAGCGACACATCCTCCTCTGAGACAGTGGAAAAAGAGTCAAGGAAGGCAGGAGGAGAGTTAGGAAGAGGTGTAGGATGGGAGGAAGAAACAGAGGGGATGGTCTGCCGTATGGATTCCACCTTTTCCTTAAAATAGTCAGCAAAGTCCTGAGCGGAGATGGAGGAAGGAGAGGCAGCTGAGGGTGGTTTGAGTAGAGTATCAAAGACAGAGAACAGTCGGCGTGGGTTAGACTTGTGCATGTTGATTAGTGCAGAAAAATAGGCTTGTTTAGCTTGCGAGAGGGCAGAGTTGAAACAGGATAGCATAAATTTGTAGTGAAGGAAGTCTGCGAGAGTGTGAGACTTCCTCCAGAGGCGTTCAGAGGAACGAGTGGAGGAACGCAGTATCCGCGTGTGGGAATTTAGCCAGGGTCTAGGGTTAGAAGGGCGAGTGCGGTAGAGAGAAAGCGGGGCATGTAGATCAAGAGACGAGGACAAGGCAGAGTTTTAGTTCCTGACCAGGTTGTCAGGGTCTGTAGCAGAGCTGAGAGAGGAGAGGGTGGAGCTTAAAGTGGACTCAAAGTCAGGTAAGTGAATAGAGCGCAGGTTTCTGCAGAACCGGGGGGTAGATGGAGGTGGAGAAGGGGAGAAGTGAGATAGAGAGAATGAGATGAGGTGATGGTCAGAGAGAGGAAAAGGGGAAATGGAGAAATCAGAGAGAGAAAAGTTTTTAGTGAAAACCAGGTCTAAGTAGTGGCCATCCTTGTGGGTGCTGGCTGCAGTCCACTGTTGAAGGCCAAAAGAAGAGGTTAGAGAAAGAAAGCGGGAAGCCCAAGGGAGAGAGGGGTCATCAATGTGGCAATTGAAGTCCCCAAGGAGACGAACAGGGGAGTCTGAGGAGAGAAAGAAAGAGAGCCAGGATTCAAAGTGAGAGAGAAAGGTAGAAGGGGAATGAGTAGAGGTAGGTGGGCGATAGATGACCGCCACATGGACCGGGAGAGGAGAGAAGATCTGGACAGTGTGAGCCTCAAAGGAGGGAAAAGCAAGAGAGGGGGGAATAGGAAGGGTTCGGTAACGGCAAAGAGAGGAGAGCAGGAGCCCCACGCCTCCACCCCTGCCATCAGGGCGCGGAGTGTGGGAGAAGGAAAGGCCACTGTAGGAGAGGGCAGCTTCCAGAGCAGAGTCGGACTGAGTGAGCCAGGTCTCAGTTATAGCAAAGAGAAGCAGGGAGTGAGAGAGAAAGAAGTCATGCACAGAGAGGAACTTGTTAGAAAGGGAGCGAGCATTCCAAAGGGCACAGGAGAAAGGGAGAGAGGAGGGAGGGTGGCAGGGGATGGGTATGAGGTTGGAGGGGTTAACACCAGGAGTAGAGATTGCATTTGGCAGGCGAGGACGAGAGCAAGTAGAAATAAGACAGGGACCAGGATTGGGAGAGATATCCCCAGAAGCAAGGAGGAGAAGCATGGATAGAAAGAGGATGTGTGAGGAGGATTTGTAGGGGTGTTTTTTAGTGCAGGGGATATAGCTGTGTGGTGTCAGAGGACGCAGGTAAGAAAGGAGTTCATGTGAAAAGAGAAGTGGTGAAGAAAGGAGAGATGGAGATATATGAATGGAGTTAGAGACATACTGAGGCTGGTAAAAAGAAGTGCATAATTTGAGAAGAAGTGAAGTCACTGCAAATATAAATGGTAAAGTCAGCATCACAGCAGTAATGATGCAGTCTGGTATTGATGATATCCTCCTTTCCAGCGTAGGTCAAATGCAGGAATCAGGGCCAGATGGGGTGTCCACTTCTTCCTCACTTCTTTTGTTAATTAGCACATCTGAGGCACATTCAAACAGATTGTTTCCTACACAGGGTGTTCCCTGCCTAGGTGTCAATGCTTAATTTAATTAACAGTTAAAGCAGACAGGATTCAGATATGGGATATTACCCAAGATTGTTTCAGTTGCATATACTGAAATACACACAGCAAAGAGTTGAAGCAGACAGGATTCAGATATGGGATATTACCTAAGATTGTTTCAGTTGCATATACTGAAATACACACAGCAAAGAGTTGAAGCAGACAGGATTCAGATATGGGATATTACCTGAGGAGAGAAGATGATTTTTGTTAGGGTAAGGGGCCCTTCCTTTTAAACTTCAGTTGTTCAGTCGTCTTGCCACTTATAATGGGCCACTTGGATATGGGCTGCAAAGAGAGTATATTACTTTTAGATTTTTCCAAGAGTTTAAATCTATCCAATTGACCTATTTGCTTAAAGGACTCCATGACTGTATGTCTGTTATATCCTTTAGCCACAAATGTATTAACCAGAGCATCCCCCTGGGCCAAGTAATCAGAGTCAAGAGAACAATTTCTCTGGACTCTAAGAAATTGGCCTCTGGGGACGTTCTCCAACCACTTGTGATAGTGGTTACTAATATGATGCAAATATGCATTTGTTGAAACTTTAAAACAAAAATGTTTTAGTAACAATCTGATTCTCAGTATTGACCATCAGTTCTAGATCCAAAAAGTTAATCTTACACTTATTTGTTTCAAATGTAAACCGTAAATCCATCTGGTTATTATTAAAAGATGTCAAAATATCAATAAATGTCTCCTGTTCTCCATCCCAAATAAATATAAGGTCGTCTATGAAACGGCCATAGAACACCAAGCCCTCCCTCAGCCTAGCATTGCCCCACACATGGGTATCCTCCCATAGGCCCATGTATAGGTTAGCATAGCTGGGGGAAAAACGGGTGCCCATGGCCTTTCCACAGACCTGTAAATAATATTCATTCTCAAATTAAAAATAATTATGTTCCAGAATAAACAAATAGCCCTCAAAATGAAATCTCTCTGTATATCATTGAATTGAATTTCTTTCTCCAAGAAATGTGCTACCGCTGCTACTCCCTTAGTGTGACCGATGCATGTATATAGAGAGGCCACATCACATGTGGCCCAAATATATGTTGATTTCCAGGGAATCCCCGAGATGGAATCGATAACATGCAGTGTGTCCCTAATATATGATCTTAGTTTGACCACCAACGGCTGTAAAAATTGGTCTACATATTGGGACACGCTGGACGCCATCGACTCCACCCCAGAGACTATAGGTCTCCCCGGTGGTTTTACTGCATCTTTATGTACCTTTGGTATATGATAGAACACTGGTGTTCTGGGGTACCGGTTAAATAAAAACTGAAATTCTAATTTAGTAATTATCCCCGTGTTGTGCCTCTAAGAGAAAGATTTTCAATTCCGTTTGATATATATCCATAGGATCTTGATCCAAAAGTACATATGACATGCAGGGCAGGCTAAGCGTCACCACCTAGTGCGCTGGCTATATCGGAGAGGTCTGTTGCGTTCTCTCAGTTAGAGTGTTTCGGAGCCTTCTAAAGGAAGCACAACACTCTGACTACTTTCCTATTTGTCATGGTTCTGAGTACAAGACACATACTTTGTGATCTTGAAATAGCTGTTCTGCTAAACATAACAGACCTCTAGGTTCATTTACCTTTGAACCCGTTGGTCTGGTACATATGTGTGTGTATATATCCGTATACTAGCATTAGCTGGCTCAACAAATATATTATTCTGAGCACACACACTACATTAAGCTATACTCTCCATTTAGGTGTAGTCCTCAAACTATATAGAACTGTATTGGTATAACTACCACTGTTAGTATAATTATATAGCAGTGGGACATTCTAAAATAGTTATTCCTAGCATACACTGTTAGTTTGAATTAGGCATACAGTTACCTCCTCCGTTTTTCAATTTATTTTAATCACTTTGGTTCACGTTAGCTTTTTGCTGCAATAAATATATTTTAATCATTTATTAATAAATAGTAATTTTTAACATAGGTATAGGTGTTCTCTTGTGCGGCTATTAGGGAGCTTTCTTTCTTTTCTTTGCTTATCATTAACCCCATCCCTGCCAGCACCACCTCCGCACTCTTATTGCAGTTTTTGTTCCGTCACCACACATTCACAATTTATTGGTTCCCCATATCTCCATTGGTGTAGTGCAAGGCGCACAACTTGACCTTTTTAGGCCATTCTATCTTCCTTTGTTCTAGTTTTTATTTTGATTAATTCCATCAATTTTGTTTTTATTTTATAGGTGCACTTCCTTTTATTCACTTTATTTCGATATTCATTTATTCATTTATTTACAATCTAGATAGTAAATATATATATTTATAAGTACTCTTCAATTCATCATTTATGTATAATTTATATCAAGTCTACTCTCCTCAAGCCAATATTTAACAACTATTAGTACCAATCAAATATCACTGTGTACTCAGTTGATTTGGGGTATTTATACATCAATTGTGGTCTTCATAAAAGAGACCAAATAGCATATGATAGTCTAGGATACTATGTACAGCGTATATAATATGAGTTTTTTTAGATGCTACTGTGATTTTTATACATCCATTTCTGTAGATATAATTGTGGACATCGTGAGTTCCTGCTGGCGGTGAACAACGAGGACCATATCGGATACAGTGGAGTCACGGAGCAGTGTAGCAGACAAGCGGCGTTTCCTGATCCTTTGGAGCATGAGTATTATCTCATAACATGCTTTTTTATATTCTATGTTTGTGAGTTCATTTTATGAGCCTTTTTTGGGAATTAAATTTATTTTTTGCACAGTAATGCACTAGGATTGGGCGCTTTTTTCTTCTTTCTTCTATGCAGGTGGAGAGGGAGGTTGTTGTGCCCTTTTAAGAAGCTGCCTGTTTCCTGATAGTGCTTTGTTTTTTCCCCATATTGGACACATTTTGGACTCCATAGGACAATTCTTATTGTGTGTATATAGGAGGGTCCACAGCACACCATGTGTATTTATTCATGCACAATCAATTAGGTTTCATTGATTATTCAGTAAGAGATTGTGTATTGATTTATAGGTTTTTATTCAATTTTATTATTTTTTATTTTTCTATTTTTTGTTGTCATACCTCACCCAAGCGCAGTCCTCAATTGTATATATTTGTGAATAGCTTTCAACTTCATGGTCAGCAGCTAGGGTTTGGGTGGCAGCAAATACTGTGTTTTAATCATGATGTCTAATAGCAAAGAAAGGTTAGCCAGAAGGCAGAAGTACCTCAAACCAACTGAGTCCATAACAGTAGAAGATATGGAGGAGGTTATTGACTTGAAAACCAATTTCTTTAGGCTTGAGAAATTGGCCAAGGAGGAGATGAAGCATTGGCTTGATCTCCTTTCATTAGAAAGATATTTAAATGAGAAAATTATTCCAAGGGGGCTATGAGTTACAAAGAAACCTACTTTTGAAATCAGTGAGGAATTTTCCGCAAATTCGAATAATATCTTGGAAAAATGTTCGTTCTCATTGATTCGCTTATTAATCTCATATCGAGAGGAAAGAGTGAAAATCACTGGGAAAGAAATTGAAGAAGTACAACAAATTTTAATTCCACATGTGGATAGTGAGGAATTTCAGGAATTAGATAAACTGGTAAATAAGAGAGTATTGAGTTTTGAGAGGGAGACTATGGAGCGTAAGGATAAGAAATACCTCAGAGATGCCAATGATTATGCAACAGATCGGGTCACTGATTGGAAAAGAACTAGGCGAGATGATTCCAAACATTATTATCCCCCCAAAAAAGGGAAAAAATACAATAAATATAGGGAAAGAAGTAGGGAATATCGCCAAACTCCGGTAGCTTCATCCAAGACATGTATCTAGAGAAAATAAGAACAAGGAAGATAAATCTACCACACATATGTGCACTACAGACAATCAATTTGATGCACTACAGGATTCCCCCACCAACTCGCATATCAATCATGAGGATAGGGAAAAGGAGGTAGCGAGTGGGGCAATATCTAAACATCAGAATAGAGAATCCTCGCCACCTTTGTCTAAATCCACATATTCCACTTCTCATAATGCTTCTTTTTTAGAGATGGTGAAGAAGGAAGAGGAGAGAGAAAGAGGGAGAACATACCCCCTCTGGGACAGACACCCCACAACACGGGGAGGTTCATCACAACGCAGAAAAAGAAACAGCGAGGAAGAAGATCAGGGTAGCGTCAACAAAGAAAGAAGGAAAGCAGACTAAGGACATTGACGCCAGAGAGTCAAGGTATTTTTAATCTGTCAAGTTTTGTGTTGTCGGCACATCACACCTCACTCCTCTCCAAAGGTCTTTCTTTTGCACCCTGTAGTTTACCTAGGAAATTTAATCTATTTGTTGACCTAAATAGGTACGTGAGAAAGGTCACTTTGATGAGATTTTTTGCATCGAAAAGTAAGGAGAAGGAGGAGATTTTTAATACTCAAGAGAGGCATTGCATTAAAGCAATGACCTCCCTCCTAGTAGATGGTGGGGATATTACATCTGGAGGATATGTTGATGGTGCAGGTGTTGATGCTTATTATGGTCCAAATTTGGATAGCTTCACACAACATATCACACAAGAAAATAGTGTTAAATTAAACACCTTGGGTGGTATGGTGGATCCAGTATTGTCTCTTTCTGCCTTGGCTCTTCCCAAGTCTCAAGAAAATTCAGTTCATATGTGCGATTTAAGATATTCTCAGTCTTCCAGTTCTCTTCATCTCCAGGACAATTCAATTCAAGTGTGCGATTTAAGTAATTCTCGGGTTCTAAATTCTCCAAATCTCCAAGAAAATTCAGTTCAAATGTGCGATTTAAGTAATTCTCAGTTTTCCATTGATGATAATGCCATACTTGCAGAACCTCTTGCAATTAATATTAAACACTCACCTTTTGTCCCTAAATCAACATTTTTTCCTTACCAAGCGAAGGGAGGATTCATAGATACATTTTATACCCTAGTATTGAAAGATTTTGAGTCACATTGTCAGAGTATGCCTTCACTACAAAAGAGGAATTTACACAAAAATGAAACACAGGCTTTAAAGGAATTGAGTGAATTAAGTGGAATTGTAATAAGACAAGCAGACAAGGGAGGAGGCATAGTACTCCAAGATAGGGATGTGTATATAGCTGAAGCTAACCGCCTATTGGGGGATGGTATGTCATATGTACTTTTGGATCAAGATCCTATGGATATATATCAAAAGGAATTGAAAATCTTTCTCTTAGAGGCACAACACAGGGGGACAATTACTAAATTAGAATTTCAGTTTTTATTTAACTGGTACCCCAGAACACCAGTGTTCTATCATATACCAAAGGTACATAAAGATGCAGTAAACCTACCGGGGAGACCTATAGTCTCTGGGGTGGAGTCGATGACGTCCAGCGTGTCCCAATATGTAGACCATTTTTTACAGCCTTTGGTGGTCAAACTAAGATCATATATTAGGGACGCGCTGCATGTTATCGATTCCATCTCGGGGATTCCCTGGAAATCAACATATATTTGGGCCACATGTGATGTGGCCTCTCTATATATATGCGGTCACACTAAGGGAGTAGCAGCGGTAGCACATTTCTTGGAGAAAGAAATTCAATTCAATGATATACAGAGAGATTTCATTTTGAGGGCTATTTTGTTTATTCTGGACCATACACTGGCGACACACTTTATTCGAGCTCGGCTAGTCCCACGAATTCGGGTATACTCGGGTGTATTGAGGTTTGTGACTGTTTTCTGCCCGAGTGCATTGCGTTATTTTCCAGGCAGGGATTGAAGCATTTTATTCCCGCTGGCTGCAATACTGCACAGTATATATATATATACTGCATTACAATTCATGAATTTATGCCATCTGGTAGATACGCGAAGCATTGCAGCCTATTAAATCCTAATCATTATCATTTAACAGATCAGCCGCCCGTCAGCCAGGCATGAACCATGGCTGGGAAGGCAAACGCAACGGGGCTTGTCTGAGGTGAGGAGCGGCGCATTCCAGGTACATACTGGGTATTTGCTCGAATAAAGTGTGTCGCAGCAGTAATTATTTTTTATTTGAGAATGAATATTATTTACAGGTCTGTGGAATGGCCATGGGCACCCGTTTTGCCCCCAGCTATGCTAACCTATACATGGGCCTATGGGAGGATACCCATGTGTGGGGCAATGCTAGGCTGAGAGAGGGCTTGCTGTTCTATGGCCATTTCATAGACGACCTTATATTTATTTGGGATGGAGAACAGGAGACATTTATTGATATTTTGACATCTTTTAATGATAACCAGATGGATTTACGGTTTACATTTGAAACAAATAAGTGTAAGATTAACTTTTTGGATCTAGAACTGATGGTCAATACTGAGAATCAGATTGTTACTAAAACATTTTTTTTTTAAAGTTTCAACAAATGCATATTTGCATCATATTAGTAACCACTATCACAAGTGGTTGGAGAAAGTCCCCAGGGGCCAATTTCTTAGAGTCCAGAGAAATTGTTCTCTTGACTCTGATTACTTGGCCCAGGGGGACGCTCTGGTTAATACATTTGTGGCTAAAGGATATAACAATGTAAAGGGGTTAAGGCTGCACACCACAATATAAATAAATAAACATACAGTTTACCGGTGCTGCTGGTTCAAGGAAGTACCTGCCAGGCAAAATCCAAAGTACACTGAGCAAAAAAGAGAGATCCAGCGCTCCACGGATCCGTGGAGCGCTGGATCTCTCTTTTTTCCTAAAGGATATAACAGACATACAGTCATGGAGTGAAAAAAGTGAACAAAATACAAGTGCGCGACTACAGTAAATATGTGACGTGATAAGTGTAATACAATGGAATAGGTGACCTTGTGTATATATTGAAGTATATGGAGCGTCTGCAGCTGTGACACCAGGGATGGCTCTGGTCCCCCCTATAAGCACACAAAAATACAAAAAACACAGCGCACAACGCTCATAGTGCATTAAATGATATCTTTAGTAACCAAAATAAGGAGGTAAGTATTGTGCGTACATTTAAATAAAATAAACAAGCATTTCAGGGTTATTGTTACCCAAACACCAACGGACGACCGTGATAGTCTCGTGGCTCTCTCAAACGAGACCTGTGCAGTGACGGGCATTGCGCACACAAGCGGAGGTCATTCTGGACTGCTGTTCACCTATGTGAGACTGTACTAGCCTTACCCCAAGGCGAGAGGCTGAAATACCAGCGATTGGAGTGGAGATTATCCAGACCCTACACCGAGGCTGTTGGAGTGAGAAGGAGAGAGCCACGAGACTATCACGGGCGTCCGTTGGTGTTTGGGTAACAATAACCCTGAAATGCTTGTTTATTTTATTTAAATGTACGCACAATACTTACCTCCTTATTTTGGTTACTAAAGATATCATTTAATGCACTATGAGCGTTGTGCGCTGTGTTTTTTGTATTTTTGTATACAGTCATGGAGACCTTTAAGCAAGTAAGTCAATTGGATACCGTGTTACGTCATCCGCTGTTCCGCCGCATCCATTGTCCCCGGTGGGAACCAAAATCATCATCAGACAGGTCTGCAACCCTGCCTTTCACCATTATCACCCAGCACACAGCATTTCCACTGCAGCAAGGGATTCTGGGAAATGACATGCAAATGAGCACACAGTGCCACCTCTTTGACAAAGGGGTCCTGCCCGAAACGAGTTAGAGATTTGACCTGCTTTTGTACCAAGATGTCTACCTATGGATTAAAGTTGTTTTTAACTTCATACTAATTGGTGTTTAGCCCCCATTCTTTTTGCTGTGCTCCACTTTTCTTCCTCATGGAATCCTCTTGCCTTCCTGCCTTTAATGTGAGAGCAAAGATCCTGCAAAGTAGCTGAGTTGTCACAAATGTTACAAATTAAATAATTAGAGCAGTTAATTGGAAAAACTATATATAGTACCCACTAAGTATCCGCATGATAGTTCAACTCCCAAAGGAGGCATGCATAGGTTTCTGTGAAACACGTAGGAAAGGCGGAATGAAAAATCTGGATTTGTCTGTTGTGCTGGCATTTTTCCTCCTTGCCACACATCACACCCACATACCGGAAGAGAGGTCTGACCGCCCAGTGATCACCCAAAAGAAGTAATGAGGAGTGACTTCGGTCCAACAGAGTGGGAGAGCACAGAGATAGAATGCCAGAGCTCTGGGCTGCTATGCAGATGGAGGAAGTACCAAAAGAGATGATCACCCAGAACCAGTTTGGTGGCCCCCAGGAGTGAAGCACCCCCTATGTGGGAAAGGAAGGCCAGAAATCCCCCAAAAAAGGTCAGTGGCTCTGATTTCTGCTATAGGTGTGAAGACTTGGGACACTATGCCAAACACTGCAGAGCACAAGAGACCCTACCACAGGTTTTAAAACGATTCATTCGATTCTGACCTAACCCGGGAAACTAAAATGGCACTCAGTGAAAGAGCATACTTGGCCCCACGTGCAGAAAGGCTCAGCCAAAGCTATTCCTGCAAAAGAACCACATTGGTTCAATTTTCCAAATTGCATGAGCATGAGTGGAAGCAATTATAGAAGGAATTAAATGAGATGCCCTACTGAATAGTGAATCCCAAGTGGCCATTATGTTTTCAATATGGTCAGAAACTGACAATTCACCCACTGTGTCTGAAAGCCTATCAAAGAGCGGAGAAAAGATTCAAGGCACTGAATGACGGACCAATAGGAGAGGTCAGATGGGTGGACTTCGTCCAGTAAGAATGCCCCACCAACAATATACAGAAAATAGAAGGCTCCACAGTTATGATAGATACAGTAGTCCCCCTCATGGAAGATACCCAGGAGAGTTATTGGTAAAGATTGGAGTACCCACAAAGAAGATACAAAGGGAAACAGTCGAAGTGAATAACAAAACCGTACATGACGCACTGGTGAGAGGAGGCACTGTAGTGGCCAAATGGGACAGTGCATACGTAATGGGTCCCGCCTAGCAGAAGAAAACTTGTCTGGGAAAACTGACACCAGATATGTTCGACTTCGGAGACAGTACTGCCCTTGAACAAAGGAAGAAGAGATTGAGAGAGAAGATGGCCCGTTGACCTATAGTATTCTCCACCGACGAGTGTGATGTTGAACACGCATAGGAAGTGGAGCACCAGATATGCCTCCATGATACCTGTCCTTTTAGAGAAAGGTTTCAGAAATTAGCCGCAGCTGATGTACAAGACATGAGATGATATAAGGTATAATATCAGAGTTCAGGAGCCCGTATGCTTCCCCAATAGTGGTGGCTCGGCAGAAGAGTGGCGCTGTAAGGATGTGCATCGACTGTTGCCCAGTAAACCATTCACATAGAGAACACACAGGACTTCTACATGTGAAGCAAGTGGTTCTTGGTTCTTGACCTCTGCCTTGGTTCCTACTAGCTCCCCATATGTGAGTTGGATAAAGAGTAGATGGCTTTTATATGCCCACTGGGGTTCTATCAGTTTGAACGTATGCACCAAGGCGTGTCAGGGGCTCCTGTCACATTCCAAAGATTGATGGAGCGAGTGGTGGGGGACATCAACCTTCTGGAAATGTTAGTATAGCTAGAGTTTATCATACAGTAGTATTTTGAAAAACAATAGACAAACACAAAACTTGCCTAATGAAAGTACTGTACCAGTGGAGGAAGAGTGGGTTAAAGCAGTCCTTTGACAAATGTAAATTCTGCCTTCTGCCAAATGTATATTCTGTAACTTCTGTTACATATGTGGGGCATATTGTGTCTAATAAGGGAGTGGCCACTGACTCGTCCAAACTGGAGTCCATTGCATTATGGCCATGACAACTATGATCGTTTTTGGGATTTTGTGGGTATTACTGGCGATTTGTGCACAATTTCTCAGTCATAGTAAAACCACTGACCACACTGACCAAAGGTTATCTCCCCTGCTCAAGGATACAATTTGGCCCCGGGTTCCAGTACTCATGACTATTGTAAAACAAACAAGCATTTTGGAGACAGATGTGAGAGAGCATTCAAAACTATCAAGGCCCATCTCACCAATACATCAGTACTTGCATTTACTGATTCACAGAAGCCTTATGTACTTCATGTAGATGCTAGCCTGTGGCATTTGTGAGTCTGGGGCTACTACCCCATACACAAACTTGAGTTTCTGGCACTGAAATGGGTGGTGTTCGACAAACTACATTGTCACGGGGGACCAGGTACTTACACATTTAAAACCGGGATCATATCAGTGAGCAAAGCCAAGAAGTAAAATAAATTGTCATTTATTCCGTAGAAACAGGCAAACACACATTGAATAACAATACAGTGGCGACACACTTTATCCTTACTTGGCTAGTGCCGCAAGCCGGGAGGTGTCCCGGCTTGCTCGTTTATTTCCCTCGGCATGCCGCGCATCATCGATGCGCGGTCACGCTTCATCGGAGGACCGATCCTCCGAGGCTCCGGCGCGCGCCCGGGACACCTCGGCGCGCGCCCGGTTTCTGTTGCGGCCGAGACCGGGCAAAGGTAAGAATAAACTCGGCCGCAACAGTAGGCAGAAGAAAAATACACTTGCTGGGGTTTGGGGTTGAAACACTGACTTTCTTAATTGAAATAACGTCTTTAAAAAGTCCGTTGGTTGACCGGGACTTAGCCCAAAAGGTTTTGGAGCTCAAATTGGCATGAGCCTACAGCAACTCCCGCACTTTCCACTTCAAATGGTACTGAAAGTCTGACATAGGAACGTTTCTGCTCAAAGTCCTGTAGCTGTTTCCTTGCTGTCTCCGCAAGGCTTCTATGGGCCTGGAGTCACTTAGAACTTGGAAATCTTGGCAAAAACATTGAATCCCATTGAATCACTGGGGGAAAAAAAATCCTCTCTGGGCTGGCTGCTCACTTTTTTATAACCTTTTCAAAGTAATTCCTGCAGTATTCCAGCCAATCCGCAGTGTGGGAACTTCATCTCTAGCCACTCACACACTTTGCCAGGTTTGTGAAAGCTGGCACCTATGGCTTCAGAAAAGAGTAGAGGGCATGTGCACAAGCCTCCATTTTGCCCACTTAATATTCAAAGGCCTCCAAGTATAGGAAGCTGACAAGTGGCCAGGACTTGAACACTTAACTCAGCTATCCTGTTTAAACGGCTTTCACACCCCTGGCACCTAAGGTCACTTTGATCTAGGGACCTAGGATTAGACTCACCGGCATCAAAACCCCAGGTGGCCATAAGCCCCCCTGTGCCATGAGATGAAAGACCCTGCCTTATGTTACAGTAAAAAGTAAATAACATTTTAAAACATTGCTGCTTTAATAAACTATACTTTTCTACTCTTCTTTATTAAAATGTTTGTTGTGAGAGATAGAGTGAAAACTGTAACTGTGTTTTTTCCACACTAGCCATATCTCTGACACTCATTAAATACATTTTTTATTTTAATAAAAATCTGCTCAGCCTTATACATACATGGCTGGAGCACTCCTGAACCCTTGTACCAGAGTCAGGCAAATATATTAACATGCTTGGCACACTTTATTAGAAATCCCTTCAGTCTTTTGGGTGTGAGGGATGGGGGGGGGGACTAAACTGTCTGTCCCCTCCAGCCATATCCCTTGTATTCTGCAAACGGAGGCTTTTCTTTATTCTAATAAAAAAAACTTCTCAGCCTTATACCTGGCTGGAGTATCCCCTAAACTCCTTATACCAGAGTTAGGGTGACCTGGGCAAGAACTGGGCAACCCCTTCTGTTATCATAGGGTCCCTTTGACTGTTTCAGTGACTCTTTTTCTCCCTGTGCCTCATTTTACCTTTTCTGGTCTGTGCTGAAGCAGGACCTTCTAGTGGTGAGTCGCAAGAACGCTTTCATGGTAGAGTTTTGACCGGAGCACTGCTCTTCAACATAGCCAGGAATATAACCTGATCCCTGGGTACGTTTTTGGGGTCTCTGTAACTTTGGAGCCCCGCTAAATAGATGCAATCTGAAAGAAGTTCTCCGTCAAACCTACCCTGATACTAACAGCCTGGTTGTCTCCACTTGCTAGCATTCCTGGAAAGGGTAAAAAAATGAAAAATTGCTACTTTAAATTTCAGTCTGAAATGTAGGCTGGGAAAACAGAATATCAACGCTGATGCATTTTCAAGGATCCACGAAGATACCCGTGACCTGGATGTTTAATGGGAGAAGATTACAGCCACAGGAGTACGGACTCTATTTAAAAATGTCAAGGCACCCAGATGCATGATGTCAGCAAATATTAACCGAGTAGCAGATAGCTTGGAAATATCCCTCACCGCTACACCCACCAAATATACTTATCCAGCCGAATTGACAATGACTGGACTGCCCAGACTAAAATCGACAGCATTTTACGGAAGCTCAGTGGACGTATCCAGACATAGGGAAGTGTGGGCAGCCCTGAATCAGAATAAACCCATTTCGTATGTTAGGATGGTGCATTCTGATGTTCTCCTGCTAACAAGACAATGGCCTAGTCTGGTAATAAAGAGTGCGGTGTTGTTCAGAATTGGCATAAAGTCTCAGCATCTAGTAACTATCAGTTGGTGTTCCCACTCAAATACCGTCAAGTAGTACTAAGCTCCATTCATGATAACTACGAGCACCTGGAAGTCAATAAAACTCTGTTTCTACTGGACCCAAATGGCTAGTCCCCATCATATGGGGCCAGGAGAATATGAAGAGTATTGTAAGAATTATGGCCGATGTGTGCCAAGGAAGAAACTTCCCAAGAGGGTTGCCTTTTCGTGAATATTACCATCAGTGGGCCCTGGACCTGGTGTGAATGGATTTCCTGTCCTTATAACCAGACAGTAGAAACACTAGCAATATCTTAATGTTCATAGACCATTTCACTAGGAGTCTTCAAGCCTTCCCGACCAAGGACCAGTGCACCACTACAGTTGCCAAAATGCTATGGGAGAAGTAATGTGTGTACTATGGACTACATGCCAGAATTCATTCTGACCAGGGAAGTCTTATTAAAGAACTATAACATTTATGTTGCATTAGAAAATCCAGGATAACACCTTATCACCCACAAAGGGATACTCAGCCTGAAAGGTTCAACAAGACCCTGTTAAACATGATGAGAACTCTTGATAACAAGGGCAAAGTAAAGTGAAATCAACATGTGCACCACTTAGTGCATGCATACAACTGTAACCATAATGAAACCACATGATTGTTCCCATACGATCTTGTCACGTTTGTATGCCCGTAGACCTGGTAAGACCCCAGTACTGAGGTGGGAACAGTATTACACCACACACCCACAGCAGTGGGAGCAAGCCCGGAGTGTGTTATAGCGTTGCTGGGCCTGCAGAGAGAGTTGTTAGTTATACTTGCAATGTCTGATGGTGTAAACGTAAGAATGGTCGTGTCCGTGTGCCAGTGTCCAGGGGTCCAGAGGTTAGAGTCATCAGGGTACAAAGCCAGGTCCAAGGATGCCAGAGGTAAGAGATGTAGAGTCCGTAGCAAGGTTCAAAGGGGTACAGAGAGCAGAGTAGTCCAGGACAAGCAGGGGTCAAAGGCAAGGGAAATCCAAGGTAAACACAGGAGCAGGATACAGCAGGGACACAGAGGGAGCACAGCATAGGTCAGCACACACAGGGAAACAGGAACTATGCAGAGCGAGGAAGAAGTGGACAGACAGGGATTATAAAGGAAGATACACCAATAGGAGAGAGGGGAGGAGCAGAGAGAGAAGTTGGAGACAACAGAGATAGGTCAGGGAGAGAAGAGGATGAGGCAGAAGGGGCAGTCAGGGGAATGGCCTGCAGGGTTTGGGAGGAGGAGTCAGGAACGTGACAGGCCAGATAAGAGGAGTATGTGCACGTGCCCTATGTAAGTTGAGGGTGCGCACGCACAGGCTGTGACTGGGAGATGGCCCACAGGGACTGAGAGGAGTGAGCAGAAGGGCGCCAGAGCCCAGAGGAGGAGCGTGTGCGCGCGCCCTCTGCGAGCTGAGGGAGTGCGCACACAGGCCGCGTCACCAGGCGCGTGGAGCGCCGTACCGCGGGCACCCCGCTGGAGGAAGGCAGAGGAGTGGATGGATCAGCCAGGGAAGGTGAGGTACTGGCCGTGGGCACAACGGGAGTCAGGGAGTGGGTGCATCACTGCAGGGGCTCGGGGACCGCGCGGGCGCGCGAGACCTGCGGGGCATGCGCTGAGGTAGTGGGAGAGAGGTAGATGGAACGGGACAGGAGTGGGGAAGGGTAGAGGGATTGGCAGGAGATGGGACAGAGGGAAAAGAAGGGGAAGGAATCCCCTGAATAGTCACAGTATCCCCCCCTTGAGTATCGATCTCTGAGTGATCCAACCACGGCTTGAGGGGGAACTTTTGGTGGAATTGAAGTAGTAGTCTTGGGGCATGGATGTGACGTGCAGGTACCCATGAATGTTCTTCTTGGCCGTAGCCCTTCCAGTGAACGAGGAATTGAAGTTTATTTTTGGACCAGCGGGAATCGATAAGTGATTGGACCTCATACTCCTGTTGTCCTAGGGTGGAGACTGGATCGGGTTTCCGAGAGGGGACAGGGAAATGAGGACTAGGTACGAAAGGTTTAAGAAGAGAAGCGTGGAAAACGGACGGAATCTTCATAGTAGGAGGAAGGTCGAGACGGTAAGCCACAGGATTTATTTTCTCCAAAATTTTGAATGGACCTAGGAATCTAGGAGATAGTTTAGGCGATGGTGTTTTCAGGCTAATATTTTTTTAGGATAACCACACCCGGTCGCCAGGTTTGAAGGAAGGCCCAGGTTGACGATGACGATCTGCCTTGGACTTTTGTTTGGCAACCGCAGATTGTAAAGACTTGAGGATCCTTTTCCAAGATTCTTAGAGATTGACAATATGAGAGTCGGTCACAGGAACGCCCAAAGGGAAGGGTGAGAGAGGAAGGCTACTGGGTGGAAACCGAAGTTGATGAAAAAAGGGGACTCCTGAGTAGACTCGTTTTTCAGAGAATTTATAGCAAATTCGGCCCATGGTAAAAGGTCCAGTTGTCTTGTGAGTCCGATATGAAACATCTTAGATATTGTTCAAGGGTTTGGTTCATCCTCTCTGTTTGACCTTGGTTTGAGGATGGTGTCCTGAGGAAAACAAAAGAGAGATACCGAGTCTTTGGGAAAATGCCCGCCAGAATTTCGAGATGAACTGTGATCCACGGTCAGAGACAATAGAAATGGGTATGCCATGTAACCTAAAAATTACTTTGGAGAAGACATCAGTCAACGTGGCCGAGTTAGGAAGACCCTTAAGGGGAATAAAGTGTGCTTGTTTAGAGAACCTGTCTACTAGGACCAGAATTGTGTCCATCCCCTTGGAAATGGGCAGTTCAACAATGAAATCCATTGAAATATGTTTCCAGGGTTGTTCCGGAATGGGGAGAGGCAAGAGAAGACCCGAAGGTTTGTGATTGAGTGTCTTACTCTGGGCACAGAGGACAGGCAGAAGTAAAGTCGAGAATGTCATGGTTCATCTTTGGCCACCAAAAAGTCCGTTTAATATGATCTGCAGTCCTTTTGAAGTCTGGATGACTGACTGCTCTAGAAGAATGACCCCAAAATAAAACTTTATGGCGAAAGCGTGGAGCTGCATATAGGCATCCTTCTGGTACCCTGAACCTGCTGGGAATGTGAGCTTGCGCTTTGTTGATCTCATCCAACACATCGAAGTTGTTAGTGGAAATTATACATTTGGCGGGAAGAATAGGCTCCGTGGTTTCATTCGCTTTGGTTTCTGTGGCGAACTGATGAGCGAGAGCGTCCGCTTTGACATTTTTGGTACCAGGAATATATGAGATGGTGTAGTTAAAGAGAGAAAAGAAGAGTGACCAGCGAGCTTGACGGGATCCCAGACGACGAGCCCCCTCAATATATAACAAATTTTTGTGGTCAGTGAGAATAGCAACTCCCTCCCTCCAAATCCCTCCAAAAGGTGTCTCCATTCTTGAAGAGCCAGTTTTATGGCCAAAAGTTCACGATTACCGACATCATAATTCCTTTCGGCAGATGAAAATTTCCGTGAAAAAAAACCACAGGGATGAAGTTTCTCTTGGGGAGAAGTCCTCTGGGAAAGGACTGCGCCGGCTCCTACGTCCGACGCGTCGACCTCTAAAGTGAAGGGGAGGGAGGTATCCGGATGACGAAGGATGGGTGCAGAAACGAAAGCCTTCTTGAGGACCTCAAATGCAAGAATAGCCTCAGGAGACAAGGAAGAGATATCGGCGCCCTTCTTGGTCAGGGCGGTGATGGGAAGAGCAATAGAAGACATTTTTTTGATGAATTTCCTGTAATAGTTGGCAAAGCCGAGAAAACGCTGCACAGCCTTAAGTGAATTCGGCAGCGGCCAATCGAGAACAGCTTTCAGTTTCTCTGGATCCATTGAGAAGCCTTGGCTGGAGATGATATAGCCTAAGAAGGCAGTAGAGGACTGGTGGAATAAATACTTCTCCATCTTGGCATATAGGCGATTAGAATGGAGTCTAGAAAGCACAAGTTTGGTATTTGAAATGTGTTCTTCCAGATTTTTAGAAAAAATTAGAATGTCGTCTAGGTAGACTATGACAAATGTTCCCAATACATCGCGGAAGATGTCGTTCATAAACTCTTGAAAAACGGCAGGAGCGTTACACAAACCAAAGGGCATAACAAGATATAATGTCCAGAATGTGTATTAAATGCTGTTATCCACTCTTCCCCCTCCCTTATACGAATGAGATTATAGGCACCTCTTAAGTCGAGTTTTGAGAAGATGGAGGCCCCCTGGAGACGATCGAACAGTTTTGAGATAAGCGGAAGAGGATACCGGTTCTTCACCGTGATCTTATTGAGTCCGCGGAAGTCAATGCATGGCCTGAGCGATCCATCCTTCTTCTTCACAAAGAAGAAGTCAGCCCCGGCAGGGGAGGTAGAGTTGCGGATGAATCCCTTCTCCAGGTTTTCCTGAATGTAGGACGTCATGGCCTCAGTCTCCGGGACGGAGAGTGGATATGACTTAGACTTCGGCAGGATGGTCCCAGGAATGAGATCGGTAGGACAATCGTACGGACGATGGGGCGGAAGAATCTCCGCTTGTACCTTGTTGAACACATCCAGGTACTCATGATACACGGTAGGCAGGGTCGATAGATTAGAAGAAACGGAATCCAGGCCGGCCAGCACCACAACAGGAGACTCCACAGGAATGGCGTCTGCGGACGAAGGCCACTGGAGAGGGAGAGTACCGGTCCAGTCAATGCGCGGACTGTGGAGTTGAAGCCAAGGCAATCCTAAAATAATTTGCACCGTAGGAGATTGAAAAATATCGAAGATGATTACCTCCTTATGACCATTAGCCAAGATCAATGTGAGCGGAATAGACTCCCAAATGATAAATGCCGGCTGGAGTGGCCTGCCGTAGATGGCCTCAAGGCCAATGGGGGTCTTCCTTCTGACCATGAGAATGTGATTCTCCGACGCGAACTTCTGGTCCAGAAAGTTACCACCAGATCCTGAATTGACGAAAGCTTCAACCTTCAGGAAAAGGTTCGGACCCTCCAACGTGGCAGGAAGTAGAAACTTCTTTGGGAGAGCTTTGGGAGGAGAGGGGCAAGGAGAGACAGTACCCAGAAGAAGCCCCTCTACCTTTACTGGGTGTGCCCGTTTCCCGGCTTCAGTGGACTATTTTGGAGGCGATGTTCCGGAGAAGAACAGTAGAAGCAAAGTCTATTCAGGCAACGCTGCGATCTCTCCGTGGCCCGAAGTTGGTGACTGCCAACCTGCATCGGTTCCGGAGACTCCAGTGCCAGGAGAGGTGTAGTAGGCGACCTGTGAGAAACAACAGAAGAAGGAGAACGAGAACAGTGCCTTTCGTGCCGTCGCTCCTGAGTACGCTGATCCATGCATACACTCAGGGTAATCAACTCCTCCAGGGAGGAAGGCCGGGCATGAGTAGCTAGGAGTGGAAGGATCAGCCAGGGAAGGTGAGGTACTGGCTGTGGGCACAGCGGGAGTCAGGGAGTGGGGAACGTCACTGCAGGGGCTCAGGGACCGCGCGGGCGCGCAAGACCTGCGGGGCATGCGCTGAGGTAGTGGGAGAGAGGTAGACGGAACAAGACAGGAGTGAGGAAGGGTAGAGGGATTGGCAGGAGATGGGACAGAGGAAAAAGAAGGGGAAGGAATCCCCTGAATCGTCACAGATCTGAAGTTTGGGCCTGAACCTAGATTGCAACTGGACCTGTGCTGAGGTGTTGCTGCTGATGGTACATCCCCCACTACATACATGGAATATGTACAGGGACTGTAACGATGTGCTCACCACAAACAAGGCATGACCACGAGTCTGAGGTGGGGATTTGATAAACGCCAACCCACAGCCGCGAGGGCGTGTCTGGAGTGTAAATAGGTTGAGGTTGCCGGGTCGGAGTAGGAGAGGTCAGGAGAGGTCAGGGTGGTCAGTGATACATGCCAAGGTCTGAATTGAAGAGGTACGGATTATTGCAGGTGCTTTTGTCAAGGTCGGGATTGGAGAGGTGCGGATCATTGTGATAAGCAGGGGTCAGGAGCGGAGAGGTACGGATCATCATTGGCAAGCCGAGTCAGGAGCAGAGAAGTGCGGAATCCAAAGAACAAGAGAGGTCAGGCAACACAGGACAAGACAGGCAAGGCTCAGACATGAGGCAGCACTGAAGTGAACACAGCGTACATAAACAAGGTTATGCTCAGCCAATGTGCCAGAGGGCAGGTGGAGCATATATAGGAAGAATAGACCAATGAGGAGGAAGCATACTCCCTAGTGTGCATGGCTGTGGTTGGCTGATGGAGATAGCACAGATATATCCCTTAAACAGAGGAGCAAGGAAGCTTCTGCGCGCGTGCGTGTGTACCAGCCTTACCGTGGTACGAAAAGTGTTGGAGGATGAGGTCGGCCTTCATCCTGGCAGTGGTAAGTAAAACTTTTATTTACTATAGGTGGCTGGCTATTGATTGGTTTTGAATGTTCAAAATCATGTGTGAGTCCATCAGGTTTAGGGCTGCCACTGGGGCCCATTTATCCTTATTTTCTACGGACGATAACGTCTCTGTCTGCATTAACTAGAACAACTTGACTCTCCATGCAGCCACAAACGAAGAGGCGCCTCTTTGAAGAATGCCTACCTGCAGATCCATAAGTTTTCCATGGTATTCTCACGAACTCTGGAACCTGTGGCAGACTCTCCAAAGGAAAGGGCATCGGTGGTTGACATACAATCCAGATGCTAACCAAACAGCCTTTAATGTATCAGTGGGAGTTTAAGTGTGCAGTCTGCAGGGTGAAGAAAGTCTACGTTGCCCTGAGTATTGACTCAGCAAGAAATCACCCAGAGAACCTCTTCAAGGTTGGTGAGCAGATTGGTTTATTCTGATTGCTCCTCCATCATGGTCTATTTATTTATAAAATGTTTTACCAGGAAGTAATACATTGAGTTACCTCTCTTTTTCAAGTATGTCCTGGGCACAGAGTTATGATGACAGATACATAGTCATGGTTTGTCCAAATGAGGAGCGATGTGGTGAATTGAATCGATTTGTTGATGATAAGGTCGCCTGAATCCATGCCATTATTCATCTCCCGATGGATCCCGTGATCTGCTCCACCCTGCAGGCAAAGCATGTCTTGGAAGAGTTCAAGATCATCTCAATACTGGATTTCCTCTTCATCATGTTTGAGATGAACTGAACAACTTGAAACTTGGTTCCCTGTCCATCATGGCTCCTTAAAGACAATTGATGCAGTGGCTCTGAGGTTGGTGGAGATCATAAAACACAGACAGAGCTCAGTGCACATCCAGTGAAACTCATACACGGTACAGTGCCTAAATATATAAGTATAAATATCTATTAAATAAAATGGTCTTTTAGTTTAACATTTTTGGCCAAAATTGTTGTAAGCCCCTGAGCCACTGCACGGCAGACCACATTTCCAGGGGTCCCTAACACTAATATAAATTCTTAATATCCTGTGCAATACCAGGAAGAATGATTTATAATAAATCTGTCAATATTAGTTGCAAAGTTCTAAGTCTGATTGAAGCTTTTAATAACCTGGACATTACCAGGAAAAGCACGCTGTATTAGATTTGTCACAACCATACTGCAAGGAGGCAAGTTCCCCTAAGTGGGAGATGCTATGGAGTGAGCTTTTAACCATTTAAATGTGGGACGGGGTAAGCTTCAATTAGGTAGGAGATTGCCACCCTCCAATCAGCTAAGACTAGCTGAATAAAGAATTGTAAAACATACTGGACACCTAACAAGCTACTATTGAACCCCCAAAATAACCACAACATATATATAAGCATATGAGTGTCACAGAGGAGTGCTACTGAGCATGGCAATACATATTTAAAACCAGAGACAGAACATAAAACACAGACAGAGCTCAGTGCACATCCAGTGAAACTCATACACGGTACAGTGCCTAAATATATATGTATAAATATCTATTAAATAAAATGGTCTTTTAGTTTAACATTTTTGGCCAAAATTGTTGTAAGCCCCTGAGCCACTGCATGGCAGACCACATTTCCAGGGGTTCCTAACACTAATATAAATTCTTAATAACCTGTGCAATACCAGGAAGAATGATTTATAATAAATCTGTCAATATTAGTTGCAAAGTTCTAAGTCTGATTGAAGCTTTTAATAACCTGGACATTACCAGGAAATGCACTCTGTATTAGATTTGTCACAACCATACTGCAAGCAGGCAAGTTCCCCTGAGTGGGAGATGCTATGGAGTGAGCTTTTAACCATTTAAATGTGGGAGGGGGTAAGCTTCAATTAGGTAGGAGGTTGTTACCCTCCAATCAGCTAAGACTAGCTGAATAAAGAATTGTAAAACATACTGGACACCTAACAAGCTCCTATTGAACCCCCAAAATAACCACAATATATATATATATATATATAAGCATATGAGTGTCACAAAGGAGTGCTACTGAGCATGGCAATACATATTTAAAACCAGAGACAGAACATAAAACACAGACAGAGCTCAGTGCACATCCAGTGAAACTCATACATGGTACAGTGCCTAAATATATATATTTATAAATATCTATTAATTAAAATGGTCTTTTAGTTTTTAGTTTAGGTGGAGATCATCAACAGATCCCTCTCAGAGGCCTTGAAAAGGTGCTGGTTCATTCCCTGTTGGAGAACGTGGGTCTAGATGTTCTCGCTAACTATCATCCAATCTCCAGCCTTACCGTGGTATGAAAAGTGTTGGAGAGGGTAGTTTTCACCAAACGGGAAGATTGACTGGAAAGGGATGGCTTCTTTGATCCCACACAGTCTGACTTTAGAGGCGGTCATGGAACTGAGTTAAACTGGTCTGTGTGGTGGATGATTTATTGATGGCTATGGACAAGGGCTGCATTTATAACCTTGTCATGTTAGACCTCTCAGTGGCCTTTAATATGATTGATCATGAGGTGCTGCTGCACCACCTGAGGGACTTAACTGGTATTGGTGGGACTGCATTAAAATTTGTTGCCTCAGTCCTGCAGGGCCGGACCCAGAGGTGGCTATGGGATCCCATGTGTCACTGGTGGGGCCTGTACCCTTTGGGGACCCTCAAGGGTTGGTGCATCCACCGCTCCTGTTCAACATGTATGTAAGACCGCTGGGCAATATCATTCGGAAGAATGGTCTGAAGTGCCACCAATATGTTGATGACACCTAGATCTATGTTTCTTTCCATGGCAGTCCAGGAACAGCTGTTGTTACATTAATGGCTTGCTCATATGAGGCGGCAGCATAGAAGTAGATGAATTGGAGGAAGCTCAATACTGACAAGAGGAAACTAATGATTTTAGGTTCAGTAAGACACCTGTGTATGGGACAGGGGGTTTGCGACCTGCCCCATATCTATGGTGTACAGCCACTGTCCATGTCCCAGGTTCGTAACCTTGACATCCTCTATGACCAGAGTCTCAACATGGATGCCCAAGTGGCCTCAGTTGCTAACACTGAGTTTTCAATCTGAGGCTGCTTCTAAATTTGCCTCCATTCCTGTCATCTATGACCCTTCAGTCACTGGTCCATACCTTTGTGTCGATGCAGTTGGATTATGGAATGCCTTTTATGCAAAACTACTGCTGTGCCTGCTGGGGAAGCTCTAGCTTGTACGCGATCTGCATTGGCTTCTAGTGATCTTCCGTGTTTGGTTCAAGTTGGACGTTATGGCCTTTAAAACCTTGCAAGGCCAAGGGCATGTCTATCTGCAGTCTCTTTTGATGCCTCTGATGGATATTGGCTATGATCTCAGGTCCTCCAGGGTGAGGGGTGGGGGGGGGGATAACTGCCAAACTGTGCGAAAGGTACTGCAACCTACACTGTGTGGGCAGGCATTTTCATGCGCAGCTTCAGAAATCTGGATCTCGCTACTGCTAGAGCTCAGGTGTATACCGACTTTACTACTGTTTTGGGAACGGTGGAAGATTTATTTCTTCCTTCTGTCTTGTCCATCTAGCAAAATTAATTGTATACCGTATCATTTTAGTTTGTTCTTAAACTGATTGTGAAGTATTGCGGTGCTCCCTTAAATGGAGGTGTGCTTTTACTTAAAAAATAAATAAATGATCATGGATGATGTTGTTTGATACTGTGGTCGCCAATTTATATTCATTTGAACTATATAATGTTGGAAACGGTTCAAGCAAATTGTCTGAAAATGTAGTACACGTTGCAAAATAATGCATGTAATGTTTTGTTTCATTCATCCGGTCAATGAGATGTACTGTAACATTTTGCATTGTTTTATCACTTCAAAAAAACTAAAAGATAATTCCAATATAGGGTCTGCTCCCCCGATTTGGTTTAACATTCTGGCAGATCTAAGTTAAGATGGCAGAAAGGTTTCATCAGAATTGGTCATGTCGTGGTCTGTGGACAGGGAAAACACAAACAAAAAACCACAGACAGTTTAGTTAAAGTTTTCACTTCACTCACTTATCCAATTAGTAATGGTGTTCTTCAAAATCAACTCTAACTACACATAAAACAAAAAGAGTAAAACGGTGTGCTAATTACATTGATAGATATTTTGATTGAGCTGTACCAAATCTTGTTTTCTGTGGAGGAAGATTATAAATTGCTAACACTGCACATTACCAAATGTACTAAATCACAAAAATTTGGTTGAAAATACAGTATGACCAGTCATAGCTATTTAAGCTAATACCTAATTACTTTATTTGCAAAGCTAATTGTATTCAAAACACACTGCAGTCAGAAAAGTATTAGAAAAGGCAATGCTTATAATGAAAACAGTAATTATAGGGCTTTGAAAACACTGTAGAAAAGCACGCTTTAATTACCCGGGTCGATATAATGTAGACATACATTTAAAAAACGACATTATCATAATTCATCATATAACACTGAGCCATTATATTAGAAAATAACAGGGGTAATGTATCAAAGTCTGCTGACAGCAAAACTGCTGCACACATTAGCACCAGATTTATTAAGGAAAAAAAAGATATTGCTTTCAATGGTAATTTTTTTCATAGATAAATCCTGTACTATTTTTTGCACCACATTTTACATGGGATTTGTTCTATAGCTGAGACTTTGATAAAATAACCTCCACTGTGCATCATTTCACACGTGTTTTAACCATACTGTATAAACAAATGTAAATACACATATATGCAATTTACACTTGCTGACCTAGGCTACGCTTATAGTGCTGGCGACGCAATGGTCGCTGGAAAATCAAATAGAGATGACTTCCAGCGATCGCGACCAATCCGTCGCTCTGTCGCGCTGTCGCGTCGCGCTTACAATAAGCGCACGCGACGGCGGCAATGCATTTGTTTTGCCGCAACGTCGCGTTGTTGTCGCCGTCGGCAGCACTGTTCAAGCGCAGACTTACACAGGTTTCCCCAGTTTACAGTGTGTATTAGGCATACAACCTGTATTGATTACAGTCCAATGATTACAAATTGTGTGTGAAGAAAATCTCAAGTATCAACATGTTCTTTCTAAGATTATGCAAAAATAAATGGCACAATCCCACAGGTTAGTAATTAGAGTAGTTGATGCAACCATCTGATCATGCTGACCAATGTTAATTGCTTTTAGTGTATTTTTGTTATCAGATGTGTCCTCTTTCCACTGACACACTTAATGGGATTTAATTATTGTCATGCCATTTTTTTGGTTCAGATACTGAAATGCTATAAGAACATTTATCAAATGTATCAAATCCACACATTGCAAAGCAGGTAAAAATTGGTTAAACTTGGCACACAAAGTGTTTAACAATATACCGGTATGTAGGAATTACTCTTTTGTTACACAAACAAAATTATGCAAGAAAAATCCCTATTGCAGGATATACTGTAACACAAATTAAACATTAATATGTCTTGAAGATGTATGCAAGACTGTTTTTACTTCTTGTTTTGTTCAGTTTTTTTGTTTTTTTTACAATGTTACAAAACAAATAATTATTTTCTAATTCTGGTATCAACTTTCTAGATTATATAGGTGTTTAGATTTTTTTCAGCATGACATTTAATGATCTTTATGTAATTACAATAAAACATGTGGCAACATTTTTTTTTACTACTGTAGGTACTGAAGTGTAAAATATCTGACATTACCAATTTTTGCCTCAAGGACCCAATGATAACCACCTGAAAAACCTAAGGGTTCCATGGAACACGTTAAAAGTCACTGAAATAGGTAGCTAAATATTCCTGTGTAGTTTTAGGATGCTTACAATGCAGTGTAGACTTTACAAATACCAACAATAGTTATGGTAAAAGGATGAAGTAGATTCTTCTTGTTGTAGTTTATATATTATACCATGTACTGTTTGCCTTCATTTTTGCCACTTCTTGAATAGCAGTTGTTAACCTTCAGGGTCGATTAAAGACACTTTGTCATATGATTAACCTAAAACATAGTAATCTGCTATGCCCTCTAGTACATGGGGAAGATTAATGCAAATACTGTAGCTTTCATTCTAACATCTAATTGTACTTTTGTTCTTCCAGGATTCAGTATGCAATACTATTGCTAAAACCAGCCTAGTGAATGTGGTAGTTAAGGTTTGCGAAACAACATTTGTCTAAAACTTAACAGGTACTGTAGCATGTAATTTTACATTTTCAATTTCAATGCATTTCATGACAATATATGGATCCTGTTTCCCACATAATTGTAAGGTTCTGAGATGATTTCAGTTCTTCTACACAATTTTGAGCATTGGCATTGCATTACATATTTCCACAATTTTTCTGAATTTTGCTACGTTAGAAGATACTGTATATGTTGTCAGGGCAAATTAAGATTGTCAGTATTGACAGAAAAAATAAATAAAGTAAGGGATCTTAATCACTTGTACAAGTAATTGTTTTAGGGCAGACTAACATTGTAATAATAACAATTATTTAAATTAGGAAAATATTGAACAACAAGTAAACACTAACAGTTGAGGTTAGGATACACCAAAAAAGTTAAATTAGTTTGGGTATATTTTGATCGCTGCCAGGAAAAAAACTTTTTTTTTTAAATGTATTAGGCCATTATTAAGGGTGCAGGTCAATCTCTCTATTGTCGATGTATCAAACATTTCCCAAGGATTACATTGATCGGAGGAGGATCCATCTGTTTCCAATGGCCAACTAGGGTATATCTAGTGGCCAAGATGGGGAAGATCAATGTATCTATAGTGTTAGGAATTCCATGGATTGGCTTATTTAAAAGGGCTACCTTGCGAACTCATGAAATAGAAATTCCAGTCAGATCCGCAATGATTAAGAATATTTGATTCCAAACCTTATCAATTTTGAGGCATACAGTAACCCCAAAATATGTATCAAGAACCCAATTTTGTCACAAATTCTCCATAGACTGAGGGACACATATTATGTGGTCTAGTAGGCAATAATTTGTAAGATGGATTCAATGCATGTGTGCTGATTATACTATCTCATACACACATAGTTCCAGCCTCTCTGACCATTAAAATGTAAGGCTATCTCATTCCTGTAATGTCAAATGCTGGATCACACAAAACAAACTTTTTAAAAATAATGACAAAACAACAACTACTGTATGTTATTTGGGACTAAGGTTAAACCTTCCAAAGCTTCCAATGGCTAAGCTACTGGTTGCAAATTGTACTAATTGTAGTACTTTCCTTTGCAGCATCTTGTCCCAGAGCCTATTCCATCAGTCTGGGTAAAGGGCAATCTACAAAAAACCATGATCTTCTGAGATCCTCCTCAGGTATTGAAACACACAGACCATAATAAATAGGATGGAGGTAAAGGAAAAGTAAGGAATAAAGAAACAAAGAGGACCGTCAGAGATCTTGCAGGGTTTGATTGTTAATGGGTCAAATTCTACAAGACAGTCTGAGTGAGTGTCAGGACGAGCTCACCACAAACGAGGCGGGACCGTGGTAGGATAGGATATAATGCCACCCACAGCCACGAGGGCACGTCTTGAGAGTAGAGTGATCTGGGAGTCCGAGTCGGGGCAGGAGAGGTACGGATCGTAGAGGGTGCTGTTAGACAAGTCCGGGGTTAGAGAGAGAGACGTAATCATTTACCGTTTGCTGGGTTCGGGGTGCCAGAGGTGCGGAGAGACGTATTGCCGTATGCCAAGTTCGGGATGCCAGAGGTGCGGAGAGACGTATTGCCGTATGCCAAGTTCGGGATGTCAGAGGTGCGGATAGTCGTAGAGGAAGCCGGTTTGGTACACGAGGAAGACTGCAAAACAAGACAGGACAAGACAGGACTAGGGAGGCAGAGAGTGATGAGAACAACTGGTTCTATGCTCAGCCAATGAGTCAGTGAAACTGTAAAGTATATATAGGAGAGAGGGTCCAATGGCAGCGCAGCAAGGTGGGGGTGTGTGGAAGGGCCAGGCTACGGCAGGGATAGGTCCAGCATGAGTCCCAGGGGAGGAGCAATAAAGCCCAGTAGTAAGGCTGCATTTGATTGCAGCAATGGTTTGAGGTGCTGTGCCTTTAAGGGGTTGGTGCGCCTCCGTGTGGAATTGCCTCCGTGTAGCTGCGCTTGCGGGCGCGTGACCGGGCATACCCGCAGGACCAACACTAGAAGAAGAGCATTGGCGTGAGCGCACGCGCCCACGTGGAGCTGCGATCGGCGTCCTGGAGGGAGGCTGCCTGCGTGCCGCGGGGGGACCCGGCGGAGCTGCAGGTGAGTGGGGAGCACGCCGAGGGCGGCGTGACTCCCGGTTCGTTACAGTACCCCCCCCTTCAGGGGCGACCTCCGTGCGTCCATGATATTGCTTGGAGGTATTCCTACGGTGGAAAGCCTGGACGAGTCGAGGAGCGTGGAGATCTCGGTGGGGAACCCACGAGCGTTCCTCAGGTCCGAACCCCCTCCAGTAGACCAGGTACTGTACTCCTCCTCTGGAGATCCTAGAATCCAGGATAAACTGGACCTCGTACAGTACTCCTGTTGGCCTTGGATCAGCAGAGGGAGTGGAGGAGAAGTGGTCTTGGAAAAACGAGGACTCTGAAATGCTGGTTTTAGCAAGGATATATGAAAGACCGTAGGAATCCTCATAGAGGGTGGAAGGCGCAGGCGATAAGTCACAGGATTAATCCTCCTAACCATGGAAAAGGGACAGAGGAACTTGGGTGCCAGCTTCATAGTAGGAACCTTTAGTCGTATATTCCTGGACGAAAGCCATACCCTGTCTCCTGGAGCAAATTCTGGAACTTGGCGTCGGAGGCGATCTGCCTGGAGTTTCTGTCTCCCAGTAGCCACCTTTAAGTTCTCCTGAATCCTCCTCCATAAGTCTTTCAGCCGGGAGATATGCTTGTCAACCGCTAGTACTCCAGAGGATAGGGGGGAGAAGGGTAAGCGGGAAGGATGAAAACCAAAATTTATAAAGAAGGGAGATTCTTGGGTGGAGTCATTACGAAGGGTGTTGAGAGCAAACTCGGCCCAAGGAAGCAGATCCACCCAGTCATCCTGTGTATCGGTTATAAAACATCGAAGGTATTGTTCCAGGTTTTGGGTCTTGACACGAATTGAGACCCTCGGTCAGAAACGATGGTTGAGGGCACTCCATGGAGACGAAAGATTTCCTGGACGAAAACATCCGCAAGCCTGGAGGAATTCGGAAGACCCCTCAAGGGAACAAGGTGCGTCTGTTTGGAAAAACGATCAATTACCACAAGAATAGTATTCATCCCTTTGGAGGTTGGGAGCTCTACGATAAAATCCATAGAAATATGGTTCCAAGGCCGGTCTGGGATGGGTAAAGGAAGGAGAAGACCTGCTGGTCTGACGCGGGGTACTTTGTTACGAGCACATGTGCCACACGTTTTTACAAACTCCTCCACATCTTTAGACCTCTCTGGTCACCAGAAGGTTCGCTGGACAAGGTCGTTAGTTTTCCGAATCCCTGGGTGTCCTGCCGATTTAGAGGAATGGCACCACTCAAGGACTCTCTTGCGATGTTGCTGTGCCGTGTAGAGTCTTCCCTACGGAACCTTGAACCCCATAGGAGCCTGTGATTGCTCGGATCGAATCTTGTCCATGATATCAAAGGAGTTGGTGGACACAATAAATTTAGAGGGAATTATCGACTCTAGCTGCTCTTCAGACCTATCCTCTGCAAGGAACTGTCGAGACAGGGCATCCACCTTCAGGTTTTTGGAGCCAGGAATGAAGGAGATGAGGTAATTTAACCGTGAGAAGAATAGTGCCCACGGGCTTGTCGAGCGCTCAATCGACGTGCCCCTTCTAAGTAGAGGAGGTTCTTATTGTCTGTGAGGATGGTTATGGGTGTCTCCGTGCCTTCTAAGAGGTGTCTCCATTCCTCTAATGCCAACTTGATTGCCAAGAGCTCCCGGTTACCGACATCGTAATTCCGTTCTGCGGATGAAAATTTCTTCGAAAAGAAGGCACATGGGTGTTATCTGGCTAAGGGAGAAGTCCTTTGGAACAGGACAGCGCCAGCCCCGACGTCAGAGGCATCCACTTCCAGAGTAAATGGAAGTTTAGGGTCTGGGTGGGTGAGGATAGGGGCAGACACAAAAGCCTTTTTGAGAAGATTAAATGCCCGCATGGCGGGTTCGGACCATGATGAGGGATCTGTACCTTTCTTGGTTAGAGAGGTGATGGGAGATACCGTGGTGGAAAAATTGCGAATGAATCGATGGTAATAGTCCAGAATGGCCTTTAGTTTCGCTGGATCCATATTGAAGCCGGAGTCAGAGATAATGTATCCCAGGAATGCTACGGATGTCAGATGGAACTGGCATTTCTCCAATTTCGCAAAGAGATGGTTTTCCCAGAGGCGTAACAGCACCTGTTGAACATGTTTGATGTTTTCTTGGGTGGATTTAGAAAAGATTAGGATGTCGTCTAAGTAAACAATAAGGAATTTGTTAAGAATGTCCCGGGAAAATCTCGTTGACAAAGTCCTGAAAGACTGCTGGTGCGTTGCACAGACCAAACGGCATGACCAGGTATTCATAGTGGCCGTCATGGGTGTTAAAAGCAGTCTTCCACTCGTCCCCCTCACGTATCCTTACTAAATTGTTGGCGCCTCTTAGGTCCAGTTTAGAAAAAACAGTAGCTCCTTGAAGGCGGTCGAAGAGTTCCGATATCAAGGGTAGCGGGTAGCGGTTTTTGCGCTTGATGTTATTCAAACTCCGGTAATCGATGCATGGGCGAAGAGACCTGTCCTTCTTCTTTACGAAAAAGAAGCCTGCTCCGACTGGGGAGGAGGACTTTCGGATGAAATCCCTCTCTAAATTCTCTGCAATGTAAGTGTTCATGGCTTTGGTCTCTGGGAGAGAGAGTGGGTAGGATCGTCCCCTGGAAAGAGCTGCCCGGGCAGCAGGTCAATCGGACAGTTGAAGGGTCGGTGCGGAGGTAAAACCTCGGATCTTGCTTTGTCGAACACATCGCGGAATTCCAAATATACAGAAGGCAAGGAGTCGACCTTCTCTGGCAGGGTACACAAACCACCAACCTTCTGGAATATCCTTGTACAGGTCTTGGCACATTGAGCACCCCACTGGATGGGTTCCCGATTGGTCCAGTCGATGCGAGGATTGTGGACTTGGAGCCAAGGAAGACCCAGAATCAACTCAACGGAGGGAGTGTGGATAACATCGAGGGTAATGATCTCCGTATGAGCGTCGACGAACTGCAGTAGGAGAGGCACCGTCTGTAGCATGATGAATGCCGGCTGTAGAAGTCGACCGTCAATGGCCTCCAGACCCACTGGCATCCTCTTGCTGATAAGTTGAATATTGTTCCGTCTAGCAAAGGTTTGATCGATGAAATTGCCTGCGGAACCGGAGTCTACGAATGCCCGTGCTTGAGTATGAAACCCCTCTCCAGACAGCATCACTGGCAACAGTATCCTGGTGGGAAGGACATCTTTGATGATGGGAGACAGGGGCAGTGTTCCCAACGAGACTCTCCGGGATCTCATTGGGACATGGCATTTCCCGGCTTGTGGGGACACTGGAGCACTAAGTGACCGGAATTGCCACAGTACATGCAGAGACCGGCACTGCGCCGGCGTTGTTTCTCGGCAGAAGACAACTTATTACCTCCCAATTGCATTGGTTCCGGAATGTCCAAAGATAGAGGTGTTGGAGGCACGAATGATGGGGCAAGAGACCTTGAAACCCGTTGACGGTAACGAGAACGTTCAGTCCTCCGCTCCTGCAGATGCTGGTCCACCAGAACGCACAGGCCAATCAAATCCTCTAGGTCAGTGGGACGTTCCCGCGCCGCGAGCTCATCCTTTAGGGATTCTGACAGGCCCTGCCAAAATGCCGAAGATAGTGCTTCATTGTTCCATCCCGTCTCAGCAGCAAGGGTGCGGAACTCCACAGCGTACCGGGCGACGGAACGATCTGCCTGGGTTATGTGGTGGAGAGAGGAAGTTGCCGTTAATTGCCGTGCAGGGGTGTCAAAGACTCTTCGGAACTCATGGGCGAAGAGGTCGATGTCCTGTGTGATGGGCCCTTGTTGTTCCCAGATGGGAGAGGCCCAGGCCAGCGCCTCCTACTGTCTCTGTACGTTCTCCCTACCTACCAATTAGACTGTAAGCTCCTCGGAGCAGGGACTCCTCTCCCTTAATGTCTAAAGCACTTATTCCCATGATCTGTTATTTATATTATCTGTTATTTATTGGATTACCACATGTATTACTGCTGTGAAGCGCTATGTACATTAATGGCGCTATATAAATAAAGACATACAATACAATACAATACAATAGAAGAGCCACGATATAGCCGACCTTAGAAATGGAAGAAACAAAACGAGAGGGCGAGCGTCGGAATTGGATGAAACATTGATTAAGGAAACCCCTACATCCTTGGGGATCCCCAGCATAGCATTTGGGAGTAGGAATACGGGGTTCCATAGCAGACGGAGGTGATGCAAAGACTGTTGCGGAGGCTGTAGAGGCCATGGGTGAAGGTCCCAGACTGGAAGCTCGGGCTTGAACGGTAAGGGAATGAAGGCTCTGCTGAAGCAAATCCATCCGCCTATCATTTTGTTCCAGATAATTCTCTAGCCTGGTGAAGAGATTCATATGAGAATTTAAAGTACTCTCCACCTCAGCTGGGTCCATGTTTGTTGGGCTGAGCATAATGTCAGGACGAGCTAACCACAAACGAGGCGGGACCGCGGTGCTGAGGTGGGATAGGATATAACGCCACCCACAGCCACGAGGGCACGTCTTGAGAGTAGAGTGGTCTGGGAGTTCGAGTCGGGGCAGGAGAGGTACGGATGGTAGAGGGTGCTGTTCGCCAAGTCCGGGGTTAGAGAGAGAGACGTAATCATTTACCGTTTGCTGGGTTCGGGGTGCCAGAGGTGCGGAGAGACGTATTGCCGTATGCCAAGTTCGGGATGCCAGAGGTGCGGAGAGACGTATTGCCGTATGCCAAGTTCGGGATGTCAGAGGTGCGGATAGTCGTAGAGGAAGCTGGTTCGGTACACGAGGAATACTGCTAAACAAGACAGGACAAGACAGGACTAGGGAGGCAGAGAGTGATGATAACAACTGGTTCTATGCTCAGCCAACGAGTCAGTGAAACTGTAGGGTATATATAGGAGAGAGGGTCCAATGGCAGCGCAGCAAGGTGGGGGTGTGTGGAAGGGCCAGGCTACGGCAGGGATAGGTCCAGCATGAGTCCCAGGGGAGGAGCAATAAAGCCCAGTAGTAAGGCTGCATTTGATTGCAGCAATGGTTTGAGGTGCTGTGCCTTTAAGGGGTTGGTGCGCCTCCGTGTGGCCTTGCCTCCGTGTAGCTGCGCTTGCGGGCGCATGACCGGGCATACCGCAGGACCAACACTAGAAGAAGAGCATTGGCATGCGCGCGCGCGCCCACGTGGAGCTGCGATCGGCGTCCTGGAGGGAGGCTGCCTGCGTGCCGCGGGGGCAACCGGCGGAGCTGCAGGTGAGTGGGGTGCACGCCGAGGGCGGCGTGACTCCCGGATCGTTACAGTGAGACAGGACCGTGTTAGAGGATTCATGAATTTTCATATCTCTTTTAAAAATTTGGGTCGCTGATACATCCAGTCAGATTTGAGCCTTTGGGGTTTGGGAGTTAGTAAGAGGCTGCAGAAGTCCAAATTAGAAGTCCAAAGAGGCAATGAATTTGTTCACTCTTTAAGATTTGAGCTCCCTTCTGTAATATTATTAGTTTAAGCAGGAACTCCCATTTGCATGTAATGTGTTGGTCCCAAGGAATAGAAGTTACAAACTTCACACTTTTTTGTTTTGCTAATGTAGTCAGCAGCAGGTCCGGGAATATTTGAATATGTTTAAATTCTGTAGGATTGTCTGGCTTCTTTCTGAAGCCATTAAAATATGTCCCTTTGTATGTAACATCTTAAGTGTCACATATGAAGTGTCTGTGGAGTTAATATTGGAGTTAGAATTAGATGTGAAGAATACAAGAAGAACTGGACTCTGCACTTCACCAACAATAACGCTGCAACTGGGAGAACTTGACTTTCTTAATGCTCTGACAATTTGTACACATGTATAGACTCCATTTCTAATCTGCTACTTAATCTTCAATGCTATACTGCCCTGCCAGGCCTGATTTATACACCTTCTCTTTCAACTTCTACTCATCCTCCAATACCTGAGAACTCTCTCCTCCAACATCTCTCCATGACTCTCATTATGCCTCCCTATTTGCTGTTTCCTCACTCATTTGTTAATTTTTGCAAAGACATAAGTGGATACAGATAGAACATTTAGTATCACTAACTTTGCATGTTAGCATATATCCCCATGCTTGGCTCAGTATTCACTGGACAACTTCAATTCAAACACATACTGCTCTAGAGCTGCACCAATGAAAGCCACCCTATGCGTTGTGGCCTCTTCGTCAGGTGTGTGACTTTCAGTGGTGCTAAATGCTCTTATATACCTTGTGTTAACTCAGAAAAACCCCTGCTACCGCCCCTTTGAGGGATAATGAATAATATAACAATCTAATAAATGACAATACTACCTCATAGCTGAAAATATTATGTTGCAAAACTGCTTATTCATAGCATATAATAACACAGGTACAGTATATACAAACTTATACATAAATAAATACCTATACAAATTCCCCCTATAAAAATTACAATTCAATAATTATATAGTTATTAAACAACGACACATAGTTATACTTTATACAGATTAAATACAACATTTAATAAATAACTAAATGTTATATATTTAAAAATAAAGCATTAAATTGAAGTTTCAATTTGAGTACACTAAAAAGCATATGTCAGTGGATTGTCAATGGATTGCTCAATCCGCTGTGTGTATTGGCAATAATAATAAAAAATCCATAAAACAAGAATCGCCCCTTTGTGATTGATCCATGGATATCCATGGACCAAAGAACTGTTCGATCCACTGCGGATCCGAATCCACCCAAACAATTTGTGCATCTCTAACTGTAATGATTATTGGAATAGGCAAAAGCACTATTAGCCATCTTTGGCTAATTGCACTCTTGCCCATTCTTGTGTGTTGCTAGTGGTAGAGGCGGTAGGTGAAGGGGGTATTTGCCCCAGGGTGGATGTTTAGGCCTTGCAGGAGGGGTTAACTCCTTCATTACCTTAGTGGTTGTAACCGCTAAGGTAAAGGACAGTTTAATCCCTCCCTGGAGGCCTAAACACCCACCCGGGCAACTTTGAAGGTGGTATTTGGCCCATGGTGGGTGTTTAGGCCTACCAGGTGGGTAGCAGGAGGGGTAAGCCCCTTCATTATCTTAGCGGTTGTAACTGCAAATGTAACGAAGAGATTAACTCCTCCCACAACCCTCCTGGTAGGCCTAATCACCTAACCCTGGGACAACTACAAGCTTCACCCACCCCCTCTACCACCAACAAACCGGGCACTGATATTTAACCTTTATTAACTTAGTGGTTAGCAACTAAGGTAATGAAAATGAGCTTTAAATTAATTTTTATTACATTGGATTTAAGTAGGGGGTCCCCGGTGCTGAAATGAATGTGGGTCAACGCTAGAGAGCCCTGGTTTGAATCCTATGCAGTAACAATACATTTCTCTCCTTCATATGCATATCACAATTCCGATCTTGCCACCCTTCCATTGGCGAGATCTGAATCTGCGAGTTTAAGCTCTGATGTACATACCGAAGCTACGTGAACACCAGTTGCTGACAAAAAAAAATCGATTTGAGGAATTTTTGGAGCTACCACATGGCTTGTCTGAGCTAGAGTGCTAACACTCCTTAAAAAGCCGTTCCAAGCAATTTTGGCATGTTATCAAAGCTTTCTGAATAGCTTCACATGCAATATCGCTTGGTAAGTGCACTTAAGCGTTAAGTCACTTATCAAAGCTACCTAAATAGGTCCCTTAGTCTGAGTGACAATTGTCTCATGATATATCTATTTTTTGAAAAGAGATATTTTTTGAATCATGCTTTAATCATCAATACATGATAAGATAAAGTTAAAAACATGCATTCTTTGATTTTGTGAGTGCTGGAACTCATTATATATTTTTATTAGGGTGTTTGAACCTCTTGGAGGGGACCTTAGTCCCATGCTCCTCTGAATACATTTTTGAAGTTTAAATTGCTGATGATAGATATTCTGTCTGACCCATTTTTTGTATATGGGACAACTTACAAGATTTCTAGATTTCGCAATGATACGGTTAGTCATATTAGCCATGTGATCTTGTTAATCAAGCTTCAGTGCTTTGAAATAGGGGAACACACTTTAAACTGGCTTCACTCCTATCTATAGGGTAGTTCCCAATATGTTGTTTCTATCTTGTGCTCTAACTCCAACCACTTGGATGTCCCTGTAGTGTCCCGCAAGGCTTTGTTCTAGGTCCATACTCTTTTCAGTCTTCATTAATAATCTACCTACAGCTTTTAAGGAAGTTTCAATGCACATGTATGCAGATGACACAATATTATATGCACACAGCTCTAGCATCTCTGACCTTGCACACTTAATTCAGTCTGATTTTTCAAGACGAATAATAGATTTCTCAAAACAAACTGTTTTTAACACTGACAAAATTATAACAATGGAATTTGGGACTAAGGCTACATTTCTAATGCTACCAACAACAGAGCTACAGATCTGATCCAACTTTAATATAATTCTAGCCCCGTTACTAATTATAAATATCTGGGCATATGGCTTGATTCCTATTTTATATTTGGGTTGCATATTAATTCACTGAAATCCAAAACCTATGCCAAATGAGGAGTACTTTATAGGAACAAATCTTCACTAAACCCAGAAAGCGCATCCCACAACAGATGCTAATGCCAATTATAGACTATGGGGACATAATATATGGTACAGCACCCCAAACTAACCTTGGAAAACTAGACACTCCCTGCAAGTCAATATGCCATTTTCTCCTACAATGTAACTACAACACATATCACTGTGAAATGCTCCAAGAACAATCAATCTAGGCGCAGAGTGCATTTTTCCTGTCTTGTCTTCAAATACTTTTTGGGTTAGCTACCTGCCTATCTGAACAAACTCCTCACCCCTACCACGTATAGCACTTATCACCTGACACAAGACTCAAAAACAATACAAAAACACTGGATGGCGCTCAAAACACTCCCTAAGCCAAATACAAATAAAGTGAATGGTGAAAGTGAATAAAATAAACACCAAATAAAGATAAAAGTGAATAAAGTGTATATAAGAGGCAAACAAATCACACAACCCTTAAAAGACTGTTTCCAAATATCTCAAACGAATATCCTCCAAACATTAGGGGAGCATAGAAAAAAATTTGAAATAAAGAAAATAACATAGTGCAATATTGCCAAATGTATATATAAAGTGTAATAAAGGCTATAAATTTCCTACTCACAATGGAGCAGGAAAAATAGGCAATGATCCAACCAGTGTCGTGATGGTAACTGGAGGTAGTATTGCAAAAGGTCTTGAATCTCAGAGACAAGAATAAAGAAGAACCATGGTGTAGTTGTAGATCAACTAAAATAGTTATATTAGAACAATACACTCATGAATGGAGGCTTACAATAAGTCAGAGGTACTGTAAGAAGGCAGGGTATAACAAGTTTCTTATAACAGAGAAAACCAGGCGCTTACCTTATATTTGTGAATTAGAGATGAAGATGCAAATAAATAAATATTTCAAACCAACAAATACAGTCTCTCTAGATGGTAAGAGATAAACTTTGAATCCCCTCTGCTTCAACCCCAAAAAGGGAACATCCAAAGCCCTTAATAGAATATAAAAACAGAAAAAAATAGGGGGAGAAAGGGGTTAAAACATTCCAATTGTAGAGATAGATATGGAGAAGTCAAACAGGAGGCGAACACCTCTTAAGGGAGGGAAGGGAAAGGTAAGATATTATTCATATACTCACACGGCCCTGTGTGAGTAAAGATGTATATTGGTATCTTAAGGAGGTAGATCCTAGCCCATCCAAAATTTCAGTCAGATTCGGGACACAGGTACAATGGAATGGTGGGGTAAAATAATAATAATAATAATAATATTATAATACTTACACGGCCCAGTGTAAGTAAAGATGTTAAAAAGGTTTCTTTGGGGTGTATTTTAACCCATCCAGGTCGGTAGCTAAGACCGGGGCACAGGTATTTGCTTCTGAGCAAAGTTTCAATGAGAGATCCCCTTCTTAATGCTCGCGGCAAACTGTTTCCTCCCCAGTCCGACAGTTTAGGGTAAGTAAGGCAAGGTGTTAGCGCAAAGATAAAAGTATATTTATTAAAGTAAAAGGCATCCACAATAGCACTCACATATAAACAAATCCCTGATTAAACAGCGTAGCCAGGTAGTCCGTATTGTCGCAGAAAGCCCCTCCGCGTCCAGAGGCTCATAAGAGCCTGAGGAAGCCATTTACACGGCGAAACGCATTGCTCAAATTCCTGTATGTTTTTGGTCCACGGAGGCCTCCGTAGTCAGTGCTCAATTGCAGCCGAGCCGAGCAGGTTTCACCATCTCTCTGCACTCCGGACGCAGAGGGGCTATCTGCGACAAAACGCACTACCTGGCTACGCTGTCTAATCAGGGATTTGTTTATATGTGAGTGCTATTGTGGATGCCTTTTACTTTAATAAATATACTTTTATCTTTGCGCTGACACCTTGCCTTACTTACCCTAAATTGCCGGGCTGGGGAGGAAACAGTTTGCCGCGAGCATTAAGAAGGGGATCTCCCATTGAAACTTTGCTCGGAAGCAAATACCTGTGCCCCGGTCTTAGCTACCGACCTGGATGGGTTAAAATACACCCCAAAGAAACCTTTATAACATCTTTACTTACACTGTGCCGTGTAAGTATTATAATATTATTATTATTATTATTTTACCCCACCATTCCATTGTACCTGTGTCCCGAATCTGACTGTAATTTTGGATGGGCTAGGATCTACCTCCTTAAGATACCAATATACATCTTTACTCACACAGGGCCGTGTGAGTATATGAATTATATCTTACCTTTCCCTTCCCTCCCTTAAGAGGTGTTCGCCTCCTGTTTGACTTCTCCATATCTATCTCTACAATTTGAATGTTTTAACCCCTTGCTCCCCTTATTTGTTCTGTTTTTATAACAAGTTCTTGTATAGTGCAGTAAGTCGCGACCTCACCGCTCCTGTATACCGAGCTTCCCCGATCTCCTCTGCATCCGTCGTCACTGCCTTGCGTCACTTACGATTGGCGCGGATCAGCGCTCCTTCCCTCAGTGTCCCCCGCCTGCTGTGAATTCTCTCTGCTCTCTGCTTCCTCTGGATGTCACAATGAGTCCCACTCTACGCGTTTCGCTGTATAGGCTTAACAGCTTCCTCAGGAGTCTTTTACACTTTATATATACATTTGGGAATATTGCACTGTTATTTTCTTTATTTCATGGCATTGTTTCTACGCTCCCCTGATGTTTGGAGGATATGACTCCAAAAGACAGTTCACAGAACCGTACAACAATCTACCTGAGAGTCTCTAAGCCGCATCTAGTCTCACATTTTAATCTTGTCTGTAAGTGTTACATACGCCCATAACATATATTATCTCTAACTGTCCAGAAAATGTCTGTAAATTGAATGTATCACCTCATTTAATGTAACCATGTATTGTCATCATAACTCTGTGCCCAGGACATACTGTACTTGAAAACGAGCGGTAACTCGCTGTATTATTTCCTAATAAACATTTTATAAATAAAATGAATAAACATCTTGCAAACCCCATTCACATTATAACTAGTTGCGTGATAATTTAAACAAGTGTAACTAAACAATATCTCCTCAGTGCTTCATAGTATTCTTGGTCTTGTGTCCAGCAAATCCTCAGAAAATAATTTGTTGTAAAGTGAAAAGTAATGTAGCCTGTGGCATTTTCTAACGTTGTGCCACCTTGCAATTTTTGATGAATAACTTTTTGTATGAGTGTAACGGGTGGACCCCCTTGTCTGACCCACCCAATCTCACATTGGCCCGTGTGGTCTAACCGGTCCCCATTACGTGATCGTGTATGGTGGTGCACCTGCAAGTAACAGGACTCCTGAGTCTCCCGCTTGATGGTATTAGGGGATGTCATCAGGACAGGTAGCTGAGGTAGTGGGTGCGAGTCCAACTTACATCATGTGCAGCGCCTCCACCTCATCAGGATCTATGCTTCCGCAGGGAGATGGTCCTGGTGAGGAACTCCTTCTCGGTGGTGACTGCCACTGTAGAGTAATCTCACACTCACACAGTGGGGGTTTCTTTTACAAGGGCATCTTTATTGATGATCTGATTACAGTAGACTGCCCCATGCAGCTCTCAGCTTCAGCCGCACATTCCTCCGTGCTGTCCCTTTGCCAGGTACTGCCCTCCTCATTTGGAGTGGGATCCCCTCTCCCTTTAGGGAGATCACCCCTGTGCCAGGTCCCTGGACACAGTGTGGCCTAGACAGGCTTGATTAGAATATTCGTGCCACTAGTTACAGCACCAGGGTCACGAAACTATCTTGCACTCCCTGTGCAACAACTGCAACCACTGCAACCACTGCTTTTCAACCACCTTAACTGACAGTGTTGTGCCCTATATACCTCAGGGGGCAGGCACATCTCTGATGTCACTATCCAGGGACTCAGAGCATGTAGCCACTCCCATCCATACACAGGGCACCTCACCAGGGTGTGAGGGAAAACCTCCATAACTACTGCTGGCAGGCATGTACTTACCAGAGCTTACTGCCAACAGGGAAGATGTCTGCAGTCCATTATTATGCATGGCTACATGGGCATAAAATTGCATGGTTTTCAACCCCCTCCCATGTGTAGCACTGTCCAATAACCTTCAATACATGACAAATTCATTCCTGAATGTCAGTGGTTTAGAACAATTTGGTTATACTCAAGACATTATGTAATAAGATTGCTTTTATTTGTTGAAAACTTGAAAACAAATTTGTAGTCCATCTGTCTGAAATATTTGTGTGTTTAAAAAAAACAAAACAATTTCAGAGACCGAGTAAAAATGAATGTTATATAAAAATCAATTCTCATTCATCATCAGGGATATGTTGTTCCTAATAAAACACTTTATTCAACTGGGTCAACGCATAATAAAAAGACACTGCTAACAAACAACTGTTCCAGGAACACATTGTACATAACTAAAGAACATTTGAGTACAGTAGCTGTTATTTTAAAACTCAATTTGACCAATTAATTGTGCAAAACTAAGCTCAGCAACTTCTCAGTCTAAAAGTTCAAGAACATTGATAAAAGGTGTATTGACTAATGCTGTGCAAAGAATACTTGTTATCATTCCTGCATAAAAATACATTTATTGTGAGTTTGTATTTGCAAGGTAGTGAAACAAGTGTAGTAATGGTTTATTGAATTAAAGGCCACAGTATATGTAAATGTCCATACTATTGTGACCAGAGTGGCAAACAAGAAAGATGAGTGGTACAGTAGATTATCTATTCTGTGTGAGCTACTGTAATAACCAAGCTTGGGAATTTATAGGTAAGGATCCATTTGCCTTTGAATAGCTTTGGCTTGATGGGTCTGAGAGGAGGGGACCTGGGAAATACTATCATTCTGAGCCCATTTGTCCCTCCAGTTCTGGAAATGTAAACTATTTCTGCTGGCTTCTGGCAGCACCTGCGACCTCTCTGCTGCCACTGCAGAAAAACAGGACAGCATGCTACCTGATCAATAACTTGGCTGCCACCCTCCCTTCTTAGGCTAGGTCCCCAGTGCATGCTGCAGCACGCGCTATGATGTGCACTGCTGGAACAAGAACGCCCCTCAATGGGGATGGCCCACTTGCTGCTTTGCCGCGCAATTTGCCGCCGTGATGCACGATCAGATTTTCTGAAGACAAAAAAATTGTCTTCAGAACTGTTGACAGAGTGCTGTCCACGCCCCCAGTGGTTCAGCCAATGAGGGTGAACCAGCCAGATGATGTCATGGCCGTCCCCCTGCCAACCCCCCCTCTCGTCGCAGTCTCCTGCAGCTCAGCCACACAGCCACAGACCGAAGTGATTGGCTGAGTGAGGACGGTAGTATGTGTGAGTGAGGCTGCTACATTAACATTTGGTGCAGTGCTTTTTGAGCTGCTGGGCTGTGCTTTGTGTTGAGTCTGAGTCATGACCATGTCCCCCTGTCATGGCCGCCCCTTCTCTGTTTTGGCCACGCCCCCCCATGCCTCCCATCGCTCACTACAGCCGCAGATCGCAGTTTTAAGCTGTGCACGAGCCGCTAGAACACCAGGCACGCGTGCAGCAGCCAACACCAGGGTCGTAGCCTTAACAAGAGGGCTCAGTTCTGTACTAGTAAGACTCCGGTGTACCAGGATTCCCCTCTACGTGCATGCTTAGCCTTCCAATTATATTTTATTGTAAAGATTAAATCGTATTAAGATAAGAATTTTTGTTCATACAAAGATGTTAACAGGTGTTGCTGACCAGTTTTCAGACTAATCACCTACCCCAGGGCCTCTACCCCAATTAACATCCCAACCCGCTCTAAGAGGGAGTAATATAACAGCCAGGGCTGCCGATAGGGGGGAGAGCCAGGACAAGGGTCCTGGGTCTGGGCGCTGTGGGGGCCCAGTCGGCACTTAAAGTTGGGCCCGGCCAGAGGCATCCAGCTGCTGGGTCTCTGGTTGCTGCTGCCAAACTCTGGCTCTCCCCAGCTGCTGCTTGCCTCTTCCCACGCCGGGCCTCTCTCTCCCACTGGTGCATGGAAGAAGCTGGGTGCACCAGAAGTCAGACCCAGCTCCCGGCATGCACTGACGGTAAAGAAAGGCAGGCTTGGAGAGAGGTGGCAGCAGCTGGAGAGAGCTGGGGGCTGGTAGCGGCAACGGAAGTGGTATTTATATTTGTGGCAATCGGTGGGAGTTGACATTTTATGTGGGGGTGTGGTGGTAATTGCATTTGGGGGGAGGTAGTAGTAATTGTATCTGGGGGGAGGTAGTTGTAATTGTCTCAGGGGGGTAGTTTTATCTGGGGTGGGTTGTTTGTATCTGGGAGGCATGGTGTTTTTATCTGGGAGGCAGGGCCAGCGTGATAATGGTGCTATTGCTGTTATCGTACCGAGCCTCACGGTTACAGTGAACCTGCGCTCTCCCCCAAGACAATTAAACTGATTGTGGAGGGAGAGTGCTGGGCCTCTGTAACTGTCAAACTTTCTCTGGCAGCATCTCCAGCATCTCTACCGTAACTACCCTGCTAAACGTTTGCAATGAAATCCAGTGTGGAATGGAACGGGGACAAGTCACTGGTGCAGTATTCCTAGATTGTGCAAAGGCTTTTGATACTGTTGATCATGCTATCCTGCTTAACAAACTTCAGAGCTCTGGAATAGGGAAACATGCTTTAAACTGGTTTCAGTCCTACCTATCAGGTAGATCCCAACATGTGTCCATCTCAGGCTCTAACTCCAACCCCCTGGATATCACATGTGGCGTCCCGCAAGGCTCTGTTCTGGGGGCCCTACTCTTCTCAGTGTTCATCAATGATCTTCCCACAGCTTGTCAGGAAGCTTCAATACACATGTATGCAGATGACACAATCTTATATGCACACAGCCATAGCCTCTCCGACCTTGAATACATACTTCAGTCTGACTTTTTGAGACTCGAAAAATGGATTTCCCAAAACAAACTGTTTTTAAACACTGACAAGACAGTAACAATGGTATTTGGGACCAAGACTAAATTTTTAAAGCTTCCAGCTACTGAGCTCCCGATTAGAACCAACACTAACACCACCCCGTTACTAGTTTTAAATACCTGGGCATGTGGTTCTTATCCCACTTAACATTCGGAATGCACATTGATACCCTGACAACCAAGACCTTGCCAAACTAGGGGTACTTTACAGGAACAAATCCTCCCTAAGTCTCCTGGTCAGAAAGCGTATCGCACAGCAGATGTTAATGCCAATTATTGACTATGGAGACATAGTATATGGCTCGGCACCTCAAACCCACCTTAGCAAACTTGACATCCTCTACAATTCAATTTGTCGTTTTGTTCTCCAATGCAACTATAACACACATCACTGCGAAATGCTCAAAGAACTAGATTGGTCATCACTCGAGTCTAGGCGCAAAGTTCACCTTTCCTGTCTTGCCTTCAAATTCTTTATGGGCAAGCTACCCAGCTACCTGGACAAGATCCTCACCCCTACCACATGCAGCACCTAGCATCTGAGATCAGACTCCAAAAGACTGTACATGGTCCCAAGGCTCAACAAAGTATCCGGCCGCTCCTTCTTCTCTTACCGTACACCCCAAAACTGGAACAACCTACCAGAGACTCTCACATCCTCCACCAGTTTAAGTTCTTTCAAATCTAAGGCTGTCACACATTTTAATCTGGTCTGTAACTTTCATATGCCCATAATATTTATTATCTTTAACTGTGCATGCAATGTCTTGTATATAATGTATACCCTGTTCATTTATGTAACTATTTGTAACCATGTATTATTTGTCTTAACTCTGTGCCCAGGACTTACTTGAAAACGAGAGGTAACTCTCAATGTATTACTTCCTGGTAAAATATTTTATAAATGAATAAATCTCCTCCTGCATGGTCCCATCATTATGGCTCTGATCGTCAAATGGAGTCACGTTGCCATGACAATAGGATGCCATGGCGTTGCATTGCCATAACAATGCGACGTCTCATGGCACCGTGACATCACATAAGGTTCCATTGTCATGGCAACGCGACACCACTGGGTGTGCAGTGGTGTCTGTATTTGTGGGGGGAGGTAGTGGTGTCTTTATGTGGAGGGGGTGTTGTGTGTGTATTGGGAGGGGGTTCTGTGGGCAGCGTGGGAGAGGGAATTGTATGGGTATTGGGGGCAATTGTGTGTGTGACCAGGGGAGGAGATGGAAATGAGTGTTAGGAGGGGGGGATTGAGGGCGTGGGATTGAGTGAGAGGGGGTAATTGAGTGATAGTGGAGGGGGAGAAAGATAGGAGAGAGGGTGTAAGAGAGAGACAGAGGGGGTAGAGAAATACAGGTGTGAAAGGGGGAGGGTTCGCAAGACCGCTGACACAGGATGGGGGTGCGGCGGCAACATGGGGAGGGCCTCCGACACGGGGGGGGGGCGGGCGAAGTTCTAGTCCTGGGCCGAAGGAAAGCTGTCGGCAGCCCTAATAACAGCTTTCTTTTGTCTCATTGTCCATTTACATTGAAGCATATATTTGATGGTTTTCTAGGTAGTCTAGAATGAGGAGCAATATAAAACACATTTGCAAAATCCACAAATCTTATTATTACATTTTTTTCATTAATCCAAAATCTTCTTTAATGAAAATATTCCAACGAATAAAAGAGTGAATAGTGTTATGACTCCACTACAAATTATGTTTAAAATGTCAATTTAAAACCCTGCCATCGATTTACTGTGTGGTCTCAATGTCCATTGTATTCCCTCTTCCAAAATGTTGGTTTATCCATTCATTTTTATTATACAGTAGATAACTTTGTTATTTTCTATAATATTATTAAATTGTCTTGAACGTAATGAAAAATATGGGATCCTATCTAAATGTCAGAAAAAGTATGCAGTATACCTGACTAAGAATAAGACAACACAGAAAATATGTGGCATGCAGTACTAATGAATAATGCAGTGTCCAAGCAGAAGTAATAGAAATGTGATTCCAAATTATATAACAGGTTTTTATCAGATGTGACATGTAGAATCATCTGGACAACTTAATCCCCAAGGTTGAGAGAACATGAATGTATTTTGAAGTTAGAAGAATCCATAATAACTTTCTAAATGTACTCCATAGTTTTCCCATTCGTTTGTGATACTTACTAATGCCAACTAACCAAACAGTATTACAAGCGTAATACAATGTAACAAATTAATAACATCAGAATTATCACGGGAAATGAAAAATTGATCATTTGAACAGGCCTATGGGTATTTATTTCTGACAAAATAAGGTATTTAGCGTAATTGACAAAACTATAACGTGCGTTCCAATTAACGCACATGAGTTACAGGTGCATTACCAGGGTCTAGTGAGCCTTGCAGTTCTGCTCCAAAAAAAGGACAGATGGTTTTGTGTACATAGTTTTATGTTATTTTCTGTGGGAGACCCACCGCCTCACACTCTCCACCTGCCCCGTCGCCTCACACCCTCCACCTGCCAAACGCTGCCACACGAGCCCTCCACCAACCACATAACACAGCCTCACACCCTCCACCCACCCTGCCGACTCACACCCTCCACCCACCGCGAGAGTGATGTGAGGTGCAGGGGGGGGGGGAGTGATGTGAGGTGCAGGGGAGAGAGTGATGTGAGGCGCAAGGGGGGGGCACTGATGTGAGGTTCAGGGGAGGGGAGAGTGATGTGAGATGCGGTGGGGAGAGTGATGTGAGGTGCAGGGGGGAGAGTGATGTGAGGTGCAGGGGGCAGAGTGATGTGAAGTGCAGGGGGGAGAGTGATGTCAGTTGCAGGGGGGCAAAGTGATGTTAGGTGCAGGGGGGAGAGTGATGTGAGGTGCAGGGGGGAGAGTGATGTGAGATGCAAGGGTGAATGGGTAAGAAAGAGAAAGGGAGCAGAGAGGGCAAGGGGGTGAGAGAGAGTTGAATGGGGAGAAAGAGAGGTAGAGCAGAAAGAGAGAGGAGAGCGGAGACAGAGGGGGAGCGGGAAAATTAAATCCCGGGCAATGCCGGGTATATCAGCTAGTACTTAATACAGTCAAGTTTATATACCATATAGTATTAGGTCACACATATATATTCTGCATTCACTTTAAGCACTAAAAACCATAGTATTGTTTATTATATGAACTCCATTACACAATAAAAGATGCATCTCTTGATGTGTTTCAGACATTTATGTGATCCATAATATAATATCTTTGTATAATGCATGCAATTAAAGGGTTAAGTCCTATACCCAGTACAATCATTTGGGTAGCACCTTAGACCTGCCCTTTTTGCCCGTAGCCTCTTACCCGACATAAACGCTATGATAATCATGAACTGGGTGTGAGTAAGGGCAGGTTTTGATGTGACCTAATTATAGTAACGTTATTTCCCTGCGTTAACATCAACAAAGGTTTGTGGATATGCAATGTTCGGCTAACGGCTCATTAGCATATGATTTGCATATGAGTAAGCCAGACGTCTGTTATAAGTTAACAATTTGATATTTCTCTGGTTAACACGAGGACATCGTAATGCTAATCACCTTGGTGGATATACATCACGACTACCAATACGTTAAAGGGGGGTAACATAATAAATCCTGTATTTAGCCTTTGGAGCTTTGTGACCTAAGTGCATTATTTTCTACTTTTTGCCATTAAATTGTAGTTGCCACATTAATCCTTTAATCTACTTCAATTATTATTTATTTTATTTACCCTCCTGGAGTGTCAACCCTATTGCAGATTTGTATCATTTGCCAAAGCAAAAGAATACGTTACCCTCCGGGCCATTTATAATGTCACTAGTAAAGAAATTACAGAGCACCGGCCCCCAATACAGATCCTAGAAGTACTCCACCGGTCCCTTTCCCTGCCTCTGAATGTACTCCCATTACCATAACTCTCTGTCCGCTATCCCTCAACCAATGCCTTATACATTAAATCCCAAGCAACCTGAAAGTGAATTTACTATATGTACTAAGGCAAAAGTGGTACAAATATGGGTCCAAACAATTACCCCAGATGTTTAAAGAAAAAAATCCTATTGGTAATCAAAGGGATTTTCTTGTTAATATCGATGGTGCCTCACAATGACACCACATTTTTCTTGATACATTTGTCCCTTAGGGGGTTATGTATCAAAGTCCCCCAGCTGCAAAACTAGAGCAACAAATTGGATCACTTTTATCAAAAGGAAAATGTCAGATTGGTTTTGTTTAATGCAGTTTTTGTGCGCAAGTTTGACACTTTAAAATATAACCCCCATACACAGACCATCTATCAATGAGGAAATATCTATTCACTGCAGTGGAAAAGGTTGGATTTCACTGCAGGACTAATCAAAGGAAGATACACTACTCCTCACAGAGCTCAGCTTGCTTAGCCTTCATCTCCAAGACGCGACGTGGGCTCTATAAAGATGGCGGCGACACTGGACTCCGATGCCCCAAACCGGGACCTGTAACTCGGGAAGCAGGGGTTCCCTGAGGCAGAAATCAATGCGGTACAGCTCAGGGGACCCCCTGCTCCCGCACACTATTAATAAAAAATACATTAAAGCAGCTTCATTACCATAGCGGCTATCCGCTAAGGCAATGAAGGGGTTAAGGCACAATAGCATGTTTATTGGGGCCAATTGCCCCCAATAAACATAGCAATATACAACACACATCCCCCCGCCCCCTAACACATACAGTACTGTAATGGGCAAAAAGACTATTATCCAGATATGGATAATAGATTATTTGCCCATTATGAAACACATAAAACATGCATAAATCAAAACATGAATTCTTAATCTTAAAATCACCACATTGCATGTTACAATAAATCCAGCATCGATTGTAAATATAAACCAACAAACCAGCAGCTACACAAATGTATATGAAATGTCACACAATTGCATTGAGTGTGTACATGATGCAATTAATCTGTGCATCATGTAACACTATGCAAAATATATGTAACAATAAAATACAGTATGAACAATGTCTCCTAACCACAAATGCCATCATGAAAATAACATAGAAACTAAGAAACATCAATACAATTAGCATCAATCAATTAATCCATTTCCTCATATAATTACAATACAATACAAATCAATTATACAATTCCCTATTCAATTCCTAAAGCCAAACCATTGCCAAAAGAATTCTAATTTAAAGTAACCACCATCATTCCAATCTAACTACCAGAAATAAGCCATTACAAATAACCTGTAACTAAATACAAATTACATTATTCACAACAATTACAAAATAAAGCTGATAAATACATTAGCCATACATGAAAAGAACATAAACATTAGCAAAACAATCAATTATTATCCCTGTATGTCTATCCATATAGATAGATAAACATAACATACAGGGGCAATAATAGAGCATAAAAAACAATGCATTTACATACAAAAATCACATAGAATACACCCATTCAGTGTCCGTGAATGTTTGTATATACATAGATATATTCACAGGCATTAAATGGGACTGAAAAAATAGAAGACATGAATCAAAAACCCAAAAAATCTGTAAAAGTAAAAATAATAAACTTTTCTTTTGTTTACTCACAATTAGATGCCCACTCACCGAAATCCAGGCGACCCGGAAGCACTGGAACCAATCCACAGGTAACCATAAAAAAATAAACCCTTACAATCCACGTCTGTGTCTTTTTTCTTCTATTTGTAATCCTTCTCGTCTGTCTTGGGGTCTTCTTTTCCTCTTTGGGGTCTTCTCCGTCTTCTTCCGTCTTTTTCCGTCTTCTTCCGCCACGCCCTTCTTTTCTTCTTAGGAAGGGAAGTGTTCCCTCCTCGGCGACTGGCTTCAAAATGGGGCGACATAGGCTTTTATAGGCCTATGACGTCACATTTTGGTCAAATGTTTCCCACGGTCCTGATTGGGCCGTGAAAAACATGTGATTTGGCCGGAAAAAAAAAATGATGACGTCATTTAAAGGCAATGAAAGCACAGCCAATCAGAATGGCTGTGCTTCAATTGCCTTTTAGATGACGTCATGAAAAGAAAGATGGCCGGCGACACATGGTACGGTAGCCAATCAGAGTGTGGGAAATACATCCCAACTCTGATTGGCTCTAGTAGACCATGTGACTACCCTTAGTATTGTTGCTGCAGATACTTCCTAACATTTGACTGGACCACAATTACAGATTGCTTCAAATGTTCGTACTTCTTTTTTTGTCGTTGCATTCTCCATATTGACTGGAGAAGGCATGCTGCTTTATTCTGGCGATAAAGCTGATGAGCTTTCATACCATTACAGGCAGTCCGTATGACAACTACTGCAGAGCGTTTGCACAAATACTTTTCTCTCTCCAACCTTCCTTGGATAAGAGCTCTGTAGTATTTCTGAAGTGTTAGAATGAATCTCTTCTTTACTTCAGAGTTTGATCTGATCTGATAAAGTTCTAACTGGAAACAAAGCGATTGGCCTCTTTTCGGCTCCAAGGCACCCTCTGCATCTTTCAATGCTAACTACACTTTCAACTTTGCATGCTCCACTTGTTTCTTCACCTTTCTTACTTCGTGAAGTTTCTCATTTTCTTCACTGACTTGATCAGTCAGATATGAAATCTCCTCTGTCATGTTTCTGTTATCTCTTTTTAAAGTCTCTATAACACTCAGGATCTTTTGGTAGTCATCCTTCCATTTACTGTACACATCCCCAGGATGAATCTTCCATTCACACTAGGCAGGACATCTCAGACCCCTTCTGATGTCACAGGGTTATCTGTGGACGTGTCTGCAACTTCCACTGTAAGCGGAGAACCTATTTTCTTTATCTTCCTCTTTACTATGGAAGTCGCTTGTGCATCAGGGATACTGAGGCCCCCTTCTTTGCTTGAAACTCCTGTAGCGTCACTGCACCCACCATGCTTTTCTTGCAGTTGCAGGTGGAAATATTCAGTGTTCAGGTGGTCCTGCCCTTCCTGCAGGCATTCATGTTCAAGGACTTAGGGATACGACCCTTTCGTGTGCCTACGGTCCAGGGCATCGCCAACATCCTAGGGGTATTTTGCTGGTGCATCTCGTTTCTGGGAGCACATAATAGACATCATCATCATCGTCAAAAGGCTTGAAGGGACACTCTTTTGTGTGGCCGGGTTCACTACAGACAAAACACATTTTGCCCTCTATTCTGGCACTTTCAGGTGTATTCTTCACACTGACCTCGGGAGGCGCTGTTGCATCAATATTCTCTGTATTTGCTAGCACACAAGTGGGGCAGGCTTCACTTGCAGAGGTGGTAGCTCTCGCAGTCGTCTCAGTAGACTTTTTCTTTTTTTTGATCGTTCATTTTAAAAACTCATATTTTTTTCTTTTCTTTTTGCACACGTAATGGTGTAGACTTTGGTCACAGAATTAGTACCTTGTGTGTGTCAATGTCTGTAGAAGTTCCCCTCCCCCCAGTCAGACTGTGGCTTAATCCAGTGCAGTGTAGCTTTTTCTGCCTGGACCTGTAGACCTTTATTCTTATCACCTTCTTTCGATTTAACTCCTGTTGCTCAAGCTGTTGCATGAACTGTTGCAAACAAAAGCACCAAAAAATTCCCTTACAGTCTCTGGGACCCCTTTGAAATTCAATGGCCACCTCTCGTCCCACTTCTCACACCATATGTAGGACATGTGTGCAGGCATTTTTAAAACTGGAGATGCTCTTAGGGGAAAAAAATGTAGACTTTTAATAGAATTTTTTTTTAAAAACATAAACAGCTTATGATCAGCCAAACAGGGTTTACAGGGGAAAAAAACCCAGCCTAACTCCTGTTGGGGGTGCTCACTAAACCTCTCCATACACCCTATCTATGGGTTGGGGAGATAGGCCCCTTACTAACAACACATACAGGAAACAGAGTGGAGGTCAGTTATCTTCGGCTGGCATATGGTTCTCATGCAGGGCTTCTCTCCCCAGTGGTCCAGGGTTCAGTACCTTCCTGCCATAGAGATCCCAGTAGTGAGTCTCTGTGGATTTCTATACCCCTAACGAGTCAGCTAATGAGACTAATCAAGCTAGCCAGCTTTGATATTAACCTCCTCAGTGCTGTATCAGGCTTTGAGAACAGAATTTTCCTGTCTCACTATGTGAGCAGGAATACACCCTGTTACAGGTATATATTACAGTGGGGCAATAGTTTTAAAAAGCTTGTCTCAGACATAGGAAAGTTCAGTGAATTGTGGTTATTAACAGGCCTGTGAAACTGAGAGGCAAGTTCGGGCAGCAGTTAGGTTAGCCCCCACAGGTTGCCTGTTTTGGTCTCCATGGGTTAAAAATTCACAACTCTATTTTATTGCCTTTGTCCCCCTGCACAGGCCAGCAATAAAACCTTCACTATGAAAGAGGTTATCTGAAGGCAGTGGGTATATGCTTTCAAAATGCACTTTCAGTAGGCTACCAACCTAATAAATACTCCCTATACTTCTTGCTGCTGCAGCACAGACTTTTTCTTCTGACTTAAAAACATAAACAACAAGAAAGAAAAATTGGACACTCTTGGCAGCACCTCTGAGGAATTTTAACTACTGTATGTCTTACTTTCCTGACATATACTTGTGTGGGTGGATTCGATTACATTGTGAATGCAGCCTTTGGAGATGATAGAGCCATAATGCAGGGGGGATTCATCTAAATCTAAATGATACATGTGCTGAGTATTGAAGAAAAGAGTTTGCAAGATAATTACTGTGCATTAGTTATGAAAGCTTTATCTTACTTCTCAGGAAAAGATTCCGGGGAGAAAACAATTTAAGCAAATGCACAGAATCATGGGAGAAAACAACAGGCTATAAAAACAAGTTCATTTATTTTGTAATATTGGTTAGAATTGGCTAATAGTAAAACTCAATTTTAACCTGTATGAACAACTTGGAGAAGGAGCAAACTGTGCAAATCAGATAAAGAAAAATAAAATGCTTACAATGTCCCCTGGGCTCTTTAAATTGTTTCCCAAAGGGGCTAGATCAGAAAAGTTTTAGGAACAGAAACGCCACAAGCTTAATGTCATTTAATTTGATACATGAAACATTATTATAGTTGAACTTTTTATAAGCATTTATAGCATCTGTACCATAAACATTTACAGGGACTTAAATGACAAGTAAGTTTCAGTGTGAAAAACTGCATTAATATGCTTAAGCAACTGGTATGAATCTACAAGGAATAGAGTCCAAGGGCAACATCAAGGCCCTCCAGGGGATGGTTTGGCCTGTGGACTGCCAGTTGAAGAGCCCTGTCCTAGTATTTCATATGTGCAGCACCAACATGTTTGTGGAAGTTGCGCATACACCTCTCCAAAGAGGTTGTTGTTCATAATCGATAATATATTTATTTTTTCCAGAAATATCTACAATATAACATTTATCTACACCACTAATAGGATCAAATTCCTTACTCTATGACATTTACCATATGATACTGTACTGAAAGATTTTCCATTCCCCTTATACACTGTTAAGATGTGACAGAGCCAAAAAGATATGGCCATACAGTAGTAGCACATGATATAGGGGCATCCCAGTTACAGGGACAGTTATGGAACTGTTATAAATTGATGGTGGCTGGAAGAGTCAGCACAAAGTAAATACTGCACTGCTATTAAATATTTTCCTCCCATAGTTCTTATCTTTATGTTGCTCTTTATATTTATTCTTATTTAGCTTAGTGTTCTGATAAGAAAATTACTTGTTCAAGAGATTGATTTGGATTGTCGATCTCAGCCACGAGTGCACACATGAATAATACCAACACCTGTTATTATGAGTAAATATATTGTATTGGTTACTTAGCTTCGGGATCTTACAGCAAAAAGGATTCTGCACGATATCCACAACTAAAGGATTGCCCATACGATGCCTATAATTTTTTCACATTTCTGTCAATTCCCTTTGGGTATAGTCTCTCATCTCCTCTGTCTCTATATCCTGCAAGTCCCTAAATACAGTCTGCCCGTCTGCATGATCCTCTCTATTTCTCCGCTGTTTTCTGGGTTTAGTGATTATGGGGCACGCTTGGGGGTTAGGAACTCTCTCTTGGTCTTCTAGATTTACATCTATTTCACTCCCCTCCCCGCCCTCGGACTCACAGTCCGTGGGGATTAATGTGATCCCAATTTGATGTGTCTCCACTACTGGTTGCATCTGGTGGGTCGTACGACCCCTCCTCCATTTTTGCTGCTGTTTTTTCTGGTGGCCCTTGTAGCCCTAACAACACATTTTTCCTCCGTGCTCTCGGCACGCTGAACTGCCATTCTCAGACCTTTATTTGTCACATTAATCTGGCCTTGAAGTGCCTGAACCGCAGACCATCTTTCATCCACTTCACGTTGCAACTCACACACTGCCTGTAGCAAGATCCAACCCACTTGGATTGCAGCCTTTCCTTCTTTCTTCCCGTACAATGATAAATCTAATCTTTTTGCCATGTCACTTAGGGGACACCCGGTCTCAGGGTTTATTGGAAGCCCATGTTTACTCAGTTCCTGAGCTACAGATATCAATGTGTCCGATATCCAGCCTGGCAGTTTGACAGGGGCGCTACCCCCCTTTTTCGTAAAAATACCCAGCTTACTAAACATTTTGCAACACATAAGAACACTATTGCAACAAAGATAGCAATCCCAAGCCCAATACAATTATTCACCTGCACTCGAGATAAGAAAGACAATCCTGTCCTTGTCTCTAAATGTTCTGACAACACTTGAATAATACCAACACCTGTTATTAGGAGTAAATATATTTTACTCATAACAACTGTGTTGGTGTTATTCATGTGTGCACTCGTGGCTGAGATCGACAATCCGAATCAACCTCTTGATCAAGTAATTTTCTTGTCAGAACATTTGGCGACGAGGATGAGATGCTGACTGGAACTGAATAACAGGTGAGGCAGACCTCAAGATTGTAAGGACCCATATGACATAAAGAGACTGGACTATAAACTTCAAGAAGGTGCAGAGTCCCGGACCAGAGGTACAGTTTTTGGGTATGGTACGGTCTGGGTCCACTCAACAGATCCCCGCTTAAGCATTGGAATCCATCATTGTGACACCCACTCCAAAGACCTCCAAAGAAGTGTTGCATTTTTTGCTTGCCTTGGGCTTTTGGAGACATTTTATACCTCATATGGGACCGACCTTTTGGCCCATCTACCATGTGACCCGCAAGAAGACGCAATTTTCATGGGGAGCAGAACAAGAGGGTGCTTTCCAAGCAGCTAAAGAGGCTATATTGCATCATCAACGTTTGGGCCCTCCCAAACCAGGTAATCCATTCCTGTTGGATGTTACCTGCACTGACAATGTGATGCCCTTATTACTATATCAGGAAACCAGTCCAAGTAACCTGAAGCAGCAGACACCGGTGGGATTCTGGTCAAAGAAACTCACAGGAGCCCAACAACGGTATACCCAACTGGAAAAGATGATGTTGTTTGTGGCCTGCATGGCCATTCAAGTAGTGGAAAGAATCATCGGTCAGAATGAAGTCACAGAAGAACTGACCTACCTATATGGGCGTGGGTATGAGATCAGGGCCTGATGGCCCACAGCCATGTCACACAACTGGCTACCATGCTGAAATTGAAATGGTACCTACAGGACAGGGGAGGAATTAAAGCCGGGGAGCAAAGAAAGCTATCTCAACAAATGGTTGTCCTGGTAATTTATGAAAGTTTGAAAGAGGTACAGGGGATAGCGGTACCTATACTTGACCCCTCCCCTATTTCAGAAGCCAAGCCATTTGAGCAGCTGTCAGAAGATGAGAGAAGCAGTGCCTGGTTCACCGATGGATCCGCTTTAGTAATATACCAAGGACGACTCTGAATGGCAGCGGCCTATAACACGGATAAAGACGCCATTCTCCAAGAAGGAGGGATGGGTGGATCAAGCCATTATGCAGAACTCAAAGTGATTGTGATGGTACTAGAGGAGACTGAAGGACCCGTACACATTTACACAGAGAGCTGGGCTTGCTATAAAGCCTGCACCACCTGGATGCCCACATGGAAATTGAGTCAGTTGTCCATTCAAGGCAAGCCAGTGTTGGGTGGACCAGTAATGTGGGAATATATCTGGACGCAAGCACAGACTCTCAACTTTGGCAAAGCTGATAGTATACTCAGAACTGCGCACAGTACAAATTGACCACAGAAAAGCAACTATTGACCATACAGTTAATCTTAACCAATGATGGGAGTCCCCTGGTTATTGATGACATCATGAGCAGTTTTCTTGGAGTGCCATAGAATGCTGAAATATATCCAAAGCAAAGTACCCAATAAATAATTTTTACTCATAACAACTGTGTTGGTATTATTCATTTGTGCACTCGTAACAATCCGAATCAATCTCTTGAACACGTACTTTTCTTGTCAGAACACTTAGATTTAGATATTTGCAGAGACAGCAGACTACATGAGGTTCCGACAGGCAATGACCAGTGTACCCAGTGTCGGAGACGGCTGATGGATACTGGTTTTCTATTATCAATAATCAATCGCCAATCTGGATGTCAACACCCAGCACTAGGGATCTGTATAAGAAGTTGGAAGTCAGTCCAATGTAATCTTTCTAAAGGTATGACAATAAACCGTAGAAGGTGAGAAAATAGAGCAAGCAAGAGAATACAAGGCACTCAAGGAGTTTGGAGGCACAAGGCAAGAGGGAGACAGGGCGATTGTTAGAGAGCCAGGTAGGGTCAGGCTGACTATTTTTGAGTAAGGCTATAACTGTTGCATTCTTTATGGAGGTGGGAAAGGTACTTGAGCAGAAGGAGGAGTTGGAAATGTGTGAATGTAGGGATTAGAGTGGGAGCCAGGGGTTTGTGGAGATGGGAGGGAATTGGGTCACGAGGGTAAGTGGTAGAGGGAGAGGAGGAAATAAGCAGCGATACTGAGCAAGGTTAAGGAGATGGGAAGAAAAAGAGTAAAGGAAAGCAGGAAGAGAGTTCAGATGAAGAGGTCTAAACTCTAGTGTGAGGATCAGAGTCGATGCCTTGATGAATGAAATCCACCTTTGTCTTGAAATTGTCAGTAATATCCTGAGGTGAAAGGGAGTTTGAAAAACAGATAACAGATAGTGGTCTGAGTAGAGAGTCAAAGACAGAGAAGAGAAAAAGAAGAACTAATACAAACTTTTCAATACCCTTAGTGGCAACATATACAGTAATACCTATTTTACATAGCTTAGAGCACTGTATACAAACACTTAACATTGTTTCAGTGTGACACTATGAAAATTATATACTGTATGGTGGATGATGGCGCATTGATACAAATATATCCTGTATGTCTAAATGTATTGTTTGGCAGTTGAATGGTGTGTACAAACCATACAAAGATAATATGCATGAAAATGATCAGTCCCTGCATGTGCAAACACCAGACAAATAATGTGCAGTTCAATACTGCCAGAACTGCAGCTTTCGTTAATCGGCCCAATAGCAGCCTTTCTAAGCTGAGCTGCTGGGCTCTCTGGAAAGCTGCCATGCTCTAGCCTTTAAGAGACTTTGTGATTTGCTTTATATTTGTAACTTATGTTCTTGATAAAACAGGCTAAGGACTGTGTTAAACGCTTTGCTTTTTCTGATGACTTTTTGGTTTTCAACAAGCTCCTGGTGAGCGAAAATAAACTTGCCTTTTCTTTGCACCCAATTTGATGTGTACTGTCTCCAAATATGCCGCTGGGCCATAAAGCGCACAACAGGCAGTTTACAGAGTTTCTTCAGAGATCCATTCACTAGGCTCACCATGCATAGTACAATATTGTTCAGTGAAAGCGAGGTATTGCTATTTATATTCGAATCAGTGAGCCTCATCCATCTCAGGAACACACAGGAGGCATCTGCAACAACATTTGTGACTTTCCCCTCCACCAATGCGTGTCTATTTGTCCTTTAATATTCGAAACATAAAATAGACTGAAGAAAAGCCCTAATAAATGATACTTGTTGTCATGCTGCAACAGAAGGAAGATCTGTGTAACAAACCAGCTGACTTTCAGTGAGGAACAAAGGAAAACGCAAGCATTCAAACATGAGAAGCATCTGTGGAATGGTTCAGCTTGTCTTCATGTAGGAAGAGTCTAGTGTCTATCAACTACGGTATATCCTCTGGGACAGGACAAGATCTCTTGGAAAAGACAGAATAATATAATGATTTCCTAAACAGTGAAATTATATTAAAGATTTGATGGTGTCATCACAGATACTGCTGCGGCAGCTTTTATTCTAACAAATCACCGGTTTGTCCCTGGCTGGTTCCTGGAATGCGACGCTGTTCCCCTGGCGCATGCCGCGTTCATCTTGCGTTCCCAGCCACGGGTCATGCCCGGCTGATGCGTTTATTGATAATGGTTCGGATTTTAATAGGCTGCAATGCTTCGCGTGTACGCCAGATGGCAGATATTTATGAATTGTAATGCGCCGAATCAGTAATGTGTCGGCTTGCAGGTGTTTCGTTTAAAAAAGATACCGTACCACCACTTAGGGCCTCGGTCAAGTTCATGGCCAATTGGCGTGGGAACTTCTGTTCTAGGGCACCTAGAAATAAAATTCATTTTGCCCCCAGATGTTAGGAACCCCCTCACTTCACCCCAACAGGGCCCGAGCATGTACAGTACTGTACTTTAAAATAAATTAAATATGCAATTTTACTAGTACTGCGCACGCACGCACAGACTGTGTAGGTTGAACCACGAAGGTATTAGACTTCAAAGACAACAGCTCGCAAACGCCCCCATGCGTTTTTACACGGCATTGCAGAATTGCAGACAGCGGGAATAAAATGCTTAAATCACGGCGCGAAAATAACGCAATACACTCCGGGCGAAAACAACACAAAACCGCACATAACCGGGATAATCTTAAATTCGCGGAGCAAGCCGAGTTAGAATAAAGTTGGTCGCCACTGTATCAAAATTTGTTCACATTAACTGTTTTCAGAGCATTATACTAAATACTGTATACTGATATAGTTTGTCGTAGTGCTTCTATTTAATAATGCTCTGTTTCTCTGGTCTCATATATTTTAACATAACAGGAATGAAAAAATGTACATGTGGTCGTCTCTCCTATGAAGAAAACAATATTGGCTTTTAGAACAGAAATAGTATTTATTTTTCTGGTGTAGCCCTGTTTCCTAGTGAACACAGACTGCTACCATATGCTGTATGACCTTCAGGCTCACAGGGCCTGAGCCTCCACCACGGAGAGCCTGGGGCACGCAATATAATAGCTAATACCTGATACTTGGTGCAGCGCCTCCACCTGCGACAGCTCCCGCCAGAGGGGGAGTGGTTCTTTGCAGGACACTTATGTACATCAACACACACAGCAGTATAACCAACCAAATAACTTTACAAGCATGAACGGGTTTGCGTGTCTCTCATGTATCAACAGGTGTCCCTCCCTAGAGGGGCACTATCTACGGCGTCTCGCAGGACGTTAACTTCCCTCCTTCACCGGGTGATCCCACCCCGTGCCCAATATATCCCCCCAGTCCAATATATCCCCCCACCCTCAAGTGAGATACTGAGCCTATATGTGTGACTGCACAGCCACTGTGTCCTGAATGAGAGGTGATATCGTTGGTGCACTTGTGGTTTACCTGCCGGGCACTCCAGTACCCGGGCCTGCAAGGGTCTTCACAAAGGATCAGTGGGGCCGAGGTGACGTCGGCAGTAGACGTCTGGGGCGATCCCACCCATACGTGCGTCAGCATGGTAGCAGGGTCTGAGCCCAGACCTCCTGCTAGATACACACTGTCTCTTTAAGCAATCACTGAACGGCACAATAAGGGAACCGGAACCTGTCTAGGGCCAGTCCCTATCTCTGCTACAGGGACTCAGGGCCTAACTGGGCCTGGGGTATAAGGCCTAGGTAGGGGCTGAATGCCTCCCTACACCTGGAGCTCCATCTCCTTCCTTCCTTCCTCCCAACCACCCGATTGGTCCCCTGGCGTCACCTGGTCCTGCGGGGCTGCTGGGACTCGTAGTTCCCTATGTTCCACCCTATGGGAGCTACTCCTCCTTCACGGGCTTTGGCTGCTATGCCCGCGCATGCGCGACCTCCTGTTCCACACCTTCTGCGCCTGCGCCAACTCCCAACATGGCGGCGCCCTGATAACTCAGAACCTCCGATATACCAGAGCGTTCCCTGCCCTGCTGCAGTCCTCCCACCCAACAACCACAAATGCGGGTGAGGGGAGCCTGGCTACATCCTCCCCCCTGTGGATTCCAACGACCCCGCTTGGACGATACCTTTGAACTTGTACAACATTTATATAATGAAAAATGCATAACATACGTCATCCTCCATACTCTAGATAACATTATACATCTCACTGAACATCACGATTACTGACTTTACTCGGTTGCGAGCCCACTGCTGAGCCTCATAGTGGGGTGCCCCATAACTGATCATATGACATCCTAATTGGAGGTTGCCCATTCCTTTGTCTTCACTTTAACAGTTGCTCGGTCACTCCCTTGGGAGAATGACTATCTTGGTCTTGAGGCTCAAGTTCTTCCCTTGTGGGGATTACAGTCTCTATTTGATCATTACTCGGTACAAAGCATGGACTCTGTGGATTCAATGTCGAATTTTCTGGAGCTACCCCATGGGGCGTGTGCTCCCCGAGCCCTTTACCCGTAGCTCCACCGGGAGATGCTCTCTGTTGAGGGCCCCTTTGAGAGGTTCCCTCTTTTGGATCTTCCTGAAGAACTGTGCTGCCGCCCTCCGGATCGTTCCCTCCCAGTGTCATCTCGCCATCCAATGAGGATGCAGGCCACTCCACATCTCCCTCCTCGACTTGTGGGATAGGGAGCAAATGATTTCGGTGCCATGTCTTCACCCGACCCTCCGAGTCCTTAATACGATAAACCGGAAGACCAGGCATTTGCGAGGCTACCTCGTACACTCCCTCTTTCCATCGGTCAGCCAGTTTATGTTTCCCAGGTACTCCTAGATTGCGGAGAAGCACGGCGTCTCCGGGCTTAATGTCTCTATGTTTGACTTTATGATCATAACGCCGTTTGTTGCCAGCATTCAGCTTCTCTGTAGATTTCTCTTCCTGCATGTAGGCCCGCTGCAGGTTCTCTTGTAATCTCTGTACGTATCGGAAGTGGGTGGCATTATGTACCCCATCAGTGGAGACTCTCAACCGTATGTCCACAGGCAGTCGGGCTTCTCTACCAAACATCAGAAAGTAGGGAGAAAACCCAGTGGAATCGTGTCGAGTGCAATTGTAAGCGTGCACTAATGTTTCCATGTGGCGGCTCCACACAGCTTTTTCTACTCCCGTCAACATGCCCAGCATGTCCAGTAACGTGCGGTTGAATCTTTCGGGCAATGCATCCCCTTCCGGGTAATAGGGAGTGGTTCGGGATTTAGTGATGTGTAAGATTTTTAGTAGTTCTCTTATCAATTTGCTTTCAAAGTCTCTGCCCTGATCTGAATGTAGTCATTGAGGAAGTCCGTAATGCATGAAGTACTTTTCCCAGAGCACCTTGGCAACCGTGATGGCTTTTTGGTCTTTCGTCGGGAAGGCCTGGGCGTATCTAGTGTAGTGGTCAGTGATGACCAGCACATTGCCGATGCCTCGGCTATCAGGTTCGATACACAGGAAGTCCATTCATACTAAGTCCATGGGCCCGGTGCTTTTTAAGTGGCCCATTGGGGCGGCCCTGGTGGGCAATGTCTTCCGCTGAATGCACCGCACACACCGCCGACAGAGATGCTCTACTGCTTCTCTCATTTTCGGCCAAAAGAACCGATCCCACACCAATCCAAAAGTCTTGTCGACACCCAGATGACCATGTTCGTCGTGTAGTGACCTCAGCACCAAATACTGTAACCTTTTTCGTAGTACTAGTTGCCTCCTATTCGGGTGGTTATGGTACTCTACAACTCGGTATAGCAAATTGTCCCGTATTTCGAATTTATCGGCTTCCCGCCTCAGTATGCCCCCCACGTCGCCTGGGGCATGTCTGAGGAGGTCAGGTCGGTTTTGCCGAATAGCATAGCGAATGGCTCCCGCTACCGGATCTCGTTCTTGGTAGCGCACCATATCCTTCCAGGCTATGATCTTGTCAGGGGTAACGTGCATCCCACTGGGGTCCCGATATGCTTCTAGAATAGCATTGGATGCACATCCTAGAGAGTCGGCCACCCATAACTCAGAGAACGCCACTTGATCATTGACTATAGCGGCGGTACAACACAGGGCCCTCATCCCGGGCCCTGGAATTTCTTCCCATTGGTCGTCATCGGGGGTTGCGGCCAGCCCCGGTCGTCTAGACAATACCTCAGCCCCAATGTTCAAGGGACCTGGTTTATATTTCAGGGTGAAGTTGTAGTTGAAGAGGGCGGCCAGCCAGCGGAGTCCGGCCGCATCGAGTTTGGCTGAGGTCATGATATAGGTGAGCGGATTGTTGTCAGTATGCACCTCGAACGATACCCCGTAAAGGTAATCATGAAGTTTGTCCACGATGGCCCACATGAGGGCCAGGAACTCAAGCTTGTGCACTGGGTAATTCTGCTCACTGATTGTAAGGTTGCGACTGATATAGGCTACGGGTCGTAACCCTTCTGGATACTTTTGATGTAACACCACCCCTAATCCACCTAGGCTAGCATCCACATGTAGTATATACGGTTGTTCGGGGTCGGCATAGGCTAACACGGGTGCCGCGGTCAAACTCTGCTTCAAATCCACAAAGGCTTGCTCGCACTCTGCCGTCCATTTGTCCACGAAGGGTTGTCGGGCAGGCGTGGCCTTCCGGCCTGTGTCTTCTGGATATATTTTGAGAAGACAGTTGAGGGCTTTGGCCGTCGGGAATACCCCTCCACAAACCGGTGGTAGCACCCGCAGAATCCCAGGAATGAACGCAACTCCACCACATTGTCAGGTCGGGGCCAATTGACGACGGCTTCTATTTTGGCGGGATCAGTGGCAATCCCTTCCGCGGACACTATGTGTCCCACGTAAGTCACAGATGTCCTACAGAATCGGCACTTATCCAGAGAGAGCTTGAGTCCTTCTTGAGCTAATCGGTCTAGCACCTTCAGGAGACGAGCCTCGTGTTCCTCTAGGGTTTTCCCGAAGACTATGATGTCATCCTAATATACTAAGCACTCTTGAGGGTTCAAATCACCTAAGGTTTTCTCCATTAGCCGCTGGAAGGTGGCGGGGGCACACATATACCTTGGGGCATGCGGGTGAATTGATAGAACCCCAGTGGACAAATGAATGCCGTTTTCTCTTGGTCCTCGGGGGGCCCATGGGTACCTGGTAGTAGCCAGACCGGAGGTCCAGTACACTGAACCATTTACTTCCATGGAGGGAGTTCAGGATTTCCTCTATGCGGGGAAGATTATACTGGTCCGGCACCGTCCAATTATTCAGGGTCCGGTAATCTACACATAGCCTCACGGTTCCATTCTTCTTTCTCACCACTACTATGGGGGAAGCATAAGGGCTCCGTGACTCTGTGACGATTCCGGCTTCCTCCATCTCTTGAAGGACGGTCCGCACATCATCTACGTCTCTAGGAGCGAGCCGGTGGGAACGTTCCCTGAACGGTTTTATTTCACTCATCCGAATAGTGTGTTGGGCACTGCAGCTGCACCCCACATCCATCTCTCCGGTAGAGAATACTTCTTGTCTCTTTTCCAGCTGAACTCGCAGTCTCTCCTTCCATGTCGCTGGTAATCTGGATGAGCCGAAGTCGAAGTCCAGCTTCGCGCCGGGGCATTCCACTTGAGCAGCATTAACTTGCACGGCCTCATCTACTGAGCTGACGGGATAAATTCTCCCTATTTTCTGTCACGCGTCAATGGCCATGGGGAAGGGAGACAGATTCTGGACCATCACATAAATCCGGCGGGGGATGGCGGCCAGCCAATCCCGGAATTCAGGTACCAGCCGGTATCCTCGGCTGACATCTTCTTCTGGCGTGCTTTCTAGGGAGAAGAGCTGCTCTGCGTCTACTCGTTCAGCATAGGAGCACCAGGCGGGCATCCTCTGTATCTCCCCTGGCAGGAGTCTGGTCAGACCCGCTCGCCCGCAGAACAGTAGTCCATGGTCCTTCGAGGGTGTCGGAGGGGGGTCCGGATTCGTCTGAACAAGCTGCAGTTGGAGACTGGACATGGGCAACTCATTGGTTTCTTGTAGATACAGAGGCGGCACATTTTATTTGAGTGCGGCGAGCTCCGCAAGCCTGGGGATGCCCCGGCATGCTAGCCGCACTCCCTCGGCGTGTCACGCGTCATCGGGCGCCTGCGCCCCCTGCACGCGCGTCCAGGGCTCCCCGAGGGAGCCCTGGTGTCCCGCGATGTGGGGGACGGCGGCAGGGGGTTCCGGGGGACCCGGTGGACCCGGCAGCGGGAGGGAGAAAGCCCCGATCGGAGGGCACTCCTCCGTGTCTTCGGCGCGCGCCCGGCACCCTCTGGCACGCGCCAGGTTACTGCTGCGGCCGAGAACGGGCAAATGCTCGAATAAACTCGGCCGCAGCAGTAGGCCCGGATGATGGCTTGTACAATGTCCGCATTAGTGCCTAGGATGATCGGGTACTTAGGTGGGTCTTTGGGTTCCGGACACACCAGAGCGTCCACATTCATGGGGTGAGACTTTCCGGTATTGAGCTGCTGTATTTCCAGGGCCACAGTCACTATGCCATCGATGGGGTAGTCTTCATTGCTTAGCCATCTTTCTTTGATATGTTCGGCCGACCTCAGTGGCCGCTTCTGGAGGTGTCGATCATAGAACCATTGATATATGATAACAAATCTACGTAAGTACCAGCACTCACTGTCTAATAGCTAAATGATGAAAACAGTTGTAATGCAGAATAAACATTTAATAATAAAATGAACCAGAAATAAATCAAATGTGTTTGCAGAAACCAGTATCACAAATGGGCATGTCACAAAGTGAGGGGTGGGGGGGGGAAAGAAGGAAAAGGGGAAAAAACATGAAACATAAGGAATATACACAAAAAAAACGGAGAACGGAAAGTATGCTAGGGGGGCGACGTTTCGAGGGACTACCTCTTCATCTGGCCCATTCCCCCTGGTCCAAAAGGACCGAGAGGTACTTCCCTAAGCCTCCCTTCCCCTATACCTGGTCAAATCAGACACCCCTGAAAATAGCTAGTAAACATATAGTGTAAGCTAAATACAGCTAAACAGCTAATAGCAGGGCAGCAAGAATCCACTAATGGTACAGTTAAAGCTGAACACAGCTTGCAAGAAAGCAGCTTGCAAATGAGCACCAAGAGTCCACACAGTCAGTGAAAGGTTAATGAGAAAAATAAATGAAGTGGTCAAACCCTCAGTGGCTCTGCTCCTCCAGCTGCTCGTGTGGAGTGTGTACACATCGTATTATGTGTAGGACACCCACATACACACTACATGATGCAGCTTTGGATTAAGGTGTATGGTCTGAGGAGAGGACGTGTCTGTCCTGAAACGCCACGTGTTTGCATATACCTGCTCTGATGCTTTGACTACAAAGGGCAGAAAAGAGTGAAAAAAACAGGCGCTACTTCGTGAATGAAATTAATGTGGAATGTAATAGAAAGGTGGTACAGATAGGATTAATAATCCAACCCCTTGCTCAAACCTCACTGGTGGGACCTGTGTCACGGGTTCCAAGGGTTAAGTATTGCTCAAAACATCCAGGGGGAGCATGTGGGGAGATAAGAGAACAATATACAATTTAAGTGCAGACGTCTGGTGTTATATGGTTATAAAGGCTATGTCTTGGCTCTTATGGTTGATCTACTCACAGGAGCAAGGTGATATATTGAGCAGTTGGCAAATTGGGTTGCCACCCTTGAAGATGTCTGTGGATAGTACCCCCCTAACGATTCTCCGTCAGCAGAGTATATATAGATAGAGGGAAAAGACTACATAGTGCGATCAATATGATATTTTATATTTGAAAAACACAATAAAAATGCGCACTTACAATTTGCACAAAAGTTAAAAGCATGTATCACAAATTGTGAATGGAGGATCTCCCGAAACAGCTCACCGCCTCCTTCAGGTCAGTCTGCTGGCTTCTGCTGCTCTGCGTCCTGGACCGGAGCTTCCTTCTGCGCGCCCGTCTGCAAGATGTGACGTCACTGCATTCAGAGCTGCTTCTACGGATCGTCTCCAAGACCAAAATTGGTCCACTGGTATAACTCTACGCGTTTCGCCTCAGTTACCAAACTGTGTCTCGGCTTCGTCAGGAGTATCCTGACGAAGCCGAGACACAGTTTGGTAACTGAGGCGAAACGCGTAGAGTTATACCAGTGGACCAATTTTGGTCTTGGAGACGATCCGTAGAAGCAGCTCTGAATGCAGTGACGTCACATCTTGCAGACGGGCGCGCAGAAGGAAGCTCCGGTCCAGGACGCAGAGCAGCAGAAGCCAGCAGACTGACCTGAAGGAGGCGGTGAGCTGTTTCGGGAGATCCTCCATTCACAATTTGTGATACATGCTTTTAACTTTTGTGCAAATTGTAAGTGCGCATTTTTATTGTGTTTTTCAAATATAAAATATCATATTGATCGCACTATGTAGTCTTTTCCCTCTATCTATATATACTCTGCTGACGGAGAATCGTTAGGGGGGTACTATCCACAGACATCTTCAAGGGTGGCAACCCAATTTGCCAACTGCTCAATATATCACCTTGCTCCTGTGAGTAGATCAACCATAAGAGCCAAGACATAGCCTTTATAACCATATAACACCAGACGTCTGCACTTAAATTGTATATTGACTACAAAGGGGACACCACACGCAAGAAAAAGGAGAGGAACAGAACAGACGAGAGACATCACATCAAAAAAAGAATAGCCCTGACGAGAATCGGAGACTGAATCTACAAGGAAAAGAAGCGAGGACGCAAAAGATACCTTGATGCGCAAGCATTTGCACAAGGCCGTGTGAGTGTTTATGTTATTTTAGATCCACACCATCCACTTTTCAGAGTCTCACACACTCGAATCAGATTGCATCATATTTTTTATTTTTTACTCCACCAGTGCTCCCCCATCCCCTTCTCTCTTTTTGCTCACCAGAAAAAATTATTGGATAGATCTTATGCTCATTATGTATACTGGGGTAGGATTGTCTGCATATAGTGGGCTATGAATTTAAACATCCAAATCACAGGTATGTGGAAATGCAAGTTGACAATCCTCATCCATGTGAACATAAGAAAAAATGCTAAGGGAACAGGGAACTCTCATTCCTAATCTCAATATATTGCTGTTGACAACATCATATGGCATAGCTACTGTAAATAAAGTTAATCCAGCATATAATATACCACGTTTGAAATTGATCATAATAAAACTATAATGTTTCCAACAGTCAATGTAAAAAAGAAGAAGGTGCACAGAAAAATTCAAAATTAAAAAAGTAAAAAAATAATCATTAATAGTTCATACAGAACATGTAAATAGATCAAGAAAAAAAATAAAAAAGAACAAAGAAAAAAGGGGGAAAAAACTTTAGAAAAAATATTTTAGAAAAAATATATATAAGTAGAAACAAATCATATATAAATATAATAATTATTACATACTAAATATAATACATGCATACTACATATTGCAGGAGCAATCTACTATATTGGTTCTAGAGAATAAGAGAATAGTTTCTACATAGTTTTAATAAGGTTTAAAAATATCATTTGAGCCCTGTGTGTTAGATTAATATGCTTACACAAACATATATAGAGGAGACATCAAGTTGTCATTACCTAATATATAAGGAGAGAGGTATCTATATACTTCAAACATTTGTATAATAAAGCCGGATGATCAGAAAGATTGTTAGCACTTCAGACTCATATATGTGATTAAGAAAGGGGGAAAAAGAAAAAAGGAAATTTATATCTAAATCAATCTTGTGCATTCAAAAAAATGATAATAAATGCAAGGAATGGTGACAGTAGTTAATATAATTATTAAAAATGTGTAATAAATGTAAACATGAAAATATATAATTGTAAAATATTAACTATAGAAAATGTGTGAGGTCCCAGTCAATGTTCATTCCGTGAGGCACCCTGGTCCTTAGTGTAAAGATCCAGAATGCCTCACGGCGATCCAACTGCAGGGTTCTGTCACCCCCTCTGATTGAGGGTGTGATTACTTCAATGCCTTGAAAAGAAAAATTAGTAGGACCCCCCTTGTTGCAGTTTGAAAAGTGTTTTGAAACAGGGTGACTGAGATCCCCCTTAGATATGATCCTGAAGTGCTCCATCATCCTGATCTTGAGGCATCTGGTCGTACGGCCTACGTACTGACACCTGCACCCGCACATAATCAGATAGACAACAAAAGTTGAGTTACAGTTGATAAACATCATGTTTTTATAAACCGTTCTATTCACGGTGGAAGTAAATGTTTGACCTTGTATCATTTTTGGGCAGATTTTGCACTTATTGCATTTAAATGTCCCTTTCGGTAAATTTGAGTGTTCAACAATTCCAGTATTGAAAAGACTTGGTGAAAGTGTACTGGCTAAAGTCCTTGCCTTTTTAAAGACAACTCTTGGACCAGATGAGACTATCGGTCTCAGAATGAGATCTAGGCATAGAACAGACCAATGTTTTTTCAAAATATTTTTAATCTGCTCTCCCTGTTTACTGAAAGGAGTAATAAAGAGTGGGCAATCTTCCAGAATAGGTTTTTTGGGGGGTCGCTGAAGCAAGCATCTCCTATCCATAGCTGAGACCTCTTTTATTGTTTTAACCAGGTCATGATGGTTGTAACCACGCTTGATAAAGCGTTCATATAAATCTTTAACTTGGGTATTGAAAGACTCATCTGTGGAACAGTTACATCGAAGTCGTATTAGTTGGCCCTTAGGTATACTTTTAATTAGGGCTTTGGGGTGGCAGCTGTTAGCGCGTAGAAAAGTATTGCGTGAATTTGGTTTACGAAATACGTTGGTGTTAATTGTAAGTGAATTGTTAATGTATAAGTATAAATCTAAATAGTGTATATGGTGATAATTAAAAGTGTATGTGAATTTAAGATTGAAATCATTAGTGTTAAGTGTATTAATAAATAATAATAAAGTAGTGACATCACCCTCCCAAATGAACAATAAATCATCAATAAAACGACGATAAAATAAAATGTGCTCCCTAAAAATGTTCGCTTCTCCAAACACGTGGAACGACTCCCACCAACCCATGAAAAGGTTGGCGTACGAGGGGGCAAAACTTGTCCCCATAGCCGTTCCGCGTGTCTGGAGATAGTGAACCCCATCAAAAAAAAATAATTGTGGGTGAGTAAGAACCAAATGGAATCTATAATGAAAGCAGTTTGTGCATGTGAAAGGTGAGAGCGACTAAGAAAGTGTCTAACAGCTGCCACCCCTTGTGAGTGGGAAATTACCGTGTATAGTGACGTAACGTCTAGAGTCACCCACAAACAGTTCTTCTTCCATGTGATATGTTCAATTTGTTTAAGTAAGTCCCCACTATCAAGGATGAAGGAGGGTAATGTCTGTACCAATGGTTGCAGGAAAGAGTCCACGTACCGTGAAACACCATCTCCCAAAGAGTCAATACTAGATATAATGGGCCTCCCTGGAGGGGAGACCAATGATTTATGAATCTTCGGGAGATGGTGAAACACGGCCGTGGTGGGAGTGGAGTTATAAAGAAATTCCTTCTCATTATCAGAAAGGACACCAAGGATACGACCCTCATCAAGTAGATCCCTTAATTCTGCAAGAAATATATTTGTGGGGTCTGATTGCAGTACAGCATAGGAACAAGTATCACAGAGCTGGCATAAAGCCTCCCTGTGATAGTCATCCCTATGCTGCACTACAACCGCTCCCCCTTTATCAGCATTTTTAATGACAAGTGATGTATTAGATTTTAGGTCACTAAGTGCTTTACGTTCATTAACCGTTAGATTATTATTAGAATGATCATATGCTGGAGAGTCAAAGGTGAAACCCTTATGTAAGAGAATAAGATCTCGCTCAATTTGTTGTTAACGTAGGCGTACTACTGCCTAAATGTTCACATACACATGTTTATGCGTTATGATGTAATGAGTTTGTAGGTGATGCAACAGTACTGTACATCATTGAACATTGTATTAAGACAGGACTTTGAATCACAGTATTGGTAATAAAAATATAGTACCTTGATTTATGTCACAGTATTCACCTTGTTCAAGCATGGACACTCTGTGCCCAATGTCCCTGTCACCTGGCAACCCGAACACTCCCTCTGGGCTCAGGATGGAGCTCAGCTGCTAAGATAGGTTGGGGGATGGGGGAGACCTCCTCTCGTTTTGGAGGCATGCTAACAACTCTCAGTCTGATTCTGCTTCACCTTTCTCTTCTGGTCAGAGAACCTTTCCTTGCAGTTCTCCATGGACCTTTTGGCCACTCCAGTGGCAGAGACTGCATGACAGATCTCCTTCAGTACATATCTGTGCCTTATAACTGTTTTTGTTTTGGCTGCAGATAGAAGAAAAAATGTGAAGACGCTGTTACTATAGGTGTACAGAATGAAATGTTTAAAGGAGTGCAAATGTGTATGGCTGTGTAACATCTTAAGTATCACATATAAAGTGTTGGTGGAGTTACTTTTGGAGTTAGAATTGGAGGTGAAGAGCTAGACTCTACATTACAACAACAAATTACAACTGTGATAACTCCTATCCTCAAATACCTGGGAAGTCTCTCCTCCTGCATCTCACTATGTCCTCCATATTGCTTTTTCTGTTTACTGTTTTTTCACCTCTGTGCAAACGTTTCTGTTCTCTCCAACTTCCCCACTCTCCTCCTATCCACATTTCTTCATCTCTCCACCCCTCCACCTATGCATGTGCCCATACACTGAACCATTATTTATACACTTCTCCCCCTACAACTTTACCCCTCAAAAAAAAGGACCCACACAAATCCTCTATTCACACCCTCTGTCTACTCCTTCCTGGTGCTGGGAATATCTCTCCAAAACCTGGACCCAGCCATATACACTTCTACTCTAACCCACACCTCCCTGCCATCTCTTCCCCTGCTAATGGTGTTAACCTATCTGATTTAATACTGACAAACCTTAAAACTCACATCCCAATATTCTGCACTCATGTCTATTGTCCCACACCCACAGTCACTTCTACCAACCATTGTGGCAAATCACTGCCATCTACAGCATTTATTCCCTCACCTGCTGTCTCTGTAGGTCTTGCATCAAACCACCTGGTATATGTTAATTGCTTAAATTTTTGTGTACAGTACATGTAATTCTTAATTGCAACACTCTACTTCTGTTATTGGTGTTCTTACCTGCTAAGCGACCAAACAGGCGATCATAACGATGCATCACCTGATCCACCAGGACATCTGAGGCTTTAGAGGTCTGCTGCTGTGTTTTCCTCCCTTCCTGTCAGCTCCTCCCAAAGCCCTATTGTTGCCCCTGATCCCGAAGCTCCTGCTGGACTCCCCTACCTCTACCATAATACTAGGCACCCTGACCACCCCCACACCTCATCTCCCCACATCTACACACCTCTACTCCCTACACTCACACTCCTCTCATGCCCACTCCCACACCCACTCAAATGCCACATGTCACTCACTTCCTCAAACACACACACACACAAGACAAAGATTGAAAATGAAAAAATAACTTAAATGACACTACAAACAAAACACAACACACTCAGAAAATGCTATTAATGCACACTACTCACAAAAACCTCCCCACAGCTAGCCCAGTCTGTCTCTCCCTCACTCCCAGCAGCCCTGGCACACACTGTCTAAAATGGCTGCTTTATATAGTGTGTATGATGCATTTTCTCTCGAGAGTATTACACGCCGCTTCAAAAGCAAACAAAAAACAAACTGCACAGATTGGCTGTTAAACGGAGCGATTTTTAATTTTTTTTATAATGCGGTTTAGCAGATAGAGAATAGGGGTTTAGACGCATTTCATTCTGCGACTTCTGTACATGCCAAATTGCGCGGTTTGGCAATAACAACTTTGGAGCTACAGTCCTAGAATAGGCCCAAGAGTGTTTAATGGAGATATAGAAAGTACCCATTGACAAATCATCAGACTACTTCAAATGTTTTAATAACTGCCGATGTGTCCTTCAAATAAGTGGATAACGATTTTACCAGATCCCAAAGATAGAAGTCAACCTATTCTGACATGTGTGATGTGACAGAAGTGATACCCGCTATAATGGGCCAATGGGGAACTGATCAAACTTTTATGGATCTTGAGTAAGTGGTAAAATATGGGAATTTTCGGATATGGTATAAACAGAAAATGTAATTCTGATCTATTTAACATTCCTTCCTTTCTTGCCTCTTCTAACATGTTCTTAAATGTAACTACAGTATAAATGGAATAGTAGGGTCTGATTTCAACTTTCGATACGACTTCTGATCCAATAGCAATCTACGTGCTTCACCAACATATTCATTTCTACTTCGAATTACTAACCCTCCCACTTTTTTCTACTTGACTGACATATTACACGATTTATATTTTCTCCCAATAATTTCATTGCTATACTGTCACCTTCCAACAGATTTAGATTCAAACCCTTTGTCTTGTAATTCTCCAAAATGTTTTGAAACCCCTACAAGTTCGTTAAACAATTCTAAATGTTGACCCCTTGACTGAAATGAAGAGAAATGAGAAATGGGGTTTAAACTGCTATGTTTATTACCCCCAAGCTTATTATCTAATCCCTCATTCTCCTGCAAACATTGTACTAAACGTTGTACTAAGTCTCCCAAGGCATGAATTTCCTGAAACCCTACAGTAGATCATCAAATTCCTGCAATACTTGATTATTTTCCCAATTTACATCACTTGCAGAGATATTTGAATTTATATTATATAATAAAGTAAAGTCATTAATAACCTTTTCCTTAGCCAATTTTCAAGAATGACAAGTCAGGGTCAATTTTCAAATGAACTTCTGTAGATCTACATAAATTTAAAAATGAATAGGTTGATTGGTTGAAGCGTGTATGGGTTCAAATGATCTTGCATCTGACGAAGAGACCTAGAAAGCTTATGCATAAGAAAACTTTGTACAATTGATATGTTGGTCCAGTAAAAGGTATCACACGGATCTTCCTCTTTTTAAGGCTAATATGACTGCTAACCCCCATTTACTGTATTAAGGTACAAAACTGAAATAATGTGAAACGTTCTAATCCTATTTAACATGCAGAAATCTAAAACCCACACAGAGTAAAACTCTCCATGCTTAGTTCTCATTTTCATAACCTACATATTAAGGAAAACATGATGCAATTTTTTTTCAGATATCTCACAGGCCACAGTATTTTCAAAGCAGAAACAAGTCATTCGCTTTTCTTATTTGGTCTGTGCAGACAACAGCAAGAATTGTGTATGTGTCTTTACTACTCATATTATGCTATTGTCTTCGGAATTGGAAAAGTCAATAAATTCAACAAAAGAATGCTAGCTAAGCCTTCTTTTGAAGTAACATGCTTACATCTCCAGTGCAGAATTTAATGCTCAACCTCTTGAGTGTAGGATAATGAGAAGCTTATATTCGTCTGAGGTCCCTCAGTGATCAACCCAATGTAAGTTCATAGGATGGGTGTATTAGGTCTTATGCCTATGTTCACTTGAAAGCTTGAGACTCTGTCTTGATTCGTTTGATTGTACTGAATAAAACTCTACATAGATCCCTTTGAGCCACTCTGCACTTATTATCATTTTTTTTAAACTTTATTCATCTAAACTTATAAAAACTGGGATATTTGAAGCTGTATATTTTGAATTGTATGTTTAAAGCCACACATAACTTTGTTTACATAAAAAAAGATAGCAATCCTAGTGATCTAGTTTTTATGTCTCCAGTGAATATGACTCGATGACAAGGGAAGACAACTCCAGTCCTCAAGGGCCAGAAACAGGTCAGGTTTTCAGAATATCCCAGCTTCAGCACAGGTGGCTCAGTCAGTGCCTTCGTCTTTGACCTAGCCACTGATTGAGCCACCTGTGCTGAAGCAGGGATATTCTGAAAGCTCAACCTATTGGTGGCCCTTGAGAACTGGAGTTGTCCACCCCTGTTCTATGATCTGGCAGCATTTCCTTTTCCTGTGTAAGCAAATAATATTGTAACCACTTGGTTTTTGTGTGATATTTATACCAACATGATTACAACCTTATTGGATATTGTGTAAACAAACATTTCACTTTGAACTCTTTTGGTGCCCCCTTGATGTAGCTTTTACATCCTGTGTCTGGCACTCCCGGGTCCCCATGACGTAGAAGCAACATCATATGTGATTTGCTCATTTTCTAGGAGAAATTGTATTCTGTGCTTCAGTTCAACATGATGTGACTGAGTGATACAAGAGAAGCAATTTCATTCCGCTCCCTCACCAGTGATACTGTAATCCTGTGATCGCTCCTGGGGAACAGTCACGTGATCGTGATGTGGTGGATGGGTTATGAGCAGTGCTGTGCCGCTCTGGTATGCAAAGGGTTAAGTACTAAACCTTTTGCACATACAGACCTATCGACAATTTCTCCTGAGTTATGAGCCATGCATCACAGTAATCGTTTAAAGAAAAAGGGGTTGCTAATAATGCCCTATAAAATATGTAATTCTGGGATTTTCATCACAATTTTCCAATTTTCCAAATTATATATATATATGATAAAAGGTCTGTAGCACTCTCTGGTAAGTATCCAATGTAAAAAATGTTTATTGCATCAAATTAACATCAGGGGTGAAGTACAAGAATGGAGCAACATTTCGGACCTCCCGGTCCTTTGTCAAGCCTCGGGACCGGAAGGTCCGAAACGTTGCTCCATTTTTTCCTGTACTTCACCCCTGATGTTAATTTGATGCAATAAATCTTTTTTTTACATTGGATACTTACCAGAGAGGGCTGCGCACCTTTTTTCCTGTTTATGTATCATTGTCACTGGATGGTGATCCCGACTACACTGCTAGCACCCTGCTCCTAAAAGATAAATTATTTGTCCTACTCTTGCCCAATTACAGTGCCCTGAACATCTTTTGTTTTGTATGTATATACAGTTGTGTGAAAAAGAAAGTACACCCTCTTTGAATTCCATGGTTGTACAGGACATAATAACAATCAACTGTTCCTGAGCAGGTCTAAAACTTAGGTAAATACAACCTCAGATGAACAACAACACATGATATATTACACTGTGTCATGATTTATTTAACAAAAATAAAGCCAAAACGGAGAAGCCACATGATTCCTAAGTAGAGTTCGATGAAATTTTTCTGATCTAGGGAAGTCCTTGCAAATATCTACAAGAGGGGTTTTAACTTTCTCTTTTCAGGATTGTGCGTGGGTGTTAGCCACACTCTTTAGTTTCGTTTTGCCCCACGGAACAATTAAATGGTCCATTTTTTCTATATAGTATAAATATTGTATAAAATGTCATAAGACCAGCACTGCTCAAAATACATACTTTATATTGGAGAAGTACTGGTTAATGACTATATAGCCTGGAGCTCCCATGGCTCCTGGAGACCCCCCTCCCCTGGTGCAGCTCGATCGCGGGTGCTGAAAAACCCGACGGCTGCTTCCAAGGGTGGTGGCTGGAGCAGGGAGCAGCGCGGCTTCTCCTACCTGCGGCCGGTTGCCGGGGACGCGATCGGGCCATAGCTAAGGCCGCGATCGCGTCTCTAAGGTCCCGGCGGCCGGTGAAGCAGGGCGCCGCCATTGCGCTGCGGGTTGCGCATGCGCAGGGCCCCGATAGTGTAGGGAGAGCCCCAGAGACAGGGATAGCTCGCGCAAGAGTAGGGACAGCTCAGGGAAGATCGAGGCAGCCCGGGAAAGCTTGCGCACGCGCAGGGCAGGGGAGGAAAAGCCTGCGAACCCCTAGCCTACCAGGGAAGGCTCTGAGCTGGGACTACATATCCCATGAGCCTCTGTATGCCCCATGTGACACCAGGGAGCCAATAGGGCTTAGGGAGCCCAGGAGAAATAGATACATTTGGCAGGCTTACAGCAGACAGCAGTCAGAGAGGAGTCAGGGAAGTCAGATGCAGAGTAGTCAGAGACCGGAGCAGCCCAAGGAAGGAGGTAGGGTACAGGAGTTCAGGACTCGCTGTACTAGGCCAGCACCCCCTGGGACTGAGGTAGCTTAGACTCTGAGATAGAGAGAGAGTGTTGCCAGGGACTGCTCTAGAGAGAGGGACCCTGTCACTCAGGAGTTATAGTTGGAGCAGGGGATCTGTGAGGGAAGGCAGGGCGCGGGGAGCGAGTACAGCTCCTGCGGCCCTATAGGTACCCGCACCCCAGATAGGCCCCAACCCCCCAAGGTAGTGGGATAATTGCTGAGGGAGGCCCAAGATAGGGACGCTGCCCTTAGTTTAGAGTGCTGCTTTGTCAGAGTCACAGCGGTCAGTGCTGTGAGGTCTGACAGGCAGGCACCTAGTTGACAGCACGTTGGCTGTCAGCATTAGTGAGGCTGTAGGGACGTGGGTAGTTAGGGGAGTGGGACAGGTCCTTACCCCTTTAGGCCCATAGGAGTTTCCCAAGCCACCACAGGTTGCTGCACTATAGGGACGGCCTATAGTGTAGCACGTGCCCCTTAGGAAAATAGGGACACAGTGAAGAGTGCTGTTTGTATTATACGATCATATGTGCACCACCGGGCCCTTAGATTAAACTGTGACTGTGCAGTCACCCATTGACTCTCTGCAAGAGTGCGGGACATTAGGTGGGGTTTCTCTGGACACTGGGTGGGTTCACTTGATGTTGGGAAAGCGTCCTGTGCGACGCAGTAGGTGTCTCCTCTAGAGAGGGACACAGGTTATGTTATGCATGTGTATGGTATTACATGTTAGTAAAGTCCTTAGTTAATATAATCACTGTGTATGTGTTTATTGTATTGTCCTGCGAGGAACCACTCCCCCTCTGGTGGGAGCCATCGCAGGTGGAGGCGCTGCATCGTTCGTTATTGTAAGTATTATCCCTAGTGTAATTGCCCCAGGTTTCCCCGTGGCAGAAGCTCAGCCCTCCTGTGAGCCAACAGGTATGCACCACACCGAGTAACCATATATGTTCCTGCACCCACACAGTAGAATCTGCGATTGGGGGGGGGGGGATATACCTGTTACATTTGGAGGCGCTACTGAGATACTTAGACCTGGGGTGCCCTGTGTTTTTTCCCCAAATTGTTCAAGTCCTATTTTTGTCATCATGGTTGTGAAGTCCGGACACGAGGTCCACGACTGGGCCATGAAGTTGGGAGTGCCACCGCTCCACACGCTTGCGGTGTGCCGTGTCCCTATAGACGTTCGGTCCCCAGAGATACGAGTGGCCCTGGGACAAAACCCTCATCTCCGGGGGGCTGCCCCCATAGCCGTGGTAGACTTACACTTAGAGGACGCGAAGTATTGTTCCGTGCTAGTGAGTTTCGGGCAAGGTATAACTGAAGGCCTGGGTCCGTCCAGCTTGTGGTTGGAAGATTCGGTCGGTTCAGACTGTCCTATAGTGTACCCTGAGCTGCCAAAACAGGAGAGCGCACGTGCCGCTGACTGCACGCCGGCACAGGAAAGTATTGCAGATACATGTCTGGGACTGGCGGGAAACCCTAAGCCCCGCCCCTGCAATGCGAGTGAGTCAGTGCAGAGACAGACCCACTCCCGTGTAGAAAGTGCCCCTCCTTCAGATTCCACCAGGGGGAGCAAGCACTGTGATTTTCCACCAAACATGGATGAGACAGACTGTAAGGGGATACACCCCTATGTGGCTTGGTATGTGCCAGGAGTGGAAGCCCTTACACTAATGTGCACTTGCCTGCAAAAAGTTTATGTCCAGGGAGTCGACCTGTTTCAGCTACCGCTGGAGTGCAAGACCGGCACCGTGGACGGAGAGCGGAGCATACAGTATTGTAGCCCTAACTGTGACTGTTCTAGGGATGCATTGGCGTGGGCGCCTAAATGTGACTGTTGCGGTGCCCGGTTCTTGAAGCCAATTGTGTCCCAGTTAACAGAACCAGAAGAGGACAAGGGACAATTGATGAGGCGGTACTACGGTCTTTGTCAGAAAGATGGAGAGGAGCTATCCGAGTTCCTCATGCGGATTGCGATAGTCTTACAGGAGATGAAAAAAAGGGATTGTATTAAGGCCACCGATGTGGAGGTGTACTGTTGTGACCAATTCCTGAGAGGAGCAATACCTGACCATCCTATTGTGGTCAGGATGCGGTCCTCCTGAATGCGGGGTGACCCCCTTTACTGCAGAAGGCTAGTGGAGGAGATAGAGAAATATGAAGTTGTAGAAACTTGTCCGGTTCCTGAGCGGGACGAGGTTGAAGTCCCATCGGTGGCGATGCGCCTACCGGCGAACAACCCCAGTGAAGATACAGAGGAATCACAGGGTAAGGTGTCTATACCCCCACCTTCTTCTAGTGAATCCAGTGACCCAGCACTTGTGGTGATGCGCCTGCCGGCGGACCACTCTAGGTAACCCCATAAACACACTATCTCGGCGGATACAGAGCCTGCTGTGGGCCCGTGGGCCCTAGAGGAAGTGTATCCCGATGTTGCGGACCCTGCTGTGGGCCCGTGTGCCCTACAACGGTCAGTCCGGCCTACTACAGAGGTACCATCGGTCCTAGAATGGGGACCAGTACCTACCGACGACAAGGGTGAGTCGACTGCCCCAGGGGTGTCAGGGGTGAGCCTTCAGGTGACCGCGGAGCACGATGGCTCCTTAAGTCTGGTCTGAAATAGAACAATGGTGCTCACAGTGCTGTGTGTGTGCTTCTGAGGAAAGGGAGAACACTGGGTATAAAGGTATAATTTGGTTGTATACTCAGTCCATAAAGATGGGGGGGGGGCACCAGAAAGCCCTGAAGGTTGGGGAAGATGCCCTAGGACACCCTCCTTCACCTCATTGGGATAGCCCCCTCTAAGTACTCACTTCCTTGTTCACCTCCAGAGTCTCCCTTCCAATGCGTGCCGCCGTATGGGATAAGTTGCAGAGATGTGGTTGTGTAGCGCACAGCATCCAAAAACGAAAGCAGGTCTGGCGAAAGCTTTCTTTATTGTTGGCAAGGCATAAAACAGAGGGACGCAACCCTTCAACGCGTTTCGTGCAAAGCACTTTGTCAAGAAGTGCCTTTACACGTTATACAGCCACTTAAATACAAGAGATCGGTCAACTCTCGCGATATGTGATGACGTCATCCGATCGCCATTATCCAATGAGACAACCATTCCCCACGCATGCGTGCCGCGACCGAGTCCTGCATTAACAACAATCACAGCACACCACCTGTCTCACTGCTGAGCGCGCGTATCAGCTGGTAAACACAGCGCTATTCAGGAGACCAGCCCTGGCCGCTGCCACCGTGCATACCGGACCCCTCGCCCCGCGCATGCGTATGTAGGTGCTCTCAAATGCCTTCTCTATTGAGGGATCGACGTACCTGAGCTGTCAGAAAGTAATGTGGCAGACTCACATGCATCGCTTCCACAAGAAAGGCAATAACAAATTGATACACTTGCACATATACAAAGGCGGTCTATTACTACACAAATTGCGTCGAGTTTGGCCATCAATGTAACCATATATAAAAACAAGTCAAAAAAATCTCAAAAAAATATCAAAAAAATATACAATAAAACTAAACTAAACCTAAATACATCCTTAAAATAAAAAGTATACTGCTATACTCATGTAAAAACAATTGTGCTCCCTCCTGATGACTTGTGATCATTATGTCTAAATAAAACAATACTTGAATGTTAATTTATTTCTGCTGTGGAGAACCTAATAGAAAAAAACAGAAACAAAAACACATATATTTCAACAATTATGCACACGAGGCATTAGTATGAGCTATTATGCTACGAGGGAACAACAATATAAGACACTAGGTTGTTATATATTCGTGCCCAATTTTGAACAATTAATTTTCCATTTAGGATATTTTAATATTGTTATTAACAGTTCTTATCCCAATCCAATCACATAATCTTTTTAGAATATTAATTTTTTATCCATAATAATTAATGCAAATGAATTTTTCAATTTAGTCCACATAGCATAACATTTCAATATATCAAGATGTATGACATGTGTAACGTTTCAGTATATCAAGATATCAAGAGATCAGGTCATTTCCCAAGGAAAATTGTCAGAATGTAATATACATTATTCATTTGTGTACATAACAATTATTATATAAACATGGATAGTGACCATTTCTGTCCGAACGTTCATAATTATTTTAGGAAATGGTTTATAGTCCACTCCACATTAATTCCCTCTTGGAACCTTGTTCTGAGTGTAAAGATCCAGAAGGACTCTCTACAGTTCAGAGTATTGAGAATATCACCCCCTCTTTCTTGTTTTTTGATTTTCTCTAAACCCATGAACGAAAAGTTCTTTATGCTGCCATTACTGCATTGCGTAAAATGTTTTGATACAGGATGTTCCAGATCCCCTTTACGAATTAATCTACAGTGTTCTTGCATTCTTATTTTCAGAGCTCTCGTAGTTCTACCAACATATCTCTTCCCACAGCCACAACTAATTAGGTACACTACAAAATTTGTGTTACAATTAATATAGCTACCAATGTTGTATTTTTTATGTGGACTGTGGGAAAAGAAATGCTGCGATGGCCTCATGAACTGACACATGTTACAGCTATTACATCTATAGGAGCCTTTGGTCAAGAACTGGTCAGGTTCACCCACTTTGGTGGATATAACACTTGGTGAAATGAATGCGGCCAGATGGCTCCTTAAGTCTGGTCACCTGGGCGAAGGGCTCCCCTCTGCATTGCGTCCTGGCGGAGGTGTCCTCATTAGAAGGTAGCTGTCCAGTGGTGAGAGTGGACCAGTATCTACCCCGATCATTCCAGATGAAGAGAAGCCCATCGTCAGCCAGCCGAGTGGTAAGGAACCCCCTTGCTCCCCACAGACTTCGATGGAGGTGGCCGTGAAGAAGGCCAGAGTCTCGGCTCCTGAGCAGAGTATGAGCCCGTGCGCTCCAACCCAAATGGTCCCAGGACTGGGATCCAACACTCCCGAGTTCCGAGCCAGTGAGTGGACTGTCCCAGAAGAGTTGTGGACAGGTCCCGATGCAGCCGAGGTGGGAACTGACAGCGTCCCCGAGGACCTGTTGGCCACCGGGAATCACCGCAGTGGTAAGGTATCAACCCTTTACCCCCTGCCGGGTGAACCCGAGACTTTAATGACAGAGACGTTGTTCCATTTTCGCTTCCCAGTGGAAGCCTCACCGGTCCATAGGGACAAGGACGGTGTAGTAAAAATTTTCTCCTTGGAGCTCACAGAGGAACGCTCCACCCACCAGGTAGTGGACCGCGGGAAAGGTCCTGGCCTCCTGGTCTACCGCATCCAAACCGCGGATGACCGGGTAAAGGCCTGTTTAAAAGACATTGTGCTACTCCTTCCACCAGGGGGAGGAAGTAGCGAGGAACCAGTGACTGTTGCTCTCCGGTGTGCTCTTCAGGAAATTTTTCTGGGGGAGGCTCACGGACACAAAAGTGAGGTACCCCCACATGTTCAGTTAGGGGCACCCAACGAATGGTCTGCACGCTTCGGTTAATTGGTGTGAAGTGCAATGTAACCTGAAGGGTAAATTCGACATGTGTTGTGTATTCTGTGCCGTGCATTTTAATTATATAAAACTTATGTCGATTGATTATATCTGTTATCCAAGCGAGGATGTTGGAGTTCCACCAGGGGGAGAATATAGCCTGGAGCTCCCATGGCTCCTGGAGACCCCCCTCCCCTGGTGCAGCTCGATCGCGGGTGCTGAAAAACCCGACGGCTGCTTCCAAGGGTGGGGGCTGGAGCAGGGAGCAGTGCGGCTTCTCCTACCTGCGGCCGGTTGCCGGGGACGCGATCGGGCCATTGCTAAGGCCGCGATCGCGTCTCTAAGGTCCCGGCGGCCGGTGAAGCAGGGCGCCGCCATTGCGCTGCGGGTTGCGCATGCGCAGGGCCCCGATAGTGTAGGGAGAGCCCCAGAGACAGGGATAGCTCGCGCGAGAGTAGGAACAGCTCAGGGAAGATCGAGGCAGCCCGGGAAAGCTTGCGCACGTGCAGGGCAGGGGAGGAAAAGCCCGCGAACCCCTAGCCTACCAGGGAAGGCTCTGAGCTGGGACTACATATCCCATGAGCCTCTGTATGCCCCATGTGACACCAGGGAGCCAATAGGGCTTAGGGAGCCCAGGAGAAATAGATACATTTGGCGGGCTTACAGCAGACAGCAGTCAGAGAGGAGTCAGGGAAGTCAGATGCAGAGTAGTCAGAGACCGGAGCAGCCCAAGGAAGGAGGTAGGGTACAGGAGTTCAGGACTCGCTGTACTAGGCCAGCACCCCCTGGGACTGAGGTAGCTTAGACTCTGAGATAGAGAGAGAGTGTTGCCAGGGACTGCTCTAGAGAGAGGGACCCTGTCACTCAGGAGTTATAGTTGGAGCAGGGGATCTGTGAGGGAAGGCAGGGCGCGGGGAGCGAGTACAGCTCCTGCGGCCCTATAGGTACCCGCACCCCAGATAGGCCCCAACCCCCCAAGGTAGTGGGATAATTGCTGAGGGAAGCCCAAGATAGGGACGCTGCCCTTAGTTTAGAGTGCTGCTTTGTCAGAGTCACAGCGGTCAGTGCTGTGAGGTCTGACAGGCAGGCACCTAGTTGACAGCACGTTGGCTGTCAGCTTTAGTGAGGCTGTAGGGACGTGGGTAGTTAGGGGAGTGGGACAGGTCCTTACCCCTTTAGGCCCATAGGAGTTTCCCAAGCCACCACAGGTTGCTGCACTATAGGGACGGCCTATAGTGTAGCACGTGCCCCTTAGGAAAATAGGGACACAGTGAAGAGTGCTGTTCCGTGAAGCGGTTGGACCCACGTTGGGGTCCACAGAGACTGTTCCGGAGTGGGACCGCTCGAGCGGTCCACGTGCAAGGAGTTCGGTTGGGGGATTCAGAAGGAGGCATCGCCCGACTGATCCTTTGCGAAGTCTTGCTGACCCGAGCACCGGAGTGCTCGGCAGGTATTATACGATCATATGTGCACCACCGGGCCCTTAGATTAAACTGTGACTGCGCAGTCACCCATTGACTCTCTGCAAGAGTGCGGGACATTAGGTGGGGTTTCTCTGGACACTGGGTGGGTTCACTTGATGTTGGGAAAGCGTCCTGTGCGACGCAGTAGGTGTCTCCTCTAGAGAGGGACACAGGTTATGTTATGCATGTGTATGGTATTACATGTTAGTAAAGTCCTTAGTTAATATAATCACTGTGTATGTGTTTATTGTATTGTCCTGCGAGGAACCACTCCCCCTCTGGTGGGAGCCTTCGCAGGTGGAGGCGCTGCATCGTTCGTTATTGTAAGTATTATCCCTAGTGTAATTGCCCCAGGTTTCCCCGTGGCAGATGCTCAGCCCTCCTGTGAGCCAACAGGTGTGCACCACACCGAGTAACCATATATGTTCCTGCACCCACACAGTAGAATCTGCGATTGGGGGGGGGGGGATATACCCGTTACAACTATATACAGGGTGTTATATAAAGTGGCTGTCTGGCACACGTTTCTTGTATACAAAAAATATATCAACTGCTGGTGCTCACGGATGGAAGGGATTGTCCTGAGAGGTCCCAAAGGAATGATATTAGGAAGACAGTAATCCAAGCCCACGGTCTTCTGTTCAGGAAATGTATTCAGCAATGAAACCAACGTTTCGACTGCCACACAGTCTTTGTCGAGGTGAGGGCTCAAGGGCTACGGATACGGTGCAGTGGATTGATGCACATGGGGATAAGGAGAAAGACCTAGTCATTGGTCCCTAGGGTGGGATCTACAGAAAGCTCCCACCTAATTGGCACTCTTTTCAACAGAAAAGTGTAGTGGGATTGTACATACGTCCCAAGACTAAATGTCTCTGTATAGCACTGCTAAAATTTAGCTATAAAACATACAGTATAGACACACAGTTCCTAAAACAGGTAAAATGTACCCATTAAAATAGTCACAAAGACTAATTAACACATACACAGTGCCGAATAAAAGATTATTTTAATCCAAACGGAAGACATACTTCCCAGTTTATATAAAAGATTTGCCAACACATATATAAAATAACAGCAAGAGGGGAGCTGATATATTCCTTATCGTCATAGATATAAGTGTAGCAACAAATTAATGGAATATAGTATTGGACCGGTAAGTATTGCGCAAAGTACCCAGTAGAATCTAATGTCCCAACATATAAACTGTGGTAGAGATAAGGGTAATAGCTATTCCCATATACAGTACAATATATTGATTATAATCTACAATAGTATAGTATATGGATATACAAAAACATAGACTAAGGGGGTAAATATCTAGAGGCAAACAGCACTATGCATATGGATCGTCAACATGTGATGCGAGAGCACACCTTGAATACGGAGTACAATTTTGGGCACCACTCCTTAGAAAAGACATTATAGAACTAGAGAAAGGGCAGAGAAGAAAAATTAATAAAGAGATAATGTGATTTGTGAGGAGAGGATAGCTAAATTAGATTTGTTTACATTATAAAAGAGGCATCTTAGAGGGGGTATGATAACTATATACAAATATATTTGGGGACTGTACAAGGAGCTTTCAAAAGAACTATTTATCCCACGGGCAGTACAAAGGACTCTGGGCTATCCCTTAAAGTTGGAGGAAAGGAGATTTCACCAGCAACAAAGGAAAGGGTTTTTTAAAGTAAGGGCAGTTAAAATGTGAAATTCATTACCCATGGAGACTGTGATTTCAGATACAATAGATATGTTCAAAAAAAGAATCTACATATTTTTTAGAAAGGAAAGGTATACAAGGATATACCAAATAAGTATACATGGGAAGGATGTTGATCCAGGGTGTAATCTGATTGCCAATTTTTGGAGTCAAGAAGGAATTTATTTTTCCCCTTCTGAGATTTCATTGGATGATATGACACTGGGGTTTTTTGTTTGCCTTCCTCTGGATTAATATACTGTAAGTATGGATATAGGATAAAGTATCTGTCCTCTAAATTTAGCATAGGTTGAACTTGATGAACGTATGTCTTTTATCAACCTTATCTACTATATAACAATGTAACTATGAGAGACGTCCAAGTCTATCATATATAGTATATGTCGGTCGTACACCGTCCAGTAGCATAGCAGTATAGCTATTATATGTCCCCATTAGTGCATGCAGTGCATATAGACATAACCAAATTACATGAGAACTCACATCAATATTTGCATCTTGATAGAGATTAGTACTCCTGGAGAAAATAGTGGAATGCATGATACATAAGGTATGTTCATCATTTACATATAAAAAGAAAAAGAATAACCGCACAATACCGTATATAAATAATGTAATGTAATAAAAAACATAACAAACAGACACTTGGAATACCACTCACGGATTATCCATTCTTTTGCGCTTTGTACAAGATAGGGGTAAGTTGCTGTCTCTCAGGATTCTGTAGTTGGAGTCTTTCTGGTTCTGCTTTCATTATATAGGTACAATCACGCTTAATTGTGTCAAATAAGGATGAAGATAATGATAAGAGCACTATTTTTGAAGTGGATTAACCCAGTAGGAATTCCATTCCCAGCTCTCTGTGTGACCTTAGACAAGTAATAATAATAATAATAATAATAATAATAATAATAATAATAATGATAGCATGTTCTTGTATAGCGCTGCTAGTTTTACGTATATAAAAAAAAAAGATTATTAGGCATATAGTATATATTCCAAGTATTTAAATAAATACATAATTTTATTATTTATTTTAAAACATAGTTTACAATAGAGCCCATATAGGTTTTAGTGAAAAGAGATCATTCAAGTGTCCACTATTTTGGGGATGATGGATGTGTAGCTAGTAAATTTATAAAGGACATTTCCATACAGATTAAAGTCTAATAATCCAGTAAAAGCATTATACAAATGATGCAAAATAACACACTTACTGTTTTAGTTTAAAAAGGTGGAATATCAATGAAACAGTCAGTTATTCTGGTTACCCATGTATGGATCTAAACTTAAAGTATGATAATTTGCCTCCAGTATATTTTTGACTGCAAACTATTGCATATTGCGCTACTCTTCCCTATAGCCATCAGTTGGTAATATATACTTACTGCACCGACACACTTTATTCGAGCAAATACCCGGTATGTACCTGGCAGATACCTGGAATGCGCCGCTCCTCACCTCTGACAAGCCCCGTTGCATTTGCCTTCCTAGCCTGGGTTCATGCCTGGCTGATGGGCGGCTGATCTGTTAAATGATGATTAGGATTTAATAGGCTGCAATGCTTCGCGTGTCTACCAGATGGCATAAATTCATTAATTGTAATGCAGTATATATATATATATATATACTGTGCAGTATTGCAGCCAGCGGGAATAAAATGCTTCAATCCCTGCCTGGAAAATAACTCAATGCACTCGGGCAGAAAACAGTCACAAACCTCAATACACCCGGGTATACCCGAATTCGTGGGACTAGCCGAGCTCGAATAAAGTGTGTCGCCAGTGTAATATACTGTATGAACATTGTTTGGGGCGGATATCTCATATCAAGCCACCTGGTTGTATTTTATGGGCATTTTACCCATCGCAAAGTTTGTTTTGTAGTTCTACTGTACTTTCAGGAAAATGTGTTTATAAAAAATAACTTTGTCTAGTCACAGACAAGTTACTAATCCTAACATTTAGCCAGGCGCATTATTCAAATAATTTAACGACAGACATGATATCATTTTAGACTTATCAGCTCAAACTTTGTTTCTCAGAATTGTGAAGCTGGATACCAAAAAAAAAAGGGCTACGATGGTTAAAAAGTGACAAATTATTGCATTTTTATAAGTCACATATAAGTCCCATCCTGATCACCTTTATCTGCACCTTCATACTCTGTCAGTCAAAGGTAGATGGTCCAGGATCGTGGACATTTTGGTAGGAGGGACAAAATAGGATAAGATATTTTCATAAAGAATAGACATGTTTGTTTTAAATTCTATCACATACATTTAAAAACTGTGGATACTATAGTCATGGAATAAGTACAGCAATAATAATAATAATAACAACAATAATAATAATAATCAATAACAATTAAAGGTCCTAAACTGTAGTTGGTCGAGTACAGTATTTACCCTCTGATCATTAAAGGGGCAGTCCCTCAGAGGACTAAAGTGAAGTAAGAAGAATACCATGTTAATAATAATAAATATTATATATATCTATATATATATTGTTGGTTTTGTTTTTTGTTTCAATAGTAATTATAAAGTAACCATCAGTCAAATAGATAAAGATAAGTAGCTAGTATGCATGAACTCATTGGGCCTGAAGAAAAGAGAATCATTCATTTTTCACAGGATACAAATACTGTACAGTAAGTAACATACATAATCCCTGCCAGCTCTAACCCCAACATCCACTACATCCTATCATATATATTTGTGTCAAAAGGTACTGTGTGTGAACAAATGTATACAATAAAAGACAAAAATTCCCAATGCCACATCCAATATGACAAAAAAAATGTCTTAAATACTTAACTCTATGTCTTTTCATAAGTAAAGGTCATTTAGTTTAACGCTTTGACCAAAGCGTTATAATCCTACAGCCACATCACAGCATGACCACTCTGCAGGTCCTAACACTAGCTGTGAAAATAAGTAATATTGTTACTTTAAGGTTGATTTAATCTTTCTAAGTAAACCAAATACACCTTAAATTGTGTGTCAAAAAAAAAGTAAGTGTGACCCTTCTATTTCAATGTACTGTAAAACTCAGTTGGGATCAACAGAACAGGGATTGATCTGTGTAGAGATATACAGAGTGATCTATCAATGTAAATAATGTGTAAAAACGTTTTTTTTACTTGGATCAGGAGCATTGTGCACCATTCTCTGTTTTCATTACTGTCAAATGTAAGCATTTTGTACAATTTGATGCACGTTGTTAGCTAGGGATGTTTACACCACCTCAGACCTGGCAGATATTTTTGACGGTACTAATAGATTAAAAATGATGCATATGTATTGACATATCGTAATATACGCAACTTGTAAGTGCTCCATGATTGTCTTGATACAGTAACCACATAATATGCCAATTACAATCCAGAATCCATTATAACCATCAATATTGAATCAAAAGTAAATTACAAGTCCACACACTCACACGTGATTTTGTTAGAGTATGAGTAAAGACATGCCCCCCCTGCAGTATATTCTTTGTCTGATCATATTCTATTTTTTAACATGAGCAGGTTCCTATTACTGTAGTTATAAAGTCTTATCAGTAGTATCCTATGTCCATAGTCCATCTACCAACATTTTTGACTTCCCTCTGTAAAGAAACTGGCATTTTATTTTTTATCATCTCATATGTTCCTCATTAATAATGGCATAAGCATTTGTCACTATTTGTAACTCTATCTCAGTGTCCCAGAGGTTGGCATAATCTTTCCTTTCAGGGGAAACAAATAAAAGAGATCAAATGATGACAAATGATGAAACAAAATTGTTTCCTTATCTGATTGCTCCGCTGTTTGCCCTCCCATCCTTAAAAGCTGTCATGCTGTGCATCAATCATTTATTCCAGTAGGCTAAACCACACGCGAGTATTTGGGTGGTACTCCCCTACAGACGTAAAAAAAAGAACCTACATTTATTCTTCACTGAATCTAATGGCTTTCCTTATTTACTTCTAAATTGCATTTCTAATTCTCTATCCATTAAGTGGCAAAACAAGCTGTGAGATTGAGCACAAAAACGGCTTAGTGTGTTTTTTTAATGTCACTAAATAAATTATTGATCTTACAGTAGTCATGGCATACTAGGCAAAGGAATCTCCAAATTCCCAAAAATAGAGAAACCAAAATGGTGGAAGGCAACCTCTACCCTTTGGCCTCAACTGTTACCCTCATGAGAAACGCTGCAGGACCCAGGAGATACTATATTTGCCAATAGAAAATTGTTCACTTAGAGTTATCATCTGTCCAATTTTACATAATGGAGGAGACAAACATTTCCCTGTGAAATTCATGTTAATTCCTCATTTTGTGAGACCTCTTGACTTGCATACAAAATTGGCAAACATGCACATTGGTCTATTATAAGGGACCTAGTAATTATAATATCTATACCTCCTGCCCGAGGAAGTTACCTGGTATCCATCCTGGCTTCGGGTTACCTTAGACGGACAAAATAAATCCACTAAAGTGGGGATAGAAACCCTCCCAAAAGAGAGCCCATTTAAAAGTATTTAGTACCAAATATATGAAAATTTATTACACAAATATATCACTCAAAAAACGGCGCAACAAAAAGTTTAAAAACACTTAAAAGAACATACACGCACGCACGCAACCACATGACTAGGGACCCTATAACACACATCATATGAATATACTGAATGTATGTATATATATATATATATATATATATATATATATATATATATATATATATTCAGTATATTCATATGAATATATATATAGTCATGGTATGGAGATTTGCACTCACGGTTTATTTCAGGAAGCAGATGCTCGTCCCATATGTAGCATATAGACGTGCACTGCCCTGAGGAAGGTCCCGTTGTGAGGACCGAAACGTTGGCGGCCTTGTGTTCCACAATACACTTTTTTTGCTATCAACCTGTGCTGTCTTCTTTGGTCATCAGGATCCCCTGGTCACCACACGTCTATATATATATATATATATATATATATATATATATATATATATATACATATATAGAGGTATCAGTACCGTGTTAGCCGAGCTTCAATAATCAAAAAATAAATAGATGATACCGTTCTGTGGCTAACGAAATTTTATTGGTATGTATACCAATACTCCTTATTTTTCCATCCCTATACACCAATAGGGACCACATAGTATCCACACACACTTTTAGTTGTGCTACAAACTCTCACATTTCCACACCCACCCACACCATTTATATCCCCTCTCACTCCACACACACCTTGTGTAGAGCACTGTTTATACTGTGGGCTCTCCATTCATTCTTATTCACACTGATACACATACACACTCTTTCTTCACTTGCTTTCAGTAACCCTTTGACACCTCTAGCCATAAAACACATCCACATCGGGGGAAGGACCAGCACAGATAACATTCCAAGAGACACTGTTTTTAAGTAATCCTTGCTTCATTCATTGTAACATCGCCGGAAGAAGAGTTCAGTGTATCTCGAAGGCTCGCACAAATAAAAGCATTTCGTTAGCCACAGAACGGTATCATCTATTTATTTTTTGATTATATATATATATATATATATATATATATATATATATATATATATATATTGATAGACACTAGCAATAATCTAACTTTGGATTCAAGAATAGAATCCTATAATGAAAACACCTATAGTACCTGGGTACTCCACAAAAACAGATGTATATATAGAAAACGTATAGAATATGGCACAGTACATGAACTCGCTAGCAAAAAATAAAAATGTAGAAAAATATATTCACATACACCCGAGGTGGGCAGCCCTGCCGCCATTCACCACTTGTGGCGAATTAACAACCAAAGTGTGGCGAATTGTACTTTGCCAGTAATGGGAAATGCAAAGGAAAAGGGGTACCCCCCTTGTGATGCTTGCCAGGAGAAGACTATGCCTTGATATAAATCATCATTATCTTCATTGCAATAGACGGTTTATAAGACACAGGATTCAAAATGTCCAATTGTAATAAAACACAGCCCATGCACACACCACTAGCCTATAATAGGTATATCTTATGTGGTGATCTGGGTGATAAGTGGTGGACTGATCACATAAATGAAGTAACAAATTGTAAGTTACTCACTGTTGACCTTGTGGGATTTCCTGGTCCTGTCGGCGTGCTCCTACCCAGGAGTATCTGCAAACAAAGTAGAAAGGACGGCGGTGCATCTGCTGCTGCTGAAGAAAAATTATAGACCAAAAGCTGCCAAGAACTAGGTGCAAAAAATTATTATAGGCACGTTAAAAACAGCAAAAAGATCACTCTGACGTGTTTCACGTGGCAACCCACGCTTTATCAAAGAGAAAATACAAAGAACCGATTGCGCATTTAAATACCGATGATTCCCTTCCTTCACCTGTGATGCTGCACTGCTGTAACCAATAGGAAGCGTCACGCCCCTTCGCTGACGTGGAGCATATAAGCTCAAGATATCGCCAGCTGAGCTGCACCGTGTACATGTATAGGAGGTAAGGTAACCTCCCAGCTATGATGTAACGGCCCGTCTGACCAATCAGATACTATCTAAGACGGGTTATCGTGAAGAAGTAAATAAAACAGCTTTATAGGGTATATTATATAATCGGAGGGGAAAGAGCATGGGTATATTACTCAGACAAATAGCATACTGGGTCAATGCTACATATTCACAATCAATTGATATAGACCATTATAATTCAAGAGACATTGACCCACATAATAGTTTTAGAAAGTTAAAACACTAACAACACAATAGTGAAGGCAAATAAAAAACACACAATTGCTGTGAAGATACCCTCACAATACACAAAGAATTACAAGATATACATCTAAAGTACCCAAGGTATAAACCACACTGATATTTACAAGATCATAATAACAGATATGAGGCATTTCATTCAATTGCCTAAATGTACAAGACAATGTATCATATAAAGACATTTTGGAAGGAAAAGATAATGACAATAAACTATATATGAAATATGATACCCATATATTTACTCTGATGTTTTATGGATATGAATTATCTAATCATTAAAATAGAGATAAGATTTTCTTGTCATGGGGAACCTTATTTTAAATGTTTATTATCACTATTATTGTTCATCCAAAGCCCTAGTTCAATCACATAACATATATAAATATAATACTGAAATGAAATAGTTACACATTATTGCAAGAAATGTTGTAGCTCCCAGTCCACATTGATTCCATAAGGGACCATGGTGTTCAAGGAGAATATCCAGAACATTTCTCTTTTGTTCAGAACGTTCAGTCTGTCACCCCCTCGTTTCAAAATCTCAATGTGCTCAATTGCCAAAAAATTTAAATTTGTGGGTCAATGTCTCTTGAATTAAAATGGTCTATATAAAATGGTCCGCCGTCCTTTCTACTTTGTTTGCAGTAATGGGAAATGGGAAGCGAGTGTGGCGGCATGTGCGAGTGCGCTAGTATGTGCGAGTGCGGCGGCAGCAACAGCGCCCGATGGCAGCGCAAATGCTGAGGGGACAGGCCGTGGACGGTGGCCGGGAGGCGAGTGGTGAGTGGAGGAGAGAGAGACCCAAAGAGAGCAATGCGGGGGCAGAGCTCACACCCCGGCGGTGACCGCTCCACAGACTCCTGTTCCGGTGCTGTCTGGCATGGTAAGAAGCAACACAATGCTGGCTCAAGAGATTATCATGATATTGGGTAGGGGGGGGGGGGTGATGATGGGGGGGTGATGATGGGGGGGTGATGATGGGATGGGGGGTGATGATGGGAAATGACATGATGATGATGAGGGGGAGTGAAATGAGATGATGATGATGATGGGGGGGAAAGGAGATGACGACGAGGGTGGTGAGGAGATGATGATGATGATGATGAGTGAGGGCAAATGCGATGATATGATGAAGATGATGATGATGAGGGTGGTGAGGAGAAGATGAGGGGGGAATGAGATGATGATGATGGGGAAATGAGATGATGATGATGATGATGATGATGATGATGATGATGATGATGATGATGATGATGATGATGATGATGGGGAAATTAGATGATATGATGATGATGATGATGATGATGATGAGGGGGAAATTAGATGATATGATGATGAGGGGGAAATGAGATGATGATGATGATGATGATGATGATGATGATGATGATGATGATGATGATGATGATGATGATGATGATGATGATGATGATGATGGCCCCTGGTCTCCTCCCTCCCACCCACCGACCCAAGTGCCCCTGGTCCCCTCCCTCCCACCCACCCACCCAAGTGCCCCTGGTCCCCTCCCTCCCACCCACCCACCCAAGTGCCCCTGGTCCCCTCCCTCCCACCCACCCACCCAAGTGCCCCATGTCCCCTCCCTCCCACCCACCCACCCAAGTGCCCCTGGTCCCCTCCCTCCCACCCACCCACCCAAGTGCCCCTGGTCCCCTCCCTCCCACCCACCCACCCAAGTGCCCCTGGTCCCCTCTCACCCACCCACCCACCCAAGTGCCCCTGGTCCCCTCCCTCCCACCCACCCACCCACCCAAGTGCCCCTGGTCCCCTCCCTAAGTGCCCCTGGTCCCCTCCCTCCCACCCACCAACCCAAGTGCCCCTGGTCCCCTCCCTCCCACCCACCGACCCAAGTGCACCTGGTCCCCTCCCTCCCACCCACCCACCCAAGTGCCCCTGGTCCCCTCCCTCCCACCCACCCACCCAAGTGCCCCTGGTCCCCTCCCTCCCACCCACCCACCCAAGTGCCCCTGGTCCCCTCCCTCCCACCCACCCACCCAAGTGCCCCTGGTCCCCTCCCTCCCACCCACCCACGTGCCCCTGGTCCCCTCCCTCCCACTCACCCACCCAAGTGCCCCTGGTCCCCTCCCTCCCACCCACCCACCCAAGTGCCCCTGGTCCCCTCCCATAAGTGCCCCTGGTCCCCTCCCTCCCACCCACCCACCCACCCAAGTGCCCCTGGTCCCCTCCCTCCCACCCACCCACCCAAGTGCCCATGGTCCCCTGTGGCTGCGTGTGTCAGTGGCTGCGTGTCTGTCAGTGGCTGTGTGTGTGTGTATCAGTGGCTGTGTGTGTGTGTATCAGTGGCTGTGTGTGTGTCTGTGCAGGCCCTATAGGCCAGTATAGGCGATAAATTTTTTAGTGGGTCACGAAGGAGAAGTTCAAAAATAACCGGGTCACGGAAAAAAAAGTTTGGGAAACCCTGCTTTAGATGAACCCTCATATCGATACAAAAAGTGGCTAGCCACACTCACATTATTTTTGCTGCTGTCGACATTTCTGTTTTTGCATTTTTATATTGTACTCATGTTCAAGAATACGGAAATTAAGTTGTCTTCTTGTCATTTCTACATACAATAAATTAAATCTGCATTGTAGCACGTACATTACTTCTTAGGGCAGTTAATGTACTCATTGATCTTAAAACATCTTACTATCTATCTTACAGTGTAGAAGAAGTTCCAGGGGAGCGTCGCCGTTTGCACATAAAAAGAAAAAAACAGTGGATAGTGTAATATTGTAAAAACAATAATAAAAAGTGAGAGTGAATAACGAGTTCCTACTCACAAAAGTAGCAGGAATATAAGCATGTGAGTCAATAGTACTCTGTGATGCAGCTCGTTCCGGAGGTTTGGTATATGGGTCAGCACATCTTGGAAAAATAGAGAACAGCCATAGTGTAGATGGTAATAGACTTTATCTAATAAGTAAGACAAATGGAGGCTTACGGCTTTAGAAGGAAATACAGCATTGGGGATATTATCTCAGATGCAGCATAGATCGTCTCGTCTGCTTCTACCCGCTGGCGGCGTCCAAGAACGTCACTTCCGGATCGTGACGTCACTTCCCGCCGGAGCTGAGGATCGTGAGAGTTCCCTTGCTTCTTTCTCTCCTCTACCAAGATGGCGGCGGAAGCCCGACTCGTCGCGTTTCGACGTGATGACGTCTTCTTCAGGAGTGGCTTATGGGTACTGACAGCTCGGTATATATACCTACTACCTTGCTGTGATTGGTGCTATACTTATTGATGGCGCGATTTTAAATAACGTTATCTAATCCATACAATTGTACAATAAACAGACTAATACATATGCACGCTATAAGTTAAAACAATATCAATAAAATAGCTTATGGGTCACATGGTCTAATATTAAGAATCTTATTCTAAAATCAACAGACCAATGTATATAGACATTGTTAGTTAATACAATACTAATAAAATGACTAATTGTATAACAATTAAAAACGTGTTGATGCTGCCCCCAAACAGCATGAACACTCAATTATCTAATATGCATTACAAATCCAATAGCAAAATCGACGATTGATGCACTCTGGTGGTGATAAGATGAGAAAGAAACATATTAAGAGATGAACATGATAGAATACAATCAATATAATAAAATTATTTAATAAAAATCATCTAAAAATATCTGTAATTTTAAAACTACTAAAAACCAATTTATAAAAATGCTTTAAAATCAAACTCAGCATTCAAACCATTTGGAACCAATGTTTTTAATGTGTAAATCCAAAAGGATTCCCTTTTTGTCAATTCCAATTCTCTGTCACCCCCTCTCCAATGGGGGAGGACTAGTTCGATTGCACTGAATTTAAAACCTGTAAGATCACCATTATGTATTTTAATAAAACGTTCAGATAGAAGATGTGTTAAAACATTGCGTCTAATATTACCAATATGTTCAAGAATTCTAATATTTATTTGTCTTTTTGTTTTCCCAACATATTGTAACCCACATGGGCATTCTATGAGGTAGATGATATGGTTACTCCTACATGTAATGTGTTTTTTGATAGAAAACTTATTTTTCGTGTTTTTGGAGACAAACTCAAATTTGTCTGTAGCCCTATATCTACAAGCTTTGCACGTGGTGCAACCAAAAAAAACATTTATTGTTGGTAACCATCTATTACTAGAAAGATTTTTTGGTAGAGCGCATGGAGCAAGCTTGTCTTTAAGTGTCCTCGCTCTTTTAAAGATGATTACTGGTTTATCTGGAACACTGTCACCAATGATACCATCATTTTTTACAATATGCCAGTACTTATTCACTATATTGATAATTTTCCCGGCTTGCCTATTGTAATTTGTAATGAAAGAAAAATTGAAATCTTTCATTATTTTTTTATTTTCATTATTTTTTATTACTTCCATCTTTCAGCAGATCATCCCTTTTAATATTATTTACCTTTTCTAAAGCTGAATCTATAATCTGACTATCATAATGTTTATCATAAAATCGGGTTTCTAAAAACTTACTTTGAATTTTAAAATTGGCTTCATCGGTATAATTTCTTTTTAATCTCCTAAATTGTCCGTAAGGTAAATTTTTCAGCCAACTTGGGTGGTGACAACTTGTAGGTAATATATAATTATTTTTATCCACCTCTTTAAAATAAGTCATAGTCTTAATAGCCCCCTGTTCAATATAAATAGATAAATCTAAAAAATTAATTCTCTCTTTACTATAGTTACAGGTAAACTTAAGATTCAGATTGTTATCATTAATATATAAAATGAATTTTAAAAGGCTCTCTTCATCTCCTCTCCAGATAAAAATGACGTCATCTATGAATCTACGCCATAGGACCAAATTTGCACCCAGCTCCGCAATTGACCAAATATGGTCATCCTCCCAAACGGACATAAAGAGGTTTGCGTAGCTGGGGGCAAATTTGGTACCCATGGCGGTTCCACACTTTTGTAAATAAAAATTGTTCTCAAACCAAAAGAAATTATGTTTTAATATAAAATATATACTATCTAAAATAAAATTGGCTTGTTCATCAGTCATGGTGGAATCTTTCGAGAGGATTCTATCGATAGCCTCAAATCCTTCTTGATGACCTATAGAGGTATACAAAGATGTGACGTCTCCTGTTACTAAATAAAAATCATCTTCCCATCTGTGATCTTTTAATGTTCGTAAAATATCAGTGGTATCTTTGATATAGCTTTTTTGTATTTTCACGTAATCTTGAAGAAAAAAGTCTACATAGGCTGAAAGATTTGAGGTTAGGGAGTCAATCCCAGCTATAATAGGTCTTCCAGGGGGATTATTGGGACACTTATGTAATTTTGGTAGATAGTAAAAAATGGGTAATATTGGGTTTTTCTGATCCAAATACTCATATTCTTTATCATCCAATACACCATAATTTTTACCCCTAGCTAAAAGAGTCTGTAGTTCTTTTTGGTATTTTATTGTGGGATCTCCAGGGAGTTTGCAATAAGTCGTTGTGTCTCCCAGGATTCTCTCTGACTCTTTTAGGTAATCATCCCTGTCAAGGATGACTACCCCTCCCCCTTTGTCAGCTTGTTTAAAAACTATGCTTCTATCTTCAGTTAGGTGTTTTAAAGCATCTCTTTCTGTTTTTAAAAGGTTATCATTAAACGATAAATTATTTGTAGACAGTTTTTCAAAATCCTTTATGATTAGTTCAGAGAAAACCTCCAAATTCCTCCCTTTACAAAATCCGGGATAAAAGTTGGAAGGTCTTTTCAAACCTGAGTGAACAATATTATGATTGTTTAATTCCATCTTGGAGAGATTTGGTAAATCTTTTTTCATATTGTCACTAGTTTTAATCTCTACCTCCTTTGATTTAAAAAAACGTTTGAGTGTTAATTTACGTAAAAATCGTTGTGCATCAACAAATAAACCAAAAGTATTAGGACCTGTTGTCGGTGCAAATTTTAAACCTTTTGATATAATCGTTTTCTCAGGTGTAGTTAAAACTCTAGAGCTCAAATTAAAAATGTTTTGTGTATCTATTACTTTCTTTGTATTTTTCTTATTTCCTTTTCTTCTCTTTCCTCGTTTTCCTCGTTTCTTTCTCTCTTTTTGGTGTGTTTCTTCCCTGTGGGGGGTTCTGTTTCCCTCAATGGGTGATACCTGTTTGAGGACCCCCCCTCTCCTAAAAAATCACTCTTATTGTTGGTATACTTAGAAAAATTTTGTTCTTTCTTTTGTTCCCTAGAGGTAACCTTAGCCTTTTCATCATCTGAATCTTCAATGTCACTTTTATCCTCTTTTTCTCTAATTGAGTTGGGTTTGGGATGTTTGTCGGCACGTCTTGGGGGTGACTTTTTGCGTTCAAATCTCCCATTAAGATGGGAGAGATGCAAGATGCAGAGATTCCCTGCACGCAGACACGCTGGTAGACTGAGCGTGTGACGTCACCGCTGCTGGGAACTCTCCTTGCAAAGGCTGCGGTAGCTGGGATGGCTCAAATGACTAGACTCCTCCTCCCCACGCTCAGTCTACCAGCGTGTCTGCGTGCAGAGAATCTCTGCATCTTGCGGGCAGGATTTGCAAGCTGCGGACGGCAATTCGAGCAATACAATTCGTTATTGCACCATGTGAGTGTATTTTACTGTGTTTTTTTAGTGTATTAGCTAATTAAAGTGTTTCAAACTACACCATATTGTGCCCATTCCTTCCCTCTTCGGTGGGGGTTTCATAACGGAGCCACCCCCGACGCCATTGTGGATTGAGGTCACCTCCAGTAAGCTGCCTGCACGTGGGGTTGTGAGAGGAGCTGAAAGAAGGGGAACAAGCACAGATTCTCTCCACTGATTACATTGGCGTTCATCATGTGAGTAGGAATCTTCACTGTCGTAGATAGGGATCTGATTGCTAGAAAACGCTGCGCAATCAGGTGTGCCTCTCATCTGTATTTCAGACGTGCATCTGTCTATTCCAAGGACACATCCCATCTGGAACATTTTCAACAGAGCCCAGCTACCATCTTTAAGATCAGAGACTATCTGAAGATCACGGTATCTTGGACTTTAGCGCTGGGGACTTTAATATTGTTTTTGCAAATAATAAATTATACATAACCTCATACACTTGCGCACAGTATACACAAAAATGTGTGTGGCACGTGCACGCGCCTTTGCACAGGCACGCACGCACACACGGCTGCACACATGACCAGGGAGGTTCCAGGCGGTTCCCCTCTCCCCCCCGCCTTGTACCCCCATGTAACGTACAAATAAAGACAGGAAACGGGACATGAAGGTAAAATGGCCGCGGCTATTTATTTATACAGAAAACCTAATGGGGTAAATGCACTCCCTGCCAGAGTGCTCCTTTGACAGGAGGGGGAGGGGACGGTCAGCCGGCCCTCGAACCGCTGACCTCGTGTCCCCTATGCGAGCGGGCTCTCGAGGTCATGGATAACTGACCTTGCCCACTTGTACTCCCCCCGGGCTCAAACAGCCCAGCTCCCAGTCTGGCAAGAACAAGCACCTACCCCCCAAGAGCCGCCGCCGACGGGATGATTTAACCCCCTTAAACTAGGCCCGTACTGCCAACCCTGCCAGAACCCTCTCAAAGCCCTCCCGCAAACTTAAATAAGTCTATCCCGCCTGGCATGCCTATCAGCGGGACCCATGCTCCTCTACCAGCCCGGTCTGTCCTTCCCATTCCACCTGGGGATGCCAATCGTGCCTGGAGCAGCAGTTTCTCAACTTGTCATGCATCTTAAAGATGCCCTGAGAATCGCTTCCTCCGCTGCGCTATCCATCACCCGGTCCCGGACCTGCACCGCCTCCGGAGCCGCAGGCCGCCACTGCCCAGCGCTATCTGGCATTTCTCCCCCTGCTTGATCCTTGCCCGCTGTGCATTGCGAGCTGCCCAATCTCCCTGCGAAGCTAACCAACCTAACGCGCTTATCCTGTCTCACAGCCGGCCCTTTCTACTGCTGCCGGCTTCTTACCCGCCCTCAGTGACCCATGGGGAAGCGACCCTGGCGGTGGACTGGGCCACGCCTCTTCCCTTGCTCGCTCCGTGTCGAGCCCTGCAAACCATGACGCCTTGCCATATATCCTCGATGCCGCCCTAACCATGACTCCTTACCATAACCAGATACGCCGTGGAAGGTATGGTGTGTCCCCATCAACCGCCCACAGGGGCTGTCCCACTGCCTGTGCAGCGCGTGATGCTGCCGGGTGGGTCAGCTACCGTGCCCATGACCCCGGCCGTGGCTGAAGAATTGAAAGACACCGGGGTCAGACTGATGGCTGTTGGTACTGGGATGGGATCCACGGTGCCAGTGACCCAGGCCATGGTTAAAGTTGGATTAAGAGACACCAGGGTCAGGCTGAGCTGCTGGAACGGGATCTGGTGCCACCGTCCTCCCCCACCGATATGCCCCACATGCTGCCGCAACTAACGCTATGCCTGCCACCCATGCTCCTGTCATCGTCCGTGCCGAAGGAGACTAACGCCTGAGGCTCCAAAGCTTTCAGCATGCCTATCAATGCTGCAGTGAAAATTGCCTTCCCTGCTGCGCCATACGCCGCTAGTATAGAGCCAGCGCAGGCCCTGCTGTTGCCCGCCTTACCCCGCCGTCTGGGATTTCTGCCGCCAACCCAATTCCTAAACACGCTCACCCTGATGTGCAACCGCCCCCTCTTTAACGCTGCAGGTTCCTTACCAGTCCTTGGCATCTGGGATTTCACCTTCAGCTGCTGCTACATCCGTCGAGTAAAGTATTGGCGCCACCCGCGGTTGCGGATGGCCATCCTGGTCGTCTCAACTCTGCCGATCCTGAAGGTGATCTACTTACAGCTACACCGCCCGTGTCTGCAGCAGGTGGCCGTTGGCGTGCCGTGACACCCTGTCCCACGTCACAGTGGCTGGAGGCCTCCCCCTCGCCGCTGGGGCCCGACCTCCATGCCGAATCGCCTTTTCCTGCATCACAGTGGCCGTAAGCCTCCCCATCACTGTTGGGGCCGACATACCCACCGTGCTGCCCTGCCTTGCGGCCCGTGGCCGAAGGCTGCCACCCTGCGCGCGGCTCCTGACTCCCTGCATCAGTGGCCATAGGCCTCCCCTTCACTGCTAGGGCCCAACCTACCCACAGCGACGCCCTGCCTAGCGGCCCGTGGCTGAAGGCTGCCGCCCTGCGTCCGTAGGCCTCCCCTTTACTGCTAGGGCCCAACCTACCCACCGTGATGCCCTGCCTTGTGGTCTGTGGATGAAGGCTGCCGCCCTGCGCACGGCTCCTAACTCAAGAATTGCGCTGTCGCACCCTACGCTGCGACGCCCCCTTCCCACGGGGAGCGACCCTGGCGTCTGACTCCAGCCCAGCGCATGACCTGTGGGGAAGCCACTACAGCCTTGTCTGCCACCATGCGCTGGCCTGCTTGAAACAATGCACGCAGCCGCCGATCCAACCACGCCTCATTAAGGTTTTTGCCTTGCCGCGGAAGATACCCACTGAACTGCGCATGCCCAGGCCCTTAACTATCTAACTACGCTGCGATGTGTGCTTGCCAAGACTGGTCTAAATGGCGCGCTAAGCAAGGGCAACTATGCTGACCACCAGAGCCGCCATAAATCCAAGAGGGGAAAACAAAGAACACCGCTGAAATAAGCCATGCAACCATCAACAGAGCGCTGTCCTGTCCGCGCTTGAAGATCACACCTTTGCGGTTCTGCTCAGGCCTTCGCTAGCAAGAACATTCAATCGCACCCTTAAACAGGCCTCCCCCGCCACCATACCTGGCCAAGGGACCATAACGTAGGTGGGGGTCATCTTTCAACCTTTCACCATATCATGGGATGAGGTAATGCCTCTGATTGACTCAAAGTGTCTTGAGGTGTGTACACCGTCCTGTGAGTCACCAGCACCTCACACGATCTGTGCTATCTAACCTTGCTCTCAAGGCAGTACCACACCTATGACAAATGAAAACCGCTTAACCAGAACATTAACACAATACCCAAATCAACTATCAAAACCGCATCCACTATTAGACAGCTTAAATAACAAATCAGTCACATTAACAGAATTCCTGAAGAACTATTCAAAGGAAATGCAGTGCAAATTGCTGCTAAACCAATTTTAAAGAGTATGTCACCTGGCTGAACAGAGGTAGACAAGATCAGCTCAAAATCAATAAACTTTCCTCTACCCTGCGTTCAAACCAATTCGCCACCAACATGTGGCACAACTATAACCGTACCTCTGTCCCCATTGCCCCTAGAGCGCCATGCAATTCCCTTACTCATTATTATAACTGCAGTAACATTTACTTATCTAAAACCTGACAGGCTTAAGAGTTTATTGAACCCAGACCAACAGCTTGGCTCATAAAAATGGTGAAGGGGGGGGGGGGAGTGAAGGGGAGGAAGGGAAGCTGCCCCCACATTGGGGACATTGAGCCCCTCGCCCTCTTTCCCCGCCCATGCTTCCCATGCCCGCACGCCAGCCCCCACAGGCTTCGGGAAGAGGCAGCTGCTGCGGGCCTCCCCCTCGCACGCACGGCAATGAGCGTGCATCCGGCCGACACCGGGGAAGATGGGGAATACAATGATTTTGCGCCACTAACGGCGCTGAAACGTATGTATGTGTGTGTGTGTGTGTGTGTGTGTGTCTGTATGCAAAATGTAAATAAATATTACATTTTTACCAATGTGTTGTTTTTTTAAAATAAATTATACATACACACATACACACATATACATACATACACTCATACACTCACGCACAGTATACACACAAAATGTGTGTGGCACGTGCACGCGCCTTCGCAAAGGCACGCGAGCACGCACGGCTGCACACAGTATATAACAGCACTTAGATTGCTGGCTCTTTTTGCAGTTATGCTAACCTTGGGCTAACAAAAGGCCTTAAATCGTTATCCAAATCTAAAATAGACCAATGTTTTGTGTAGTTTCAAATTTGTCAACAGAGGAACTAGGTAAAATTAAAGTTCTATTGTAATAAATGATGATTCTCTGTCCCGATAGCGTCCGTCTCTAAGAGAGTTGCGATCTGCCGTTTGCGATATGCCCATTTTCTGCGATCTCTTAAGATTCTTGCCTCATCGACGGATCCTCTCCTGGATTTAGATTTTAAGGAGCCCCCATCTGGAAAAAAACGTAAATTATGTAAAAGACAATCTATATTTCTCAATGTCTGTATCAGATTAATCAACATAAGTAGTGGAAAAAGATAGATTTGTTTTTTCGAATCATTTAAAATTAATCTAAAATTCTTCCAAATACACACTCTTCTTTGCATAATCAGACGAAGCTCTAAAAAATAAAAAAACTTCTTTAAATCCATGCATCTCCAATTTATAATATCCTTGAATCTCAAAATGGTTTAAATAAAAATCTGCCTTAGATGTCTTAAAGCTTATACAGTATACTCATGCTTTGCCTGTTTTGTTTGTGCTAAAACAGAACCGTCATGATATAGAATAAGATGTATTCATGCTAGGGAATAACAATTTAACACACACTCCCACTTCAATGTAAATGATTCATCACTCACCCAAATAGGAATCACCTTTAAGCTCAATCTACGTGGGATCATATTTAATTTAGTGATTTTTTTCAAGGCTTAATATATTCCCCTAAATCTTAATTGGTTTAAAAAGAAGTGCTTTAAAATCCTTAGTAATCTTCACATACATACTGCATCAAATTCAATATTATCCAAAACTCAACCACCCTTCATAGAAAAAACCTCCTGTGAATTATTTAACCATGTTTTTTTTCCCATTATGTCTTAGTCAATTGTTTTAAACAGATGGTCTATTATAAGACAGACATAAAAGAGAGGAAGGGACTAGAAAACGAAAACATTTCATCACAAAATTATCTTTAAATCTAACTCAAATCCACTAAAAGACTATAACAAATTGAAGTAGGTCAATCAAGAGAAAAAAGGTGGACTAGTATGGGAACCACCCATAAATATTATGATGCAATAATAGGCCTTTGTGAGAATGTATGTACCTGTGTGGATGCCTTTTTAAGACCATGTGTTGAATAACTATCTTCTTATGTCCGAGACACCTCTTACGTATGTCTGAGTCTTAATGTTGTCATTGTGCAGGGGGGCACATATCTTGTAACCTGTGATTTTCAGAGCCTTTTTTCCAATATCAACCATGAACATGTCAGGGCTGTTTAATACTTTTTACAAATGCATAATTTAATTGTTTGCCTACTACGCTTTGCCCTCACCGATAATTATTTTGGTTTTAATTACTTTCTTTCTTCAATTGATAGGAACTGTGATTGGGGCAACTTGTGCCCCAATTTATGCCAACTTCTGTCAGTGCGAGAAACTGTTTTCTCTCAACGCTTGTCGGTTTTATGAGATATGTGACCCTCTGAATTTATTGCTGACATTCTGTTTCTCTTGGAGGGGCCTAACGCCTGAGGAAACCTGGCATTGCTTCATTCATTGTCTTAATGAGAACGAAGTGAATATTAAGTTGATGTCCGACATTTCTAATACATCTCTTTAATTTTTAGATCTCAATGTCAGTATTAATGAAGATGGTATTATCGAGACAGATTTGTTTCATAAAGCTTCAGGTACAAACAATGTACTATAGTTTTCAAGTACCCAGTCAAACACTCTCAAAAAGTAATTCCCATTGGTCAATTTCTGTGCTTGAGGGTAATTGTTCCAGTATTATTATTATTATTTTTTTTTTTAAGGAAAAACAAGTGAATCGACTACTACAGTATATTTATATTCTCCAACCCATAGGGGACCGGTGGTGAAAGCCATATAAAAGAAAAAAAAAATCACATACAGTAGTGCAATGATGCAAGCACAAATGAATATAAAATGAAAAAAACCTATACATTTCCTACTCACAATAGAGCAGAAATATTAAGGCAAAATCTCAAACAGTGGCAATGTTGTCTCTGACTGGTATGGTACAGGTTGTCCAGTGAATCTCAAAGATAGAGTTCTATCTTTGAGATTCACCGGACCACCTGCATCGTACCAGTCAGAGACAACATTGCCACTGTTTGGAGTTTTGCCCTCACCTTGACAAAGACTGCGTGGCAGTCAAAACGTTGATTGTTTCTTTGCTGAATAAAATCTCTAAATGAGAAGACCGTGTGCCTGGATTACTCCTCTCTTCACTGGATTTCACTGGACACTTTTGGAACTGGTTTGGACTATCAAGTGATATTGATATTACTAATCACGCATTTGTTTGTTTATTGGGTTATATTGTTAGACAATTATTACTAAGTCAATATTGAACTTTTTACATTGACACTATTTTAGTTAATTAATTATTCCCTATCACACAACCACTTATCAGTTCCACACATTATTAAGCACACGAATCTAGCGCTACTAAATTGTTTTTGTTTGTTTGTTGGTTTATTTATAAATGTATTGATGAAAGGAGCTTCGAGTAAGCATATAGCATTCTACAAGCGCTATATTGATGACCTTCTGATGGTCTGGAGTGGTGGGGAAGATGATCTCATTAAATCCTTTGAGTATTTGGCAGATAACCAACTCAATCTCAGATTTACGCATAATTACAATATGCACCATATTCAATTTTTGGACCTCAATCTCTATGTAGGCATTGAGAATAAAATACAATCTGATATTTTCTGGAAATATAATGCAAGAAACTCAATGTTACATGCTAAGAGCTGTCATTCCCGCCCTCTGATCAAAGGCATTCCAAGGGGACAGTTCCTGCGTTTACGCAGGAATTGTTCCTCTATGGAGGACTTTGTTCACAGGGCGGATGAAATGAGGGATAGATTTCTGTCAAGGGGGTACGCAAAAGTGGATCTTGATCAGGCCTTTGATTCAGCTCTTAATACAGATAGAAATTCTTTAATAAACATGGAGAGGAGCCAATCCAGACAGGAGTGTCCTGCGGAGACTACCGATGCGCCCTACTTTATACGGGATGCAGTAAGCAAGCCAGTGCAATAAAGTCCATAATTAGGAAACATTGGGGAACATTATCTCTGGACCACATGATTCATAAATTGGTATGCGCCGGTCCTCGCGTTGTATTCCGTAAAGCGGCTCCACTGGGAAATTCTTTATCACCCAGTATGTTGCAGCCAAATAGGTCCCCTTAGTAACAGGTTATCTCTTTTTCCGAAACCATTAGGTTCCTACAAATGTGGACGATGCAAAATTTGTCCCATTATGACTAAATCCACACATTTTTCTAACCGTGACGAGACACGCAGATTCAAGGTTAAATCATTTCTCTCTTGTCAAACAGAATTTGTTGTATATTTATTGATATGTAAATGCAGCAAACAATATGTTGGCCTAACCAGCAGAGTTCTCAAGCTTCGCATCTTAGAGCACCTAAGGCTAATACGTAATAAGGATATGCTGCACCCCGTATCTAAACATATTAACACCTGTCCATTGGGCTCAGTGGGATCCCTGCAATGTATAGCGCTTGAGCATATCCCGTTACCTCCTCGTGGAGGAGATAGGATTAAAATTTTGCATCAGCGCATTGGATCTTCACACTTAAAGCTGCAGTTCAGTCAATATCCTGCATGTTTGTTTTTTTTAATAAATCAGTTCTGTAGTAAGAAAAAATACTTTTAGCATTTTCTGTTTTTAAAAAAACAACTTTGAAAGACCAATTTTCTTGTATTCTATTTTAACAGCCATTTGCTAAGGCACTGCCCCTTCATGTCCTGTCACAAGCTCTGGCACACCCCTTTGTCAGCCCTGCCCTCCCTCTAGCACTTGTCAATGCAGGAATGCTCATGAATATTCATGAGCTTCCACTGCCAGTCAAGCAGATTATAAACAAATGCCAGCTTTTAAGATGTCACCAAATTTCGACCTATCAATACATGGAGAACGAATTGACCTGCAGCTATACTGTTCTTTAGCTAATTAGAGATTGCACACATAAAACTATTGAAGTAAAAAAATAAATGTAAAAAAAAAAAAAAAAAAAAGACTGAACTGCAGCTTTAATACACTGCAACCCAATGGACTTAATGTAGAATGGGATCTGCGTTGTTTCTTATAACCATCTTGCTCATTCTATTTTGCTGTTTAATTTAAATTTATTTCATACCGAGTCCTCATTAACATGTGTGTTTCTCATTGCTGCCCCTTTCCATCCCCCCTTTTCCCCCCACCTCCTCCCTCCCCCCCCCTTTTTTTCTCCCTCCCCCCCTCTCTCTCCCCACACTGGTTTTATTTGTCATAGTGTATTATGATCAAGATTTTTCATATTCTCAGTATAAGTGTGAGGACTCTGGGATCGCGGCACCCGCGCCCTGGTGCCTCCTCACCTTCATTAACCCCCGCTGCCGTGGCGCGCGCCCCTCGCTGGCGTCACTTACCTCCGGCGGCTCTGGGGGTTCCCCGCCGTCCTCTGCGTTCTCGCGCTCCTGCGGGACCTTCCCTCTCTCATGCGGCTGCTACCGCTTACGAGCGCGCGCCCGTCTCTGTTACAGAGCACGCGCAGGACTCTTTTAATTTATTCACTGCTCCTGCAGTGAGGCTCCGCCCCCAACACATACACAAGGATCAATCAGGCATAAATACCACTCACCTGTATCCTCCTTTGGACAGCCTATCCAGGGCAGCTCCATGCACTCCTCCAGGCCTGCCTCCTCTTCCTATTGGTCAGCCACGCTTTATATTGCCTGTCCTGTCATTCAGTCATTGCTCGACATAGTTTCCACTAGGATCACTATTCTGGCATTCTCTCTCATTCACTCAGGTTACAACTTGGCTTGGCGGACGTCTTTCTCTGGCTCTCGACCCCTTGCTTGGACAAACGACCTTCCGGAATTCTCCTATCCCTGACCTTGGCTAAAACGGCAACGACGACGGCACTTCTACACCGGTACCGGCAAGTATTGCTAGCTAAACGTCACCTGGCCTGGCAACGCCAAAATCACCACACTCCGGACACGCTCCTTTTGCTGCGGGTGCGTGTCCATATACGTTCCTCACCTCAGTAGAAGGGACGGGTCTGGTCTGCGGGCAGTACCGGCGTAACATTATGTCGAGCCCACAAGACGCAGACCAGACTGATGTGGACTCTATGATGACGGCCATGTACCAACAGATCTAGGCCTTAACGGATCAAGTGACTCTCCTCTCCCAACAGGTACAGGACCGTATTCTACAGGCACCACCTGCGGCTGCGCCGCCGGCGCAGTCTGACTTAACTTTCACTTCATCCTCAGTTCCGAAGATTCCGGCTCCGAGGCCTTACGCAGGGGACCCCCACGCCTGTCGTGGTTTTCTCAACCAGTGTGAGATCCAGTTCGAGATGGCTCCGCAGTTGTATACCACTGGCCGGAAAAAGGTAGCCTACGTATATAGTCTTCGCACAGGTAACGCATTGGCGTGGGCCTCCCCGATCTGGGAATTACGCCCTGATATTACCCGAGATTACGCGGCCTTCAGACGAGAATTCCGACAGGTCTTCGACACCCCTGCACGACAAGAGACTGCTTCTGATTCCCTGCTGGAGCTTATACAGGGACGTCGGCCTGTGTCTCAATACGCATTGGAATTCAGAACCATAGCAGCTGAGACTCATTGGGGTCAGGAGGCTTTAGTCTCCGTCTTCTGGAGAGGTCTATCGGATTCCCTGAAGGATGAACTTGCTTCTCACCCCAGGCCAGGACTACTGGAGGACCTCATCTCCCTGGTCAATCGTATGGATCAGCGTCTCCAGGTACGCCGCGCTCAGCGTCAGCATTCCCGGTCTACGCCTTTCCGTGCTTCCTTTTCCAGGTTCTCTGCTACCCCGAGACCCGTGTTCTCTCCGCTGCCGGCGCTGGAGGCCCCAGAGCCGATGCAACTCGGGGTCCAGCAACCTCGGACACCATTACTTCAACTTCGCTCTACTGGAGAGTCGTGCCATCATTGCGGATCTTCTGAACAGCGTACACGTAACAATCCACCATTTCCGGGAAACGACTAAACCCAGTGAGTACGAAGGGGCGCTCGCTGGGTGCTAAATCTCCATGTCCCCCTCTCGAAAGGGAACTTCCCAAAAGACTGACCATTCCCGTCTCCCTTTCAGGCCCGACTTTCCGCACCTCCACGGCAGCATTTATCGATTCCGGCGCAGGAGGAAACTTCATGGATCAGACCTTTTCTGAACAAAATCAGATTCCACTTTCCAAAAAGAACTCTCCCGTTGCCTTGGTTGGGATCGATAATCAGCCTCTCACTCCAGCTTATATCTCCTTGGAGACTGGACCTATCACCCTTTCTACTCATTCGCACAAAGAGACTCTGGGCTTTGACGTTATTCACGCCCCAGGAACACCGATTACGCTCGGCTTGCCCTGGTTACAGAAGCATAATCCACTTATCGATTGGGTTTCTTCTAATCCTATTAACTGGAGGCCAAGGTCAGAGGAATCTTCCGTGTCTACCGAGCGATCATCATTCCTATTAGGTAACGCATCCAGTTCTCTGAGAGAGTTACCTTCTCCGTACGCAGAATTTTTGGACGTTTTTAGCAAGACACAGTCTGAGCTCCTACCCCCTCATCGCTCCTACGATTGTCCAATTGACCTGGTACCTGGTTATACCTTGCCTAAGGCCAAATCTTACCCTCTCTCGTTGCCCTAGACGGAAGCTATGGACGAATATATTCGTGAGAATCTCAAACGGGGCTTTATACGTCATTCCAATTCTCCTGCGGGGGCCGGATTCTTCTTTGTCAAAAAGAAGGATGGTACTCTCATACCATGCATTGATTATCGGGGTCTGAACCATATTACGGTGAAGAATCGTTACCCACTCCCACTCATCTCCGAACTCTTTGACAGACTTCAGGGGGCCAACCTCTTCACTAAACTGGAACTTCGTGGGGCATACAACCTCATCCGCATCCGTGAGGGCGATGAATGGAAGACTGCCTTCAACACCCGTAGTGGACACTACGAATATCTTGTGATGCCCTTCGGGTTGTGCAACGCACCAGCAGTTTTTCAGGACTTCATCAATGACATTTTTCGGGACGTCCTCAATCGCTTTGTCATTGTTTACCTGGATGATATCCTCATTTTTTCTCAAAACTTACAGGATCATATCATTCACACGAAGTTTGTACTTTCACGCCTCCGAGAGAACCGGTTGTTTGCTAAAATGGAGAAATGCAGTTTTCATCAGTCCACCACTGCCTTTCTCGGATACATCATCTCCAACAGAGGTTTGGCCATGGACCCAGAGAAACTGAAAGCCGTCGTGGATTGGCCGCAACCCAATTCCCTCAAATCTATTCAACGGTTTTTAGGTTTTTCTAACTATTACCGGAAGTTTATCCATAACTTTTCTACCATTGTCGCTCCTATCACAGCACTAACCCAAAAAGGTGCAGATCCTTCAGCTTGGTCTCCTGGGGCACTCACGGCATTCGAAACACTGAAACAAGCTTTTGTCTCTGCTCCCATCCTTCGACACCCAAACACTAATTTTCCATTCACCCTAGAGGTTGACGCTTCGGATTGTGGGGCTGGTGCGGTTCTGTCTCAGAAATTTTCTCCCCAGGATAAACTTCATCCTTGCGGGTTTTTCTCCAAAAGATTTTCATCGGCAGAGAGGAATTATGACGTGGGCAATAGGGAACTTTTGGCCGTCAAAATGGCTCTTCAAGAATGGAGACATCTTCTGGAGGGGTCAAAAGAGCCATTCACCATTCTTACGGACCATAAAAACTTTTTGTACATTGAGAATGCCCGTCGCTTAGGTCCTCGCCAAGCTCGCTGGGCGTTATTTTTCTCTAGATTCAATTTTGTTCTCTCATACATTCCCGGCACTAAGAACGTCAAGGCGGATGCTCTCTCCCGGCAATACTCTTCTGAAGAGAGATCAGAGAAATCCACTGAGTCCAACCTCCCTAAACAAAGAATCTTAGCAGCCGTGGCATTCAAGAATCTTGAGAAGATCATCAAGTCTCAAGAGAACCTCCCGTCCGGTCTTGTGGTTCCTAAAGACTCTTTGTATGTGGAACCCAAATTTATCCCTGAAATACTGGACTGGGGACACGCCGTTCGTTAGGCAGGGCATCCTGGATTCAAGAAAACCTTGGATCTCATCCGTCGTACCTTTTGGTGGCCCAATATGGTTAAAACCATTCTGGAATTTACACGGGCCTGTCCGGTATGTGCGCGTAACAAGATTCCTCGTCAGAAACCTCAGGGTCTTCTCTTACCTTTACCTATTCCGGAGCGTCCCTGGTCCCACATTTCGATGGATTTTATTGTGGAGTTGCCTAGGTCGAATGGCATGAATACCATTCTTGTGGTAGTGGATCGATTTTCCAAGATGGCACACTTTATCCCTCTGAAAGGATTACCCTCCTCACCCGCCCTTGCGGATATTTTTTCCAAAGAGATTTTCCGGATCCATGGGATTCCCACATCCATAGTGTCCGATCGGGGTTCCCAGTTCGTCTCCAAGTTCTGGAGAAATTTCACCAAGAGACTAGGGGGCCTATGCAGAGAGCAGCGAATTTGAAAAATGGCGAATTTATTAAAAAGTAGCTTTTTTTCTCTAGTTTTATTCTCCATATGCAGAAAAGTGCGAATTCTGCTATGTTTAACATGGATGCGTGTGGCGAGTTTAAATTGGCGAGATGCGCGCTTCAGAAACTTGTAAAAACAAATGCGCGCCTTTTTTTTTCCCTTTGCAATGGCCGCGAGCGGCCGCTTCTTGCCAATTTTTTCTGGCGAGGGAAAAAGGAGACAATAGCGCCATTTTATTGGCGCGAACAGCCGCTAGATGCCGTTCGCGGCTCTCTGCATTAGGATATTTTTAAAACTGGCGAGATTGAGGTTTTCGCCAGCCGCGAGGCGAATTTTACAAATAGAAAAGAAAAATTGGCGCGTTTTTCGGAAATCTCCATTTTCTGCTGTTTTCTGCGCGATTATCTCCAAAAAATGGCGAATTTAGAAATAGCGCTGCTCTCTGCATAGGCCCCTAGGTATCTCGTCTTCCTTTTCTTCTGGATATCACCCTCAATCCAACGGACAGACCGAGAGGGTTAATCAATCCCTCGAGAAATACTTAAGGTGCTTCGTCTCTAATTCTCAGGATGACTGGGCAGAATTACTTACCTGGGCTGAGTACGCATTCAATTCTTCCAGGAATGAGTCCACTCACGAGACCCCCTTCTTTATCAACTACGGATTCCATCCGGCTCGCCTACCTATTACCAAAGAATCCTCTGGGGTACCAGCCGTGGACGAACATATTTCTCTCCTACAAGACTCTTGGTCCAGAATACAATCTGCATTACAAAAAGCATCCTTGACATCTAAAAATCAGGCTGATCGTCACCGTCGTCCGGCACCCGAATACAAACCCGGGGACAAGGTTTGGCTTTCATCCAAGAACATCCGTCTCAAAACGCCTTCCCTCAAATTGGCTCCTAGGTTCCTGGGTCCCTTTTCCATTTTGGAGCAGGTTAATCCGGTTTCATTTCGACTCCAACTTCCTCAAAGCATGAGAATCCCGAATGTCTTTCACACCTCACTTCTCAAACCTTTTATCTCCAGTAGCCTCTTTCCGGACCACACTTCTAAACCAGATCCTGTGATGGTACAGGGTAACGAAGAGTATGAAATACAGGCTCTACTGGATTCCCGTCTTTCAAGAGGTAAAGTCCACTTCTTGGTCCACTGGAGAGGTTTTGGACCCGAAGAGAGGTCATGGGTACCCCTGAAAGATATTCATGCTCCAGGACTCCTCAAACGCTTTCGAAAGAAGTTTCCATCAAAACCATGGAAGGATCGTCCTGAGGCCGATCCTGAAGGGGGGGGTACTGTGAGGACTCTGGGATCGCGGCACCCGCGCCCTGGTGCCTCCTCACCTTCATTAACCCCCGCTGCCGTGGCGCGCGCCCCTCGCTGGCGTCACTTACCTCCGGCGGCTCTGGGGGTTCCCCGCCGTCCTCTGCGTTCTCGCACTCCTGCGGGACCTTCCCTCTCTCATGCGGCTGCTACCGCTTATGAGCGAGCGCCCGTCTCTGTTACAGAGCACGCGCAGGACTCTTTTAATTTATTCACTGCTCCTGCAGTGAGGCTCCGCCCCCAACACATACACAAGGATCAATCAGGCATAAATACCACTCACCTGTATCCTCCTTTGGACAGCCTATCCAGGACAGCTCCATGCACTCCTCCAGGCCTGCCTCCTCTTCCTATTGGTCAGCCACGCTTTATATTGCCTGTCCTGTCATTCAGTCATTGCTCGACATAGTTTCCACTAGGATCACTATTCTGGCATTCTCTCTCATTCACTCAGGTTACAACTTGGCTTGGCAGACGTCTTTCTCTGGCTCTCGACCCCTTGCTTGGACAAACGACCTTCCGGAATTCTCCTATCCCTGACCTTGGCTAAAACGGCAATGACGACGGCACTTCTACACCGGTACCGGCAAGTATTGCTAGCTAAACGTCACCTGGCCTGGCAACGCCAAAATCACCACACTCCGGACACGCTCCTTTTGCTGCGGGTGCGTGTCCATATACGTTCCTCACCTCAGTAGAAGGGACGGGTCTGGTCTGCGGGCAGTACCGGCGTAACAATAAGTATATTGAGGTCCAGCAGGTTTAAATTGCCAATATGCAATGGCTTTACTTTGCTTAGGTCTTACACTATATAACATCTATGTCTATGCTGCCAGTTTTTAGGATTATGTTGTGAACTTTTTATATACCCCAGTGTTCTAATTGCACTTTATAACAGTTCAACCAACATGAACAATACTCATAATATACTTATACTTATATCATTCTATATATAAATAAACACTAGGGTAGAGTGGGGGGGAGGGAAGGGAAAGAGAACCCTCGCAACTGCTAAATATATATTCTCTGAGGTGTTGCTATCTGGGGTGAATAATGAACTGATACTGTGGGTAGAATAGAACCCCAATGGAGAGCACTCTGCAGATGCACAATATACAGGGGACAGGAATAGGGGTGTATACAATGATGAGTGAATTGTGCACGTTAAAACACTTTATTAGAGTCTTGACTCAATGTTAAAATACAGACGCTAAATACCAAAATGAGTGAGACTCATATGAGCCAAAAAAGCGCAGCGAAAGTAAAATATATATACCAGGTCTCACGTGTGGAGTGTAAGCTAATATCCGTGATGATATGTGCGGAGTACAGCTAGGTGGTATCAGAACCCCATTGGAATCTGTGAGTGTAGTGTTCAAACACAGCCACTAGTGGCTATATATATACACGTTCCGGGTAGTGGTAAGTGTGATAATAGTCTTAGTCACACGATATACACAGGTAGGTACACCAGGTGGGTGTACATATAGTATACACGGTGGAGTATGGCAGGTAAGTATATCTGCTTCTGTGCTCACACAGGAGTAGACCATTCAAGTTAGGAGCTCAAGGTGGTCATGGATGTTAAATTATATATTGGTCACACAATATGTGCAGGTAATAACACCAGATATATATTTCTGCAGTATGTACAAATGGGCACGTCAGGTGAGTGTTTAACCCTCTGTGTTCCTGATCAGCAGATCGCTGCTGTGTTGCCTGTGTAATGCTGCAAGTCTAAGTGCTGCAGCAATATTAAGAGCACTCACACATACTCTCTAATCACTACCATTTTGCAGATGTCATAGAGGGTGTATCTGCAACAAAAAGGAGGTCGTTCATCCAATGGGTGGAAAAAATAAAAATTGTAGTACACAAGTAGTGTCTACATACACTCAGAACCATAAAAACGTGAGAAACTAGTCACATAAAAACGGACAGAGATCGTGGTAATGCTCAGTGGCTGTGCATAGATAGGCTAATGCTCCGTTGCTCAATAAACACACAGTCTCTGCTCGTGTAGATTAGTTTGAGATATAGTATTTCATGCTAACTCTCTGTATGGGAGTTAGTTTAGGTACAGGACACGCTCCGATCACGAGCGTTAGTCCCGCCCCCTTGACGTAATGACGTCACTGCCTCTATGACATCTGCAAAATGGTAGTGGTTAGAGAGCATGTGTGAGTGCTCTTAATATTGCTGCAGCACTTAGACTTGCAGCATTACACAGGCAACACAGCAGCGATCTGCTGATCAGGAACACAGAGGGTTAAACACTCACCTGACGTGCCCATTTGTGCATACTGCAGAAATATATATCTGGTGTTATTACCTGCACATATTGTGTGACCAATATATAATTTAACATCCATGACCACCTTGAGCTCCTAACTTGAATGGTCTACTCCTGTGTGAGCACAGAAGCAGATATACTTACCTGCCATACTCCACCATGTATACTATATGTACACCCACCTGGTGTACCTACCTGTGTATATCGTGTGACTAAGACTATTATCACACTTACCACTACCCGGAACGTGTATATATATAGCCACTAGTGGCTGTGTTTGAACACTACACTCACAGATTCCAATGGGGTTCTGATACCACCTAGCTGTACCCTGCACATATCATCAGGGATATTAGCTTACACTCCACACGTGAGACCTAGTATATATATTTTACTTTCGCTGCGCTTTTTGGCTAATATGAGTCTCACTCATTTTGGTATTTAGCGTCTGTATTTTAACATTGAGTCAAGACTCTAATAAAGTGTTTTAACGTGCACAATTCACTCATCATTGTATACACCCCTATTCCTGTCCCCTGTATATTGTGCATCTGCAGAGTGCTCTCCATTGGGGTTCTATTCTACCCACAGTATCAGTATATCATTCTATGTCTGCTTAATGATAGGATTACTCTAATGAAATTTTCTTTAGACCATGTGTATTGATCCAGGAACTATTTAATCACTGCTATAATAAAATAGTGCACGTATAACAAGGGGTTAACCAATTTGTCCGTTTTTCGCAGGCTTTTTTAATTTAAATGTACAGGCTAAGACCTCACCTCCTCACTCCAAGACGAAGCACTGTTCCATAGCGTGAAACGCGTTGAGGGGGAGATCGTGGTGTAGCCTTGTGTGTGTGATGTCCCAATAAAGTTTTTTCCTTCAACACGGAAGTAGCCTGGATTTGTCACTAGCAGTGGCGCCGGATCTTCTTTCTTCTAACTTTGTGTGGCTCCTGCTACAGTATATGCACTACTTCTTGTCCTTAGTGAATAACCCACCATGTGATGCAGAAGATTCAGAAATCAAAGCATCCTGAGCAAAGGGCGGCAGCTGTTCTATAATTTGTCACTCTGCTGAAAAATAACCTTCAGTGCAACCTATTCTCTTATAAATGTACAATGGGAAACTGCTCTGCCGATACAGTGTTCTAGTAAAGATTATGGCTGAATACACATCTGATAGAAGCTAAATTGGGCACAGAAATGGCTTATTGAGAATGGAGACAGAGAGTGGCAATCAGCACATTTAATGAGCTATTACATTATTTTCAGCTGTCCATTGCCTTGACTTATAATGAAAGAAAAGTAACCTGCATTGAGATGAGCATTTACAGGATACAGTACTTGCCACCCAATCCTCATTCCTGGAACAAAGAGTGCATCTCTTTTCCTTGTTATAGGATAGGTACAGTATGATATGGGGGGATGGCTCTTTCATGGAATCACTAGTGAATTGTGCATAATATTCTGATAGCAACCCAAAGCTTCAGTTTAGCAACCTGTATCTTCAATGAAAGTAAGCTTTTAAAAACCCCTTTGTTGGCTTATTTGTAGCATTTTAAAAAAATGGACCATGGATTGCAGACTTGACCATCAGTTATGTTTACACAAGTGCAATAATAAGAAGGTAATAAAACTTTTTAAACTACAGTAAATTGGAGCAAAAGTACATAACTAGAGGACCCCGAGCGACAAACACTTTGCAAATGAGCAGCAAAAGATGAAATACCCGACCAGGTAATTTACATTCATAGAACCAGTGACATGCCATTTTAATTTCCATATTCCGTTAATTTACTTTTAAAATGTACTCAAATATTCTCTGTAGTGAAATATTAATGCTCCACCTTTCCTGCTTCCTTGAGCAGCACTTCATTCTGTAGACTGTTTTGTTGCTAATCCTGATAATTGGTTATTCTGGACTATTTTCACAAATGTTCCCTTGAAAAACAATAGCTGCACAGTGTGTCCTTCAGAAACAATACCTTCCTGAACACACACAGAGGATCAGTGGCTTTGAATTCACAGCTCTCCATGGTCTTTGGTTTTTTGTCTGCAGAACAATGGCCTGTCATCTCTATTATTGGTCCTCATACAAAGGACTTTAGGCTTTATTTGTGATGTGACAGGGTGCATTAGGACTTCAAGGGTTAAATAAGAAAGCAAGGTAAATCATTTATCAACAGTGATATTTTCTGGTCTTTCATTATATTTATTCGTAACATTATTTATCTCTTTGCATATCCCCAAAGGATTAAAAACATTACTGTGCAACTATAAGCCACGTACTACAAAGTATAACCGTGTCAAATCAATATACTGTATAGGTTCTTTTTACAAGTGACAAAAATCTTTACAATTTTCCTTCATACAATATAACATGTATGGCACTTTAATCCAACTCATAGAAATGATGAGGAGTGTGTGCTTTTATACGGTATGTGAGTATAAAATGAGAAACGATTCAAAACAAGCAGTCTCGCTCCATTTGTTAATATATCCTATCCCAACTTGTAGCAGCAATACCACTATATATATTTATTACTGTAGGAAAACCAGATCAGCCTTTTCCGGAGATTATGAAGATGATTTAGGGGGATATATGTATATCGAGTCGTTGCAATGCTCCATAACACAGAGCAAACATTTTCATCTGCATGAATTATAACCAACTGCAAATGGTTACATAGAAAAAACGTTGACATCTTTTCAGTAATCACTAGAGTCTTGGGATGACAAATGCAGAGAGATGAACTGCTGTGAAGTCACTGCTATGAACAGCACAGCAGCCTCTGCACTGCATGTCTATCTTTTAGGCCTCGGACATGGTGAGAAGAAGAGCGCTGAGCAGCGCTGACGCTCATGCTCTCCTGCTCAAGCAGGAGCTTTTTAGTGTCCCTGTATGAGCATCAGCGTGCGCGCTTGTAAATGCCATGAGGGAGCTGGGCGGGAGGCAGGGCTAGTGCGCCACATCACGGACTGCCATTGGCTTTTGGCAGTCACATGACGGGCCCTCCGCTTCACTCAGCGGCAACATTTAAACTTGCCTGTTTCCTGCATTTCCACACGCCTCCGCACGCATGCGGAAGCGTGCGGAAGCAGCTCCTAAAGCTGCGCTGATTACAGATGCAGGGGGTAAGTGCATCTGCTCAGCGCGCTCAGCACGGCTCAGCACGGTCTTTTTGACCATGGCCCTGGCCTTAGGAATCCCGACGCACTCACATTGTTTCTTCATTGCTTCCTATTTTTTTCATTCTCTTCATTTTGTGGTCTGGTTAATTATACTGTCCAAATATCCTGCAGAAGATCCTCTTTTAATGACTGGTTTGCATCATCTTATTTAACTATACAGGTGGTCCTCGCTATCCGACGGCCCGCTTTCCGTCGAAAGCCTTATCCGACTCCGCATAATACAATCTGCTGCACGCATTATCCGACGTCGGACCCACTTATCCGACGGTCACCGCCGCGTATTAACATGGACCCACAATCCGATGGTCTGTTATCTGACGGCGGTTTGCGGGACGCATTACATCGGATAAGTGAGGACCGGCTGTACACAGCTGTGTAAATAGGGGGAGGGGAAAGTATTCTGGAGTTGAAAAAAGGTCTTCCTTAGGCTCTTGCCTACATTTAGAAGTACAATTACTAGGACTGCTTATAGATTTGTTGGGAGTCCTTTTAATACACCAACATGATCATTTTTGAAGTGAAACATCTTTGCTGGCACCTACCAAAAGTTTGCTTGCAGTAAATCGCCTTCATGGTGATTGAAGTACAGCTATGGAAGTGACGTCACTGCTGGCAGAAGAGGCCGTCGGCAACATCAGTGTTGGCATCTCGACATGCATGCGCAGAGGCCTCCCGCGCTCTGCGCGCATGAGCAGGAGCCGTTATCCCATTTCCTGCACGCCGGCGCAGAATGCCCCGGCTTGGCATGTCTTCGCAGTAGCCACCGGCGCCGGGTGCATGCGCAGAAGCAGCACACACACGCACACAGAGACACAGAGATACACACACACAGACACACAGACACACAGACACACAGACACACAGACACACAGACACACAGACACACAGACACACAGACACACAGACACACAGACAGAGAAAAGGAAAAGTAGCCCTAATCACTAACCTAATTATGTTAAATTCAAAATATAATACAGTGTTCATACAAAAATAAATGTAAATTGAGGAAGGTATAGAGTTCAAAATGGTATACTTAAGTTCAGCTGCCAGAGTCCAGGAGAGAGTTCCACGTCCCTCCAAAATGTGAGCAAGAAAGAAAAGATGTGCTCCGACGCAATGACTCAAGTATACAGTAGTTGTTGATAAGAAATAGGGTAAATACAGATGAAAACAACAGTGTATTAATAAAGGTTATTAACCTATTTAGACATTTTGAGTTGAATTCATGCACTTACAGATGAATGTAGTTTGTGATCTATAATCTCATTCCCACTTGAAGTTTCAGAGGTTAATCAGATAGGTGAGGCTAGATCTCAGCTTATTCAGGATATTGACTTGATATCAACAAAAAAGAGAAAAGATCATGGCTGTTGCTGTGAAGACAAAGCCGTGATCTCTCTGCACGGAGGGGAGGTGGGGGTCTGTGATCGTAGCTATAGCAACCGGACACAGCAGCCCCCCTCCTCTCCCTGTCAAATCTCTGTGTGAGCTGCACGTGCAGAAGGAAGTTCCCTTCCGGTTATACATGCGACGGAACTCTGGTGACGTCATCAGTGGTCTGCTGCATACCGGATACACACATCCAACGAGGAAGAGAACGCTTCGAGATTGAAGCCAACACCTTACCTGCAAACCGCGACCCCCACACTGGCTGAGATGATATCGTGTGAGAGAGAAGGATCCACTACCTCGATCGATCAGATTGTCGTGTGCTGTTGCGGTAGCAGATTGGCAACATGTCCATAACATTTCTAAAATCTGAATTGATGTACGTGAGATACTCACCTGCTGTCAAACAACAGAGGCAAAGAAGATATGTCCAAATGAGATATGTACCGGTTTAGATAAACTCTATGGGGGGGATAAAAGAAAAAACAAAGGTGATTGAGTTTTGCATAATTTACCACTCCATAGTGACCAAACTCAAGGAGGCCATGAAAGATTTTAAGCCCACAGTTTATGGGGAAAAACATTGTAAACATAAAGAATATGCATAGAAACTACCATTCACATACAGTGACGATAAAAAGTTTGTCAACCCCTTAGGATTTTCACATATTTCAAACTTAAAATGTTATTAGATATTAATCTAAGTCCTAATAATAGATAAAGATAACCTGATCAAACAAATGACACACAAAGATGATACATTTTCAACATTTATTTATTCACAAATTATTCAAAATTCAATATCCATGTGTGAAAAAGCATGTGATCCCATTCCTTCTTACAGAACTGCTTCAACTCAATTTGTGGGCTTCCTTGCATGGACAGCTCACTTCAGGTCTTGTCACAACATTTCGAAGGGGTTAGCTGTAGGTCCTCACTTTGACTATGCCATTCTAAACCGCAGAATTTCTTCTTCTGCAGTCATTCTTTTGTAGCCATTATTATATGTTTAGGATCATTGTCTTGCTGCATGACCCACTATCGCTTCAGCTCACGGACAGATGGCCTGACAGTCTCCTATAGAATCTTCTGATGCAATCGTTGGTTGTATCAATGAAGGCAAGCCGTCCAGATCCTGAGACAGCAAAGCAGTGACTAGCCCAAAACAATCCCACTCTCACCAACGTGCTTGATGGTTGGGATGAGGTTCTTCAGTTCGAACGCAATGTTTGATTTTTGCCAAACATAATGTTTCTCATTGAGACCAAAAACGTTCCACCTTTGACTCATCTGTCCAGAAAACATTTTTCTGGAAGTTGTGTGGATCATCTATGTGCTTTTCGGCGAACTTCAGACAGCCAGCAATGTTCTCTTTAGGAAGCAGTGATTTGCTCCTTGATATCCTTCCATAAACACCATACTTGTTCAGTCTTTTTCTGATAGTTGAGTTATGAACACTCTCATTAGCCAAGGCGAGAGTGGCCTGCAGATCCTTGGATGTTACTCTGGGCGTCTTTGTGACTTTCTTTTTTTTGACATGACGTCACTTAAAGGGAATAATGCCAGCCAATCAGAATGGCTGTGCTTCATTTGCCTTTAAGATGACGTCACGAAGCTGGCGTGACATGGCATTTCAGCCAATCAGATTTTGAGAACCAATTCCACACTCATTGGCTGTAATACCATGTGACGCCGTCCATCTTGGATTTCGTGACGTCATCTTAAAGGCAAATGAAGCACAGCCATTCTGATTGGCTAGCATCATTCCCTTTAAGTGACGTCATGTAAAAAAAAATTAAAGTCGGAACATGGTTTGAACAGCCAATCAGGTGGCTGTTAACCATTTTGAGGCTAAATGTGACGTCACAAGCCATATTTAAGGCCTTGATGCCTCATTTGAGCCCAAGAAGCCGACGAGACAGCATCGGCTGGGATTTAACATGGGGTATTTTGGATTGACAGATGAAGAAAGAAGATAAAGAAGATCAAGAAATGGTGACAGATGAAGATAGAAGAAGGTGATTAAAGAAAGAAAAAAAGAAGATTGGGATACCTGATCCGGATCATCATGGCGGATGGCATCGGATGCTGTTGGAGGCCTTCAAGGTACGCGAGCTTCCTGTTACCCCGGGAGTCGGAGGGCCACCGCTTCTAATGGTAAGTAATATATAGAATTTTTGTAAATGTCTTTTTTTTACAGGTTTTTTCATTGAATGTGATTGTTGATTTTTTGGGGGAGGCACATTGACTGATAATATATTAATCTGTACCACTTTGGGTACAGATTAATACATTATCATTACAATATTTGGGGGGCATTTCTGGCTTGGTATTGCTGTTGGTTTTTTTAATGTCAGTTTCTTATGTGGATGTAATTGTTTGTATTTTTCCTGCTTAATGTAATAAAATGTTTGCGATTGGTGTTCGTTTGTAGTTAATGTTGTATTATGTTGGCTAATGCGTTTTATGGTTCTTTCAGAGATTGTTTGAATGTATTTATTTGTCTTTTAATGTTTACATTCATTAATGTTGTTGTAATTAATTGGTTTGATTGGTTAGTGTTACTATTCATTTTGCGTTGGTTTAGGAATTAATTGGTTTCATTGGTTAATTGTTTCATTAATTCATTGTTGATGTTGTTACTGCTTGTATTCATTGGATTAGCTGGCTGCTGTTTTTATTGACTTTATTTAGGTATGCTAATGCAGTGTTTAATAATGGGCAAATAATCTATTATCCATATCTGGATAATAGTTATTTTGCACATTATTGTACTGTATGTGTTAGGGGGGTGTATTTAGTTAGAAATATTGTTTAGTATTTTTGTTGGCACAACATTGGTACCGCAGGCCCGCGGGTACCCCGGGACTCCCGCGGGGACTCTGGGACGCCGCGGGGTCAGCCGGGGACACCCGCCGGCCTGTTGTATTGGTTTTGCGCCTGCAAAAAGGTAAACAAAGATTTTTTTCTAAGTCCAGCTTTTTTTATCACCTGCCTTTAGCTGGTGAGCTTTATTCAGCGCAACTTTCACGTACGATCAGTTTACGTTCCTTAGTGAATCCCGCAGAAGGGCAGGATACAGCGCAAACAGCTGATCGTACGAGCAAAGTTGGACTTTGAAAAAATTTCAAGAAAAAGCAAGTTTTAGAGCGCAAAGTGCCTGTTTGCGCGGCTTAGTGCATAGCGCTCGGCGGAACTTCACGTTCTAAAAGCACTTTGCGCTCTTAAAACGATTTATCACTGCTTAGTGCATAGCCCCCATAGTCTAACAATGGATTGGTGGAGCCCAAATCCTTAGAAATGGTTTTGTAACCATTTCTAGACTGATGAGAATAACTGCTTTTCTTAGATCCTCTGGGATTTCTTTTTATCGTGGCATGACGTTTTTTGTTGAAGGCCAATGATCTTCTGATCTTTATATAGGTGGTGGGCCTCCCAAACTGACCCCTTAAGATCTACCTAATTATTTAAACACCCGATTCTAATTATTCTCTTTAATTTAGCTGATAAAGCCAGGGTTTCACTTTGCGTATGCCCTGACTCTTAATTACTCATTGTTTGTCTAATGCATACATCATTTTGCTTTAAAAGATATGGAATTGGTTAATATAAACTCCATTGGACATTTAAGAAAAGATTCCAGAAGATTATTATGGAAAAAGTATGTAATTTTTGTAATTATCATTGGGTTTCACAAACTTTTTCTCACCACTGTAGCTCTGGATAATAATAGCAATAAAAATGAATAATTTACTTGCAAATCCAGCCGTGTGGTGTACCTAATAAAATGCAAGAAAGTCATCATTATGAACAATGATACACACCAGGATAAATCATCATAGATTTACCATATCAGATTCCCATACAAGATTATCTGTTGGATAGCATCAAGTGGCATACTCACTGCTAGACTATATCTTAAAAGCAAATGTTACAACCAAACAGGATAGAAGGACATGGAAATTAAAATAAATTCAACTTCTAAAAATGTGGTTATTTGCCTTTGTGATTAATTATGGCAAACTGTAACTGTACAGTAATTAGTTAGAATCTACTGTCCAGCTAGTGGCATTTCAGCAGCCAGTATTCAGTTTGGTTGTTATCTTGACCATAGCAAATACACAGCAACAAGACTGTGTCTGTATAGACATCTTTCTTGACATTCTTGCTAGAGTAATCTCTGTGCAGTAATTTTCAGCCTATTTGTTCTGATGACAAACAAGAACAATTTATTCAAAGTTGCATAAGCTTTCCAACTTTATAATGACCAAATCATCAAGCAGTCATTAAATCGATTCCTTCCTGTACTTTGAGCTCTACACAAATAGGAAATCAAGAAAAGCCTGTCTTGTGCTATCACCTCTGTTCAATATATAAAATCCACTCCATTATTAATTTCAAGTGATTTCTGAATCAAATATATACAACAAAGGACAAAAATACCCAATGCTACATCCAATATGACAAAAAATACATAGTTAAATACCAACTGTTTGTATTATCATGAGAAATGGTCATTTAGTTAAACCCTTTGGCCAAAGCATTATAAGCCTGCAGCCAAGTCACAGCTTGACCACTATGCAGGTCTTAATGCTATATGTGAATATTCTCATTTACCTCTGCAGTTGAGGGAGAAATATCTCAATAGACTTGTACAGCACAGGTATACAGTATGAAAAGACCAGCTACTTAAAAAGTGGGGAGGAGTGAGCTTAAACCTAGGAAGGAGGTGTCACTGACCTCCAAACAACTGTTACTAGTTGACAATCTATATATATATATATATATATATATATATATATATATATATATATATGTATATATATATATAAAAGTGAAATCTTGTTTGTCTGTGGGTCTGCCACGCCTCTCGCTCTCATTGGCCTGCAGGGTGGGGTGACGTCATGGCCAGGGCTACGCAGGCCGTGAGACTCACACCACCCTCACACCGCGTGCGCCTCTGAGACCCACACGCCGTGCCTGCACAATCCAACCACCTCACACCCTCCACCCACCTGCCCACTCGGCTCTTCTCCTCACCCCGCAGACCGGGTGTGGAACGACTGCCGGGGACCAAGGTGAGCGCGCTTCTGACCAACGGCCTACCCACAGGCCCTTCGCGCCAGGGACCAAGGTGAGGGGGGGAACAAGCGCCGGGACATCACTCACCGCTCACAGCCGCCGCACACACACGGCCACTCTGCTGTTCTCCTCCTCACCCTGCGGTACCGGAGGGGGGCGGGGAACCGCCGCTGACAGGGGTGAAGTGGGTGAACAGCCACATGCGCTGGGTACCGAGGTAAGGGGGGGACAAGTGCCGGGAACATTTGCTGAGCATCGCACATGCACCCGCCCACTCTGCTCTTCTCCTCCTCACCCCGCGGGACCAGGGGGGGGACGACCGCCACCGACCGGGGTGAGGTGGCTCCTTAGCAGGGACCGCCGAAAGCTCCTGGGAGGGAGGGCGGGGGGGGGAGAAGAGCCGGGGACAGGGTGAAGCGCCCGAGAGGGGGGGGAACAAGCACCGGGGACAGGGGGGGGAACACTGCCCCGGACGGGGGCAACAAGCACCGGGGAAAGGGGGGCTAACAAGCGCCTGGGACATGTGGGGGAATGCAGGGGAGGGAGTGATGAGGGCCACAGCGGGGGAAAGGGTGATGAGGGCCGCAGGGGGGGAGTGATGTGGGGTGGAGGGGCGGAGAGTGATGTGGGGGGTAAGGGGGGGGAGAGTGCTGTCCGGTGCAGGGGGGACCGTAATGTGAGGTGTCCCGGGGGGGGGGGGGGGGGGGGAACAGAGCTTAACGGGGAGGGGGGAACCGAGCTGGGAATGGGAGGGGGGAATGGAACTGGGAACAGGGAGGGGAGCGGAGACAGAGGGGGAGCAGGAAAATGTACTCCCGGGCAACGCCGGGTATATCAGCTAGTTACCAATAAACACAATCCATGCAATATCTAACCCCAGCAAATTATACTGTATATATTTGTGTCAAAAGGAGTGTTACTGGGTGCGGCCAAATGTATATAACAAAAGACAAAAATTCCCAATGCTACATCCAATATGACATAAAATACATAGTTAAATACTAAATGTTTGTATTCTCATAAGTAAGGGTCATTTAGTAAAACCCACTTTGTAAGTAGCAGGTTTTTTCATGTACCTTGCAAGGTTGGTCAATTTGAGACATTTCACCCTCCACTGCAGAGGTCAGTGAAAATATTCCCAGGTAGTGTTAGGACCTGCAGAGTGGTCATGCTGTGATATGGCTGCAGGCTCATAACGCTTTGACCAAAGGGTTTAACTAAATGACCCTTACGTATGAAAAGAAAAACATTCAAGTATTTATCTACTGTATTTTTTGTCATATCGGATGCAGCTTTTGGTATTTTTGTCGTTTGTTGTATACATTTGGTCACACCCAGTAGCGCTCCTTTTGACATAAATATATACAGTATGATGGGGTGGGTGCTGGGGTTAGAGCTTGCAGGGATTGTGTGGATGTCTGAATTAAAACTGCATTACTGAAGGTCAGTGATTCGTAACAGGGGGTTAATGAGAAGTCTCCAAGGGTTAACCCCCCCCCCCTTCCAAAAAAATGAAATGGTGAATCCCAGGCAGTATAGTGGGAGAAAAATACCTTTCAGAAAAAAGAAGATAAGATTCAAAACCAATCGATTTTTATAGAGTGCATTAAGTAGGAAATGGCCCACGCCTGGAAAACAAGCCACTCATAGAAATGTATAGAAATAATGACCTTGTTATCATGGAACCTCATGTAAATCAATAGGCATCTTTAACATCCAGTACCGGATTTTGGATGTTGCATTAGAATATGTTTCCAGTAAGCCATTATTATTTATTATATACCAGATTTCATGTGCTGACCTGTAGTAAAAATGTATTACATAAAATAATCCCGGGCAATTATTTAATATGTTTACATGGGCTTGCATTGCAGGTTTCATTGCAGAGGCTTTGACATTTTTAATATGTTTTGATGTAATCTTCTCCAGTTACTCGTTGTTAAAGCCGCATTGCTTGCATGTTACATACAAAATAAATATTACCTCTCACAATCATAATGACATTGATTTCCTAAATCCAACTTAAACGTTTATGCAAACAGCCCCTGTAAAGATGAAACTTTAAATATGTCCATGTAAGCCCTTATTTTTTGTGCGAAAATGTTTTCTTTTTTCTATGAGTTTGATGCTGTGATTTAAAAAAACGATTGTGCAATGACTGCTACCCCATAACATTAGGGCACCGGTGGCCTTTAATTGCTTAAATTAAAGATCCCCCATTACCAGAAACACTTTGACAAGCTTGTTCAAGTGAGTTCTAATTCCCACTAAACAAACCTACACATGTACGATCTAATACAATGTCCCTATCCTACATGATGTGCAGAGATTACACATAATTATGATTCTGTCAGTTTTACCAATATGCATGTAAATGGAATTTGCTTATTTGTTTTGCATCCAATAATCAGTTGCTCAGTTTAAAAAAAAACACAAAGGTCTTTTGCCTTTTGCCCTTGATGCAATCCAAAAAATATATTTTTTAATTTAGCTTTTTGCATAATGCCTTTTTACATCGCAGTGTTTTTATTTTGTATTGAAGGGCATGTGTATGAAGAAAGAAATGGGATACTATCATTTTGTTGTAGCATTTCCTTAAAGTCATAAACCAAATATTATGCAGAATAGTACAAACAGCATAAATGTAGTGTCTGATTCACGCATAAAGGACCCCCCAACATGTACTTATATACACAAGATAAAACTTTTCATATCTTCTGGAGAGTTCATGTTTTTACTTCAGAGCTCATTCATTTCACATTAGGTCTGCTTGCATCCTCCTGTGCGCTCCAGATATTGACAAGGTTGAGCAGCAAAGTAAAACAAAAAAGAAAAAGAAGTAAAACATATATTAGAGGGCTAATTTTAGGTGATGTTCCAAGCTGGAATCATTGCATCAGTGTTTCCGGAGTGAGCAGACTAGACAGTCGTTTCTGAGTTGTGAGTAATAAGATCACAGTAAATTGCTCATATATTTATTTATTTCTTAGATATCACACTAATTATACTATGGACCACTTGATACCTATACAAGATTAAAAATTGTCTGGTAACATTTTTTGGAAGGGATATCATTGATGTATTCAATTATTTGCCAATGAGATTAAATTATAAAAGGAACAACTTATATTATCCTGTAACTCCTTTACATTATATTATATTGCAATGATGAAACATGTATTGACTTTCTGCTATGCTAAATTCATGTGATTCAGTAGAATGAGAAACAGTGTCTAAGACTTCATTCTACTTCTTGTTATGGTTAGTTTTATATAATTTTTACCTTTAAATTAAACATCTTGTAAAAACCACACAAAGAAGCTGTTACACAAATGAAGATACCAGCTGTGTTAATGACATCATCAATACCTTTATTCTTATGTTGCAGTTCACTCACATACTAAAATTAGTTATATTGCATGTGTAAAAGAAGTTTGACCTGGGGAAGCTATTAGAGCGCTCTAGAACGTTTGGCTGTGACCAAATCACGACCTGAGCTACGCCATCAGGACTACTCACCATATGACATCTCGTCACAGGTTACTTCTCCACCTTCCGCCATCACTGCAGGTCACCTCGCTGCCTTCCGCCATCTTTAAATGTTCTCAGCGCTGTTCGGATCTCCCCAGCCGCAGGGCACCTCGCTCCACGTGCCTAGCAGGACACTCAGCATGGCGGCCAGCAGCCAGGACACAGTTTTACATTTCCAACGCTGACGACATTTAAAATGGAGGATGGTGGGGAGGTGACCTTTGGCAATGGTGGAATGTCATGGAACAAGAATCACATTCCTGCCCGACCCCCCTTCTGCTTGTCAGCTCCTTAAGTTCAGCTGCAGGCATTGGCTCCACATACACACACTGTGCCTGTGTAACATGCAACAATGTTGCATTTTTTGCCTCTGAGCACATAATCAGTGAACTGCTACTGCAGCTTCTCCAGTCCTCCCAGTTAATGGACTTTCCCATGTTCTCCCCTGTCTTTTGCTGACAGTTAGTGCAGTCCCACTCAACCTTTAGTGTGACCCCTGCCCCTCACTTTCTTTTCCACCCTAGATTACAGTGAGTACAGACCTGTCTGCATCCACCCCTGGTAAGGCCTTTCTCTCTTACCATAGTCCAACCTCATAGAAGCATCCCACATAGAGAAGCACTCTCTGCCTACACTACACCCACAAGTTCCTGTGTTTTCTAATCCAGCAATAAAATTAAGAAAGACATTAAGGACTTGTCATGCTTTGGAAGAGGGAGGACATGAGTTGAGCTTACTGGAACTAATCATACATCATTCGTGACCCTGGTTCCAGGAAAGTAAGAGAGAGACCGTGTATTAGAGGTCTACGCAGAAGCTATCACTCACAGCCTTCATGCTACAAAAGTGCAGCTCTACACAGCTATACAGCAAACTGCTACAGCTTTCTGCAAAAACAAGCAGCAGTTTAAACAGAACAGTAAAACAAAGACCTGTGTTAGGGAATCACACAGGAGCTACTACTCAAAGACTTTATGCTAAACAGAATAGTCTCTGCACCCCAGGACAAGCAGCAGCTTCACTCTGCCAGACAGGGCAGCAAGCTTTATACAGCAAACTGCACACAGCCTTGCAACTAACAGTGCTTCTCTCACAATACCTAATTGCCTTTTTCTCTGTCTGAGTCCACCCGCTGCTCAGCCCCACAGTGAGGAGCCAACGGACATCTGTAAGTACAGCTACCCCAACGCTGCACGCTGCAGGACACCGCTCGGCATCATCTGAGACAGACGCCCATCGCTGACAAGGTAAAAGACCGCACGCCACACGCACTGGCAAAGGCCTACACACACCTACAGCATGGCAGAACTCAGAGCCTCACCAGACATCACGCAGGAAAGCGATCTCTCAGAAACAGAGACCGCTGCGCATCTGCAACAGGCGCAGGCAGGCGCAAGGCCTAAACGGACAGTCACACTGACACAAAAGGCCCGCGAAAAATATGAGAGCGACATTGAAGCACACCGCGAAAGGTTAGAGAAGGCCTGGGAGGACACTGGTCGTGAAATATGTAACGTTGCAAGCACTAGTGATCAGGAGAAACAAATTAGGCAAGCTATAGCCCAACTGAGGTCAAGTCACAAACGTTACCAAATGCTGTCACAAACATATCTCGCCTACCTAAAAAGAATTAACACAGAGGAAAGCCTCAGCGAACGCGACCAGCAGGAGGCAACTGACCTGGAGCGTGACGGCTTCGTGCAGACCACTATTACTGAGGCCGAAGACCAGAGAAAAGACCTTTTGCTGGAAACTGCATCGCAGCGCTCAAGCATATCCAGACACTCATCAAGGTCAGCAAGATCAGTGCAATCTCACGCGTCTAGCGCAAGCGCGAGCGCTACCAAGGCGCGAGCCACAGCAGAGGCCGCACGTGCCAGGGCCGAATATGGTCGGAGAGAGGCAGCCGTAAGGGCAGAAAGAGCGCGCATAGAAGAGGAGGAGCAGAACGCTACCGCCGCCGCTGCAAATGCCGCCGCTGCCGCGGCGCGTAAAAAGGCCGAATTGGACGCGGATCTAGAGGCACTTAATCAAGAGAAGGAAGCCGCCGCCGCCATAGCCCAAGCCGAAGTCCTAGAAGCAGCTGCGAGACAGGACGGCGGGGAGCTACCGTACAGACGGATAGCTTCAGAGGATCCAGCCCAACGCACTGAAGACTACGTAAGGAGCCTCTTCAGTGTAAACACCAGCGCACCATCTCAACACGGAGGGAGCGACACCACAGACAACGAAGACTCGCTAGGACCACGAGGAGAAGACGCTGCTCTGTCAATGGCATACGCTGCCTGGGATAGCCACAGCCGCAACAGTGATCCACACGCCAGAGCGCACACGGATGCACCACAACAGGCTCGTAATCCAGGTACACCCACGCGGGAGAAAACAGCCCCTCACACTGGCCAGCAGCCATCACGCGTCCACGCCAAGGAAGAGGCGACCGCACAGACCGTCCCAGCAACTACCTCAGAACGGGGCAAACGCGCCGACGTCTCAGGTCTGACAGACATAGCCAAGTACATGATCCGGCGCGACTTGGTGCACGCAGGACTCATCAGATTCGACGACCGCCCTGAGAACTACCGGACGTGGAAGTTCACGTTCAAAGACGCAATCGACAGCTTGGACTTCTCAGCAAGGGAAGAGTTCAACTTGTTAGTTAAGTTCTTGGGGAACGTATCCAGGGAGCAAGCGCAGAGACTTCGGACGGCAAATGCACATCAACCCCAAGTAGGTCTGGACCTAGTGTGGGAAAGGCTAGAAGAGACCTATGGCAGCCCTGAAGCAGTCGAGGATTCACTCTTCAAAAGAATCGAGAGCTTCCCCAAGATCACGAATAAAGACTACTCGAAGTTACGAGATCTTGGAGACCTGCTGCAAGAACTGGAGTTCGCAAGGAAAGACCATTCCTTAATAGGTCTCAACGCCCTAGATTCAGCTCGTGGAGTGAGACCCATCCTGGAGAAGCTACCCTTCAACCTCCAAGAAAGGTGGCTTTCACAAGGTTCCAAATACAAAAGGGAGAAGCAGGTTGTCTTCCCCCCATTCTCATTCTTCGTGAGCTTCATCTGCGAAGCGGCAAAGACAAGAAACGATCCCAGTTTCATCTTAGGTGCGCAAACCACATACAGCGCAAGCAGCCCGAAGAACGAGAGACCAGCGACGAGATATGGTAACCCCCAAACACCCATCTCGGCCCGCAGGACGGACGTGCCTCCCACGGCCCAAACTACTCCCGATCAGTCGGTCGCCGGAGACAAGGAACCAAGGGACCCAAACAGGGAATGTCCCATACACAAGAAGCCACACCCACTCAACAAGTGCTTTGGGTTCAGGATGAAGTCCCTAGAGGAACGCAAGAGGTTACTTGGAGAATTCGGAGTTTGCTTCAAGTGCTGCGGTTCCACGACCCATCTAGCCAGGGACTGTAAGGAAGAGATCAAATGCACAGTGTGCGAGAGTGACAAGCACGTGACAGCGTTACACCCAGAGGCGATGACACTCCACCAACTCAAGAACCCATCCTCCATAGCGGAGCATGGCGGGGAGAAAGAAGAAGGAGAGTCAACATCCGTCACATCTCAGCGCACTGAGGTTTGCGGAAAAGAAGGTGACAAAATGTCCTGCTCCAAAATATGCCTTGTCGCAGTGCACCCCCAGGGACAACCTGAGAAGGCTATTCGGATGTACGCAATCCTCGACGACCAGAGCAACCGATCACTGGTCAGGTCAGAGTTCTTCGACATGTTTAACATACAAGATGGTGCCTTTCCTTACACTCTCAGAACGTGCGCAGGGCAAATGGAGACCACAGGGAGAAGAGTGAACGGCTACACCATATGCTCAATAGACGGCAAAGTGAACATGCCCCTTCCCACACTCATCGAGTGCAACCACATGACCACAAACAGGGACGAGATACCCACACCAGACGTGGCACTCCATTACCCCCACCTCAAAGGAATAGCCAACCACATCCGGCCGGTGGAACAAGACGCCAAGATCCTGCTGCTGCTCGGTAGGGACATCATGAGGGTACATAAAGTCCGTAAACAGCACAACGGACCCCACAACGCGCCATACGCCCAAAGACTCGACCTAGGATGGGTGATAGTGGGCAACTCGTGCACTAACAGAGAGCACGGGCAAGACTACGTTGATGCCCGCAGAACGGAGGTGACAGAATGTGGACACACATCTCTCTCTGAACCATGTCTTGGCCATCTCCAAGTGACCGAAGGGCCAAGTGAAGAGGAAAGACAAGGTCATACCCCTGAGACCAACAAAGACATCCTCACGCCGATGGGATGCAACAATGGCTTAGGATGCTCAGCAGTCCAGACAGCCAAGGATGATGAGTCGACTCCACCGAAGGAAGAGAGTAACCTCCCAAAGGTGACCGATAAAGGGATCGTCCTAAAAACAACAAACAATCAGACAATACTCCCGCGAGCAAGGGCACAATTAAGACGTACAGTTGTTCCTCTCCACAGAGTATCAAGCAACAGAGCAACCAATTGCCACGGCTGGCATAGCCGCAAAAGATCGCGCCCCACAGGCGAAGCCACAGTGTCAAAAGGACTGTTCGTTCAAACACGTAAAAGGGGACAGTTGCAGAGACATTTCCCAAAAGGATTTACAAGGACAAAAGAGACTGTTCTTCGTCATGTCCAGGGAGAAAACAACCTCCCGATGGCAGTCAACAAAGAAACACAAAAGCGTTTCACCACACTACGCAGAGATGTTCTCGTGCAAGAGAAATGTACCGATGAACTACGGTGCACAGCGTTCCAGACAACAAGGAACGATGACAAACAAACACCCTCGAGGGAAGATAGAGGATTCCCGAGGTTAACTGTCAAGGAGCTCTCTAAAGACGGACTAAGCAGTCGGGTGACTCCGCTACCATTCCGTTCACCAAGGAGGCGCTTCCCAAACAATGGAGAACATGCCATCTCTAGGTTCACCTCGCACCTCTGCGGCCCACAAAGGGAACCAGAGACCAAAAACAACTTTGTGGTCTTCATCCAGAAGATATTCTTTACCGGCCACGTAAAGCCAGCACCTCTAATGGAGGAAGGCAAAGAATGTCGGTACCTCCAATCACCTGGGGCCTACCACCCTCAGGAACCCGATCAAATCCGGGTAATGTTCAACCCCAGCGCTCAGCTTCAGGGAGTCTCCCTGAACGACGCCCCCTTTATTGGATTACATTCGACAACCAGTTTTCCAGGGACAGTAATCCGCTCCCACAAGGAGCCAAAAGCCCTCTCCTTCTGCCAAACGCCAGGTGATAGAGCAACAGGCTGCCACGGCTGGTATACCTACAAGGGGATACACTCTGTGGGTGAAACTACAGAGACAAAAGGACTGTTCTCTCACAAGACTAAAAGGAAACAGTGCCAGAGACTTTTATACAAAGACATTGTGGTGCAACCAGCAAACCTGGAGCTGTGCATCCACCCTGCATCCTTTGCCAAAGAACCTTGGCCAAGGGACCTTGATACCAGTGATACCGGCCGGTGTCACATCGCTATGTGGACATGGACTCTTGCATTGTTTGAGAATGTGATGTTATCTTTGTTATGCATTGCACATATGTTCCACATATTCCAGTTATATAGTGGTATCTCCAGATACCAGACGGGGAGTGTCATGGAACAAGAATCACATTCCTGCCCGACCCCCCTTCTGCTTGTCAGCTCCTTAAGTTCAGCTGCAGGCATTGGCTCCACATACACACACTGTGCCTGTGTAACATGCAACAATGTTGCATTTTTTGCCTCTGAGCACATAATCAGTGAACTGCTACTGCAGCTTCTCCAGTCCTCCCAGTTAATGGACTTTCCCATGTTCTCCCCTGTCTTTTGCTGACAGTTAGTGCAGTCCCACTCAACCTTTAGTGTGACCCCTGCCCCTCACTTTCTTTTCCACCCTAGATTACAGTGAGTACAGACCTGTCTGCATCCACCCCTGGTAAGGCCTTTCTCTCTTACCATAGTCCAACCTCATAGAAGCATCCCACATAGAGAAGCACTCTCTGCCTACACTACACCCACAAGTTCCTGTGTTTTCTAATCCAGCAATAAAATTAAGAAAGACATTAAGGACTTGTCATGCTTTGGAAGAGGGAGGACATGAGTTGAGCTTACTGGAACTAATCATACATCATTCGTGACCCTGGTTCCAGGAAATGGAAGGAACTGTGGCGAGGTGTCATGCCATGAGTAGTCCTGGTGGCATAGCACCGGTGCTGATTTGGCCATGGACAAATGCCCCATTCCACTAATAGTGAGCTCCTGACTAACTCAAACATACTAAATAAAGAGGGGAGTGGCATAAAGCCACTAAACACGTTAGCAGTAGTTGGGCACAGAGATGTTTACTGTTTTGATGTAGTTAGTTTTATTGTCATTGTAATTACTTGAATTGATTGCTATAGCTTGAGCCCTGTTTACATCACTTTAATTGCTTATGCTGTCTAAATTCTCATTACTACATTATGTGTATATACAAGTTTAAACTATGTAAAAACAGAAAAATCAATAGAAAGTGTTTTGAGTACTACCTCTTATTTAATTAACATACCTTATATATGCAAAGTATACAGTGAAATTGTATACAGTTTAGAGTGCTCAAAGCCATTTAAAACAGCAATACTACATTCCCCCTTTTTTCTTTTTTCCCCCCTTATTTTTATACAGTATGTAAAGCGTGTGACAATGTATAATTCTACATTTGTACCTAAGCTGGCAATCGTTTGGTACTTCTGTCATAAATCTGTGAAAATCCTGATTGTGTGCCTAACATAATGGCCACCTTTCAGTTTAAATCAATCCTTCAGTTAGTGTAATTCAGCAGCTACACTGTATTCTTATATTACTAAGGTAACATTATCTATTGTTACAGTTTATAGCTCAAACGGCTGGGAACATAGGCAACAAATTATCACAAACAGGAAAGTATTGCAAAGAAATCAAAGAATGCTTTAAAATGACTACAAAATGGCAAAAAAATGCAGTAAGTATTATCTAATCCAACAGAACTGATTTATTTAAATAACACATATAGGGGCCTATGCAGAGAGCAGCGAATTTTAAAAATGGCGAATTTATTAAAAAGTAGCTTTTTTGGAGAGTTTTATTCTCCATATGCAGAAAAGTGCGAATTCTGCTATGTTTAACATGGATGCGTGTGGCGAGTTTAAATTGGCGAGATGCGCGCTTCAGAAACGTGTAAAAACAAATTTGCGCCTTTTTTTTCCCTTTGCAATGGCCGCGAGCGGCAGCTTCTTGCCAATTTTTTCTGGCGAGGCAAATAGGAGACAATCGCGCCATTTTATTGGCGCGAACAGCCGCTAGATGCCGTTCGCGCCTCTCTGCATTAGGATATTTTTAAAACTGGCGAGATTGAGGTTCTCGCCAGCCGCGAGGCGAGTTTTACAAATAGAAAAGAAAAATTGGAGCGTTTTTCGGAAATCGCCATTTTCTGCTGTTTTCTGCGCGATTTTCTCCAAAAAATGGCGAATTTCGAAATAACGCTGCTCTCTGCATAGGCCCCATAAGGTTTCACATTTTTTACTGCTTTAAAAGAGGAAGGGGATAGTTTCATAACTAGTAGATATAGGGGTGGCAATAGCCAAGCCCCACCTAAACTCCCACTGTTCATAATGATCTGCACTGTGGATCAGCCCCCAGTGCCTGAAACTGAGCTGAAAATAAGGCAGAACCCACTTTTTCTTTCAGGCTCAGAGGAAGTGTCCTCCCCAAGTGGGTGACAATCTGTGATGCAATTATGGTGATGTCTAGGAGAGGTGCCATCAACAACCCTCTGCGTCGGTACCTTCCTCTATAGACAAGAATTCTGCTCTGGGTCACTAGAGGAGACTCATCTTCTCCTCCCTTGACCGAGAAGGAGGAGGTCACACTTACCTTCTCAAAGATGGCACACCATGTCTAGGTGGACTCCAAGGTCAGACACTTCTAAGAATTCAACTCCTAGGATGAGTCCTGTGGGAAGTACTTCTGGAGTTGCTCATCGACCCGCCTGTGGAACCTGATTCTCCTCCCCATATTCACCAACATCTCCACTTCAGACACAACATGGCCTGGGAGAAAATGCAAGACGGCTTATGCAGCAGAGTGGAACAGGGTCCAGTGCTCACAAATCTTGCACTATATATCATGGCAGTGCATAGGGCTGTTCTGCAGGAACATTGTTAGTATGGGTGAGTTAAATCTTATGCTATATTAGTGAAAGCACTGTATGCCTGCCTGCCTGCCTGCCTGTCTGGATGTCCGGTGTCCCTAGGGGAAATCTCATTGGTCCCTTGGGCCGCCCCCGCACACCTCTCATTGGCCTGAGGCGGAGTGACGGGCCAAAAAAAAAAAAACACACACACACACACACTCCACCCTCCTCAACACACACACACACACACACACACACACACACACACACACACACACACACACACACACACACACACACACACACACACACACACACACACACACACACTCCACCCTCCTCAACGCACACACACACACACTCCACCCTCCTCAACGCACACACACACACACACACACTCCACCCTCCTCAACGCACACACACTCCACCCTCCTCAACACACACACACACACCACCCCCCCCCCCCTCTGTCCGTCCTCCATCACGTGCGCCGCCCTACACTGGCTCCGGACGGAGGGGAAGCGCGGCCCTCCTACCCCAGCCGCTCCCTTACCTCCCCGGCACTACCTCCCCCTCAGGTAAGTCACTGCGCGTCCCGCCTCAGCCTCAGGCCCACTGCGCGTCCCGCTCAGCCTCAGGCCCACTGCGCGTCCCGCCTCAGCCGCAGGCTCACTGCGCGTCCCGCCTCAGGCCCACACAGGGCACTTCCTACCACCGCTCAGCCGGACGGCACATCATCAGCCTCAGGCCCACTGCGCGTCCCGCCTCAGGCCCACACAGGGCGCTTCCTACGCCGCTCAGCCGGATGGCACATCGGGGGACCAAGCGGGCACCGGGGGGGTGGGGAGCGCGAGTCATGGGGAATGGGGGGGAGCGCGAGTCATGGGGAACGGGGGGGGAGCGCGAGTCACGGGGAACGGGGGGGGGGAGAGCCGCGAGCCGCCAGTCACAGGGAACGGGGGGGGGGGCGAGTCCAGAGTCACGGGGAATGGGGGGGGGCAAGTCACGGGGGGGGCGAGTCACGGGGGGGGGGGCGAGTCACGGGGGGGGCGAGTCACGGGGATCGACCACACGCCGAACCAGGAGGGGGGGCATGCACATACATAAATTATGACAATACATATGCCCACTGCTCTCCATCCCCCCCCCACTCCCCTTTCCCCCCCCCACTCCCCTTCCCCCCCCCCACTCCCCTTCCCCCCCCCACTACCCTTCCCCCTCCCACTCCCCTTTCCCCCCCCACTCCCCTTTCCCCCCCCCACTCCCCTTTCCCCCCCTCTCCCCTTTCCCCCCCCCCACTCCCCTTTCCCCCCCCCACTCCCCTTTCCCCCCCACTCCCCTTTCCCCCCCCACTCCCCTTTCCCCCCCCCACTCCCCTTTCCTCCCACCCATTCCCCTTTCACCCCCACTCCCCTTCCCCCCCCCACTCCCCTTTCCCCCCCCACTCCACTTCCCCCCCCCACTCCCCTTTCCCCCCCCCATTTCCCTTTCCCCCCCCACTCCCCTTTCCCCCCGACTTCCCTTTCCCCCCCCACTCCCCTCCCCCCCCACTCCCCTCCCCCCCCACTCCCCTTTCCCCCCCCCACTCCCCTTTTCCCCCCCACTCCCCTTTCCCCCCCCACTCCCCTTTCCCCCCCACTCCCCTTTTCCCCCCACTCCCCTTTCCCCTTCCCCCCCACTCCCCTTCCCCCCCTCCACTCCCCTTCCCCCCCTCCGCTCCCCTTCCCCCTCTGCTCCCCTTCCCCACCCTCCGCTCCCCTTCCCCCCCTCTGCTCCCCTTCCCCCTCCGCTCCCCTTCCCCCTCCCTCCGCTCCCCTTCCCCCCCCCTCCGCTCCCCTTTCCCCCCCCTCCGCTCCCCTTTCCCCCCCCTCCACTCCCCTTTCCCCCCCTCCACTCCCCTTTACCCCCCTCTGCTCCCCTTTACCCCCCCCTCCGCTCCCCTTTACCCCCCTCAGCTCCCCTTTACCCCCCCCTCCGCTCCCCTTTCCCCCGCTCCCCTTTCCCCCGCACCCCTTTCCCCCCCCTTCCGCTCCCCTTTCCCCCCCCTCCGCTCCCCTTTCCCCCCTCCGCTCCCCTTTCCCCCCCTCCGCTCCCCTTCCCCCCCCTCCGCTCCCCTTCCCCCCTCCACTCCCCTTTCCCCCCCCTCCGCTCCCCTTTCCCCCCCTCCGCTCCCCTTTCCCCCCCCTCCGCTCCCCTTTCCCCCCCCTCCGCTCTCCTTTCCCCCCCCTCCGCTCCCCTTTCCCCCCCCCTCCGCTCCCTTTTCCCCCCCCCCTCCGCTCCCCTTTCCCCCCCCTCCGCTCCCCTTCCCCCCCTCTGCTCACCTTCCCCCCCCTCCGCTCCCCTTTCCCCCCCCTCCGCTCCCCTTCCCCCCCCTCCGCTCCCCTTCCCCCCCCCTCCGCTCCCCTTTTCCCCCCCTCTGCTCCCCTTTCCCCCCCCCCTCCGCTCCCCTTTCCCCCCCCCCTCCGCTCCCCTTTCCCCCCCTCCGCTCCCCTTTCCCCCCCCCTCCGCTCCGCTTCCCCCCCCTACGCTCCCCTTTCCCCCCCTCCGCTCCCCTTTCCCCCCCCTCCGCTCCCCTTTCCCCCCCCCTCCGCTCCCCTTCCCCCCCCTCCGCTCCCCTTTCCCCCCCCCTCCGCTCCCCTTTCCCTCCCCCCCCGCTCCCCTTCCCCCCCGCTCCCCTTCCCCCCCCCTCCGCTCCCCTTCCCCCCCCTCCGCTCCCCTTCCCCCCCTCCTCTCCCCTTTCCCCCCCCCCTCCGCTCCCCTTTCCCCCCCCTCCGCTCCCCTTTCCCCCCCCCCTCCGCTCCCCTTCCCCCCCCCCTCCGCTCCCCTTCCCCCCCCTCCGCTCCCATTTCCCCCCCCACCTCTCCCCTTTCCCCCCCACTCCGCTCCCCTTTTCCCCCCCCTCCGCTCCCATTTCCCCCCCCCCTCCGCTCCCCTTTCCCCCCCTCCGCTCCCCTTTCCCCCCCCTCCGCTCCCCTTCCCCCCCCTCTGCTCCCATTTCCCCCCCCACCTCTCCCCTTTCCCCCCCCCTCCGCTCCCCTTTCCCCCCCCCCGCTCCCATTTCCCCCCCCACCTCTCCCCTTTCCCCCCCCCCTCCGCTCCCCTTTCCCCCCCCCTCCGCTCCCATTTCCCCCCCCTCCGCTCCCCTTTCCCCCCCCCCTCCGCTCCCCTTTCCCCCCCTCCGCTCCCCTTTCCCCTCCGCTCCCCTTCCCCCCCCTCCGCTCCCCTTCCCCCCCCCTCCGCTCCCCTTCCCCCCCCTCCGCTCCCCTTCCCCCCCCCTCCGCTCCCCTTTCCCCCCCTCCGATCCCCTTTCCCCCCCTCCGCTCCCCTTTCCCCCCCCTCCGCTCCCCTTTCCCCCCCCTCCGCTCCCTTTTCCCTCCCCCCTGCTCCCCTTCCCCCCCCGCTCCCCTTCCCCCCCCTCCGCTTCCCTTCCCCCCCCCTCCGCTCCCCTTCCCCCCCCTCCGCTCCCCTTCCCCCCCCTCCGCTCCCCTTTCCCCCCCCCTCCGCTCCCCTTCCCCCCCCCTCCGCTCCCCTTTCCCCCCCCCTCCGCTCCCCTTTCCCCCCCCTCCGCTCCCCCTCCCCCCCTCTGCTCCCATTTCCCCCCCCCACCTCTCCCCTTTCCCCCCCCCTCCGCTCCCATTTCCCCCCCCCCACCTCTCCCCTTTCCCCCCCCCTCCGCTCCCCTTTCCCCCCCCCTCCGCTCCCATTTCCCCCCCCCTCCGCTCCCCTTTCCCCCCCCTCCGCTCCCCTTTCCCCCCCCTCCGCTCCCCTTTCCCCCCCTCCGCTTCCCTTTCCCCCCCGCTCCCCTTCCCCCCCCTCCGCTCCCCTTCCCCCCCCCTCCGCTCCCCTTCCCCCCCCTCCGCTCCCCTTCCCCCCCTCCGCTCCCCTTTCCCCCCCTCCGCTCCCCTTTCCCCCCCTCCGCTCCCCTTTCCCCCCCCCCTCCGCTCCCCTTTCCCCCCCCCTCCGCTCCCCTTTCCCCCCCCCTCCGCTCCCCTTTCCCCCCCCCTCCGCTCCCCTTTCCCCCCCCCTCCGCTCCCCTTTCCCCCCCCTCTGCTCCCCTTTCCCCCCCCTCTGCTCCCCTTTCCCCCCCTCCGCTCCCCTTTTCCCCCCCCCTCCGCTCCCCTTTCCCTCCCCCCCCGCTCCCCTTCCCCCCCGCTCCCCTTCCCCCCCCCCTCCGCTCCCCTCCCCCCCTCCGCTCCCCTTCCCCCCCCTCCGCTCCCCTTCCCCCCCCTCCGCTCCCCTTTCCCCCCCCCTCTGCTCCCCTTTCCCCCCCCTCCGCTCCCCTTTCCCCCCCCCCCCTCTGCTCCCCTTTCCCCCCCTCCGCTCCCCTTTTCCCCCCCCCTCCGCTCCCCTTTCCCTCCCCCCCCGCTCCCCTTCCCCCCCGCTCCCCTTCCCCCCCCCCTCCGCTCCCCTCCCCCCCTCCGCTCCCCTTCCCCCCCCTCCGCTCCCCTTCCCCCCCCTCCGCTCCCCTTTCCCCCCCCCTCCGCTCCCCTTTTCCCCCCCTCCGCTCCCCTTTCCCCCCCCCTCCGCTCCCCTTCCCCCCCCTCCGCTCCCCTTCCCCCCCCTCCGCTCCCATTTCCCCCCCACCTCTCCCCTTTCCCCCCCCCTCCGCTCCCCTTTCCCCCCCTCCGCTTCCATTTCCCCCCCCCTCCGCTCCCCTTTCCCCCCCCTCCGCTCCCCTTTCCCCCCCCTCCGCTCCCCTTCCCCCCCCTCTGCTCCCATTTCCCCCCCCCCACCTCTCCCCTTTCCCCCCCCCCTCCGCTCCCCTTTCCCCCCCCCCTCCGCTCCCCTTTCCCCCCCCTCCGCTCCCCTTTCCCCCCCCCCTCCACTCCCCTTTCCCCCCCCCCTCCGCTCCCCTTTCCCCCCCCCTCCGCTCCCCTTCCCCCCCCCCTCCGCTCCCCTTTCCCCCCCCCTCCGCTCCCCTTTCCCCCCCCCCCTCCGCTTCCCTTTCCCCCCCCCCTCTGCTCCCCTTTCCCCCCCCTCCGCTCCCCTTTCCCCCCCCTCCGCTCCCCTTTCCCCCCCCCCTCCGCTCCCCTTCCCCCCCCTCCGCTCCCCTTTCCCCCCCCCTCCGCTCCCCTTCCCCCCCCCTCCGCTCCCCTTTCCCCCCCCTCCGCTCCCCCTCCCCCCCTCTGCTCCCATTTCCCCCCCCCACCTCTCCCCTTTCCCCCCCCCCTCCGCTCCCCTTTCCCCCCCCCTCCGCTCCCATTTCCCCCCCCCCCACCTCTCCCCTTTCCCCCCCCTCCGCTCCCCTTTCCCCCCCCCTCCGCTCCCATTTCCCCCCCCTCCGCTCCCCTTTCCCCCCCCTCCGCTCCCCTTTCCCCCCCCCTCCGCTCCCCTTTCCCCCCCCTCCGCTCCCCTTTCCCCCCCCCTCCGCTCCCCTTTCCCCCCCCTCTGCTCCCCTTTCCCCCCCCCCTCCGCTCCCCTTTCCCCCCCCCTCCGCTCCCCTTTCCCCCCCCTCCGCTCCCCTTTCCCCCCCCCCTCTGATCCCCTTTCCCCCCCCTCCGCTCCCCTTTCCCCCCCCTCCGCTCCCCTTCCCCCCCCCCCTCCACTCCCCTTCCCCCCCCCCTCCGCTCCCCTTCCCCCCCCCCTCCGCTCCCCTTTCCCCCCCCTCCGCTCCCCTTTCCCCCCCTCCGCTCCCCTTTCCCCCCTCCGCTCCCCTTCCCCCCCCCCTCCGCTCCCCTTTCCCCCCCCCTCCGCTCCCCTTTCCCCCCTCCTCCGCTCCCCTTTCCCCCCCTCCGCTCCCCTTTCCCCCCCTCCTCTCCCCTTTCCCCCCCCTCCGCTCCCTTTTCCCCCCTCCCACCACTCCCACCCCCTTCCCCCCTACCACCCTCTTCCCCCCCTCCTCCACCCCTTCCCACCACCCTTCGCCTTCCTACACCGCCTTCCCGCCTACCCACCTCTGCCTTCCCGCCTCTGCTTTCTCGCCCACCCGCCTCTGCCTTTCACCCACCCATACTCCGCCCGCCTCTGCCTTTCACCCACCGCCTCACAGCCGCTGCACGCACTCAACAGACACCCGCCACACTCGACACATACCTGCCGCCACACACACCTGCTGCCTCCCGCCCCTATGCACCGACATCACTGACCCACCGCCTCACACCCTAGCAGGACCCCCACTCACAGACAGCACTCACAACCCACACGCCACCCGCCGCCACACCCTAGCAGGACACACGCCTCACATTTTTACATCTGTTATGTCACCAAAATAGACATTGTATTGTGGTGTGTTTACAATAAACCATTTTTAAACAACATCATATTACATTTTATTCCATCTTTCTTTTCAACATTATTATCCAACCTTTACAACAAATAGTCATCTATTGTTCCACGATTTATAAATAATACTACCTATTACGCATTTACATCCCGGGCAACGCCGGGTCTCCCAGCTAGTGAGGACATATAGTAAACGGTCGTTGAGCATGCGAGATTGAGACACCCCTGCATTTACGTTATTTGGAACAGCAGGCAGTGCCAGCCTTATAGTGTGTAGAAGCTCATCATGACCTTTTAGTTATGCCTCATCATTCGGGTGACTATTAGAGATCCAAAATCCTCTTCATCCTCACGCTGAAAGCAATTGGTTCAGTTTCCCTATTAACTTACTCTGACCAATTGTCTTACTCTTGCTCCTTGTCCTTTACTATTGAGGCACTGTCACTGAACATGGAATGAGTTGCCGATCATAACAAATATGTGTTCTAACGTTGACATTGGTTGCATCAAGGGATATTAAAATTTGCACCATAATGTCAGTTTTGGATGATTTGTAGGATGTTACACAATTACTCACTATTCTCATTTTCAACATACAAAACTTCATGCTACTTGTTTCTGCTTTTTCATTCTTGACATCATCCTTTAACATGATGTGAACACTGCTGCTTCTACTGTTGTGGAGTGGTGGAGTGTTGGAGTGTTACACACACATACACACAATGGCAAGATCAAGTTTGTGAACCCCTTAGGATTTTCACATATTTCAAACTTAAAATTTTATTGGATCTACAGTAAGTCCTAATAATAGATAAAAGATAACCTGATCAAACAAATGACAAAAAAAGTGATACTTTTTCAACATTTATGTGACGGGCAAGGGTAACCAGACTATATAATAAAGATTAAGCCCTCTGGTTACCCTTGGGCCCCGGCAGCTACCTAGCACTATAAGCCAGGGGCCCGGTATCTTTGCATGAAAAGTTGAAGTGACCCCTGCTTTTCCACTTTCCATGTTCCCTTTGCCCCAAACTCATGAGTGTTAGGAATCTGATTTCTCAGCACCGTCCACGCAGCACACAGACTACCCTCGGGGAGACTCAGGCGTGCAGCGCAACCTCTGCTTACCTGCCTCCACAGGCCATCAGCTCCTCCATCGCCACAGGGTCCCTCCCCTCAGCGGTTCCGCCGCTCCTCCTCCTTCTCAGTGGCAGGCGTGTGTCCTCCGTCCCGCGCGAACACGTGTGTCCTCCTCAAACGCTGCTCGCGTGAACACCTAGCTTACAGAGCGCGCGCCCAGGTCCCACTCTTCTACTTCCACTTCTGCTGTGAGGCTCCGCCCCCCGTACACCGCACGAGTATAATCAGAGTGCTATCAGTACTCACCTGGGTTGTATCAGCCACACCTATCCAGAGAGGCTTCCTGCAGTCCTCCTGACCCGCCCCCATCCCTGATTGGTCAGCCCAGCCTTATCTACCATATCTGAGCACACTCATCGCTCGACATAGTCTCTGTATGGAAGTGTTTGGTGTTCTCTCGGTTACTACAGGTTTTGACACGGCTCATAAGACTACCCCCTTTGGCTCTCGACTTTGGCTCTCCTTGGACTACGTATACTCTGGCATCCCACGATCACGGCTTCGACTTCAACCTTCCTCATCTCTCCGCTCCCTGACCTCGGCAAGGCAATCACTATTCTACTCCTATACCTTGTACCGGCATGTATTGTTTACGTTACTTACATCTGGCCTGGCAACGCTTAATACAACACTCCGGACACGCTCCCTTTGCTGCAGGTACGTGTATTCCTACCTCCCCCTTCAGCACAGGGGACGGGTCTGGTCTGCGGGCAGCACCGGCGTAACATTATGTTGAGCCCACAAGATGCAGACTAGACTGAAGTAAGGCAGTTTCTCTCTGATCTGCTTCAGCAAAACCAAGCCATGGCAGATCAAATTGTGGCACTTATACGTCAGGTCGCCGTACTCTCGGCCCAAGTACCAGCCGCTTCCTCTCCTGCTGTTAATCCCCAGCCCACAAGCGCAGCTAGCAGCTCTGACATAAAAATTCCGCCCCCCAAGCCTTACGCAGGCGAACCGCAAGAATGTAGGGGTTTCCTCAATCAGTGTGAGGTGTAGTTTGAAATCGCCCCCTATCTCTTCAATAATGGATGTAAGAAGGTAGCCTACATTTATAATCTCCTAACGAGCAGCGCCCTGGCTTGGGCTTCCCCGGTCTGGGGGCGACGTTCTGACCTTACCCAGGATTACCGGGCCTTTAAGGCTGAATTCTAGCAAGTGTTCGATTCTCCCGCACGCCGGGAGATCGCATATGTTTCTCTCCTACAGATTACCCAGGGGCGACGAACGGTGACGCAGTATGCTGTGGAGTTTCGGACCCTCGCAGTCGACACTAACTGGGGGGCAGGAGGCTCTCTTCTCAGTATTCTGGCAAGGCCTGGCAGATCCCATCAAGGATGAACTCGCTCGTCAACCCAGGCCAGATCAATTGGAGGTTCTTATCAAACTAGCAGTCCGAGTGGATCAACGTATCCAGTTACGCCGCTCCGGGCGTCAGCGCACTCGCTTTCATAATTTTCAACCTCCCTTCCTCAGTACTCCTGGCAGTACTCCTGCGGTTACTAGTACTATCGCTCCTCTTTGTCCTGCCCTGGAGCCACCAGAGCCGATGCAATTGGGGGTACAACGCATCCTCACACCTATACGGCAATTCCGCTATGCCAGTGGATTGTGTTTCTACTGCGGATTCGCTGAACACCTGGTCCGGGAATGCCCCCTGCGGCCGGGAAAACGGGAACACCCAGTGAGTACAGAGGGGCTCTCTCTCTGGGTGGCATGTCTCCTCATCCCCTCCATAAAGGAGAACTCCCAACAAAACTTACCATATCCGTCCCTCTTACAGGCGATAAGTTTCAGACCTCGAACGCAGCGTTCATTGACTCTGGAGCAGGAGGAAACTTTGTGGATCTAGAATTCGCTAGGCTGAACACATACCGCTCGTGAGGAAGAAAAGTCCCTTCGCACAGGTCGGTATAGATGGACTTCCTCTTACCCTGGCATACATCCCCTTAGAGACGGCCCCTCTCCTTCTGACCTCACACCCTCACAAGGAGACCTTAGACCTCGATGCCATCCATGCTCCTGGAACACCCATTACCCTTGGCCTTCCCTGGTTACAATTTAACAATCTGCAGATTGACTGGACTTCCTCTTCCCCCATCACTTGGAATCCGAGATCAGACGTGGCTTTCCAACTCTTGGCCAATACCTCCATCCCTGAGATTACCCTTCCCCCTGTCTACCACCAGTTCCGGGACATTTTCAATAAGGTCCAGTCCGATCTTTAATCGCCTCACAGGACCTACGATTGCCCGATCGATCTTGTTCCAGGTTACTGCTTGCCCAAGTCCAAGACCTACCCCTTGTCATTACCAGAGTCACAGACCATGGCTGAATATATTCAGGAGAACCCCAAGAAAGGTTTCATTCGCCCTTCCAACTCCCCAGCAGGGGTTGGCTTTTTCTTTGTGAAAAAGAAAGATAGCTCGTTAAGACCTTGCATTGATTACAGGGGTTTGGACCACATCACCATTAAGAATCGTTACCCCCTTGCCCTTATTACTGAACTGTTCGATAAATTACAGGGGACTAAGATCTTTTCCAAGTTGGATCTACGTGGGGCTTATAATCTGGTGCGCATCAGACAGGGGGACGAATGGAAGACGGCTTTCAACACACGTAGCGGCCACTACGAGTACCTTGTAATGCCCTTCGGCCTATGTAATGCTCCAGCAGTTTTCCAGGACTTCATTGACAACGTTTTTTGTAAGGTACTCAACATTTTTTTAATAGTTTACTTGGATGACATACTGATTTTTTCCAAGGATCTCCAGGATCATATTCGCCACACTTCCTACGTTCTGTCTCGTCTCCGTGAACACCATCTGTACGCCAAGCTGGAGAAGTGCACCTTTCATCAGACCTCTACTCAATTCCTGGGCTACATCATTTCTGATGAGGGTTTTATGATGGATTCCGGTAAACTTCAGGCAGTGACTGAATGGCCAAGACCCAATTTCTTCAAGGCCATACAACGCGTTTTGGGATTCGTGAATTACTATCGTATGTTTATACGTAATTTTTTTACCATTGTGGCACCCTTCACGAGCTCTTACGAACAAAGGGGCCGATCCAGCTGCTTGGTCACAGAGGCTCTGTCTGCCTTCAAGGTCCTCAAGGAAGCTTTTGTATCCACTCCTATCCTCCGTCATTCTAACATCGATCTTCCCTTTGTGTTGGAAGTCGACGCCTCCGATTGCGGTGCAGGGGCAGTTCTGTCTCAGAGACCTACGCCTCAAGTCAAGTTACATCCCTGTGCATACTTCTCCAAGAAGTTCTCATCTGCTGAGAGGAATTATGACGTGGGTAACAGGGAGCTCCTGGCCGTGAAGATGACTCTCCAAGAGTGGAGACATATCTTGGAGGGATCGAAAGAGCCATTTTCTATCCTCACAGTTCACAAAAACCTTCTCTACATCGAGAACGCCCAACGCCGTGGTCCACGACAGGCTCGTTGGTCTCTTTTTTTTTCCAGATTAAATTTTCACCTTTCTTATATTCCCGGGACAAAAAACGTAAAGGCGGACGCACTTTCAAGACAACATTCCTCTGAGGAGAGACCAGAGGAGTCCTTGGAGACCATCCTTCCACGGGAGAGGATTCTCGCAAAATCTACCTTCAAGAAACTTGATAAGATTATGCATTCTCAGTGACGCATTCCTAAGCACTTGGCGGTTCTTGACAACAAACTCTTCGTACCCCCCAAATTTGTTCCTGAAGTCCTGAGTTGGGGCCACTCTTCTAAATCCGCAGGTCATCCAGGTTGTAAAAAGACTATTGACCTTATTCATCGCAATTTTTGGTGTCCTAAAATGTCCCAAGATATTTTGGAATTTACCCGCGCTTGCCCTACCAGCGCACAGAACAAGACAACCTGTCAAAAACCCCAAGATTTTCTGTTACCTCTACCAGTCCCCGACCATCCCTGGTCTCATATTTCGATGGATTTCATCGTGGAGTTGCCCAAATCCAGAGGAATGAACACAATCTTGGTGGTCATGGATAGATTCTCTAAAATGGCCCATTTTATTCCACTGAAAGGACTACCCACCTCTCCCGCCCTTGCTGATATCTTTACGGATCAAATTTTTCAGATTCATGGGATTCCTTCCTCCATTGTTTCTGACAGAGGGTCCCAGTTTGTGTCCAAGTTTTGGAGAACTTTCACCAAGAGATTGGGCATCTCTTCCTCCTTCTCCACTGCTTATCATCCACAGTCCAATGGACAGACGGAGAGAATTAACCAGTCCCTGGAAAAGTACCTACAATGCTTTATTTCTGACTCCCATGATGATTGGACTGAACTCCTTCCTTGGGCGGAGTATGCTGTTAATTCTGCCAAGAATGAAGCCACCCGTGAGTCGCCCTTTTTTTTTTTTATAAATTATGGGTTTCACCCTCCCTGCTTGCCCATCTCCAACATTCCTTCTGGGGTACCGGCCGTAGATGAACGCATTTCTTCTCTTCAAGCAGCATGGTCCAGGATTCAGACTATCAGACTACCTTACAATACAATTTGTAAGCCTGCGATGTGCGATCCTCAATTTGACCCAAAGCCCTAGATCTTCTGTTGCTGGAAGAATCTTCTTTGGTGATTATTTCGTCTTTCTTCTTAAAAGCCGCTCTCTTTCTTCATCTGTATTCTTCAATACCAGATGTGACCCCATTAATACTTTTATAGGGGGCTTGGGCCATCACAGAAAACATGTCATAGGAACACCAATCAGATTGTTTGATGTACCATGTGATTACCTCTCTGTAAGATTACATCACGGATTTGGCCAACCGAGTCCTGTAGCCACACTCATTTTTATTATACACAGCTCCTCCTCTGCCTCCCCTCAAATTCAAGTTTCTCGTCCTGGCAAACTACATACATTTCTCCACCATGTTGACTCTCCATGAATTTCAAAATACATATCCAAATACTCCTCCACATGCACTCTCTGTTTTGCCCATGATCTCCTCTTCTCCTTCTTCATAACCACCTGGCATTCTGCAACTAAGACTTCTCCTAGGCCAGTGCATAACTATGTTCCAACTCTCTCTTTCTTTTAAATTATTGGCTCTTTGGAGCAGGATTCTGCTCACCCACTGTACCAGTGTATGTTAATGTTGGAATTATGTGTTACTGTATTCATGCCTCCATTGTTCTGCATTGCCTAAAACCAACACAATAACACAATACATTTGGAATGCCAGCACCTCCACAATTTGAACTGCTGCATGGTTTAGAAGACCAATTTAATCACACACTTGCAAAGTTATACTCTGGTGCTTGAAAGATCAGCTTATTCTATGGCAAGACGTAGCTGGAATACAGTAGGATAAAAGATTAAATAAATAAGTTATCACCTATATTTCGATTAATCACCTGTATTCTTATCACTATTTCTTGTACACCTATTCCTTTATATAGAATTTAATTTTTAGTAGGTATTAGGGTAGCACTACAAATATTTTTTTCTATATGAGAATATGCCAATTTTTCTTAAAAATATTACTGATTGCCTACCATTGAAACATAGAAAGATATTCTGCTAATTTTCCTATCTGCGGTGAAACATTAGTGTGACGGTGCTCGTCTCAAATCAGGAAGTGGAACCGCAGGGCTGAGGTAGGGATGCAAATAAACCGACCACAACCCAGGGACAGAGGTAAGAGTATCCGTAGTCAGGTATGAAAGCAGGGGTTAGTGCTGGCGGCAGGGTTGCAAATTCCAGGGAACAGACAGAGGTTGGGGCTGGCGGCAGAAGTGCAAAGTGCAAAGTCAAGGAGGCAAGCGGAGATCAGGGCAGGTGGAAGCAGCAAGGTCGGGGTCACAGTCTGGGGTCAGCAACAGGAATTCAAAAGAGGCAAGAGGGTAAGGCGTAACTGCAAAGACCGACAGGACCTACAATAACACACAACTTTGCTCGCGAGTCCCTATGGCAACTGCAGCCTTATAAACGAGGCTACCAGTACCCAAAATGGCCACAGAGAGCAGAAAGGGCAGGAGAGACAGAAAACCTGGAACGTAGTGAAAACCCGATACGGATCAACAGAATCCTTACAGTACCCCCCTGTTGAGGAGAGATCTGCGGGCAATCTAAGATGGTTTGGCAGGAAATTTCCGATTAAACGTCTGGAACAGGTTGGAGGCATGGAGATCCCTGGACCTGATCCATGAATTTTTTTCGGGTCCATAACCTTTCCAATGGACCAAGTACTGTAGCCCACCACAGGATCTATGGGAATCCAATATTTGTCTCACTTCAAATTCCTCCTGGCCATCCACCAAGAACGGTTTAGGAGAGGGGGGGGGGGGGGAGGTTACGGCTTGAGGAGGGAGACATGGAACACTGGAGGTATTTTTAAGGTATCCAGAAGTTCCAGTTTGAAAGCCACCGGGTTGACTTGACAAACAATTTCATCTTAACAAACGTGCAGTAAAAGCATAAGAATGTAGATGATCATGCTGATAAAAACCAATATGACCACAAAATGCAGCCTATAATAGTAATAATCTCTTTAGAACAGGGCCTTTCTGACCAATAATGTCCTGCCTGGGTTAAAGTGGCTTTGCCTTGGGCCTTCAACTCTTCCAGCCAGGGCATGATTGTCCCTGTTCTTCTGGGATTATTACTTAAATAACAGCCCATTCAAAATGTATAACCCATCTGGAATCCAACCTATTGAAACTCTAAGTAACCTGCAATGCTTCAATAGTCAAATAGATTGGAATGATCACCCTTTTTTTGCATGAAAAGCATAAACTGCTTCTTCAAAAACACCCCAAAACTGCAATTTGGTGTAGAATAATATATTAAAATAAATAATAGACAAGCTGTAAAAGAGAAAACATTATGAAGCCTATGTACTGTCGCAAATGGAATATTTGGCGCAAAATTATGCACAGAAATCCCAAATTGTATTGCACGTGTGCATCTATTAATGTACTAACATTTTTTTACTCGTGTGCAACTCAAATGTCAAAAATTGTTTTAGTCAGGTATATTGGCCCAAACAAATGGGATGTAGATAACACACAGATGTAAATGGCATATAGTAAAAACAATTGTCTCTGAGCACTAATTTGTTGGACCTGCGTTAAAATTGTCCACCAAATTTAAAGTGGCATAGATCATAAAGAGTCTCTTTATATTCATCACACAGAATTAAATTGCTATGTATCAACCTAAAATCTATTTGAAACAGCCTGGATGTTTCATTTTATAGGTTAACAAAATATATTATCTTTACAGTATGGCTATTATTTTATTTTTCTATAATTATTATCTATTTCTATTCTTTTCCCTGTTTTTCACCATTTGGGATTTTGTACTGTCACTAGGGTGACCAGGTGTCCCGGTTTAGCCGGGACAGTCCCGTTTTTTAATGGCTGTCCCGGTTTTTTGATGGCTGTCCCGGCTGCCCCGCATTGTTTTCACTGTTCATTTTTTTGTGGCTGTTCCGGATTTGGCCATCAGAGAAGGGGGGGGGGGGGGGGCAGCAGAGAGAACAGAATGCAGGCAGAGTGGAGAGCGGAGCCCGGTCTGACAGCAGAGGGTGGGGGTGGGGTTAGTGTCAGCAGAGCCTCAGCCTGCTGCCAGTCAAGATGGCTTCCCCCACTCCATGCTCCACAGTGACAGGTAGGACACAGAGAGAGAGAGTGTGTGAGTCACTGGTTCTCTGTGTGTGTGTCACTGGTTCTGTGTCTTTGTGTCACTGGTTCTGTGTGTGTGTGTGTGTGTGTGTGTGTGTGTGTGTGTGTGTGTGTGTGTGTTTGTGTGTGTGTGTGTGTGTGTCACTAGCTCTGTGTGTGTGTGTGTGTGTGTGTGTGTGTGTGTGTGTGTGTGTGTGTGTGTGTGTGTGTGTGTGTGTGTGTGTGTGTGTGTGTGTGTGTGTGTGTGTGTGTGTGTGTCACTGGCTCTGTGTGTGTGTCTGTGTGTCACTGGCTCTGTGTGTGTGTCACTGGCTCTGTGTGAGTGTGTGTCACTGGCTCTGTGTGTGTGTGTGTGTGTCACTGGCTCTGTGTGTGTGTGTGTGTCACTGGCTCTGTGTGTGTGTCACTGGCTCTGTGTGTGTGTGTCACTGGCTCTGTATGTGTGTCACTGGCTCTGTGTGTGTGTGTCACTGGCTCTCTGTGTGTGTGTTACTGGCTGTGTGTGTGTGTGTGTGTGTGTGTGTGTGTGTGTGTGTGTGTGTGTGTGTGTGTGTGTGTGTGTGTGTGTGTGTGGCTCTGTGTGTGTGTGGCTGTGTGTGGCTGTGTGTGTGTGGCTCTGTGTCAGCGTCTCTGTGTGTGTCAGTGTCTCTGTGTGTGTCAGTGTCTCTGTGCGTGTGTGTCACTGGCTCTGTGTGTGTGTGTGTGTGTCACTGGCTCTGTGTGTGTGTGTGTGTCTGTGTGTCACTGGCTCTGTGTGTGTGTGCGTCACTGGCTCTGTGTGTGTGTTTGTATGTGTGTGTCACTGGTTCTGTGTGTGTGTGTGTGTGTGTGTCACTGGCTCTGTGTGTGTGTGTGTGTGTGTGTGTGTGTCACTGGCTCTGTGTGTGTGTGTGTCACTGGCTCTCTGTGTGTGTGTTACTGGCTGTGTGTGTGTGTCTGTGTGTGTGTGTGTGTGTGTGTGTGTGTGTGTGTCTCTGTGTGTGTGGCTCTGTGTGTGTGTGGCTGTGTGTGGCTGTGTGTGTGTGGCTCTGTGTCAGCGTCTCTGTGTGTGTCAGTGTCTCTGTGTGTGTCAGTGTCTCTGTGCGTGTGTGTCACTGGCTCTGTGCGTGTGTGTCAGTGTCTGTATGTGTGTGTCACTGGGTGTATGGGTCAGTGTCTCTGTGTGTGTGGGTCAGTGGCTGGCGGTGTGTGGGTCACTGTCTCTGTGTGTGTGGGTCAGTGTCTCTGTGTGTGGTTCAGTGGCTCTGTATGTTGGTGTGTGGGTTAGTGGCTCTGGGTGTGTGTATGGGTCAGTGGCACTGTGTGTGGGTCAGTGGCTCTGTGTATGTGTGTGGGGGTCAGTGGCTCTGTGTGTGGGTCAGTGGCTCCGTGTGTGTGGGGGTCAGTGGCTCTGTGTGTGCGGGTCAGTGGCTCTGTGTGTGTGGGGGTCAGTGGCTCTGTGTGCGGGTCAGTGGCTCTGTGTGTGTGCGGGTCAGTGGCTCTGTGTGTGGGGGGGTCAGTGGCTCTGTGTGTGTGCGGGTCAGTGGCTCTGTGTGTGTGTGCAGGTCAGTGGCTTTGTGTGTGTGCGGGTCAGTGGCTCTGTGTGTGTGTGGGTCAGTGGCTCTGTGTGTGTGTGTGGGTCAGTGGCTCTGTGTGTGTAGGTCAGTGGCTCTGTGTGTGTGTGGGTCAGTGGCTCTCTGTGTGTGGGGGGGTGGTCAGTGGCTCTGGGTGTGGGTCAGTGGCTCTGTGTGTGGGACAGTGGCTCTGTGTGTGGGTCAGTGGCTCTGTGTGTGGGTCAGTGGCTCTGAGTGTGTGTGGGTGAGTTGGTCAGTGGTTCCGTGTGTGTGGGTCAGTGGCTCTGTGTGTGTGGGTGTGTGGGTCAGTGGCTCTGTGTGTGGGTGTGTGGGTCAGTGGCTCTGTGTGTGTGGGTTTGTGGGTCAGTGGCTCTGTGTGTGTGTGGGTGTGTGGGTCAGTGGCTCTCTGTATGTGGGTGTGTGGGTCAGTGGCTCTGTGTGTGTGGGTCAGTGGTTCTGTGTGTGGGTGTGTGGGTCAGTGGCTCTCTGTGTGTAGGTCAGTTACTCTGTGGGTCAGTGGCTCTGTGTGTCTGTGTGGGTGGGTGTGTGGGTCCGTGGCTCTGTGTGGAGATAACATTTTTTTTAGATCTATTCATTATATATTTATCTTGCCTTTGGCTGTATTCTCCCCTCCAAATTCCGTTAACATGGCTGCGTGACGTCACGTATTGCACATTGCCATAACAACGAGCCGCTCAATGACGTCACGCGGCATCAAGTTGACATGACAACGGGACGCCTTATGGCGCCGAGTCATCATGTGATGCCACATTGTCATGGCAACATGTCACCGCCTGACGTCAGTGTCTCGTTGTCATGGCAACAGGGTGTGTCATGTGATGTAATTTGTTTTATAAATAATTTTTTAATGTGTCCCGGTTTTTCATTTTGAAAATCTGGTCACCCTAACAGTCACACATTTATCCCTTTTGTTTTGCTAATTTACGATACTGCAGCACCGTATGCCAGTCCAGCACAGGCATCTCTCCCTAATTTATCTGGAGGGAGGTTTGAGGATATCAATACAGTACAGGCAGTCCTGGTTTTACAACGCTTCGCTTTACAACGAATGGCTTATCCAACGCTATGCAATGCATACCTATATTCATTTTTACAACGCCAAAATGGCTTATCCAACGCTCTTAAGACGCTTTGCAATGTTGTGTATGTGTGTATATATATATACTACTGATACCTCTACATGTATATATATATATATACACATTCACATAAACAACATTGCAAAGCGTCGTAAGAGCGTATATATAATATTATACTATATAATATTATATTATACTATATAATATATTAATTATTATGTTATATTATATATATAATACAGTATATACACTATATAATTTATGTGTGTGCTGCATATCTTATTGCCGGCATAAAATATTTGGTGTATTTTAGTGTTAAAAATGCCTTCAGGAACGGAACCTTTCATTTAAACAGTGTTCCTATGGGAAAACGTGTTTCGCTTTACAACGTTTCGCTTTACAACGCCATTTTGAGTAACGCATTGTGTCGGATAACCGAGGACTGCCTGTATATACACAATGTGAGACACCCATAAATTGGAACTCCTCCTCCGGAAAAAAAAATGCAAGTTGTTTGAAGCAGTTTAGCCTTTTGCACATATCGGAGATATTAGAATTTAGCCAGTTTGCAAAAAATTTGAGTTTGGTCCTTGTTCTTAGATTTGCACAGCCGCAATGAAACCGCTTCTAAAAAATTCTTTTTCTACATGGTTTAGACATGCGAGAAGGGCTTACAGAATAGCAAAGCATGCCATCCTGATCAGAAAGGGCTCTTTTTCATACGGATTGACGAAAATCGGAGCTAGTAGAATACAGTACCCCCCATAATTATTAGCACTTTCTTGTTGCTCAATTCTCTATAGCTTCCTGCGCTAAGCTTCTAATTCATTAAATCGGTACCTATGTTATACATCTGTTTTACAGAGGGGGATCTTCAGTTAAAGAAAAGATGACCAAATTATGAAAAGCTACTGCAATATCAAACAAAAAAAGCTAGAGTCAATCCCTACATTAACTTCATATATATACTATATACTGCACGTAAAGAAAAACTAGTTTTCTATTTTTAATTTTTACTGAGAATAACGTTTACACTTAAACAGCTTGGGTGCCCACTGCCAAATCAAAAAGGGCAAAAATTCTGGTACTGCAGAGCCACTTTGCCCTTCTTGGGACAAAACAAGATTTTGTTTTGCCACTAGACAGTTTGGCAGTACAAAGATTAAAAGTTTGTGATTCTCTCTGAAAACCAGAGATTGTGAACAAGATAAACAGATGGTGATGGAATGTTACCATATTATCTAAGTTTTTATACTGCTCCCTTGCATATGCTGTATAAACTCTAGAGTACAAGAATCCTTTAACAGAATGCATTAACACATGTTCCTCAAGCATTTTAATCCGTCAATGCCCTATTGGTCTTGTCTATTGAACAAGCTATTTGTCAGTAAAAGAGAAGTCCTGCATAAATAATGAACGGTCCTTGCAAGCTTTCCAATATTAACTATTAAATTACTCTGAAGGCATTGTATTGACATTACACCTATCAATTTGGTCCTCGTGTTCTTGAGATCTGTAATTTCTCATTCCTGAAAATGTCACCCCATTACTTATTAAACAGCCAACCAACTTTTTATACACCACTAAAGGTAAGTCACACTAGTAGTCAATTCAATAGAGTAATACTTGAACAAACTTACTTGTATTTGGATTTTACATATCTATATTAAAGATTTGAACTAATGGACTCAGCATAGTTTAAGACAGCTATAAGAGTGCTTTTCAAAAATTCACCTACAGTATGTAGTCAAATTCTTCACTTGTTAACCGTTATTATAAACCGCTTCCTACAATTACAGTTGTAGCAGGGTCAACCCTGACTACTAATCTGCCCGTCACCTGGCAGTAAGTCCTGATATAAGCAGGTCTTGCCAATAGTTGCTATGGGTTTTTCCCCTTCACCTTTGGTGCTGCATTTGAGTGACAGCAGGGGGTGGTACATCCTGTTGTACTGTAGCTTTGACAACGGGGTGCTGGCCTTCTGGCTGTACTTAAGGGCAGGACAGCCCTAAATTTGGAGGTTGTTCTTTACCCCTGAGGAAGGAATGTCACACGACTGGGAGTCTGAGATTGGGGCCTACCCATGTGCTCTTCCCTGCGGGGAGAAGTGCGTGTGACTATACCTCTGCCTCCGCTAGGGAAGTGGGGAAGAGCTAGGATGGCTGCGGGTGCCCTTGGCCTGTAGTGGCGGTCCAGGGACCATCTCCAGTGATAGCTGCGAGTAAAGAGACTGCTGAGTAGCTGTGTATTACTGCAAAGGCTGTAGTAATAAACCGTTCCTGTTTGCAATATACCTCTGGCCTGGTGTGTGATCGAACTGGGGGGAGAGGTACAAGTTCTTCCGTGGGAGATTGCCTCCATATTCCTGGAGCCAATGGCAGATGGAGGCGCTGCACTGCTAAGTATTGTGTGGGGTATGGACCCCAGAAGCCTGTTCCTGTGTCCCAAAGTTATCACGGACAACTCAGCCCACTTGTTACCAGCAGGTATGCAACACATACACCCAGTAATGGCCCCTATCTGTGATTGGGGGGGGAGGGGGGAACACCGTTACACAGTATTTCCTTTTTCTGCAAAAATCTGATCAAACTTGGAAAGCTTGTTATCCCTGCAACTTCCTCTTGTATTTGTTATTTTCTAAAATACTGTATCACCTTGTTGTGCTGACATTTTCCTGCATCTACAGCATATATTTCTAGGAAGAAATCTTATATCTGTCACCTTAAAATAAAGTGCAGCGAACTCTGAGATCAAGAGATAAGGAATAGGTAATATGTTTAGGAAAAGGACACAGAAAATCAGGAATCAATGAGCAATCACTAATTATCACTATATATTATAAATCAGTTTACCAATTCTTCTATGGAGGAAATTCCCAGCCTCCTGTGGCCTTATTAAGTACGCAGCAGAAGCTTCAAACTGTTTGTCTTCGTTCAATTAATTAGATGTGGTAAAGGACATTCAGCTGCTGGAAAAAGGGAATTATATCTTTCCTACATTATCAAACTGTGCTATGAATAGTGACAACAATACACGAATGCTATAAAATGTCACCTTGCATCTATAAAGTCATCTTTCAACACTGACATGCTTTACGGCTTTCCTTGCTAAGGCAGATTTAAGCTCTGTTTAAATGTACTGTATAGATGACTTCCCAGCATATTGTGCAGTGCTCATAGGAACTGATGGCAGAGGAGGGTTATATGAATCGTGTCATCTGTCCATATGACCTAGTATAATATATCAGAGGCTTATTCACTATACAGCGGTAAGCTGTCTCCAGTACTAAAAACACGTTTTAGTATGGAAACCATTTCACCTTCTTCAACAATAATTTGGAGCTACTAGAAACGTTGCTCTAGCAAAGCGTTCCCAGCTTCCTTTAATGCAACATTCGATGTTGGAAAACATTTTGTGACAAAGTATTTACATGTTACTCAAACTTCAAACTCAATATCAACAGATATAATTTTAATAAAACATTCAAAATTGGTTGTAACCCCTTCAATGCAGCCAGAACTGTGGATTAGTTTAGCATGGCACATACAGTATTTAGTTCAAATTGAAATCTCAGAAATGTCCAAGTTGTAGACTTTCCACCTGTAAAGCACAACATATTAGCAGCTTTTGTATTGTAGAAGTATTTTTTCTTCAGCTTCCAAAAACTGTTTTCAAGCAGAATAGTTGTATGAATGTACTCCCAACATACCAAACACCTAATAACATAGATCAGGGTTTCCCAAACTTTTTTTTCCGTGACCCGGTTACTTTGAACTTCTCCTTCGTGACCCACTAAAAAATGTATCGCCTATACTGGCCTATAGGGCCTGTACAGACACACACACAGCCACTGATACACACAGACACACACACAGCCACTGATACACACACACACACACACACACACACACACACACACACAGCCACTGACACACACACTGACACACACACAGCCACTGATACACACACGCAGCCACTGACACACACGCAGCCACACAGAGACACTGCTACACACACACACACACACACACACACACACACACTGATACTGATACACACACAGACACTGATACACACACACATACACTGATACTGATACACACAGACACTGATACACACAGACACTCTGATACACACACAGACACTGATACAGATACACACACAGACACTGATACAGATACACACACACACACAGCCCCTGATACACACACACACAGACACACACACACTCGCTCTCCCCTATACGCACACAGACACAAAGAGTGAATTACAGGCAATGATGGATGTGAGTGACTGGGTGTTTGGGAGGGGGGGGGACTAGGTGGGTGGGTGGGAGGGAGGGACTGGGACGGTGGGAGGGGGGACTGGGTGGGTGGGAGGAGGGGGGGACTGGGTGGGGAGGAGGGGGGGACTGGGGCGGAGGCGGGACTGGGACGGAGGGGGGACTGGGACGGGTGGGTGGGGGGACTGGGTGGGTGGGAGGGGGGACTGGGACTGGTGGGGGGGAGGGGGAACTGGGTGGGGGGGAGGGAGGACTGGGTGGGGGGGAGGGGGGACTTTGGGACTGGGAGGGGGGACTCGGAGGGGGGACTGGGACACTTGGGTGGGAGGCAGTGACTGGGTGGGTGTGTGGGAGACGGTGGGTGAGTGACTGGGTGGGAGACAGTGGGTGGGTGGGTGACAGTGACTGGGTGGGTGACAGTGACTGGGTGACAGTGACAGGGTGGGTGACAGTGACTGGGTGACAGTGACTGGGTGGGGTGACTTACCTTGCTGCCGGACGCTTTCCCCTGCTGCCCCCGATATCCCCTGCTTCCCGGGATGGGAGGTGGGCTTGGGGGCACGGGAGGTGGGCTTGGGAGGGGGTGGCACGGGAGGTGGGCTTGGGAGGGGGTGCCACGGGAGGTGAGCTCGGGACGGGGTGACACGGGAGGTGGGCTCGGGAGGGGGTGACACGGGAGGTGGGCTCGGGAGGGGGTGACACGGGAGGTGGGCTGAGGGGGTGACACGGGAGGTGGGCTCGGGAGGGGGTGACATGGGAGGTGGGCTCGGGAGGGGGTGACACGGGAGGTGAGCTCGGGAGGGGGTGACACGGGAGGTGAGCTTGGGAGGGGGTGACACGGGAGGTGAGCTCGGGAGGGGGTGCCACGGGAGGTGAGCTCTGGAAGCGGGTCGCGGGGGGAAGCGGGCCGCAGAGCAGCTGGTACTTCCTCCTCCATCCCACGTTGGGAGCGGGGGGAAGGAAGGGAGCGGGCCCTGCGCGCAGGACCGCGGTGGGAATCGCTGCCTTTTTTTAACTTGAGGGGGGGGGGGAAGGAGGAGACACCGCGCGGCCAGCCTCGCTGCGACCCGGCAATTTTGGTGCCGTGGCCCGGTGCCGGGTCGCAACCCACCATTTGGGAAACGCTGACATAGATGGACAAGTCTGTTAATCTCTCGACCGTGAAACGAGACTGTAGATGAGATAAGGTAGAACAGGTTTATGTCAAGAAATTCTTTGGGGGTCATTCTATAGTGTCTGAAGCGGTTGATCTCGGAAAATGCCCATTCAAGTCAATCAGCGTTTTCCGCTTTGGACAATATAGAATTACCCCATTTATTTACGGAAATAAATTAGGACACGACTTTTCCAATTATTTTTAACATTTCAATTTGAATGCAAAAACACCACAAAACACATTGATGGCCTTATTTTGGTGATTCAATATTTACTGCTGATTTGCCTGAAGTATTGGTACAATATTTCCTGGGTATTATGCTTGTATGGCCAGTTAACGTGGCTCTTTGCTTTTGGAGGGCTGTGTAATGTGACATGCACTGTTTTGCAGTGTGGTCAAACAGCAGGGTTTCACATTCTAACACTCTTTAATGTGTACCGATTGTTCTGTATCTCATATTGTCTACAGTATACTGTAGCTTGTTTGCGTAAGGTTAAAACCTACCTCAATGCTGCACATGTACTTAATGTACAGATGTAGCCAGATATATTGTCGAGTATTCCACCAGGAAACCACAGTTGAAGCTGCCTGACTGCTGCTTACTTATGGGTTCCCTGTGTCCAGACTAATTGCCCAACAGGATTAACACAGCGGGGTCACTGCTTCTGAATGGTTCTCCCCTGCGTTAATCCTACTGGGCTGCACCAGTCTAGAAGAGCTGCACAGTGAGAAGCAGTCCCTTTCTCTGCGCATCTCTAGGCGATCGTGTTGCTTTTATTATTATTTTAGTTATATGGTATTGAAACAGGGGGTCTCCAGAGCTGAACCGCATTCATTTCAGCCCCGGGGAACCCCTGCTTCCCACTGAGTTAACTACGGGGTTAGCCCATCCAGCAACCCTCCCGGGAGGCCTATCCACATACCCTCGGTAATCCAACGGAATCCGTTCTGGAAGTAGCGTTGGATAGTGAAACCGTTGTAAAGTGAGTCCCATGTTAATCAGTGGCGGAGAGCGTTGGATAACGCATTCAGGCGTAGGAAAACGGCCCTTAGGGTTGCATTGTAAAGCGTTGGATATGCCATTCGTTGTAAAGTGAAACATTGGATAACGAGGACTACTTATACAATACACCCTTTACCAACCCTATTAAAACACCAGTAACCCCTCAATTATTTCAGAGGTTGCAACTGCTAAGGTAATTAATGGGTTACTGGTGATTCAATGCTTGGGCATCATCCCTTTCTTCCATGGTTTAGAGGAAGAAGAGGAGGAGGAGGCCTTCATTCTGGCAAGGTAAGTAAAATATTTATTCGTTTAATTATATATTACTGCATTTTCCCATTCCTTAGTGGGAGTGTTTGGTGGAGGTAGAGGGGGTGGGTGAAGGGGGTATTTACCTTGAGGTGGGTGGTTAGGCCTCTCTGGTGGGTAGCTGGAGGGGTCAACTCCTGCTGGGCAATTCCCCCTGCTTTGTACTTGGCTGTGATCACTCCACGTTTGGCCCGCAGTTCACCAGCACGTGTGGGGCTGGGTGGAGATAAGGCTGGCTACATCTGCAACTTTAAAATCTGCAATGGTACACTATTTGTGCATTACATAATATTATGTGTATTACAGTATTAAATATTGGCATCATCATACAGGCAAAAAAACAAGAAAAAACAAACAAATCTGTGCTAACTCCTATCTAGGCAATTGAATGATAAAAATCTCCAAGTGAAGTGTACGTGAACAATTGCGGTTTGTGTGGTCTGCGTATATGAATTTTTAAAAATAGAAATGTACCTTAAAGGGAGGGAAGCCAGCGAATCAAGAACGATATGCTTCCTTCCCTTTAAGATGACGTCACAAAAAAAAATAAAAAATGGAAGCCATCATATGGTACTCCAACCAATCGGATTGGGAGATATGCCATGTGAGGCATCACATGGTACACCCCCAATCCAATTAGTTGGTGTACCATGTGAAAGCTTCCATTTATTTAAAGGATGTGACGTCATCTTAAAGGGAGGAAAGCATATCCCTCCCTTTAAGATTTCACATCCTTTATAAAAATGGAAGATATCACATGGTACACCAACCAATCAAATTGCGGTGTACCATATGACACTCAAATGTGACATTACAGGCCTTATATACGGCCTGTCCCGTCTCATTTGTCCCCAAGAAGACATCAGGGCAACATCTCCAGGCCCCTTTGGATTCTAAAGAAGAGAAGACAGAAGAAAAGAAAGAAGAAAATAAGGAAAGAAAGAACTTACCGGAGACTTCTCTTCAAGCAACAGAGGACCATTGAATTCTGCTGTTAATGAGCATTGCGTCGAGGGCCAAGAGTTGGTGCCGGAGTGAGATTCAGAAGGTGAATCTCTGCAAAGGTAAGAAACACATTGATTGTATTTTATTTCATTGTGTATTTTTTTTAGGTTGCCTTTTGCCTGCCAATGTGTTTATCTATACCCCTTTCTTGGTATAAACAGTGACAATCAATGCATTTTTTGTAATTTTTTTTTTTTAATCTAAATGTCATGTATTTTATTTGGTGCTTGTTTTTTTTTAATAGGTTGCCCATGGACTGCCATAGTGACAATTCGTGTTCATATTATGGGCATGGTTTACCACTGTGTCAATAAATTGGTAGAGGGGATGCGGGGGGGAGGTATTCGTTCCAGGGTGGTGGTTAGCCTTCCCGGGTGGGTAGCGAGAGGGGGTTTAACCCCTTAATTATCGTAGTGTTTAATAATCGCTAGGGTGATTAAAGGGGTTACAGGTCAGTAGTTAGTTTTTTTATTTTACTGTCGGTGCCCACTGAAGACGAGGAGGATGCAGAGGAAGATGAGGAGGACTAGGATGGCCTTCATCTTGGCAGAGGTAAGTACAACTTTAACTTACTATAAGTTGACTGGGTAATGTTTTGGTTATGTTTTATTTTTTAATGCGCAAATAATAATAGGGATTTTGCCCATTACTGTATGTGTTTGCGGGGGGTGGGGGGTTGTTCAATGTATGGTATTGGTGTTTGTATTGTAATGTTTATTGCGGGTAGAGGGGGTGGGTGAAGGGGTAGTTGCCCAGGGGTGAGTGGTTAGGCCTCTCGGGTGGGTAGTGGGAGGGGTTAACCCTTTCATTGCCGTAGCGGTTGCTGCTGCTAATGTAATGAAGGGGTTAAATCCCTCTTGCAACCTTCCCGGTAGGTCTAACCAACCACCCACCCTGGGGAAACTACCCTCTTCTCTCACCCCTTCTACCCCCCAATAAACCAAGTACTCTGGCTTAACTCCTTCATTGCCTTAGCGATTAGGCGCTACGGCAATGAAGCTGCTTTTATTTTGATAAGTGAGAGAATTATTGAAGCGAGAGAATTTAAACATGACAGGGATATCGGCACCCCATAATGGGGCCTGTAACTCAAGAAGCATGGGATTCCCGAGGCTGAAATTAATGCGGCTGAGCGCCGGAGACCCACTGCTTCAATACTGAGTTATTAAACTAAAATAAAAGTTGTGCAATCACCTATTAGAGGTGCGCAGGGAGATTGACTGATTCAGTCTCACTCTTAGTGCGCCTCTCTTACAGACAGGTGCAGCCCGGTAGGATTCACAAAGCGCGAGTCCCATTCAGACGCAGGGACCCCTGCTGTGTTTATCCCGATGGGCCATTAAGTCTCCTTAAGGCTGAGGCCACGAGCACAGATGGACAAAATACAGTGCCATAGCTGATTTAGGGGTGGCAGCACAACCAACCATAGTGCTACATTGGTATGAGTGTAAATGACTGGAGAGAAAAAAAAGAAAGAAACAAATGTGAGTGGAATTCACTAAGCGATGAATGGAAGAAAAAAATGACAGAGACAAAATTAAATCTCCAAAAAAAGTCCAAAGGTGAAAAAAATATATGAGTAAAAGTGTAAAAAGATGGATAAATCCAATAAAAATCCAAAATGATGGGCGTTCCAAAAAAAATGTCAGTGTATCAGTGTGAAAAGAATTCTTCAAAAAGGATCTCAAATGTAGAATAGAGCTTCAGAGGAAACTGACCAGGTCCAAATAGTACCTACTAACACAAAGAAAAGATGCACATGCTTCAATAGATGGATCCGTTTTTAATATAAAATATATGTACAGCAACAAATTGGGAAAAGCGGAGCACAGTAGTGGTAGATCAGCCAGACTATATGCTTGAAAAAGTTTTATTTGTCCATAGCCATACAGTACGATTAAAAAAGAAAGCACACAATCCCTCTAATGCGTTTTGCACCATTAGGGGCGCTTTGTCAAAGAGTAATGCAAATTACAATTCACAGCTGTTTTGTAGTCTCCCCCATCAGAAGTGACATGTCCGCCAATCATCAGTAAGAGCTGATGTAGTGGCGCCGTCAACTCACACTGTGGGAAAGAAAAGGGGGAGCAAAAAGGGGAGTGAGATACAGGGATCCGCAAGCTGTATATACAAAAATCAGACATGAACGGTTATTGTATATATAGCCATGCATAATAATGATATACTACTTTCCTCTCTGTTGGCAGTAAGTCCTGATAAGGACAGGTATGCCAGCAGTAGTTATGGAGGTTTTCCCTCACACCCTGGTGAGGTGCCCTATGTATGGAGGGGAGTGGATGTATGCTCTGAGTCCCTGGATAGTGACATCAGGGATGCGCCTGCCTCCTGAACTATATAAGGCACAACACTGTCAGTTAGTTGTGTGTTCCAGCAGTTATGTGAAGTAGCTGGTAAATTGTATTCTCCTGCATAAGGGATTGTAGGAACACTTTGTGACCCTAGTGCAGTAACTAGCGGTGCAAGTTGACCAATCAAGTCTGTCATAAGCCACTCTGTGACCAGGGACCTGGCACAGGGGTGATCTCTCAAAGAGCAGAGGGAATCCCACTTCAATACGGGGGGGCGTACCTGGCAAAGGGACAGCACGAAGAGATGTGCGGCTAGAGCCGGCAGCTGCATGGGGCAGTCTGCTACATCCCAATCTACAATAAAGATGACCTTGTTAATGAAACCCCCACTGTGTGAGTGTGAGATTACTCAACAGTGGCAGTCACCACCAAGAAGGAGTTCCTCACCAGGACCATCTCCCTGCGGAAGCACAGATCCTGATGAGGTGGAGGCGCTGCACATGATGTAAGTTAAACTCGCACCCACTACCTCAGCTGCCTGTCTGGATGACATCCCCTAATACCATCAAGCGGGAGACTCAGGAGCCCTGTTGCCTACAGGTGCACCACCAGACACGAACACGTAATGGGGACTGGTTAGACCACCCGGGCCAATGTGAGATTGGGGGGGGGGGGGAAACCCGTTACAATTGGAGGTGCTGCTGATATACCTGTCAACAGGACAGGCTTTTGCTAGGCACACTAGGAAACAGGGAAAGTGTATGCTGCCACTTTGTGCTGTGTTGGGATGGAACCGCAGGGAGGACCTGGGAACCTGAGAGGAATTAGTGGGTCTGGAGAGGGGCTATAGCTGTCCGAGTCACCTTGAGGTAGCGCTAGGGGTAGGATGCCTGAAGGGATAGCCTGTTAACGAGGTCAGGAATTCTGGAGAGGATCTACACTAGTCTAGCCAACAGTAGGTAGACGCCCAAGTACTGCATGGAAGAAATAGAGTACTCTAGCCCATTCCAGATCACTTACCGAAGGGAGCACAGACTGGGAGGAAGGAGTTACAGTAGACACAGAAAGAGTGCGCCTAGCCTGAGGTAGTGCAAACACGAGTCAGATCTACGTTAGGTACACAAGGTGGTGCACAAGGCATGTTTATTGTATTGATGTGATAGCTGCCCCGCAGAGCGGAGCTCCATGTACAATAATCCAGTATACAGTGATCGAGAAACAACCGTCAGAATGGAGGATCTGCAAAGAGCAGAAGGTCCAGGATGCCGGACTGAAGAAGAAGAACAAGCTACAGAAGAGTCTTTTGTGAGCTTGTTATGGAATGGCGTGAAAGCCGTGGCTGCGCCATGTTTGTCCTGTCTATGTTCTCGGGAAAGTACCCTCGAGACTAGTGAGGACGACAGTCTTGCGAGATGGGAGGAACGAAATGGACTTTGTTATACACCAATACACAAACAGCCAGACGCTACCTCAAATATGAAGAAAGACAATACTAACCAAAATGGTGGTTCCCGCATTCCTGGGACACCGCGTGGGCCAGCTGCAGACAGTCTTGCAACGTTGCAGTTTGCTAATTGTTGGCCAGGATTGGCAGCAACGAGAAAACCCCACCCTGCTGGGGAGTTTGGCGCGAAAGCTGGAGCCGCGCCCTCATGGACTATGACTGACTCTGCACCTGTGCTGGGTCAGCCTACAAGTCTACGAGACATCCCCCTAGTTTCAACCAGGGGGAGTGGTTTTCATTTCCGCCGGATGCCGATGGAGAAAGTAGGAGGAGGGGTTGCTCAACCAGCCCCTGCCCTTCAGTTGCGAAGAGCCATTGATCGATACAGACCTCTAAGACGAGTGCCTCTGTTGGTAACTATGGCTGAAAATTCTGAGAGAGTGGAACAGAGTCCCTTGATCTCTACCCATCCCTATTCGGTTCCAGGAGGCTTCCTGATTATCCGCGTAGAGGGTGTGGAGACAGTGGTCTGTCTCTGCCTGCAGTGCAGACTGCCGGGTGGAGCTGTGGGCAGCGAGGCTCGATGCCCTCACTGTGGACTGCAGTATATGTGGCCCATGATGACGTTTGTGCCAGTACAAGCCGTGGGAGTGAAAGATCCTACCCCGATGTCGACAGCGGAGCTTCCGGGTGTACTATGGAGTGAGAGTGCAGGTCCCGCGGAGCAGGAATCAGGCCGGGTTCTCAAGTCAGAGAAAACCAGCCATCGGAGAGGTGACTGAAAAGGAGCCCATCGGCGGTCCCCTACTGGAATGCCCCGCCCGAACTGTAAGTTAGAGTCCTCGGACGAGGAGTGTGCCAGGCTGGCGGATACACAGGACTTGTTGACAGAGTACCATACCAGTGGTACACCTTGGCGAGATGCTATCCCTCGTGGTGTGGAGACACGGAGTTGAGTGTCTCCAGTACCGCGCCAACCCGAGCGCCGGAGTCCCACTGCCGTGGTGACTAGCGGGTCGGAAGGAGGTCGATCCACCCCGACGCTGCGAAGCAGTAGGCTAGCCCAGTGCTCATCACAGACCCAGGGGGTGGAGGAGAAAGAAAAGCGGGTCCAGGGCCAGGCTGGACCGCGTAGCAGACGGGCGTTGCCGGATGTCCTCGTGGAAGAAGAGGTCTCGATTGGGGTCCCAACCCAAGATGGCGTCACAGCACGTGCGTGTCCAGAGGCAGTTCCGGATGACCAGAGCGGCATTGAGTGGGAGATGATCGCGCCTCTGCGGTCGAGCAGTGGAAGTCGATCCCCTACTGACAGACGGAATGGGCGCTCGAGCCGGAAAGCGAGAAGCCCAGCTGCCGGAGAAAAGAACGGACTTTGTGGCGGAAGCGAGTCAGGTATTGCTGAGGAGCAGGTCGTAACCCTGCCGATACCTACTGTCCGGCCCCGTCCCCTAACCCCGTCCACTCCCAAAGTTAGCCCCAAGGCCCTAGTTAAATCCCCTGTCCCTGTCACTTGTTCATTTGGGTCTACTTCTAGCCTGGGGATGTCAGGGGATTCCCGGGGTCCTACCGAGGATCGGACTGAAAGCCTGGACTGGGGATCTTCAGATGATGGATCGGAGGGTGGAGGGAGGATTTCCCGACAAGGGTCGGTACCCAGTGATTATACTAGTGTGTTGAGTATCACGGGTGGAAACAGATCACAGCCTCGGGGAAAGGTTACGCCATCTGAGGGTACTTCAGGGGTATCATTGGGCGGGCCTGAAGAGGAAGAGCCACTAGAATCCAACTCAGAGGAGGTACGGGAAACTAGATGGTGGGCACCACTATATGAGGGTTATGTCGCATGGACAGACCGCACCCGTTTCATTTTAGAAAGGGATGGGATAGTGGACCATTGGTGGGCTCCCGGGGAGTTCAATGATGAGGCATACCTCAAAGAGTTGAGAGTGAGGTGGAACCGAATTAAGGGGGGTTTTATTAAACCAAAAGGTTCTGAAGGGTTGGAGGATCTGGTGGAGTCAGATGAGCCCCTGTCATGGGTGTTGCCGGGAAGGGCTGGGCAAACTAAATTGACCCGGGCCTGCCGAGCTGAACGAGCCATTATGGCGAAGTATAAGCGGTCTCATGGGCTTGAGCACCCTTATGTCCCCGAACCTCTGATGAGAGAGATAGAGGACAATCGAGAGAGGTGGCTCCGCACTGAAATAGAGTACTACATTGTCAATAAGAGAGGGGCCATTAAGGGAGTTCAGGCTGAGCAGAGGGTTTCCCAACTGATGAGGGTTTGGAAAATCGGGCGCAGTATTTACATGCACAAAGTGGTGTACTTTAATGAGCGAGGTCTGCCTCGAGAGTATAGTGTGACAGTCACCGATGCAGCGGGACAGGAGGTGAAGAAACCAGACCCTCAACACTATTATTAGGTCCCGGACAAGAGTGGTCTGATCTATTTCTTTAGCGCCCCTGCTGGTCAGTGAGCGTGATGTTCTGACATTATTATGTAAATGTAGTAGTGTTTGACGCTTAATTTGTGTGTTCTTTTACAGTGTTTCCTGGTGCAAGGTACACCAAATTTAGGCCCCAGCCGGGACGGTGGGGATTCACCAGGGGGAGTATATAGCCATGCATAATAATGATATACTACTTTCCTCTCTGTTGGCAGTAAGTCCTGATAAGGACAGGTATGCCAGCAGTAGTTATGGAGGTTTTCCCTCACACCCTGGTGAGGTGCCCTATGTATGGAGGGGAGTGGCTGTATGCTCTGAGTCCCTGGATAGTGACATCAGGGATGCGCCTGCCTCCTGAACTATATAAGGCACAACACTGTCAGTTAGTTGTGTGTTCCAGCAGTTATGTGAAGTAGCTGGTAAATTGTATTCTCCTGCATAAGGGATTGTAGGAACACTTTGTGACCCTAGTGCAGTAACTAGCGGTGCAAGTTGACCAATCAAGTCTGTCATAAGCCACTCTGTGACCAGGGACCTGGCACAGGGGTGATCTCTCAAAGAGAAGAGGGAATCCCACTTCAATACGGGAGGGCGTACCTGGCAAAGGGACAGCACGAAGAGATGTGCGGCTAGAGCCGGCAGCTGCATGGGGCAGTCTGCTACATCCCAATCTACAATAAAGATGACCTTGTTAATGAAACCCCCACTGTGTGAGTGTGAGATTAGTCAACAGTGGCAGTCACCACCAAGAAGGAGTTCCTCACCAGGACCATCTCCCTGCGGAAGCACAGATCCTTACCGAGGTGGAGGCGCTGCACATGATGTAAGTTGAACTCGCACCCACTACCTCAGCTGCCTATCTGGATGACATCCCCTAATACCATCAAGCGGGAGACTCAGGAGCCCTGTTGCCTACAGGTGCACCACCAGACACGAACACGTAATGGGGACTGGTTAGACCACCCGGGCCAATGTGAGATTGGGGGGGGGGAAACCCGTTACATATATACCAGGATTCTTCTGACCATTCATTCTGTGCTCTTCAGGTTCCATTAAACCACATTGTTTATTGTTGCCTGGACCCTAGCTTTTTACTTACTGGAAATAATTGTAATATATTACTTATATAGTGTAGGTACATAGACTATTCTATGCTAATAGTGCTTATAATTTGATCTTGGTGTTTAAGGCACAGGAAGATAATAGGGCAAGTTCATAAATATGCTACCTCCAGACTTTTCAGTCTCCTTCTACCAAACCACAGTTGGCTGATTTACCTGCTAAGGACATAATGGAATGCAAAGATAATTTCAGAGTTGATAAATCCAAGTGTAAAAACGAATTGGCTTACAGTACCTATTTAATGACAAAAGGTGCCAATTACTTTAGATCAGTGGTGCTCAAGAACAGTCATCAATGGCTACTAACTACCCAGGTTTTAAAGATTTTCTTTAAATGATCACATACAACACAAATGTATTATCGGTTGTGATGGTGAGCGGGTAACCAGGCCATCAATAATGGTATTATGCCCGGCTGGTTACCTCTGATCCATATTTGGGGTTTTAGAGTGTCAGCTCTTGAACCCAATTGTTGTATATGAAATGTATGGGATTGTGCGACAATAAAGAATTTATACGTGTTTTACCTTTCCAGGAGTGCCAGCAAGCAGAGATTTCTAGGCTATGAGTTTCAGGGGGGGGATTTTGCGGAGAAAGTCTTATTAGATTGGGCCTAGATAGTTGGGTTCCAGAGTTGCTGGGTGCCCCAATAATGTACCCAGGAGTCCGGTTAGGCAGCCCAGATACATGAAAGCACAATGCTCCGGTCAAAATTCTGCTCTTGAAACGCTTTTGCGACTCTCCGCTCTGACTCCCTGCTTCATCAGACCAAAAACGTAAGCGGGGCATAGGGGTGTATAGTATCCCCTGAATGGTACCGGTGTCCCCCCAGTAGCAGAGGGATCCCCAGTTCAATTCCTGGTTAACCAGAACCAGTATAGAGTTTCTGGGGGTACTCCAAACATACATAAGGGTGTGAGGTTTTTTTTAATGAAACCTATGTGCGGTTTTCAAAAGGATTGAGATACAGCCCTAAGAATGAACCAAAATTTTTTTTCATTCTACCTTAGGGAAAATATATATTGTTTCATAATATATTTTGTTTCATAATGTTTTAATAGTACAGATGCTTGTGTACGGTATTATGAGCTGGGGACTTCCAGGTCCATGGTTCAGAGAGACCATGTGGCTACCAAGCTTGGTGCCACCAAGTCTGCTCGGGTCACAGACTTAAAAGCCTCAGAGGTTGCCAAGGTGTGAAAGCAATTTTGGCAGCGGGGTTAGCCTTAAGTACTCACGTCCCGGGATGAATGGAAGTAATTGGTCATATATTGTAGTGCATGCACAACGCTAATAGGTGCTGGAGGGGGGTACTTATCTGCCGGTGCACTGTGTCCAGGGAGATCCAGATATCCCAAAGGAGATCAGCAAAGAAATGGAAGCAGGCACACAGTCTTCCTGAAGGTGCAATTTAATGTGCCACCAAAGGGTCCAACGTTTCGGCAAAAATTGCCTTTATCAAGGAGAGGGAATGGAAGTAATTGGACCACCATTTGCCCAGCCCAGACTTTGAGGAGCCTAACTCTGCGGGTGGCTTCTGACTGACATGTGGCAGAGGTGCCAGGTTGGCGCATGCCCTTGTCAGAATCCGAATCCGTGCTTGCCAATGCTCTGATAGGCTGGTTGGATTCTTCCCACGCTTGGACTGGCTGGAGTATTTCATGAATGAACTCCGAAATACTATAAGAAACCCTCAGCCAATCCGGACGCGAGATTCACTCAGATTGTAAGCGTCAAGACAGCAGCAGCAAATTCAAAATCACCAAAAGATGCTCTTGGAGAAATAGCAGCGAGCCAGCTTCAGAAATTTCAAGGCAAGAAATGTTCTAAGTCCCACTTTTCGGGGGAGATACAGCGGTGGCGTCAGGAACTTCATGCCGATTTGAGTTCCAGGATATTTTGGGACAAGTCCAGGTCAACCTAAATACTTTATTTTATGTGCCATTTATTTGCCATTTCACCTAGGATAGTCTAGTTTTGTTGCCCAGACCCCCAATAAGTGTGTTTTTCATCTGTATTTTGTAATCCACTGTGTGTATTTCTGTTTCTATGGAATAAATGACAATTTGTTTTACTATCTTGTTTCGCTCAGTGAATGATCCTGGTAAAAAGATGTAAATACCTGGTCCATTATGTGTCAGAGCATGTGCAATAACACGTACCAAAAGCCTTGCAGAAAATGACGTTATCCATGATCTCCTGCTCCCTTCATCACACGTCACCATGGCAACGCACATCAAATGACGCAATGGGGTCACGTAACGTCACATGAACCGCAACGTAATTTGATGCCGAGCCATTGGCAGAGGGGCAGCGTGAACGCTGTGGCTCCCGGGAAGGGGGCCGCAGCTCAAGAAGTTTGCGCACCCCTGACTTAACAGGTACAATTACAGCTGCTATACCTGTACTTAACCAATTTGCCCAGTCTTTTTGAGATAGGTGATAAAAATGTGTTAACATGACCGGTCTCACGATATTAAGGAAGAAGGTAAAGGATCCGTGGTCCATCCGCTCCAGGAGAAAAAGGTAAGAACTCACCAGCAAAAGAAGTTAAAAGCTAATTTATTGGGCTACATAAAACAAAAAATAGACAGTAACAAACTCCCACGCGTTTCACGCCCACTATGACGCTTTTGGACGTGACCTTGATGAACTTTTGGATCTAGGAAGAATACTTCAGGTTTTGTCAATCACTGAGTTCGAATTCCTGAGGTGTAAATACCCCGTTATCCCAATTTTTCATCATCTACCTAAAATTCATAAGTCTCTCTTGGCTCCACCAGGAAGACCCATTGTGTCTAGCATAGGTTCTCTAGGTGAGAACCTCTCAATATATGTTGATCACTATTTACAGCCATTGGTCTCTGCCCTCCCCTCGCATCTTCTTGATACATCTCATGTACTCTCTATATTTTCAGATTTCACCTGGGCACCCCAATACTTATGTGTCACACTAGATGTGACCTCACTTTATACTAGCATCGCACACGCACATGGCCTTATCTCTGCACGTTTCTTTTTGGAAACTCAGTCAGATTTATCACCAGCACATATCACTTTTTTATTAGATAGTATTTCTTTTCTTTTGACACACAACTATTTTATGTTTGCAGGGAATTTTTATCTCCAAACACGCGGCACAGCAATGGGAACATACTTTGCCCCTTCATATGCCAACCTTTTTATGGGTTGGTGGGAACAGTGCCACGTGTTTGGAGATGGGAACCCCTTCAGACATCTCATAGTCACTTATCACCGTTATATTGATGACTTGATTTTAGTATGGAAAGGCACTATCACTCAATTGCATGCCTTTATTTCACATCTTAATAAAAATCCCTTTAATCTTTCATTCACTGCCCAGCACCATCACCATCACATCTCTTATCTTGATCTCTGTCTTTATGTTGATCTTAATATGAGAGTACATACAGATATCTACAGAAAGCCCAATGCTCGTAACACCATATTACATGCCAAAAGTTCTCATGATAAGAATCTTTTCAGAGGCATACCTCGGGGCCAATTCCTACGCCTCCGCAGGAACTGTTCGAGCATTGAGGACTTTGAAATCAGATCACTTGAGATGATTGAGAGATTCGAGGAGAGGGGTTATGATCCTTTTATTCTCCAGGAGGCCTATCTCGGTGCAAAGATGGAGCCAAGAGAGAACCTTATAGGTAAACGGGGAGCAGTCTCCTCTACTAAACTCAAAAAGAATACATCTCTTACCAAAGTAAATGACAATCTCCCACCGTTCTTCATTACCAGGTTTAGCAACCAATCATATGACATCAAAAAAATCATCAAGAAATACTGGCCCATACTAGCTACTGACCCTCTTCTTAAAGACATGGTGACCCATGATCCCCGTGTGGTCTTTCAAAGATCCCAAACAATGGGCAACTTGATTTCTCCTAGTGTGCCTAGATTAATTTCTAAACCCAAGGAATTATTTCCAAACTTGGTTGGTTGCTATCCCTGTCACCACTGTAAGATGTGTAAATACCTTTAGAAGACTAAAACATTTTCAGGGTCTGAGAACACTAGAGTGTTCAAAATTTTGTCATGTATCACTTGTAACACTGACCATGTGATCTATATGCTCATGTGTGGTTGCAATAAACGGTATGTGGGATTAACCACGCGACCGTTGAAGCAACGCATACTTGAGCATATGAGATTAATTCTCAGGAGAGACAAACTGCACCCGGTCTCTAATCATTTTGACATATGTCAAAAGGGAAGTCTGTTGAACTTCAGATGTGTTGCACTGGAGTCTGTTAAAATGCACTACAGAGGTGGTGATAGAGCCAATTTGCTTCACAGACGTGAGGCATTTTGGATATTTACACTCAACACCTTAGTACCCAATGGGTTAAATATCGACTGGGACTTGAAGAGTTTCCTTTAAGGATATACTATAGTACTATACATAATTGGTACATACAATGTGCTCCAATAGATATTACTGTATCAATGTATCTTCTTATATCCCATTTTTTTGTATATCCCCCCTCTGGTCGTGCATGTGAACAGACTCCAGTATCATTTTATAATCTTTATCAGTTGCCAAGGTGATTTATTATTTGAAATTCCTTTATGAGGTTTAAACATATTAGAGACTCAGATGGTCCAATATTAGTATGCGTCCACTTACCTATTTGCAATTCCATGTGAAACTTTGTATGCCAAAATGTATTCCTATACCAGTGAGTTAATTATTTACCTTTCTATTTGGACAGGCTATAATCATTGGTTAGTTAATTACATATGAGGCATGACATGATGTGGTAATATTTAATTGGGACATAACATCAGGAATCATCTTTGTCCAATATGTATCTCATTCATTTATTTTTTTATTATTTTTTTATTTGTTTATTTTCATTTCTGATCACTATTATCTTTCTTTTTTCATTTGTATATAGTATATATATTCATTCTGTTTTTTCTTATTCTGTTTTTCTTCTGTTCTGTCTTGTTGCTTTACTATCTGCAAAACAAAATCAAGTGGTTATTTACATCAGCTGTTTTGCATGACGGGGAGTATGTTAAATACCCAGGACCTCCCCTTACTCAGTACTCCTTGAGAAAGCGCCATAGTGGGCGTGAAACGCGTGGGAGAGTTTGTTACTGTCTATTTTTTGTTTTATGTAGCCCAATAAATTAGCTTTTAACTTCTTTTGCTGGTGAGTTCTTACCTTTTTCTCCTGGAGCGGATGGACCATGGATCCTTTACCTTCTTCGTTACTGTTGCGAGGATCAGCGTTCACCACCGGAAGCGGAAGCAGCCGCACACACAGAGGGAGACGCATCTACACAGGACTGGAGCTGGAAGGAGGAAAGCAGAGCGGTGATCTTGTGAGTCGCGTGGACTCCACACCGGGCGGTCAGCCAGGGCCAGGGACTGAGTGAGTACCTCTTCACCCTCCCGTTACTAGCCCTCTCTTGCGTTACCCATTACTTACCTTGCTCCTATATACAGTCCTTCCCGACTTTATATACCCGGTGTCAACTCCATTTAATTCAATTTATATTGACTTTGCCCTGCCTGGCACCGTTGTCTACGCTCTTTGAGCTCATATACGGTTAATTTTCCTATCACGATATTAAGGACAGAAATGGATTTACACGTGAGAGTAATCAAACAGTGATGACCAGTAATAAGTAATTTCTTGACTTTACTACAACAAAATAATTTACACCGGTTCAGAGTGGCGTTAGCAGTGCGTTACAATCTATATATGAACCAAAAATACGTCTTACTCTTTCTAATGCTGACTAAAATGGAGGGTTTTGAGCAGATGCTGGTGAAGGTGATCAGATAGCAGGGACAGCTTTAGGTAGACAGGGAGAGCCATGTGGATAATAGCAGTATATAATGAATTAATGTTTCTGGGCATGCAAAACGTTTGCACAGTTTATGGATGTTGCACTTTAAATAATATGACCCTCACAGTGTGTTAGTTCCAAGTCATATTTAAAGGTCGTGTTAGCGAGAGAGAGAATCGAATACTGTTTTTCGATAATCTACTTGTAGATTGTTTTGCTCTTTGCCCTGGCTAAGGCCTTCTTGCTGGAGCAGACTGATGGCTTTGTGATGGCCCATCCTCACGCCTTTTTGATGGCCCTTCCTCACACCCTTGTGATGGCCACTGCCCTCTAGTCGCCCTTACCTGCCCTACTTCTCTTTTCACCTGATCCTCTGCTTCCAAGCTCCTCCTCAATCTTCCTTACCACCACTCTCTCCATGCCTCCTTTCACCAATCCCACTACGCCTCCACTCACCTCCACTGCTCCTCTCACCAACAATCACTCTACTCATTCTCTACGTCTCAGATAGCAATCACACACTCACAGTTGAACACAATAACTATACAACATCAAACAAAAGACAACTTACTTACAAATTTGACAATATAGAAATAACACACAAGCACTCACAAGCTACAAATAGCACAGGACAACTCACGCAGAAATCACAAATATTTTTAAAAAGTCACAACCATCTCCTTATGGCTTAAGTGTGTTCTGTCTCCCAACAGCACCGTCAGCTTGTTTACTTTAAACACAGCCTCATATTGCTATTCATGCAGGCTAATATTGCATGCACTACTAAATCTCACGACATTATTGCCATTTTGTAGGGTGTTACTGCAAGAATGAATGGTAAATTATACAAGATCAAAAGCGGAACCATGGTTAATGTTGTCTATATGATCAAGTGCCCATGTGGCTTGTGCTATATATGAGACCCTACCCCCCCAAAGTACTGAGGGTGCCCTAGGCACCTACAACCCTGGTGTCCATTGAACAATTTCCACCCCAAAGTGTATGAAGGTAGCGCTACCATCCCTGAGGTGTGTTGGTGCACGTGGGTACATTCCTGGCTACAAGCAGGGAATTAGGGGGATCGTCTGTTAGCAGAGCTGCATCTGTGGTCCCACGATGCTTGGTCTGCAAAAAAACCTTCATACCTTACAGGTGGTGGTGTTGTACGGTCTCGTCCAAAGGCTGCAGGTCACTGCGTGGATGTCCATCCAATGGCGCTGTTCTCTAGGAGAGAGGGTCCCGATCTAGGACCTTCCCTACAATACTACTCTTAGTAGGGATCAGGGACTAACTAGGGCCTTAGGGCAAAGTTCTGGCCTAGTCCAGGGGCTTACTTGCTCCCTAGACACATCTGTCCTCCTTGCTGGCTCCCTCAGGACTGACGTTATTCCCTCTGCCCCGCGGAGGATATTCCATTCCTTAAAATGGCCGCTCCAACCCTCAAAATGGCTGCACGCTCCTCATTGGCTGGGATGGCCCATGTGACCTATCCCCACCCCAGGGCTTCTGGGAGTTGTAGTCTAGCTATACCACGCGGTGGGCGCCATCTTGAGACCCTCCTAACTGCACTAACTTTTCCTTAGGCTGCAGATAGTCTGACACACACTATCCCTCAGCTAGGCAAAACTCAATTTAGTACACTGTACTTGATACGACTTCAGCTAAAGTACCCTTTGACTCCCTGTGCTCCAACGACTAGAAACACCACCCCAAAGGTTCTGACCTCTCAGACTCACGATACAGGTATCAAAGCCCCAGGCAACAAGACTCCCTGCAGATATCTTTAGGCTTCCTCAGACCCCAGGGTGACTAGAAACATAGCAATAGTCCTCTGTTTTAACACAGTTTGTCCTTTTGGTTAGCATAGCCTGCAGCTCCCTGGTGGGGAATGTGGTCCCTGGTTATGGAATGCCGGGGTCCCCTATACACTACAGCTAGCCTCCCCCTTTACTGGTACTCCTGCTGTCAGCATACTTTAGGGACATCTAGGCCATCCTTGCGAGGTAACTCTCCCCCTGACTACCACTAGATTCCCTCCTGACTGAGTCTCACTTCTCTGAGAGCTCGCCCTGTATGGCATCTGCTCTGTTAAGCACTCAAAGCCTGTCCTGCATCTCCTCCAAATATAGCGCTGTCCCCCCCAGTGGGAGATTATACAGCCTATGCTACCTAGTGTGCGGTGCAATACCTGGTAGGGTCAGAAGAGCTGAGCTGAACTGCTGTATTGTAGAGATCAGGATAGGCTTAGGTTCTTCCTCTGGTTCTTCTCATGGTGCTTAGCGCCTCCAGCAGCAGTGGGCTCCAGGATGTTCAGAGGTCAGCCCCCACTATTGCACTCTTTCCCCCTCAGCCCAAGGACTGACATTAAGACTGAGGTATATTAGAATAGTATCTTTATTGGCTGGCACTCACTGCAGTTCTTCCTCACAGCGGTGCATGGTCTCAGGAGGTTCGATTCCTCTGGATGGTGCTTTGCCCTGATAGTATAGGGCCTTATCTATAAAAAAAACACTGGATGGCACTCAAACACTCATACTCAGTGAAGCAAATATTCTATATATTCAATAAACAGTGAATAATTATATATATATAACAGTGTTCGACAAACCTATACATTTGCTCGCCCCGGGCGAGTGGATTTAACATCGTGGCGAGCTCCTATTGGCCCAAGCAGCACACGTTTGGTACTAGGTGGCGAGTAGATTTTTTTGTGTGGCGAGTAGATTTTTTGGTGATTTGTCAACCACTATATATATATATATATATACATATATATATATATATATATATATATATATATATAAAAAAGAAAAGAGAAAAAGCGCCCGATCCTTGTGTAAAATCAGATGAACATTTTAATAAATCACGGACAAGACAAATGCACACTTACAATTTGTCTGATAAAAACAGGCATTTTATGGGACCTGCCCATGCACCAAATGAAGACTCCACGGTCACCTCCGCTCTGCAATCTCCAGAATGGTTCTGTATCCAGTGTTTGAGAACGCCGTTTGCTCCAGGATGGATAATGTCCACTTATATGGAGCTTCTCAGCAGCGTGCGTCCGCCATTGCTCACCCGCATGTGATACTGGAATCCGGAAGGACTTTACTTGCGTCTCCACGATCTCTCTCTGGTGCCAAGGCAGGTCAGCCACCGTAGTTCCAATGTTAACTGTCCCTACGCGTTTCTTCCGCCTTTGCGGATTTCATCAGGGGATATATATATATATATATATGCAAATACAACTGTATGCTCATCTGCATGTCTTAGACAGGTCTGCAACCCCGCCTTTCCCCATCATCACCCAGCATACAGCACTTCCACTGCAGCAAGGGATTCTGGGAAATGACATGCAAATGAGCACACAGTGTCACTTTTTGCCTCAAAAACCATTTTTAACATGGTTCCCTATAGGCTTAAGCTTGCTGCATGGTCACAGCTTTGAGCACAGCCAGGGTTAAGGTGCATACCCAGAAAACCACCCACAGACAGCTGTTTCGACCTTGATGGGTCTCATCAGTGTGGGGTTGATTTTAACTGGGTATGCATGAGAGGCTATGGGATAGGCTATACCATAATACTGAGTTAAGTTATGGTGAGTAAAAAAAGTGACAAAAACCTTCCACAGGAAAGCAAATATGCAAATACAACTGTATGCTTATCTGCATGTCTTAGGCAGGTCTGCAACCCCGCCTTTCCCCATCATCACCCAGCATACAGCACTTCCATATATATATATATATATATATATATATATATATATATACAGTGGTCGACAAATCACCAAAAAATCTACTCGCCGAACAAAAAAATCTACTCGCCACCTAGTACCGCACGTGTGCTGCTTGGGCCAATAGGAGCTCGCCACGATGTTAAATCCACTCGCCCGGGGCGTGCAAATGTATAGGTTTGTCGAACACTGTATATATATATGTATACATACATACGAATTATTATAGTCACATTTTACAGTGAATAAAATATTCTATATATTCAATAAATAACAGTGAATAATTTTATATATATATATATGTATACATACATACAAATTATTATAGTCACATTTTACAGTGAATAAAATATACATGAGATATATAAACTAATAAATAGTGAATATATAAATAATAATGTGAATATGTATAATCAAGTGACAACACATCACCACGTGTTAATGTGAAATAAAGGGGCTAACAAACGTCCTGTCAACCCTTAGTCAAGACTGTCCGAGAGTCCTGTCACACATATTCTCCTCAAAATCCCAGGGGAGCGATGTTGTCAGCCATAAAATGAAAAAAAAAAAAACATATATAGGGCAATATTGCAAAACACAGTGACATTAAACTAAAAAGTGCTCCAAAATGCCTACTCACACTTGAGTAGTAGTATAATGGCACACATCCAGTCAATTGCAATGTTGTTCCTGGATACAGGATAGTAGATTCAGAAGATCTCGGATTCAAAGAGATACACAAGCCATAGTGCAGATTAAACACACATTTATAAAAGCTACTGTAAATACTTTACAATTGGAGGCTAACAGTGCAACAGTAAATCATGGGCACGGTATATCAGGTAGAGACATCAGGCAAGTCGTGATCTCACAGCCTCACCGCCCATGCTCAGATCACTTCCGCGTCCTCATTGTTCCGCTGACGTCACGTCTGGTCCACACTAGAAACCTTCCGACACCACCAAGGGAAAGCTCAGGGACGCCTCTCTTCCGGAATCACACCGCAAGCCATGCTCAAGCAGGACTCTGACTAACTTGGTCACGCCCTCCTAGGAGACTCAAGAAGGGGTGGGCTCATGGTCTATACCAATCTCTGATAGGCTTTCATAGGCCATGAGTCACCACCTTACTTCTATCACTCCTAAGAGGGGCATAAAGGGGGCCAAGAGTCCATAGATTTAACCTGTTACTGCCTGCAGCTAACACGACTTACATAACAGGAATAACGGGGGGGGGAAAGGTATAATGGGGCATACCCTGTTACACATACATACATACATACGTACACCAAAAATTACATCATACGTCTATCACATTTACAGCTTTCTTAGTCACATAATACAGTTAAAGTGGTTGCTAAGCGATACATTTATCTCTGCTTTATGAGTCTACAAATAATTAGTAAGGGCTGCACATTTTGCTCCATTTACCAACTTCTGGGACACATACACATCTTTATTATATATAAGAGACCAGATGTTTTAAAAATAAATGAAACAGAAAAGACCTACTGTAGTCTGCATTGTCTGTTCTTAGGCAACAAACTGCAAGAGGCTGATTCTCCTGCAAAATACAAATCAATATAGACGACGATTAAAGAGTTTGTCGATTCAATTGTAAAAACGTATGTGTTCAGTGATCCTGGGACTGAAGTGTTGCCCAGTTTTTTTTAATGTTATTTAAAGACAAACTTTTCACCATGGAAATGTTTATTGGTTGATTAGAAAATGTTAAAGCTATTCATAATACTAACATATTCACTGATTACTTAAGTCAATTTAACAAATAGTTATGTTACAGTATATATAACTTATTTGCAATGTTATTGCATGATGTTACTTTCATGTAATGTTCCCATTGCAGTACAAACAAGCCAAATTAAGAAGAAATTGACATACATCTGACCTTACTGCAATATTCTGATTCCAATGAGACGACAAATAAGTCAAACACACTCCTCTCAATCCCTAAATCACAACACTTGCATTTAGAAATAACTGATTGTAAATGTACAACAACTAGGGAGAAAAGAAAACCTATGATGATGAGAGCACTCAGCGGCTGGTGATACTGGTAACTAATGAGCCTGATAGAGACAATAGTAACATGTAATGATGGGTAACTTAAAAACAATTTTAATTGGAGAAATCCTCAAATAAAATAAAGTTATGTGGATAAGCCTCTGTGTGAGGTAATCCTAAACAAATGGCGAAAATTAAAATGGAGATAGGGGGTGGGGGTGAGTAGTCCTATTGATATAATAGGTGCTCCCTAGAAGGCTTCACTATCTAAGGTAAGTGTACATAAGTACAGTGATAGATTCTGCTGGTAATCCCAAAGGTAAGTGGGATATATGGTCTATGAGTGAGGGTGCTGTGATAGTACCTAAACACTTCGATTGCAGACCATGGAATGAGTCTACATAAACAACCACAGCAAATAAAGTGACTCAAAAGTCAGATAGGATAATTGAACCAATCCTGCACACATGTAAGGCTAAGGCCCCGCTCCCACCCAGAGTCAGCGCGTCCGCACTGCATACAGGCGGGGCGCTGACATAAACAGACCGCGATATGCGGTCTGTAGGGAGCGGGAGGTGGGCGGGAGTGGGAGGCTTGAGCGGGAGGGGGGGCGTGGCTTGAGCGGAGGGACCCGCTACTCTCTCAACCCCCTCCCCTCCATGGCTCAGGCTGCTGATTGAAGGTAAGTAAAGCAACACACACACACACATACACACAGACAGGCACATACACACAGACACACAGACAGGCACACACACATGCAGGCACTCATACACAGACAGACAGAGGCAGGCACTCACGCACTCAGGCACACACACACACACATACACACACACACACACACACACACACACGCACTCAGACACACACACAGACAGGCACTCAGGCACACACACAGACAGGCACTCAGACACACACACAGACAGGCACTCACGCTGCTTTCACTCCACAGTCCTCCCCGCTCCCCGAAGCCTCCCCTCCCCATTGGCTTACAGCCACACCACGTGACGCGTCACCGCTAGGGATCACCATTCTCTTGTATCCCATAGCGGCTGACGCGCCACAGCGTGTAGTGCGCTGTGCCGCCAGGGGGGACCGGGACAGGCTCGGGAAGATTCCCCTGCTGGTGGGGAACTCGCGTGTGGCCGCCCGCGCCACCGAGCGCAGCGGGACCGAGGCCTTAAGTAGTAAGAAAGGAACCTAGAGCTGAATAGATTCTCTGAATCCAGAGCTGCGAGTCAGACAGATTCGCAGGCAATAAGTGTCTGCCAAGGTGTCTAATGACAACGTCTTGTGCCCGGAGCCCTCTCTAGTGCTATTGGTATAGAATAATAATCTTTGCAACAAATGTGAGCCGGTATATACACTGTACAAATGAGATAGTGAAGGCATAAATGGCAGACAGCACACAAACACTGCGTAGCTGGACAATGTAGCAGACTGGTTGTGTCTGCAACAGTGTCTCAAACTGCTACGTCTTACAATGTGCTGACACTAGATACGAAGTGTATCATTTGCCCCTGTGGCGAGTGTATCGCTTAGTTCCCCCCTCCTGGAGACTCTCCGGTTCGTCACTTCCGCATACCGCTGCAAACTTTAGTATTCCTTCCCTTGTGGAGGGCTCGTCCGTCCGGTACACAGACTTTCAGAGTCTGTGTCTCTAGGAGAGGGGAACTAAGCAATACACTCGCCACAGGGGCAAATGATACACTTCGTATCTAGTGTCAGCACAGAGTAAGACGTAGCAGTTTGAGACACTGTTGCAGACACAACCAGTCTGCTACATTGTCCAGCTACGCAGTGTTTGTGTGCTGTCTGCCATTTATGCCTTCACTATCTCATTTGTACAGTGTATATACCAGCTCACATTTGTTGCAAAGATTATTATTCTATACCAATAGCACTAGAGAGGACTCCGGGCACAAGACGTGGTCATTAGACACTTTGGCAGACACTTATTGCCTGCGAATCTGTCTGACTCGCAGCTCTGGATTCAGAGACTCTATTCAGCTCTAGGTTCCTTTCTAACTAGTTAACATGTGTGCAGGATTGGTTCAATTATCCTATCTGACTTTTGAGTCACTTTATTTGCTGTGGGTGTTTATGTAGACTCATTCCATGGTCTGCAATCGAAGTGTTTAGGTACTATCGCAGCACCATCACTCACACACCATATATCCCACTTACCTTTGGGATTACTAGCAGAATCTATCACTGTACTTATGTACACTTACCTTAGATAGTGAAGCCATCTAGGGAGCACCTATTATACCAATAGGACTACTCACCCCCACCCCCTATCTCCATTTTAATTTTCACCATTTTTTTAGGATTACCTCACACAGAGGCTTATCCACATAACTTTATTTTATTTGAGGATTTCTCCAATTAAAATTGTTTTTAAGTTACCCATCATTACATGTTACTATTGTCTCTATCAGGCTCATTAGTTACCAGTATCACCAGCCGCTGAGTGCTCTCACCATAGGGGTCCTTTTCTCCCTAGTTGTTGTTCAGTTATTTCCCCTGATTGTAGCACCTGTGCCTAAGGCAGTAGCGAGGGTTCCCTCTTCCCGTCCCCTTTCCACCTACCCTGATTTTAAATGTAGCCATGATCACATAAGTTGGTATATTGCTTTTGCATTGAAGCTCTGTTTAGTGGCATATTGCTATTTGCTTGCTATGATGGGCATAAATAGAAGACAACTTGGCTGTATTACTTACATAGTACAAACTACACCAACTACTACAACTTGCGAGTTAGGTATGAGTACTGCTCCTTTAAAATGTAGGTAATTGAGTCAAGAATGCGTACAATTACAGTCCCTTGAGTAATAATACATCAGCCATAACAAAATGGAGTTGCCCCGGTCACACTACGGTTTTGTGTGTATGTTCTAAATTGTCCCCAAATGCTTTTCTTCCCCCTTTTTTTTTACTCAGTATTAGCCATTTTTAAGATAAAGTATTTACAATAAAAAAACCCCACAAAGTCCTTTGCAGAGGCAGAATTAGGAAATAGTGAGCCCTGGGGCAAGGATATTTTTGGCCCCCGCCTCTCCAACATTTACCAACAGAGGCTCACCTTTGGACCACCAGGGAATGGGCCACTTAAGGCTTTGGACCTTGGCGCTTTGCACTGAGTATTGTTTCACCACTTCTCCTTTGCTATTGTTCCAGCAAAAATACAGCGTAGGTTATTTGTGAATGGGAGCCTTGTCCTCAATACTTACACCCCCTTGGCTTTAGGAGGGGCCTGCAATCCAATGTGTTCTGAAGTCTGTTACCAGGCCCCATGGCTATTTTTATTATTACTGTTGAATATCTTATTCATTTGTAAATGGTCCATCGGTTACTAGGAGATATTTCAGAAACCCCTTTATTAAAAGTACCTGTATACACAACCTAAACAAGCACTAATAAACAATGTTGCCTAATTGTGTTAATGTCATTGTGTGTTGCTTTGGAAGAGGGGAACACAGCAGGCAGGTGATGAAGCTGGCAATGACTGAGCCTCACTGTAAATATAGCACACTGCCCTTTGTTGGGAGCGGGGGGTGCTCTTCACCACTCTCTGCCGGGGCGGGGCTATGGGTAGCATTGTGACGCAAGACGTGGTCTTGCGGCGTTGGAAAATGAATGGTTGCCATGGAGACGCGAGCGCGTGACAATGCCTGTGGTCCTGGCGCGCGGCCCAGCTGTGTAGCCCCGGGGGTCGTTGCAGGAGGGGGGATGGCCCAGTCACGGTTCTCGGTATTGGGCGGACTGGGGTTGATTTTGTGCCTCTGTATAACGTGCCACGTACCATTTTGCGCAGCGGAGCTGGAATTCGGCGGGGAGGCCAATAATGTGAGTGCCACTAACCTGGTTAATCTCACGGCTGAAGGTGAGTAGAGGAGGAGGAGTCTCTGAATCAGGGCGGGTGTTAAACTAGTTTGTCAAGCGGGGCCGATGAAAATAAATATGATTAGTTGGGCAACACGAGTATTGTAAGTCTGGATGCATTGCAAAGCTTGCTAATTATTTATACAGTTATTACACAATATAATATTATACACGATTCAAATATTTGCAAGCATGTAAAGCGCCTGTAACCATGCCCATGTGCTCTAAATCATACCCCAATCTCATCTCACTGGAGTCATTTATTAAACCACAAATCAGAACAAAGTTTCTCCGAGAGAAGACGAAAAGAAACTCGTTTTAAAAGCTATTAGTTCACCATTAGTTGCTCATTATATAAGAAGGTGGTCAGTCACTTTTCTTGCATGGAGCACACACAGATTTGGTAACGGAAAATGTTTATGCAACCTCAGACATACATGGCGGATTTGTGCCAATAGGATAACCGCAATCCCAATATAATATGTGTGCTGGGAAACGCCTGGTATTGGCACACCCAAAATGACATACTTGTGCTCATAGGGAAAATTGTACGACTGTACAATACCTTGATGCGTTAATGCAAGGAGACGCAAGATGAACATGCCTGCCTTTGCCTCACTCCACAATGGCTTTGCTAGATCTCCCCGTGACCTCACTCCACATGTTCAGGACAGTTTCATCCAGTCAAGGTTACAGAGGTTTGCAAGTTCTGGTCTTCATGTTGAGCACGACTTCAAGCCACCAGATGTTAATGGGTAGGAATTTGAATGATTGTAACCTCGAGGACTCCACGTTCCCCTTTTTTTAGTCTCAAAATGATCTCTGTAAATCTAAAAAATAAATAGGAAAAAAGGAAACTGGGACTTTCAACAAAATGTGAAACATTATCCAGAGGTCTAGACATTGTACCCAGTGACATAAGGGAAGAGTCATAATTCCTAATGGAAGCAATACAAATAGTAAGTGATACACAGGACCAAAATTCCCCACAGTTTAACGGAGCCTCTTCTGTTTAATAATTTAGTATTTAGTTCATGCAATACTGTAGTTTTCAGCTGCATGTCATGGCCGGGAGACAAATTGTGAAGCAGGGTATGTCGCCCGATCTGGAGGTAACTGCCATTGACTCGTTACTAGGCCTCGACTCGGTTGTTCCCTTAAAATATATTGTGACTTGCGGACCCTCAGCCCACTTATCATATTTAAAGATATTGTTCCTGTGTTTTGGCCTTTTATTTTTCAACTAGACCAACTGATCTTTTTCATATAATTCTTAAAATTACAATATAACACTTTAAATATTTAAGAAAATTAAAATTACCTGGCCTTGAAGAGTAATGTCTTCCATTACTTAATTTTTCTCAGGGAACCCAGGTCAAAAAAACACTGAGGTAAATTATTTCATTTACACAAATAATATTGCTTTTTCACATACATTGCAGCCCAGATAAAACATAAAAAAAAGTATTTTCCAACTCTCTTTGCTTATACTGTAGTTGTTTTCAATTTTTGACATGTTTAAGTGCTACTGTTTCTGATATTATCCTACAGGCTTCTCAGGCACTGAATATTAGATAAACATCAGTAAATAAGCTTTTTTGCTATTTGAGATTAGTATATGCACTTTTTGCTTAAATTTTCAAACCTTATGAAACCTCTCTTGCCTCCTCCTCGAAACATAGGTAAAGCAATTTTGGCCAATTTCTCACATCTCATTACTAAATACAGTTACTGAGAATGTTGCAATATATTACAGCAGTAATCTTCCATTGTGCAGCAATGCATGTGATGAAGCTTATTGTTACTCGGATATCATGTGTGGACTAACAAGCTGCCTACAATTAGATTTCTTTTGTTGTTCATGGTACAAACTGCTATTAATAACTAATAAGATCTTTTTTTTCTATATAATGGTGCTAAAAATGCCATCTATTTCAACACCAGCTTGCTGTTGTCACTGAAGTGATGATCGTGAGCAACATTGCTTGGGTCACTTATTAAATCTGTTCAAAAGAGTCAACTTCTTACCATCTGCGGGCCCATAATTTTGAAAACAGATAATTTAGTGCTAGACTTCGGCGAAACAAACTTATCACCTACCCCTCCTCTACCATTAGGCTGGGGCCATGGTACTGCAGACCGTGCAAAGGCATCTGCACACTGAGCGAACAGACTGCCTTAAGGCAGTGCCCACGTGGAAGCAGGAGGGGGTGCGTGTTACGTGAGAAATCAGTTAAACTGATTTCTCAGCGCGACAGACAGGTCACGTGAACGGTTCGCCCAATGAGGATGAACTAGCTCTGTAACGCCCCCCACATCCCGTCCACCATGGCCAGGGAAAGCACGCGCTTTCCCACAGCCTCCGCGCTGACGAAGGCATCATGGCCCCAGCCTTACTCTGGCTCACCTCACTCTGTCCCCATAATTCCTATCCCACTTAGCTTTGCATACCTTTTAACTTTACCTTTTCAATCGTTGTTCTTGCTGCTCTTCATAGTTTTTTATTAAGTAGAGAAGCCTTGAGTTAAAGATCGTCAATTTGAATATGGACTCTGAAGAGTATACTGTATATAGTCTCTCCTGCTTGTTTAAACAAGGAAAAATAGTAACGAGCATTGAAACAGCCATTACTGGATAATAGGAGGGAGGCGTCAGACTGTACATTAAAAAAAAAAAAGTACGTATCCATAGCCATAATGCATATCCCCAAAGGTGCCTAGTGCAACAATGTCCTGACATTTTCCTTAAAAAGAACAGATCTTTACATTTTAACAGACATCTCATATGCAAATCATATGATAATGAGCAGTTTACCTAACAATGGAGCTCCTCAGACCTCCGTTAATATTAGCATAATAATAAGGCTACACTATTTAGTACCTTCCAAAAGCTGCCCTTACTCACATCCAGATCCTGATCATCCTTGAATTATTTTTTGGAATAACCTAAAAACAATGTAATGAGTATAGGACTTAAAACTTTTAATTCAACAAAGTTACACACTGAAAAAAAGCCTCATCAGAGGCAGGTGTGGGGCATGGTAAAGGGTAAATAATTTAAGTCTGTAAGGATCCCTAGAGATCCAATATACCTGCACAGTCCAAAAGATAATCACATAAAAGTGGTTTATTGGGTCCAAAATTCACACACGTGCCTGACGGTTCTTCAGGGGTAACATGCCTGCTGGGAGCCACACATTTAAATACCCAAAAGGAAGTATGAATTCACAGTGGACAGGAATATAAAAAAAATAAATATATATCTATCTATCAAAAAGAACAATTCATGCACTCCTACCAATTTTGGGCTAAAATATACTAGTGATCTCATGAGTAAGGGTCATTTAGTTAAACCCTTTGGCCAAAGCATTATAAGCCTGCAGTCACGTCACAACCAATTTGCAGGTACCTACACTGAACGTGTAATTTCTTATTGTCCTATGGACTAGTGAAATATGTGAAAAGGCCCTGAAGGGGTTAAATAAATAAAGCATAGGCTTTAGTGCAATTAAAAGCTGGCCAAAGCCAGTATCATAGTTCCCTTATTATAGAGGTGAACTGTGGGAGCGCAAATTCCCTAGTGTGAAAATATTTAAACTTACACATATCTTTCAGTCAGCATTAAACATTCACCTGCTCTTCAATTGAGGGTGATGTGTAGACTGACAATGAGGTGTATTACACCTTTGTTAATTGGAGAATTGGTAGGGGCTCTGACCTGCAGGGACGAGCCATACACCTCCCAGGAACTGCAGATACCAGGTGAGCCAATAACGTGCGTGCGTATAAACAGATATAAAACAAACACCAAAAAACAGTCCCGTAAAGTTACAAGTAGGCTGTTCTTCCTAGGTGAAATCCCAGCAGGTGGAAGGGGTCACGGCTGCTTCCAATGGGATGAACCACATCCAATTAGGCACTGAAAACAGGGCACACGCCCTCATACCGTAAAAAAGTACAACCCTTAAATAAAATGAAGATGGAGGGAAACAAGTGCACTAACAAGGGAAAGGATTTTAAAAGCCGTGTGTGAAATATCTCCAGCCAGAGATCCCATCAGTGTGGAACCTCAGTCCTGGCAATCCGCAGGCTGGTGATATTTCACACACTGCTTTTATAATCCTGTCCATTGTGAGTGCACTTGTTTCCCTCTCCCTTCATTTTATTAAAGGGCCGTACTTGTTTACGCTACGGGGCGTGCGCTATATTTAGATATAGATAGATAATCATAGATCATATAAATGTTTAAAATACATAATAAACTATATTATGTTTTTTAGTGATATGTTTGTGTGAACTAATATCGTATATATTGTAATTTAATAATGATTGTATAAAGTATGGGTATACAATAATGTACAGTATAGCCTCAATAATATAAATTAATATAAAACATTTTTGTACAATTAAAATAAAGGATGTCCTTCATTTAATTTAATTGTACATTAATATAAATGAATTAGTTAACATGGCTGAGGTATGTTTGTATATACATTATTGTACACCGATACTTTATACAGTAATTATTACATTTATACCATATTTCCTGGTTAAAGTATTCTGGACACTAATTCAGAAGTTCACAGAATAGGGGTGGGGGCACGAACACTTAGTGAGCATAACTGGAAAAAATATTCTCCAATTGTTATAAACACCTCCCCCTCAATCTACTGCTCTCAGAGATTTTCAGAAGTTTGTAAAGTGATATTACACACACTGGAATCCAGAGGAGTTATTTTGATATACATGCCACAGTTGACAACTTGTTTTTAAAGCAGCATTAGTTGTTTGAGATCCTTCATCCAAATAACTACTGTTTGGAAACGCTCTCCTGTTAGCTGTCACTGAGAGTTAAAGCAACTGAAAGAATAAACTTTCATGCACGATGATGCTCTGCATCATTTTTCTACTTTAAGTTATATTTTCTCTAGCTAGGGGCACTTGATGAGTTATTGGAGTTTAATGTGCAGAGAGATATTGTTCATGATTACACAAATTGCCATGTTCAATTTCAGGTGTTGTGTAATTCCTTCCTCCCCCCCTATAACTGTGAAATACAGGGTTAGAAGGTCCCAAAGATATCATTTGGGGGCTTGGGGGCAGCATCTAGAACGACAAAGGTAGACATTTAAACAAGTAGTGTTATACTGTATACATGCTGGTTAAGTATTGTTGCCTTATTTTTAAACATTGTACAAGTTTCTCTTAGGTATATCCATATTGTTGGGATTCTCTGCCTGCAGCTGACAGTGTGAGCTGTGGAGCTGTCCATGGTACTAGTACAAGAGGGTCTATGTTCTTCTAAGGCAAATTTTGGAGGAAGGTTTTTTTTAATTTATTTTTTAACAACTTTATACCTGTTGGTGTGAATGTATCGAAGTGGAAAATCTGGTTGAAAAAGGAGCACTGCAATGAAGAGAACTGGAGGCCAATTGAAAAAATAACAAAACTTTATTGAGGCATTAAGCCTAAGTTAAAAAAGATAGAGAGAATCCTTTAATGCGTTTCTCTCCTATTGGCAATTTATCAATCTTTGATAAATTGCCGATAGGCGAGAAATGCGTTAAAGGTTTCTCTCTCTCTTTTTTAACTTGGGCTTAATGCCTCAAAAAAAGTTTTGCTATTTTTTCAATTGGCCTCCAGTTCTCTTTGTTACAGTGCTCCTTTTCCATCCAGCTTTTCCACTTCGACTCTACCCATAACAAGAAGCACACCGGGATGTCGGAACCTCGTTAATGGGGCTCGTGAGTATCCACATTATGTGACTGCCATAACCGTGGATGATTGCTGCATTTCTTGGGGTAGTTATATACACCAGGGCTGACTTACCTGATATTGCTGTTCGTTTCTTTTTGCGTCAATCAGCTTTGTTAAGGTTATAAGTTGTACCCCATCATTGTGTTTCAGCATATGCTACACTTTCCCTAGCAGCTACGGTTTACTCACATTTCTCTGCCACTCCGGTTTAAGGGTTCTAATAGTGTCTCTTACCTTAAATTTGTCCAGTGTTTTGTAGCACCTTTCATTGAGGTCATTACTCTATTTGTTGGTGTCAATGTATCAAAGTCTTTGTTCCAGCTTTTCAGTTAGGGAGTATCAAAAGTAGGAATTAGTGAGGACTTGCATGACAGATGCGGATTATGAAATTGATGTCTGTGGACCGGACCGCCGACAGAGGGGGAAAACCAGGACTACTGTCCTGGGCCCGGCCAGTCAAAGGACCCGGCTCCCTGCCGGTAACCCTACAATTTTCTATGTGCAGGCAAGATGCCCTCCCATTTTCTGGCTGCCTGTAACGGAGTGCTCACCACAAACAAGGCGTGACCACGAGGCCATGGTGAGGATAGATATATAACGCCACCCACAGCCGCGAGGGTCCGTCTGGAGTGTAGATTGGTCGGGGTTGGAAAGATGAGGATAGTCGTGGTACGTTTCCAGAGGTCTGGGTTGGAGAGGTGCAGATCGTCGTTGGTAGCCGGGGTCAGGAGTATAGAAGAGCGGAGTCCAAGAGATAGCCGGGCCAAGAACAGAATAGCTAGGAACCAAGGTTTCAAGACAAGACTGTGGAGGCAAGGGTGGCAGTGAACACTTCGAAACAACAAAGGTATATGCTCATCCAATTTGCCAGAGGGCAGGTTGAGCATACATTATATAGGGAGCAATGGCCAATGAATGGACGGACATAGTGAAGGCGCGTCCTCAGTACAGGCTGTGATTGGCTGAAGTGGTTCAGGAGACAGGTGTGGGAAGGATTGCAGATGATGATTATAGGTGACGCGGTCCATGTGCTCCAATGCCGCAACCTGGAGGTGGGACCAGGACATTCCGCATTTACCTGCATGGGTAATATGTGCGTAGTACGGTGGTTGGTGCAGGGGGGGACCAGCTGATGTGTTGCAGGGAGCGGAGCACCCGTTTGTGGGCCGAGGTAAGCCGGGAGCGTGCAGAGGGTGGCGTGACTCCTGGATCCTTACACTGCCGCCCCCATCTGTCCCTCTTCTCCTGCAAGACTTAAGGGCCCTCCCCTTCTCTCGGCACCACCCATCTGCCCCTCCCTTCCCCAGGCCTCGGCGGGCCTGCAGGGCTTTCCTGTGTATTGGCCAGATGGTTCAAGCAGGCCCATCCAAGGGCCCCAGGTAAGCCCACATACCACATGCCAATGATCCCCTTATACCACCCTCCCAGGCCTATTGCCCCCCCCCCCCCCAAGATGTGTGTGTATTTGGGGAGGGGGCGCTTATTTTGTGGTGTGTGTATTTGGGATGGGGGGATTATTGAGTGAGAGAGAAATATACATGGGGGGGAGTTTGAGAGAGGGCTGTAAGAGGGACGGGAGAGGTGGGGATGTAAGAGAGGGAGAATAAGATAGTGGGGATGAAGGAAAGGGTGATGGAGGGTGGGTGAGAGAGCGAGGAGGGGCACGAGAAGAGGGAAGTGTAAGAGAAAAGTTGTGGGGGGTTCTCGCAAGGCCGCCGGCATGTGGGTGGGGGACCTCGCTGGAAACTTTAGTCATGAGCCCCAGAAAAGCCATCTGTGGGTATCACATTTTGTCCCTTCAATGGGCATAAAAAAATGAGCAGTAGGTGGCATAGCTTTCTGGCTTTTATCAATTGGACCAACGTATATGAATTTGTCTCTAATATTTGAAACGACCATATGCCAGAAAATGGAGCAGTGCCTCAGTACGTACTTTTCTCTGTGCTGATACATAAAGCCCAGTATGTGTATATTTACATAACAATTGAAACATTACAGGTTTTTCTGGACCTTTTTCATGATTAAAACATAGTTTCTTGCTATAGTTGTTATGTTACTAATCAAATATGTAAAGGGTTAACGTTCAATGCCAAATTGCTCTTCATCTGAACTAATTTGCTGGAGGTGTTTAAAGGAGCAATCCATGTAATTGTCACGATTTGTGTTCAACACAAACAAGGCATGACCACGGGGCCGATGTGGGGATGGATAGAAACACAACCCAGAGCCGCGTGGGCGCGTCTGGAGTGTAGGTTGGTCAGGGTAGCCGGGTCTGGATTGGAGAGGTGCGGATAGTCGATATACTTGCTGGTGTCTGCGTTGGAGAGGTACAGATCGTTGTAGGTACTGTTAGCCGAGGTGCGGGTTGGAGAGAGGAGAATAGTCGTTTATACGGGTGCCGAGGTTGGGGTTGGAGAGGTGCGGATTGTCGTAGACAACTGGGGTCAGGAGTGCAGAAGAGTGGAGTCCAAAACAAGCCGGGTCAATAACTGAGAGCTTCGAACAAGAGGACAAGACAAGGCTGTGAGTCTAGGAAGCAGTGAACACAACGGAACATTGAATTCTGCTCAGCCAATTTGCCAGTGGGGCAGCTGAGCATAAGTAGGAGCGAGCAACCAATGAGAAATCTGCAGCGTGGAAGTGCGAGAGACGTGGTTGGTGAATCCGGAGCCGGGATCAAGTGGAATGATGATTCCTGACGAGATCCGTGGAGGCGGGACCCGTGCGTGCCAAATGCGCGCCGCGTGCCCCGATGTCGGCGTGAGGATGCAAGCCGGAAGAAGAGGCGTTAAGCCTGGAGCGGGGTTTGTGCCCGCCTTCCGTGGAGGGTTTGTGCCCGCCTTCCTTGAAGGAGCGGCGTCCCCACCGGCAGTGGGAGCAGAGAAGGCGGGAGCCCCGGCAGTGAGTGGAGGTAAGCGGGGAGCGCACCAAGGGCGGCGTGACTCCCTGATTCTTACAGTAATATCCTACATGTGCGTTTTAAAAAATATATATATATATATCAGTTGTGTAGTATTAGATAATACTTAAAAAAAATGTTTTAATGAAACTTAATGCAATTTGTAATGAGTCAATATATTGAGCTTCGCCTCGGGCCTTCAACTTTTCCAGCCAGGGCATTACTGTTCTTCGGGTATTATTACTTAAGTAATACTTTGAGAGTTAGTTACCTCTTGTTTTCAAGTATGTCCTATGCACAGAGTTATAACAATACATGGTTATATAGTAAATTCACAGACATTTCATGTACAGATAGAGTTAGAAAATTGGGTACAGGGGATTTGCATCCTAATTTGCATGTGCTGCCATTTAATATAAAGCTGCTATAAATGGATGCGATAAAAAGCCTGTAACACAGCTTTAACTCTTGCAATATGGCTTTAGTGAATAGGACAATAAAAAAATAATGCCAAATACTGCATTTTTTATTTATCGGAGTTTAGAGAATCTATGTCATAGTGGCTTTGCTAAATCTTCCATATGTTATCTTAGGTTTACTGTTGAGTAATACTGTACATTTTAGGATGACATGTCTCATATAGAGAGGTCAGCAGTTTTGTCTGTGCTGTTACCATTCAAACAAGCAGCATTAGGGCTAAGGAAAAGTACTTGTTGCACATTGTAATTCTGACAATATCTACATTCCAGAATTCCTGTAAGTTTACAATGCATTCATCTTTAAATAAATGGAGATGTCATTGACTAATGTAAGCATTTATATTTTGATGTGACTAATGCAGTTTTCTCTCCTCTTGTCCTTGAATTTTCTTTCATTGGGGGTTATTCAATAAACTGCAATAGTGCCGACTGGGGTACTAGTGCACAGAAACTTCCATTAACTCCTATTGACCTAATCAGCACTTTCTCCGTTTAATGAATAACCGTCATTGCCACTATATTAGTGTTAAGGTGGCTTATGTGACTTTTTTCTTCTTAGCTATTTGTGTTATATTTTAATGCCTACTGCATACGGGTATATAGATATATTGATGTATAGATAATTGATGCTTTATTAATGAGTGATGAAGACAGTCCCCACTGAAGACAAAGGCAGAACAGAAAGGAGAGAGGTCTGTTAATATCAGTCATTCTCTGTGCCTCCAGGCCACATTCTTTCTTCTAAGTTAATTGAATATAATGACATTTTTTCATGCGCGATGCTTTGCATAAGAATTCCATAGATTAACATTAAAAAGGGATGGGAGAATGAATTAAAATGTTCTAATTTGCTTTTATTGCACTGCTTATCATCAGGCAGAAAAAAAGATAAGCAATTTCCTTTTATTTAATTTTGTCTCTGCATGACTGCAGACTGAAGGATTTCCATGACACTTTATCTTTATTGTTTCCTTTCAATATTTGGCTTATCATAGTGCTCTGTTATACTGTGCAGTCATTCTGTAATACACTTAACTCTTCAGGTACATTTAGGGGTAAAATATAAAATATTTTTTTTATTGTTTAGACACTGGAAATCAATACACACAAACATCATGTTTTGTTTGATTTCATTATAAATAACCAGGTAAACCATGGAAAACTAAGTGCTTACAAATATAATATGTCTACATATACAATGTTAAATGCTTAAACCGATTTTGGTCTTAAAACTGGATGTGGATTGCTTTGGCATATTTGCATTTCTATATTCAGTCGGATATCCCTTGAGGAAATTCATAGCTCATCTCAACATATGTTTCTCTCTGGCCTCCCTCATGTTTATCAGTGATGATAATGGTCTGGATTTAGGTCAGCCATACAAGATGTATTTGTGTTTTCTTTTTTAATTCCCACTTAGTTGATACCCCGCACAAAAACAGATTATGTTTAGTTTTTCATGCTGGTCATACATCTGATAATTCTATAATTTTGGGGGGAGAAATACTGATGGGAAAACCTTTTATTGTGAAGAATAAAACATTGGCTTTTGAATGTTCATAATAAATGGCTTTAAAGTTGAGCCCTGGGGACGTCAACTTCGGAATAGCTACTGTATGTTAGTAATGTAAAAATAGAAGAACATTATTGAAACCATGGGCTTTCACTACGTCGCGTCGCCGTCGCCGGCTCTATAAGCGCAGCCTTAGGGGCCTATTTAAGTGGCTTCACTAAGTAACTTATTGACAATTTTTAACACTTTACAGCCAGCTCCATTACTGTAGTGGCTAACCACTAAGGTAAAGAAGGGATTAAATAGCGATGGCCGGTTTGTTGGTAGAGGGGGTGGGTGAAGCTTGTAGTTGGCCCAGGGTGGGTGGTTAGGTCTACTGGGAGGGTTGCGGGAGAAGTTAACCCCTTCATTACAGCAATAAAGGGGTTCACTCCTCCCTATACACACCCAGGGGGCATAAACACGCACCACTGATAAATAACACCTTTATAGTTGCCCCAGGGTTGGTGTTTAGGTCTCCCAGAAGGGATTAACCCCTCCCATAGGGGTTACAACCAGTAAGGTAATGAAGGGGATAATGCCTCCCAAAGGGCCTAAACACCCACCCTGGGACAACTACCCCTTCACGTATCCTCTCTTCCACCAACACCACACAGGAATGGGAAAAAGTGCTATTACCCAAAAATGGCTAATAGTGCTTTTGCCCATTTTTAAATAATCAATACAGTGCAATGCACTCAAATACATTACGATAAAAAATAAATTAGTATTGCAAAAGCTTTTGCCATTTAATAATTGATTGCCACTGTGGTCATCTATGCCCTCAACGGGTCACAGCCACATTGGCAAGCAATGGCCACCCAACAACCCCCCCATCTCTAACTCATCCCTTCCTCCTCCCCCCACTTAACCCTGCCAGGATAAAAATCTAACTACTGGCCAGTAATTAATTACCTTAGCGTTTAAAAAAATTAAAAAAATCACAATAATATAAAGTTGACATTGCAGTACAATACATTAAACAGTAGGCAATAAACCCATTGATTGTCACTGTGGTAACCTATGCCGACAATGGGGGCATAGATTACCACAATGGCACTGAATGGGCAACCAAAAAAACCCCATAAAAATATATTTACAATTAAATTAAAACAAACATTTGCCAAAAAATGCATTGATTATCAATCTGGTAACCTATATCCTTAAAGGGGTATAGATAAACAATGCCAATAAATGGGCATCCAAAAAACACAAATAAAATACAATCAATCTGTATCTGACCCTTGCCGGGATATAGATTCATCCTCCTCATCCAACTGTGGCGCCAACTCTTGACCCACGAAGCAATGATCTTCATCTGAAAAATACTATGATGCGCAGATGCCCACGATCCCCAGTTGGTTGAAGAGGAGGATAGTTGATCTTTCTTCTTTCTTTTCTTTCTGTCCTTTTACAGATCCACGAGATGTTAATCTGCCATCTTCTTGGGGTCAAATGAGACGTGACAGGCATTATATAAGACCTGTGACGTCACATTTGACTGACAAATGGTACATCCACCAATCCAATTGGTGGATGTATCATGTGATGGCATCCCTTTTTTGGGGAGTGATGTGACATCACCTTAAAGGGATGGGAACCAGCCAATCAGGTAGCATATGCTTCCCTCCCTTTAAGGCGTCACTTCAGCAAAAACATGGAAAGTGCATGAACTGCTCCTTTAATTATTAATGCAAGACAGGCATGACACAGTGTGGCAGTAGTTTCATTTGAGATTTTTTTCCCCCCCCATCAAATATGATGTTTCTCAGCTGGGGCTTTCATTTTAAATAGTTTCCTCATAAAAACAAAAGAAACAAAAAGTATAACTGTGTTGCGATAAGAAGATGATTAGAGCAATAATTGTGAACTGTAGAGCATGCACGAGTAATATGCCTTGACTGTATAATTATTTTCACACTGGAAAATAAATGCCTTTGAAATCACCTTTGATAATTATCATAGTCACTGATTACCAGTTTTGTAACTGTTGGCTGTTGTGGCCTTTCATGGCTGTACAGTACTGCAACTTTTTCTGCCCTTAATGTAAGTTGTAAGTGACCTGTATCCAGAATAATACTTGTTAATTTTTCTTGGAAAAATGATGCTGTATGTCTGTTTGCATTTGCCCACTGTGTTCAGGAGCCTAATAACATAACACAATCTCAACATTTTAGCAGCTGGATCTTGATGAACAGGTAGTTCACCAATGCTGCCACAGAATTTGTGGGCCTCCCCCATCTCTGGTATTCCCATTGAGCTGTACCGTATGTATTTTCTGTTGTCCTATAATCAAGGCGTTGTCTACAGCATGTTATTTCATAAATTCTGTGCAGCAGAGATCATAGACAAGAGGAGGCCTTTGTTCACAAAATAAATACTGTACAGTATATCTGTGAGGTTCAGGATAAGCAGAATTATTTTGTAGTGATGGAGTTTCAGCCTAAACTTAGGAACAGTAGCATGTGGTGGGTTGTTCAAACAAGGAATAAGGGCATTATTCAATAATGTGCAAAGTGGCTGATGGAGGAAAAATTGCCATTCAAGTCACTGGCAGATTCATACTATATTAAATAAGGTCCTAATGCCCTTCACAGAGGCCGAGACGGGACAGAATAGGACCATATGTTATTTTTATAGTTCAGGTATATGTTTTGCCTTAGTATGACCAAACTGTTAAGGTGAATGTTCAGAACTTTAGTAACCTATATTTTCAGAGGCAGTGGCCTCACTACATATTGGTAGCTGTGCCACGTATGAAGCAATATTTCAATCTATTTTATTAATATTGTAGAGGTAGTGCCCAAATCCCCTACACCGTTTGATCTTTAGTTCAGTAACATCTTTTATGTCAGTGATTATTTTTCAACCAGGGTTCCACGGAACGCCGGTGTTCCACGAGCACCCCTCAGGGCTTCCGCGGCCACCAGGGGGGGAGAGCTGGGACAACTCTCCCAGGCTGTCCCAGGCACAGCATCACCCCACATAGCAGTGACCCGGCGGCTCCGAGCGCAGCCGCCGCCCGGGCACTGCTACCCTTCCTCTCCCTGCTGGCGCCAAAAAAAGGTTGAAAACCACTGTTTTATGTACTGTCTTGGCTTTTTGTTTTTTGATGTAACTACAGGCTTAAGCTCAAGTAATGCATGTAAGCTCAAGTAATGCATGTATCGTCTTCACCATAATCCTCCATCAAATGTGTGTAATACCTTCACTTCTTTGTCCCAACTAATTCCCAACCCATTGTAGGAGAGATAGCTGAATATATAGTAAGTCACATTTGAATGGATATTAATACTATATATTATACTATTTTTGTGGAAGGGATAACATTCTATTTATGAGAGCGAGGTTTACACTGGTATAATGTCCTGCCCACAATCATTTACTAGGCAGTAAAATGGGATAATGCTCCAAAGGATGGCTCACCTGTCCCACGGCTGACAACAAAAACAACAATACCTTTAGAAAACTTTCTATTTATAATTGCTTCCACTGTGTAGCTTTCCATGTGATTCCATGTGTACTTATTGCTATTATCATCTCTTTAGGTAAAGAAAATAATACAACCAACAAAACGGAATATGGACCATGCACAACTACTTGTGGTTAGTATTATAATAATAATAATAATTGTTGGTTATTGTATAGCGCTGCTAGTTTTACGTAGTTTTTTAAAGAGACATTTTTACAGACACAGTCTCATAGAGCTTACAATCTATGTTCTTGGTGCCTGAGGCACAGAGAGATAAAGTGACTTGCCCAAGGTCACAAGGAGTCGACACCAGGAATTGAACCAGGTTCCCATGCTTCAAACACAGTGCCAGAGTCTTTACTGACTGAGCTACTCCTTCAGCTCGTAGGATCTCAGGATATAAGCAAAGCATGTTATTTTGGTTTGTTTCTTACATTTTTTTTTTGGAGAGAACACATTTTAGGAATAAACAAAAATTAATTTCTATCTAAGCTAAACAATAAATTATTCAGCTTAAAATAAAGAAATGTGGTAGAAGAAGCATGTATCCACTCACAGTTAGTACATCAGCCCAATCCTAATCATTTCATTCTCCATATACTTGGAGTTTCTTCTTGATCCCTACAAAACAGGGGCAAACTAAAAAAAATAAAAAAAATAAAGTGCTCTTTGAGTTCCCCCACAAATTAATTTTTATTTTTTCCAATCTTACCCATAATTAGAAGAGAAATGAAACCGTTGGTGACATTTCAGCAATTACTGTACATAACCCAGGCTTCTGAGTGCTGTTAAATCGACCGGTGGCTTTACATATTTTATAATCATTGCACATCCATTTTAAAAAGTCACCAGCGAACATGGTACAGTGCAAAATGTATCACATAAAATGCACTCTGATTTTGATCAGATTAGGATTTATGAAACATGTATAATTTTCTAATTTAATTATATTGTTTTTGCAGTTGTGAAGTATGTAGATAGGCTGGTATAACTGTTTTTCCTGGTTCTATAAAATGTTTAGGAACTGGGAAGTGAGGAGGGAACAAACGTAATTAATAAAAAAAAAGAATGCTGCAGCCCTAGTATTCTCAAACCAATCGTTTTTCTCAGTTCCAATATGTATTTCTTCTGTCGCAAGGCAGCACACATCTGTGGGTACTAGCTCCTCACTCTAGGTAAGACAGAAGGCTGATTTCCTGGAGGAATGGTTAAATAATGGTCCTTCCCATCCCCCAGAACAGTGCTTCTGTCCTAATTAGAGGTAGGATGGAAGGTGTCCGTTTTATTTTTCAGGTTTATATATTTTTTTATTTTTTTGCGGCTTTGACAGTGAAGCACTCGGGACAATAGCCTTTTTTTTAAACTGGCTTTCGCACCATGAGTAGTGGTACTGTAGATCACAAGCCAGACTGGAAAAATTAAATCTAGGCTCCCACCTCGGCCCATGTGTAGTGTGACCGAGTAGCAGGTTGATTTGTGTTTGAGTAAAACATGGAGGAGAAGGGTGGGCAAAGCACTCAGGGCCAGGCCCATCGGCAGCCTCCTCCAGCTGAAAAATCATGTTTAGTTCTGAGTCCTACACACGTTAATGTGGGGAGAATGGTGGCTGCATCCTCCTAAACGCGTTCCTGCAGGGGCTCACAGCTCAAGGTGGCACTTCCTGCACGTCTCCGCACGCATTGTCGGTCCCACACAATTCTTGGAGAATGAAACTGAAAGAAACTGTTTGGCACAAAAAAAACACTTAAAGAAGCTTTAAAAGTGAGCTTTCCTTCCCATAGGTACTCTGACCAAGGTAAGTGTTGGTTAGTGTTTTAACGGCTCCCTTTCCTCTATTGCAGAGTATTTTATTTCGCTTTTGTGCTTTTTTGGGTACCTATCACTTGTCCTTTATTTTAGGATGTCTTCTGGGCAGGATACAACTTTGGAGAGCATTTTAGAAGTTAAACCCACTGATGTGGTAGAACCCGATTTAAAAAAAAAAGAAGTCTAGCTCCAGTACAAAACATCTGTGTTGTACAGATGTAGTCGGATTTACTGCCACCTTAATTGCAATTTGAAGCGGGTTGGGCACAGCCTAAGTGCGGCCGCACGCGATCATGACTCAGAGAACAGTGAATTTGCCAGAAGGATTAACACAGTGGGGGGCCCTGCTTGTGAATTGCACCCCACAGTGATAATTCTCCTTGGCCGCAACCAGTCTGTAAGAGCTGCGCAGAGAGAGCAGAAAGAAGCAGTCTCTGTGTCTCCCTGCAAAGCTTTTACAGCAGTTCACTATTTGTATTATTATTTTTAGTACACAGGATTGAAGCAGGGTGTCTCTGGAGCTGAATCCTATTAATTTCAGGTCCAGAGACTCCCTGCTTCCCAAGAGACATACCTCTGTAGGAGGTGCCGTTCGCAGGTACCTTATCTTCAGATTCTGGTTACATGTGAGGATTATGAGGAGTTGCCGTCTTTGTCTGAAGACGGTGAGCAAAAGGAAGATTCCCTTTCTTTTAATCCTGCGAGTATAGACAAGCTAATCGAAGCCATGCAAGAAGTTATGGAGTTTGAGGATTTGCAAACACTGATTAACAAACTGTATTGAATGTTAGTGTGCTCCCGGAAAAGAGAGCATTTCCCCCCCCTCTACATTCTTCTATAAAAGGCATGATCCAGATAAAAAGATGTTGACAACTTGCAGGTTTAGGCCCATGTATCTCTTCCTGCAAAAAGATACCAAAGCATGGGATAATGTTCCAAAGGTTGACTTGCCAATCTCCTGGCTGGCAGCAAACGCAACAATACCTTTAGAAAACTCCTCTACATTTAAGTATTCTATAGACAAGATGATCTATGCAACATTAAAACGCCTCAGGTGCAGCTTGCAGACTAGTAGTCACCTCTGCTTGTATTCCCACAAACTTAACAGCCTGCGTAGGGAACCTCAAGCACAATTTACTACAGTATCCCTTACCCTAGAGGTAAAATGCATAACTTTCCCCCAATGTGAATCTTGCCATAGATTTTCTCCATAAGTTGACCTCATTAAACTTATAGCAAGTGCTCTACTGCTTTTAGTATCAGCTAGAAGAGCCATTTGGCTTAAACCCTAGATGTCAGAACATTTAAATATTGTCTGTACATTTTTCCATTTGACGACTCTACCCTTTTTGGTCCATAACTAGAACAAATTATAGAGAAGGTTTCTGCAGGTAGAAGCAAATTCCTTCCACAGGACCAGAACTTCCTTAATTTTGGTAGACCAGCGTTTAAATCTTCAAGATTTCCTCCACCAGAATCTAGAATACCAAGGTCACTTAGAAGGGAGCAAAATTCACACCTGTCATTGCGTGCCAGACCCTCTTTTAGATTGGCAAAATACAGGTCCACTTTAGTACCAGTCTTCTCAAAATATAGATTTTGACAATTCACAAGAATTATGGACGTCATTCGGATGAGAGGAAGGCTGAGGTTCTTCAGTAACCAATGGTCTCAGATTACAACGGATCAGTTGGTGTTGCTGACACAGAGAAGACGCTATTCAATAGAGTTTAGACGTCCCACCAGAAACATTTGTCCTCTCATCAACATTGTCCAGTCCCAAAAAGAAAGATGTGGTGATAGAAATCTATAACTGAATTTGAGATGCGGATGTTGTTGATGTCCCAAACAAGAAAGATTCAGAGGAACATATTCGACTGTATAGAATTGCTGGTACCAAAACCATCAGGACGGTTCATAGCTGTACTAGGCATAAGTCCATCAATAGATTTGTGGCATTCAACCGTTTTCAGGTGGAAAAAGCCAAATGGATCATTAACCTGCTTGCATTCAGGAGATTTTATGGCTGCCCTGGATCTAAAGAACGCATACTGTTTCTTCATGTACCAATATGCAAAAGCCACCAAAAAATACCTGAGATGGGCATTACAAGATCTATAAGGAGCCATTAAGTACTATCAATTTGGCCTTTCATACGCTCCAAGAGTCTTCACAAATATAATGGTACAGTATATGTGGCTGCAGCATTTAAAACTAAAGGGATTTCAGTCTTACCGTACTTGTACGATTGGATGCTGAAAGCAAGTTTGTCAATTCCATTGAAAGCGGATTTTGTCAAAATGATAGACTTCCTAACAAAATGTGGTTGGTTTATCTATTGAGACAAAAGTGCTGTAGTCTTCTCTCAGTAGCTACAGTTCATTTTTAATATAGATCAAGAAAAAAAAATCTTCCTGCTCCATGCAAAATATTGGATTCTCAAAGGTTATAAGCCACTTTCTTCTGGGGGAAGACCTCTCTCAATGACTACTGTAGTTACCTGTGTACTTAGACCTGCTGGTTAAATAGGGGTGGGATGGGTGAGCTTTAACCTCGAGGAGGGGCAAAATACCTACCAACAATTTACAATTGGACATACACAATATTGGCAAGCTCAAAAGTATTCTATTTTTATATATTTAATTGTGCCAATTGGATTGCTACTGGGAAAATGGCCCCAAGTATACAAAAGTAAACAAAAGCACACAGCCGCCGATATCAACATATAAGGGGGCACAAAGAGTACCTCCATGCTGAAGAAGATAAATCATATTTTAAATTGAGCAGATAACAATGTACCCCAAGTATGTGCAAGCTACATTCAGCGACTGAAAGCAGATTTCCTCAGCTGAAGTCAGATCCAGCAGGTAGAGTGGGCTTTACATACCAAGGTTTTATTTTTTTTCAATGGTGGTCAGAAGGTGGGGATGTCGTCACATAGATTTTTTTTTTGCCCACCAGAACAAACACAAAGCTTGCACTTTTTTTTTGTTCAATCAATTGCAAAGAAACCCCTAATCTGGACGCAATGACTGAGGTGGAGTTTTCCCCATGTCCAATGTTTCTGAGGGTCCTATGGAAAATAAGGTAGGGAAAAGCCAGGGTAATGGTGATCATTCCCTTCTTCAGAAGGGCCTGGTTTTTGGAGCTACCACATCTAATTTTCTAGGTTCCAATCTACCATCAAGACTACAATTGATAGTATGGTATTTGAAAGGTGAAAATTGGAAAAATAAGGATCATCACAAGTAATTCATAGGCTACAATTCGATCGGTAAATAAAAAAAAATTACTTGAGCTTATGACTGAGCGTGGTCCATCTTTCAAAGGTTGTGTGCTGATGGTCAAGAGGATCCTGCAGAAGTTGCAGTTCAGAAGATTTTTTAGATTTTCTCCAAGCAGGATTTTAGAAAAAATCTCACTTCAAACTCGATTTAAAGTCTGGGTGGCAGCCATCAGCTCTTTTAGAAGACAGTTGTTAACATCTCAGGATATGAAATGGTGAAAATTCGTTCATACGTGGAGTGAAATGTAGAAACAAATAACATAATGGTCAGATAATTTATAAATAACATACCAGCAGTCATACGTGCCGAGCTATACTGATTTTAATGCTTCTCTCCCACTACTTCCAAGATTGTTGCCATCCATCATCATCATCATCATCATCATCATCATCATCATCATCATCATCATCATCATCATCATCATATACCCCCCCATCATCATCTCATTCCCCCCCCATCATCATCATCTCATTCCTCCCCCCCATCATCATCTCATTCCTCCTACCCCATCATCATCATCGTCATCATCATCATCTCATTCCTCCTACCACATCATCATCATCATCATCATCATCATCATCATCATCATCATCATCATCATCATCATCATCATCATCATCATCATCATCATCATCATCATCATCATCATCATCATCATCATCTCATTCCTCCTACCCCATCAGCATCATCTCATTCCTCCTACCCCATCATCATCATCTCATTCCTCCTACCCCATCATCATCATCTCATTCCTCCTACCCCATCATCATCATCTCATTCCTCCTACCCCATCATCATCTTATTCCTCCCCCCATCATCTCATTCCTCCCCCCAATATTATAATAATCTCCTGAACCAGAATTGTGTTGCTTTTTAACTTATCTGGCAGACACCACCAGAACTGCAGGAGTCTCTGTCGCCGCCGAGGTGTGAGCTCCGCCCCTGCTGTTCTCTTATTATGTTATCTCTCCTTCACTTATCACTTGCCTCCGTCCATGGCCCGCCCCCTCATCACCAGTGCTTCCATCGGGTGCCGCCGCTGCCACCGGACTTGTGCTTGCCTCCATCGCCCCGATTCCCAGTACTGTATCACCTCAATACCGGACATGCTGGCAAACTAAAAATCGCCACACTTTGATGGCCAATTCGCCACTTGTGGCGATTGGCGACAGGGTTGCCCACCTCAGCTCTAGAATACAAATCTATTGCAATGTTAATCCTATTATTGTTTTAAAATGCTCAAAAATTGAAGTTAAAGGAACTAGAAACTTGAGCTTTATGAATTTAAGGTCTAGAGCCTCGGTAACATGTCACCTGATTATTATGTTTCCTGCTATGTTTTAGGGTTATTCATTAAACTTGTCACAGTTCTGATTGGTGCATTGTCACATGGAAACTCCCATTCAAGTGAATAGGAATTTCTGTGTGATAATGCCTTGATCGACACTATATCACAGTTTATTGAATAACCCCCTTTGTCTATTTATGGATGACAGAGCTGTAGGCAAGAGGAATGTGTTTAATAAAAAATGATGTTCAATTCTATTTTTGCTTTAATGCTGCGTTTCAGGCAGGGACATTGGATTACGGAAGAGAGATTTGTGTTGTAGACTGTCAGTGCTGCTTGTCACAGTTACATATCATCAGTGATGCATTTTATAATTCTCAGTTTATATGATGCACTGCATAGTCATTCATCAATGCAACATGGTCAATTCAGTATTCTAATCTGATCTACATTAATCTTGCAAAATGAGTTAGCTATGATTTTCTTTAATTTCCCCTTATCTCTAATTTAAATGTAAAATTCCCAGTGAAATTGCAAAAGGGTTGGATTTATGAAAAAGGTTCACAACCATCCAGTTTGTTTCCCCTTATGCTAAACTAGTTTCCTACACATAAAAAGGCAATTGTTTTCTAGCAGCAATCAAAGGCTTACAATGCCTTATTGCATTGATTGCTTAACATCATTTTTAAACAGTATAGTGCAGAGTTGGCTAACTCCAGTCCTCAAGGGCCACCATCAGGTCAAGTTTTAAGGATATCCCTGCTTCAGCACAGGTGACTGAATCAGTCTTTGAGCCTTTGTCTTTGACTGAGCCACTTGTGCTGAAGCAGAGAGAGCATTACAATCTGACCTGTTGGTGGCCCTTGAGGACTGGAGTTAGCCACCTTTGGTATAGTATATGTATCTCATTCTTCAGATACACTTATGTCACACTAAACTGGGAAAAAAAAATATGATGTGGGATTTGTGTACTGGGCGTGTACTGACTGATCTGTGTGGTTGATTTGAAGTGCTGGTTGGTTAAAGTGTGTGCAGTTAGAACCAGAAGCAGTTTGAACAAGGAAGCGGTTAAACAAGGTATAGTTTATTGAAGTACAGTTTACTGTTAGTACTTCTAAACTTCATAGTTGCTAGAATGAGCAGGATTGAAAATGCCACTCAATGCACATCTTGCCACATGTATGTGCACTTGGAGCAGCTGATCTGAAGAGGCAACTTGCAATATTGAGGGACATTGGCAATCTTGAAAGGGAATTAGAGCTCACTGAGCAGGCCCTTGCTTCGACTAGTGGTGCAGATGGTGGCGCTGTTAGTGAGGAGCAGGTAGGTAGCTGGGTGATAGTTAGAAGGGGAAGCAGGGGCAATAGGGAGAGGCAGGTCATTTCTGAGCTGACACGTCCCAATAGATTTGCCATGTTGAGTGAAGATATTGGGAATGTTGGGGCAGAAATGGCAAGGCTGGGGGAGACTAATTCCTCTAGCAGCCAGGGGAATAGTTCCTCCAGCACTGTGGGGACCCAGGATGCTCAGATACAAAGAAAGATTGTGGTGTTAGGGGACTCCATTATTAGGAAGATAGATAGGGCAATCTGTTGCCGGGACTGCATGAACCGAACAGTTTGTTGTCTCCCGGGTGCTCGGGTTCGGCACATTGCGGATCGGGTAGACAGATTGTTAGGGGCGGCTGGGATTGACCAGGCGGTCTTGGTACACGTTGGCACCAATGACAAAGTTAGAGAAAGATGGAGGGTCCTAAAAAATGATTATAGGGATCTAGGCCAAAATCTTATGGCAAGGACCTCCAAGGTAGTATTTTCTGAAATACTACCAGTGCCATGCGCTACCGCAGAGAGACAGTCAGAGGTCAGGGAGGTTAATGCGTGGCTAAGAAAGTGGTGCAGGAATGAGGGGTTTGGGTTTTTAGAGCACTGGGACTGAGAGGTGTCATCTATATTCTAGGGACGGATTGCACCTCAATGAAGAGGGATCTTCTGTGCTAGGGGGGAGAATGCTAAAAAGGTTGGAGGAGATTTTAAACTAGGATGGAGGGGGGAGGGGAATGAAACGGATAATGAACTAAATGGAATAGATGAGGATACAAGGTGGTATGGAGGTAGAATGAGGGCAAGTGCAAGTTTGACAAGCAGTGAGACACCCATAGTAAATACAGATAATAATAGAAAACTTCTAAAGACTAAACCAAGTGGGAGCAGAAAGGAAGGAGCAGATAAGATAATAGTACAGGCTGAAAAAAAGTTAAATGCATGCTTGCTATTGCAAGAAGCCTGACAGATAAAATGGGGGAGCTTGAATTAATAGCTGCAAGGGAGCAGTATGATATCATAGGCATTACTGAAACATGGTGGGATGAAACTCATGACAAGACAGTTAATTTAGAGGGTTATTCCCTTTTTCGGAAGGATCGAACAAATAGAAGGGGAGGTGGAGTATGTTTATATGTTAAACCGGATCTAAAACCTATTATAAGGGATGATGTCTATGAAAGGAATGATGAAAATGTAGAGACTTTGTGGATAGAAATTAGCAGTGGAGGTAAAAGTATATAGAAAATGTTTGTGGTAATATGCTATAAACCACCAAATATCTGTGAGATTGAGGAAGCTAAAATACTTTTGCAAATGGAGAAGACATCAAAACTGGGTCATGTTTGCATAATGGGGGGATTTTAATTATCCAGACATAGACTGGGCAATGAGATTAGCGTTACAACAAAAGGACGCAGGTTTTTGGGGGTGCTTAAAGACAATTATATGACCCAAATTATTGAGGAACCAACAAGGAGAGGGGCATTTCTGGATTTGGTCATAACAAACAATGTAGAAGTAATAACAAATATGCAAGTCCTGGAACATTTGGGTAACAGTGATCATAACATGGTCTCATTTGAAATAAATTTTCAAAAAACAGATTACTTGGGTTCAACAAAGACTTTAAACTTTAGAAAGGCAGATTTTAATAAACTGAGGTCTAATCTAGTAGTAATACAATGGGATGATGTTTTTGCAGGGAAAAATGTAGAAGATAAATGGGCAGTCTTTAAAACATTGTTAAAAAAGCACACTTATCAGTGTATACCCTTGGGTAATAAGTATAAAAGAAATAAGTCAAAACCAATGTGGCTAAATAAACATGTAGGGGAGGAAATGGACAAGAAGAGGAAGGTGTTTAGATTCTTTAAGTCAGAAGGGACAGAGACATCGTATCAGAATTATAAGGAATGTAACAAAAATTGCAAAAGGGCAATCAAATTAGCAAAAATGGAAAATGAAAAAAGGATTGCAATAGAAAGTAAGGTCAACCCAAAAAAGTTCTTTAAGTACTTTAATAACAAAAAAATGAGAAAAGAAAATATAGGACCCTTTCAGTGTGAGATGGATAGGCAGATTATTGGAGATAAGGAAACAGCAGAGGTATTAAACAAATTCTTTGCCTCTGTGTTTACAAGGGAAGAATCAAGTTCAATAGTAGTGCCGCAGGAGGAAGCCACAACCTCCATATTAATGACCAATTGGTTAACTGAGGAAGAAGTTCATAAGCGACTTGAAAAAATATAAGTAAATAAGGCACCTGGCCCCGATGGCATACATCCAAGAGTTCTCAAGGAGTTAAGCTCAGTAATAGCAAAACCATTATATTTAATATTCAAGGACTCCATTTCCACAGGCTCAGTACCACAAGATTGGCGTAAAGCAGATGTGGTGCCTATATTTAAAAAGGGAGCTAGATCACAACCGGGAAATTACAGACCTGTAAGCCTGACTTCAATAGTAGGGAAACTACTTGAAGGTTTAATACGGGATAATATTCAGGAATACCTAATGGAAAACAAAATTATTAGTAATAGTCAGCATGGATTTATGAAGGATAGATCTTGCCAAACTAACCTTATTTGTTTCTTTGAGGAGGTAAGTAGGAATTTAGACCAGGGTAATGCAGTTGATGTGGTCTACTTAGATTTTGCAAAGGCTTTTGATACGGTTTCACACAAGAGGTTGGTGTACAAAATTAAAGAAAATTGGACTCAGTAATAATATATGCACCTAGATTGAAAACTGGTTAAAGGACAGACAACAGAGGGTTGTCATAAATGGAACTTTTTCAGGTTGGGCTAAAGTCGTGAGTGGAGTACCTCAGGGATCGGTACTGGGACCCCTGCTTTTTAACTTGTTTATTAATGACCTTGAGGTTGGGATCGAGAGCAAAGTCTCCATCTTTGCTGATGATACTAAATTGTGTAAGGTTAAATATTGAGATATATTGGGGGAATCCTTGATGGAGAAGGATTTAGGAGATCTTGTAGACAGCAGGCTTAGCAATAGTGCCCTATGTCATGCAGTAGCTGCAAAGGCAAACAAGATCTTATCTTGCATCAAACAGGCAATGGATGGAAGGAAAGTAAACATAACTATGCCCTTTTACAAAGCATTAGTAAGACCACACTTTGAATATGGAGTACAATTTTTGGCACCAATTCTAAGGAAAGACATTATGGAACTAGAGAGAGTGCAGAGAAGAGCCACCAAATTAATAAAGGGGATGGACATTCTAACTTATGAGGAGAGGCTAGCTAAATTAGATTTATTTACATTAGAAAAGAGGCGTCTAAGAGGGGATATGATAACTATATACAAATATATTCAGGGACAATACAAGGAGCTTTCAAAAGAACTATTCATCCCACGGGCAGTACAAAGGACTCTGGGCCATCCCTTAAGGTTGGAGGAAAGGAAATTTCACCAGCAACAAAGGAAAGGGTTCTTTACAGTAAGGGCAGTTAAATGTGGAATTCATTACCCATGGAGACTGTGATAGCAGATACAATAGATTTGTTCAAAAAAAGGTTGGACATCTTTTTAGATGAGAAATGTATACAGGGATATACCAAATAAGTATACATGGGAAGGATGTTGATCCAGGGATTAATTCGATTGCCAATTCTTGGAGTCAGGAAGGAATTAATTTTTCCCCTTAATGGGGTTTTTTGTTTGCCTTCCTCTGGATCAATAAGTAAGTATAGATATAGGATAAAGTATCTGTTGTCTAAATTTAGCATAGGTTGAACTTGATGGACCTACGTCTTTTTTCAACCTCATCTACTATGTAACTATGTAACTATGATTTCAAACAAAACAGCAAAGCATAGCTTGTTTGCTTTAGCTCCCCATTAAATGGTACAGGTATGTCATTTAGGAAAAATGATCCAGAGAATTTGATTTGCAAAAACTAAACATGAAAAGGCTCCATGGAAGCTTGAGACCATTTGCCTTTCCATGCAATCAATCTGGTAACAAACCAGAATGGAATAGGAAAATTCTTCTTTTAACCATCTTGTTTTTGAAGTGACAATCCATTTACACTAGCAGTTATTCAAATAGATTTTTACAAGCCAAAATAATATCCCTGATGTAAAAAATTACTGCATTTTAAAGTCTACCGACTGCATACAGTACTGGGGAAAATAAACAGCAATGGATTTGTTAAAGAAAAACATTGCCTTTCAAACCAATGGCATTGCCTTGTTTGCACAATCTTATGCATTGTTTTTCACCTGGTGTTGTAGCCTGCAGTCTTTTTTGTTTTTCTATGGAATATGTATGTAACGGGTTTTGTACTCTGGTCTGACCCACCCAATCTCACATTGGCCCCTGTGGTCTAACCGGCCCCCATTACATGGTAGTAGTGTCTGGTGGTGCACCTGTTGGCTACAGGACTCCTGAGTCTCCCGCATGATGGTGTGTGGGGAGGACCCGTCCAGACAGGCAGCTGAGGTAGTGTGCTGAGTCTCACCTAGTTCCAGTGCAGCGCCTCCACCTCACCAGGGTCCCTGCGTCCGCAAGGGGATGATCCTGGCGAGGAACTCCTCCGTGGTGCTCCTCTCTGTACACTCATTCCAGATAGATACACGAGAGGGTTTCTGGCTGAACTCATCTTTATTGACATGGCAGGGCAGCTGCCCTCCACAAGGAGTATCTTCAGCCACTCATCTTGCCCGTGCTCCCTTTAGTTAGGTATGTCACCTAGATCAGGGATTCACTATTCCCGCAGGAATCACTATCCTGTGCCAGGTCCCTGGACACAGCCTCTCATGGAGTTATTATAGCTTAACTGACGTGCTCATAGAACTTGAACTCCTTCCTCAACTGGACTTGAACTAGACAGCAACTAACTTGGTAACACAGTGCTGTGCCTTATGTAAGCTTCTGAAGCTGACACACCTCTGACATCACTAACCATGGAGTCAGAGCATGTGACCAGTTCCAGCCATACACAGGGCACCCCACCAGGGTGTGAGGGAAAACCTCCATGATTAATACTGGCATGCCCATACTTACCAGGCCTTACTGCCAGCAGGAGAGATGACTGTAGGCATTTTACATGACCGCTACATTCTCCCCCTGGTGAATCCCATCGTCCTCGCTGGGACCTAAATTTAGATACCTCTTGCCAGGAAGCACTGCAACAGAAACATAATTAGGTTAACATCCATACAAATTTTCAGCATATTGTAAACATGACTTCAGTACATTCCGCCAAGCCCGCCCCGACCAGCAGCCACGAACCCGCGTAATGTCTCAGTACCCCCTTAATAATAGTGATCTGGGTCAGGTTTCCTCACTTCCCGGTTACCCATATCCAGGACCGTGACATAGTAATGCCTAGGCGATCCCCTCTCTGGCCTATAGGTCACCCGATGTTTGTGGATATTCCTCCCTATGCTCCACACTCGCATCAGGGTGTCTATCCTCTCCTCCGCCTTCTGACCTACAATGGCGCTCCCCCTATTGACCAAATACAGCTCTATAGTTTCTTGGAGCCACCTTTCCCTATTGTCCTCAATTTCATCCATCAGAGGCTCTGGAACATAGGGATACTCCAACCCATGGGATTTTTTATACCTGGCTATTATAGCCCTCTCCGCCCTACTGACCCTGGTCAAATCCGCACTACCTGCCCTCCCAGGTAACACCCATGATAGGGGCTCATCAGAATCTACTGGGTCGGACAGAGTGTCAGGACCCATGGCCGTTATCTCCCTACGCTCTAACTGGAACCACCTCTCCTGTAATTCCCTATCCCTCTGCTCGGGTGTAAACTCTCCCTCCTTCCACCAGAAATCCACCACGTCCTCCCGCCGGATGAGGAACCAAGTACGGTCCATCCATGCAGAGTACCCCTCAAATAGTGGAGCCCACCACCGGGTCTCCTTAAAGGGATTAGGCCCTGGTTCCCTGTCGTCGTCAAACGAAAATACCCCTGAAGACCTTGTGGATCGCGATGTGAACCACCTCGAAAAGCCCGGGGCCTTTACCACTGGTTGGGGTGCTGTGTCCGCCACCCTCAATTCTCCCCCTCCCCGTGAATCACCTTCCGTAGCTCCACTGAGCTGCCTCTCCCCAGTCCGTCTTTTCTCCCCCCCCAAAGGTATGTCCACAAGTTCCAAGCTGGGCGGTGAACCCGGTGACCGTGTGATAGGGGTAGGGGCATTACCTAGGGCATGGGGTTGGGCATAGGGGCATGGGACGGGACCCCACGGGGTCATTACCCGCTCTTGACTGTCCGTGGACCGGTCTAAGGATGATGTCTCCTCGCCCTCATCAGTCCTGAAACCGTCTCTCCATTTTCTGGGCAATACGAGCGGTCGGGGACCTTCCCCCAATCGCCGAAGCGTCGCTGCTTCCCCTTCCTGGGTTCCGCCGCCGCCACCGGAAGTGACGTCCTCCCCGGAACCGGAAGCGTCGCCATCTTGCGTGGGACCCCCATGCGGGATCTCTTCTTCCACGACGACATCCGGTTGCTCCGCCGTCGCCACCGGAAGTGATGCCGTTCCTCCACGTGCGCCTGTGGCCTGGCGCGGCCCTTCCAGCTCTATGCCGTCTGCTGCAACCAGGTAAGTAATAGCGCTGCTTGGCTTACCCGTCCGCAGGGGTGTAGGCGTCTCTCTCCCATCTCCGCCATGTCCTGGGGTGGCAGGACTCCGTCGGTCAGATCGCCGATCTGCGGGGGACGTCCGGTCACTCACCCCACGGGGCGTCGTTCTTCCCGTCTGTCTTTTCCGCTCCGTTTTTGCTACCGCCAGCTCACGGAGGTCCTCATCAGAGTAGTCCCCTCGCCCCGACCTAGGGGTCTCGGGGCGGGGTGAAAGTCTCTTTGCCCCTGTCACGGGGGTTGATCCAGCCGCCTCAATGGCCAGTGACCCAGCCGACTTGACCGGCTCCAGTCCCTGGTTTCCAGGACACGCGCTGTTGATCCATAGCGCGCCCGGGGACTCAGCGGAGCGCCGTGTCACGTCCACCGGGGGGTCAGCAGGCTGTATTGGGATGAACGTGGGCATAGGCCACAGATACAAAGTCCCGCAATGAGGGCAACGTGCCACCGTATTCACAGTACCTCCGGGCAGCCCGCATTGTAGGCAGAGCCCGACCACCGTCTCAGTATTGGCCACCCTCACCACCAGTACCCCGCCGGGCACTGAGTAGGGCTGGGTGGAGACCATAGTGCCCACAGTGGAGGAGCAGGCCATTCTTTGTACAGGAGTCACTTCCTGTACAGGTCTCTCCTTCTCTGTGGTTCCTCGCAACTGACTGGTGGAAGTTGCTGGATCCGCCACTCCCTGCTTCGGCTCCTCCCTTCTCTGACAGAGTTGGAACCCGCCCCCAGGGGTTGCAATAATGGGCGGGTCCCACAGGGGAATATCATGCCCCTTAATTAAGGCCGCACCTCTCTCAGTCCTGGTGGGCGCGGTCTGCGTTTTCGCGCCAATTTCCTCCTCAGAGCTGGAGTCTTTTCCCGCGGCTAATTCCCGCCTTCTCCTTGCAGCAGCTTTTTGTGCAAGGTACCCTTCTTTTTTGTACATCACCTCCGCAGCCGGAACTACTTTGTGTAGTGGCGCCGTCTGGATATCAGTCCCTGGGCCCAGTGGGTGCATCCCCACAGGCCATAATTGAAAGTCACTCCCCCTGGTAGAAATCAGGGGAGGGTCCCATATACTCAACGGTTGACTCAGCACAGGGGCTGAATTAGTCACTGTCCATCCCGGCGCAGCCATAGCTTTCGCGCCATGCCCCCCATCAGGGCGGGGCTTAGCTGTTCGCGCCATTCCCGGCCATCTTTGTGCAAGTCCTGCATCAGCCATTTCCTCTGCGCCTGGCCCATGCGGTTTCCCTAGCAAGCGGGAACCGCCATTTTGGTTGATTTTTGCGCCCAAAAAGTCACTTTGTTTGCTCTCCTCACGGGGTTCTCCCCCAATTATTGCAATGTCCTCACACTCTTCAAGGGTGGCCCCTCGCTGTCCCAGGCAGGATAAAAACGGGGCAGCCACGGCCTTCGCTCCGCTCCAGAGCAGATTTGTTAAGGACAATTCCGCGACAGTCTGCTCTTCAGTGGGTTGCACGCCACGGGTGCCCTCCCCATCAGCCTCTGTCCGCCATTTTACGTTCTCCGTGCCACGCGGATCCTCCACTCTCTCGTAGCAGTTGTCGTACATGGGGCTCCACTCTGCGGGGCAGCCACCACACCGGTACAATAAAGACTAGTTCAGATGCACCACCACATGTGTACCTTATCTAGGTGTGACCCAGTGTTGCACTACCTCAGGCTAGGCTCACTCTCTCAGTGTCTGCTGTGACTCCTTCCTCCCAGTCTGTGCTTCCTACGGTGAGTGTCTGGAATGGCTAGGTACTCTGGCTGGCTCTGCCATGCAGTACTTGGGGCGTCTACCTGTCTTGGTCAGCCTAGCGCAGACCCTCTCCAGGACTCCTGACCATGTTACAGGCTATCCCTTTAGGCATCCTACCAACTAGCGCTGCCTCAAGGTGACTCGGTCAGCTATAGCCGGCTCCAGACCCCTCACTCCCTTCAGGCCCCTAGGATGTCCCTGCGAACTGACAATATCCCGTCAGTCCCCTGACCACCCCTAGGTCCGTCCCTACGCAGCACAAAGTGGCAGCAGACACTCTCCCTGTTTCCCAGTGTGCCTAGCTAGAGCCTGTCCTGTTGACAGATCTGATCTCAGCAGCTCGCCTCCAAATGTAACGGGTTTTGTACTCTGGTCTGACCCACCCAATCTCACATTGGCCCCTGTGGTCTAACCGGCCCCCATTACATGGTAGTAGTGTCTGGTGGTGCACCTGTTGGCTACAGGACTCCTTAGTCTCCCGCATGATGGTGTGTGGGGAGGACCCGTCCAGACAGGCAGCTGAGGTAGTGTGCTGAGTCTCACCTAGTTCCAGTGCAGCGCCTCCACCTCACCAGGGTCCCTGCGTCTGCAAGGGGATGATCCTGGCGAGGAACTCCTCCGTGGTGCTCCTCTCTGTACACTCATTCCAGATAGATACACAAGAGGGTTTCTGGCTGAACTCATCTTTATTGACACGGCAGGGCAGCTGCCCTCCACAAGGAGTATCTTCAGCCACTCATCTTGCCCGTGCTCCCTTTAGTTAGGTATGTCACCTAGATCAGGGATTCACTATTCCCGCAGGAATCACTATCCTGTGCCAGGTCCCTGAACACAGCCTCTCATGGAGTTATTATAGCTTAACTGACGTGCTCATAGAACTTGAACTCCTTCCTCAACTGGACTTGAACTAGACAGCAACTAACTTGGTAACACAGTGCTGTGCCTTATGTAAGCTTCTGAAGCTGACACACCTCTGACATCACTAACCATGGAGTCAGAGCATGTGACCAGTTCCAGCCATACACAGGGCACCCCACCAGGGTGTGAGGGAAAACCTCCATGATTAATACTGGCATGCCCATACTTACCAGGCCTTACTGCCAGCAGGAGAGATGACTGTAGGCATTTTACATGACCGCTACATGTATATTAGGGGTGACCAACTCCAGTCCTCAAGGGCCACCAACAAGTCCGATTTTCAGGATATTCCTGCTCAGCCCAGATGGCTCAGTCATTATTACTGAGTCACTGATTGAGCCACTTGTGCTGAAGCAGGGATACCCATAAAAAAACCTTACCTGTTGTTGGGCCTTGAGAACTGGAGTTAGCCATCCCTGACGTATATTATCTTGCACCTTCAATAACAAATACAGGCATACCCCGCATTAACATACGCAATGGGACCGGAGCATGTATGTAAAGCGAAAAAGTACTTAAAGTGAAGCACTACCTTTTTCCCACTTATCGATGCATGTACTGTACTGCAATCGTCAGATACGTGCATACCTGATGTAAATAACGCATGTGTAACAGGCTCTACAGTCTCCCCGCTTGTGCACAGCTTCGGTACAGGTAGGGAGACAGTATTGCTGTTCAGGACGTGCAGACAGGCACATGCGTGAGCTGCCGTTTGCCTATTAAGCTAGATGTACTTACTCGCGAGTGTACTTAAAGTGAGTGTCCTTAAACCGGGGTATGCCTGTACATCTAAAACTGGGGCAGAAGCCATTATTAAGCTTCCCACTTTCAATCAAATAGAGCTTAATCATGAAACTGTTCTATCCCCATAAACCTGTCTGTATATAGTTGAGGGACCAATTCCAGTAGAGTGTGTTATCACAGATCTTGCGATTTCTACACACTGTGTTGCTAGGAGTCCATGAAGTTGTAACTAAGGTACACCTGCAGTTAAAAAATCAATGTTCAGATTACCCTTTATCTTTTTATCTAACACCCTTGTGAAGGCTATCTTATCAAAGGCTACCAACTACAACATTAGTCACAAAAGAGCACTACATCTATGAAAGAAAAGATCATAGAAGGCAATATAATTGGTGTTTTCCATGATAACCCTGGTGTTTATTCGCCAATGTTTTTCCGCTTTGGTAAATATCCCTTCCGTGTGAATTCCCCAATTACAGTAGTTTACTCTTTTTGAACAATTCTGATGCACAATTTCAGGTCTAAAAATATGGTAACATTGTTACTTTATTCAAAACTGCTTTAAAGCTCAACTTGTGAATCTTCTCGCAGTTTACTATTATGGGGAAATATTGAAGAAACGGTTTGAAAGCTCTGTACATTATAATTAATATATGAAGAACTCTAATGTTGGTACGCTAAAAGGTATGACAGCAGATTTTGCGTAATTGAGATATCAGAGTAGAATTGTTTCTGTAGCATTGTTAGCTGCTCATATAAACTGTGCTTGTGTTTTTTTTACTCCCGAGGAAGGTCCCCCTGTGGGGCAAAACACTATGTAGGATGGTTTAAATTAAATCTTTAATTTGTATATTTTCTTTTGAGTGCTGGTATTTTGTGCCTTTCTACACTTCTATAAGGGATCTGTCTGGATACCTAAGATGGCTGCTGACAGGAAGTGACCTCTCGCCCTCACTGAATTTACCGTTGCCATCTTGCTTCCTGGCAATTCCTCCTCCTCACTTGAAGTCAGCCTCATTGCCCGCAGCTGCTTCTGGGCTTTAAATAGCAGGCAGTTGCGCCCTTCAGTTCTCGTGCAAAGTACTCTGTACCTTTTTTCTGCTTGAGCCCTGTCTTTTACTCTGTGTTTACCTGATCGTGCTTGATCTGACCACCCCTGCCTCGACCCCGGAATTGGACTTGACTACCCCTGCATCTCAGGCCTCGGATCCCAGGCCAAGTGTTCAGTACTACTCCCTACCTCTGCCCTGCGTGTTCGTATTCTGCTGTCAGCAACGTTACAACTTCCTGTGCTAAATACAATAGAAGTATATTATTTCTGTCACGTGATTGGCATGAAAGAGAATGGTCAAAGAGAGCTAGAACTTGAGGGGAAATACATTTCTTGCAGCCCAACGTTTTTGCCCATTTTTCCTACTGTATCTGCTGCGAAATGAAAGAGGGAAGCCTCTGGCTTTGATTCACAGTGATTCATAATAGAGAATATGGTTAACAGCATTTACGGCACACCTTAGATCAGAGTAATAAGCACATATTACAAACTTTAGTCACAAATACATTCAAATCACAACTTCTTTCATGCATGTTCTGTGTAAGAGATATAGTTAATACCCTTTATAACTACAGTATTTGAAAAAGGTAGTTTCAGCAATTACACAGAGGATGTTTCTAACTTCCTTTTTCACTTCCTTTTTCTTTAAGAACACTGTGACATTTGCTGCCACATGCTGCAATTTGTGCACCATTTCCAACCGTTTTGTGCTCTATACAAGGAAGATCATTTCTGACATTAAATCATGGAGTTCCAGGGATATAATACATTGATAAAGTATTTTGCAAAGTTCATATGACTAGAAGGGTTGCCAGGTGTCCAGTATTGAACTAGACTGACTAGTAGTTGGACCCTCTGGCCATTAAAAAATGAAAGGTAATAATGAACATGTATGTCTGGTATTACCTCTTTGGACATAGGGACCTGACTTGCTTGGTGGGCCGTGGGATTTCCCCGAGCAGGGCTGTTGCTAGGGGGCTGGGCAACTTCATCCAGATTGGCTGCTGCTGGGTAATGCAACCAATTAGGAGGAGGTGTCTGGAGGTGCGGGCAAAGGAGAGGAGGAAACAGCATTGAGTGGAGAGAGGTGTCTGTCTATGTCTGTCTGTGTGTCTCGTGCGAGTCACACCTTTCACTATTGTGTCCAGTATGTTTGGAGAAGACACCTTGCAACCCTATTCAGAAGGACCAACTGAGTGTATGAAATACTATATTTGCTTTTTGGTGCCTTCTCATATAATTCTGATTTCACGTAATCACCAAATTATATTTTTCAATTTTTCAAGATATGCTATTCTTTTAGCTCTGTGGGGACACATTTCGACACAAACCGCAATAGTTTTTTAGTAGTGTAAAGGAAAACACTAATTGGTCTTAAAAGTGCATGTATTGTACTATATAAATTTACATAGATTTTACTTTTTCTTGGTTGGGATATCTTTAAGTCAAACTGATGTACACTGTAGATTCTATCGGTAACCTCTTTGGAAATGGGCTGCTGTGGTGACTCTATTTAGTTCTAAGTACAGTATACTGTTGCATAGTGCAGGGCTGCTCAACTCCAGTTCTCAAGACACCCAGCAAGTTAGCTTTTCAGAAAATTCCAGCTTCAGTGTAAGTGGCTCAATCAGAGGCTGTCCAAATGACTGAGCCACCTGTGCTGAAGCTGGGATGTCCTAAAAACCTGACCTGTTGGGAGGTCTTGAGGACTGAAGTTGAGCTCCCCTGGCATAGTGGATGCAAGAGCTGATTGATAATAAAAGGAAGCTGCCCAAACTAGAATCATGTCAAAGTTGTTGAGTTTGTGTTTCCAGGCAATTTTAGTGTTGAATTAATGCTATGAGAAGCATTTTCATTCTGCGTATCTTGGCCCAATGTGTTATATCTATTTTATTTCACAGATGTCGTGTGATTTGAAGAGTAAGAGGTGTTAAGCAATGTACATACAGTACTATGACAAGTTGTACCAGATTCTGCTTTTCTGGCTTTTTCTTTTGGCATCAAAACCTCTCATAGGTCTGAGGTGGCAAATACTTCTGTGTCCATTGTAAGAAACCTGATTTAATGAAGTGCTTTTATACACACTTTCTTTGCCTTTTAAACGGCGATCTCCTAGATTCTAGAAGTGATAAAAATAAATAAGGTACTGTGCACACAGCTAACCCATTGTTCCTGCATGTGTAAGGAAATGACAAACAGTTAATGAAGGATTATAGAGAGAAGAGACAGGGTAGGTAAAACATACACCGTTAAAGAAGTAACCTCTTCAGTAAACACATTTTTTTTTGTAACAGTTTTTTTTATTGGACACGTTCATGCGTTATTGCACAAACAGGGTTGTCATGAGCCCATGACAGTTTATATACAACAGTTTAGCCATATCGTGACCAATATCATTTTAACATTTTCGTAAGGGGAGAGGGGAAGAGAAAAGAAAAGGATGAAAAAGAGAAATAGAGAGGGGGGGAGGGGAATGGATTACCAATAGGGGGAGAGGAGGGGAGGGGGGGGGGAGAAGGTGCCCAGCGCCTCCTGCCATCCCCTTGGGGGAGGGATGGTTAGATCAGGGCTTTCCCTCGTCCGACCCTCCTGATTCTTATCTCCCTAGCCAGGGGTCCCAGGTATTCCAGAACTGGGGCATCTTCTTTTGAAGCATAGCCGTGAGTTTTTCCATTATCATGACCTTGTTTATTCTTCTGATTACGGTGGTTCTCGAGGGGGGCTTAATTTGCTTCCAAGCGGCTGCTATAGAGCACCTGGCCGCTGTTAACATGGCCATAATCAACCTGGACATTGGTGGAGGAAGATCCCCAGTTGGTTTGTTCAGCACCAGGGTCAGTGGGTCTAGGGGGAGGGAAAGCCCTGTTACCTCAAAAATGAGCGTCTGGATCATGGTCCAGTACCTCTGGATCTCCGGACATGACCACCAAATGTGGGCCATGTCCCCCTTTTGACCACATCCCCGCCAGCATAGGTCCAATGTGCCGGGGTAGATTTGGCTCAGCTTAGCTGGAGTCAGGTACCACTGATAGATAATTTTATATATATTCTCTTTTATTGATGTACAGATTGATGTTTTTGTAGCCTGCTCCCAAATCTCCTCCCAGTCTTCCTGATCTATTTGGAGGCGCAAGTCCTCAGACCATTTTTGCATATTTCGGTGGTCCGGGGGATGGGATACTAGTTCGAGACCTCTATAGATCTCAGATATCAGACCTCTTTGGTATGTGTTTTTAGTACACAGGGATTCAAATCTGGTGAGCGGGGGGAACTTGGAGGTTGGGGATAATGCTAAAAGGAAATGGCGGACTTGAAGGTATTTAAACAGGTGTAGGCCCTGGACCTGGAATTTGTCCTTTAGTTCCTGATAGGTTAAAATCTCCTCCTTCTGCTGCAGATCAGCAACCAGCTTAATATTACGACCCTGAAATTGGTCAAATTGCTTCGGGGAACATCCCGGTGGGAAGTTGGGGTTCCCAAAGAGTGGTGTTAGCTGGGAGGGGGAAGCTAGCAGACCATACTTCCCTTTGCTTTTAAGCCATACGTGCCACGTGCATCTCATTGCTCCCAAGTCGAACCTCTGTGGTCCGGCCCCACTGCCACTTGGGGTCCACAGTGCTACCTGGGGGGAGCGGGGGTGCGCATAATGGGATTCTATTTCGAGCCAAGAAGCCAGGGCCGGGTCGCAATTCCAAACTACAGCCTGCTTCAATTGTGCTGCGAGATAATACTTAACTATGTCGGGGACCCCCAGTCCCCCTCTCTCTTTTGGTGATAGCATCACTGATCTAGGGACTCTGGGTTTTTTGTCGTTCCAGATGAACTGGAAACATTGGGATTGAATATTTTTAAGCGCTGTTTGTGGAACTGCTATTGGGAGGGTTTGGAAATAGTAGAGTAGTCTCGGGAGGATGTTCATTTTTATTGAGGCTATTCTCCCAAACCACGAGATCTGATGCTTTTTCCATACTTCGAGATCTTTTTTAATCTGATCAAATAGGGGGGGGGGGTAGTTGTGTTGGTAGAGGGTACTGTAGGACTTGGAGATTTAATTCCCAAGTACTTAATACAAGTAGAGCTCCATTTGTATTTAAAGTTGGCTTGAATTAATTTCCATGTTTGGTCGGGAAGGGATAAATTTAGGGCCTCTGATTTGTCCATATTGACTTTATAGTCTGAGACTGTTCCAAATTGGGTTAGAACTCTTTGTATGTTGGGAAGGGAAATATGGGGGTCAGCGAGCATTAAGATCACGTCATCTGCAAATAGGGAGATTTTGTGGTCCCTATCTGCGATTTGGATTCCCTTTATGCTTTTGTCATCTCTGATTGTGGCTGCAAGGGGCTCTATAGTTAGTGCAAATAGGAGGGGAGATAGCAGGCATCCTTGTCTAGTCCCGTTCCTGATTTTTATTGGGTCCGAAAAACCTCCTGATAATTTTACATAAGCTGTAGGATTTTGATAGAGGGCTCTCACTCCCTCCAGGAAGGGCCCACAGAAGCCAAACCTCCTCATGGTCTGGTCTAGAAAGGACCACTTGATTCTGTCGAATGCCTTTTCGGCATCCAAACTCAGAATCATTGCTTTGGAACCGGTGAGATGCATGTGTTCGATTATATCCACAATTTTGCGGGTGTTGTCGGAGGCCTGTCTTCCAGACACGAATCCAACTTGATCTACATGTATAAGCCTAGGGAGAATTGGGTTTAACCTGTTTGCCAAGATCTTGCTGTAGATTTTGAGATCTGTGTTTAATAGGGAAATGGGCCTGTAGTTCCCTCCTTATGAATTATAGCTAGATTTGCGGCTGTAATTGTGGCAGGGATCGGTTCGCCTTGGAGGAAAGAATTATACATTTTAAGTAGGTGGGGTGAGAGGATGGGCTTAAACATCTTGTAGTAAGAGTTGGAGAAGCCATCGGGGCCTGGGGTTTTAGCTAACTTAAGCGAGCTTATAGCATGGGTTAGTTCCTCCTGTGATATCTCTTTGTTCAGGGTCTCTATCTCCTTGGGGGATAATGATGGTAAGGAGCATTGCTCTAGGTACTAAGTAATTGTGTTAAGGCTGACCGGGTCTTGGTCTGGGGGGTGGAGGTTATATAAATCTGAATAGAAATCCGCAAATTCCTGCGCTATTTCTTTTTCTATGTATGTAACCTGCCCTTTTCTAGTCCTGATGCGGGCTATCTGGGACTTGACTCTAGTCCCCCTAAGCTTAGCGGCTAGGAGGCTATCTGCCTTATTACCCTTGTCGAAGTATTTCTGTTTGGACCATCTGAGTGCCTTCTCTACATCCTCCAGTTGGGACTGTTTGAGGGCAAGTCTAGCTAGGTTTAATTGTTTTAACGTTTTTTTTGATGTTGTAGTTTTATGTTGCTGTTCCAACTGAGCAATTTTGTCTGTCAGGTCTTTTTGGAGTTTAAGTTTTTTTTTTTTTATGTGACGCTATTGAGATTAGATCTCCTCTGATGGTGGCCTTATGGGCCTCCCAGAGCATGGATGGGGCGGAGACGGAACCTTTGTTGATTTGGAAATACGTTGATAGTTTTTGGCGGATAGTTGACTCTGTGTCCGGACAGTTTAGCATGGAGTCATTTAACTTCCACTTGTATTGTGTGTTTTTAACAAAGGGTAGGGATAGGATGAGGTCGATGGGTGCATGGTCTGACCAGGTGATTGACCCTATGTTCGACTGGGCGGATGCCTGGAAGACATTCCTTGTACCTAAAAAATAATCGATCCTCGAGTAAGACTGATGAGGGGAGGAGAAAAAAGTATAGTCCCTCTGACCCTGGTGCTGAGCCCTCCAGATGTCCACCAATGAGTATTCCTCAACCAATTCCCTGAATTTCTGGGCTTTCTTTTGGGACTGGGTGATGTGGGTGGCGTGAGAAGGTGGTAGGGGGATGGCGGCAAGGTTCGACTTGTCTTGTGTGTGTGAGGCCACCATGTTAAAGTCTCCGCAAATGATCAGAGACGCGAGGGATTGTTGCTCTAATGATTCAAGAAGTTTTCTGAGGAAGGGAATTTGATTGTCGTTGGGGGCATAAATGTTAACCAATGTGATTGGCGTGCCTGCTAGTGTACCCTGGAGTATTAGAAATCGGCCGTCTGGGTCTGCTTGGGACTTGGACAGGACAAAGGGGACCCCTGTCCTAATCAGGATGGCTACTCCCTGTTTCTTGCTGGGGGATGATGCAAAGTATGCCTGGGGTAATACACTTTTGAATGTGTTGGGGGGCGTTGGGGAGTTGAAGTGGGTCTCTTGGATGAGAACAATGTCACCCTTGGATTTTTTCAGGTCCATAAGGACCAGCTTCCTTTTCCTCATGGAGTTGAGGCCTTTGGCATTAATTGATATTAGTTTGATGGAAGACATTTTTTTGGTGTTTTTTTCAGAGCTCTGGGCTCTGAGGCTCTTGTAATTCCCATATAAAGAGCTCTGTCTTGGGTCTTGGGGCGCCTGGCCCTGTCTAGGGATGGAGGAGATATCTCAGAAGGCTTCGGGCATGAGGGGGGGAGGGGAGATACAATAGGGGTGTCCGCGTTCCAGAAAGCAGGCACTGGGAGGGGGGAGGGGGAGAGAGTAAAGGCCTGGCGGGACAGGACCGTCAGGAAGAGATAGTGTAGAAAGAGGAGGACTCGCTCTGGATGACTGGGGCTATACTGTTTCTCTTATGCCCAGTGCGGTGAGACATGGGATCGTTCATGGGAAGAGGGGGGGGGCGCCCGGCGGAACAAGAGAGACCAGTACTTACAGTTCGGAGTCTTCCGCTATACTGCAATGAGTCTCCGCTTCCCCCCCACCCGCCACCCACCCTCCCTGGGGCTCGGGCGTCCGGAGCCACACGGGCCCCTCTGCTGTGCAAACTACAGCCGGACGGGCCTCTTCAACAGAAGGAACTATAAAACTGCAAAACTTCTTAAACTGGATGAAAACTTTGGAGCTAGCCGCCCTCGAACTTCTGCAGACAGCCTCTTCATCCTTAGGCATTTGATCGTAGACGTCCGGGTTCCGTCTCTGTGGGACATGATCCTCGGCGGCAGGGAAGATGGTCTCACGTTGTTTGCGCTGGTAAGTGCTGCATCAGTGCGGGGAGCGTCGGGTCGGGATCTCCTTCACCGTCAGTCTCCTCGACGTTTGGGCATCTTCGAGCGTGTTGAGGCCTCCCTTCTTCCCGGTTCAGCATTGTTGTTATCATCTTCCTCACTTTGAGCTGAGGTCTGGTGATGGTCGGACATCCACGCAGCTGGTGGGGTCAGCCCCAGGGCTTGCACAAACTGGGCCATGTCTTCGGGAAATCTGATTGTGAGGTACATGCCTTTGTGGTTCGCTGTAAGCTTGAAGGGAAACCCCCAACAGTACCTGACCTCGTTGTCCCGCAGGAAGGCCGTTAGGGGTTTCATCTCTTTTCTCCGCAGCACCGTTGTCCTGGATAGATCGCTGAAGACCTGGAGCTGTTCGTTTAAGAAGGTGAGTGATTCTTTTCCCCTGCATGCTACCAGGATGTTCTCCTTTGCTGTGTAGCTATGTAGTCTTACGATTACATCTCGCCTTCTTCCCGGGTCTTCGGATCTGGGCCCCAAGGCTCTTTGTGCCGGTCTATTTCTAAATCCGTCTCTTGGAGGGACTCGCACACAGACTTGAACAGGTCCAGGAGGTATGGGCGGAGGAGGCCAGGCAGAACCGTCTCAGGGATATTGCGAATGCAGAGGTTTTGCCTCCTATCCCGGTTCTCCTGGTCCTCCAATCCGTCCTTGAGCAGGGCGATTTCTTCTCGGAGCCGGAAGATCTCCTTCTCTGCTGAGGACTGGCGTACGTGGGTCTGCTCCATTTGGCCCTGCAGCATAGATGTCTTGTCCGCAAGGCCGTTGATCTGCTGTGTTAGATCATGAACCGCGGTTTTTATTTCCATTTGAAGGGATGTGTGAATCTTAGTATGTTGCGCCGCCATCAGCTCCTCCATGAAGGCTCTAGTCAGTGGCTGCTCCTGTGCGGGAGCCTCTTTAGGTCGGGCTGTCTTGCTCTGTGCTGTTTGGTCACCGCGTGCGCCTCCGCCATTTTGTGTGTCGGGCTGGGCTTCAGGGCTTCTCTGCTGCGGGGAAAAGTACTTTGAGACGGCTTGAGATGTCGGCTTCTTTGTTTGCCTAGACATCCTCCAGTTGTTTCCCCGGCCGGGGATCTACAATTTGGGCGAAAATTTCGGGTGGAAGGGTGCTTAATTTATAGATTATTCGGGAGAGTCTGCGGAGCTCCCAAGTTACTCCTCCATACCAGCTGACGTCACCGGAAGTCCCCAGTAAACACATTTTTTAAGTGTGACCCTCCTAAAACTAACGAAAAGTAATTGCTGTGATATGTTTAGGGGGTAATTCTATATTGTCCAACGCATTAGTAGCCATTTTTGACTGAAAATCACAATTGGCTTCAATTGAGGATTTTTGTCTGGCTGCTTTGGAAAATATAGAATGACTCTCTTTATACTTTTTTTTTTTTTTTTTAAATCAGAATCAGTTTTTTCTACCTCTTTTAGTCATATATTGCTTCAGTTTGAAGTAAAGCTTTCAAGGCAAGCTCAAACTACAAGAATGATGACGAATTAAGTGGAATTTATACTGCATGTCTCTACCATTCATGTCCTAATCGAGCCTCTGCAAATCCTTTGGTATATTTGAATGGTTTGAGAATGTGTTCTCTGGTTTCCAGAGGTATTTCCAAAATAAATGGTTTCCATTTCTGTAGAAATCTGCTGCTCCTGACATTATCCAAAAAGGCACCTGTCCTTTCAGTCAATATAACTCCAAATAAGAGCTTTGCAAGTTGGCCAAGAGTGGTGTGTTTAACATTTAGCCAGTTGGTCATCAAGGTTTTCTTTCCCAGCAGGAGTGTCAAATCTAGTAAATTGCTCTTAGTACTGTATGTGAAATGGTTGGCCACATTGACATATCTCCAAACAGGACTGATGCATAATGGCAATGTGACAGGGTGAAGTCAGGTACTGATAGTTATGCCTGGGAAACATACATCTGAGTCCTGTATCCAGCACTCAGAGGGTTATTCCAGGAAGAATGGTTAGGCAATCAGGAAGTAATCAGAGACAGCCGACAGCCACCTTTGATAAGGAATGTAATGCTTGTGGAAGGTGGCTGTCTCAGACTGCAGAGCTGTCCTATGCAAGCTGCTAGCCAAATGGATTGCCAACCCGCTCTCTCTCTTAAAACACAGTAAGAACTTTAATATTGTTTCCTGACTGTTGTGTTATATGTTAAAAGGTTGGGGACTGGAGATAGCCAGCCAGCCATATAGATAGGTCTTGGATTGTTAGTAAGTTCTCCCTATGTGGAGTAGGAGTTATTTTGCTGCAATGTTTCCAATGGATTTTTTATTGCCTTAAAGGGACAGTGTGCCCAAATGTTTAGTTCTGCTGTGGAGGAATAAAACCACTTTACATTTGCTTTAACCTGAAACTACACGTGTGGACTATTATCTGACCTCGCCTACAGGCCCTCCTGCCACAGGCAGGATAGGAACTCGCTCAGGCATCTGTTTATATATCCCATTACTTTGCCCCAGAATGTTTTTATTTTCCTGGAAATCCATAAAGAGTGTATAAAATCTGCCCTTGAATGATTTCCTTTTGAGTTCAGATAGAACTTGCTATATACCCTTTGGGTAATAAAAGCCCTGTGTAGAAACTTAACATGTAGTTCTCTGATATTAGTCGAAAGGGTACATTTCTTGATGTTATTATATCCCTTATACATGCCTTTGCAATCAGTCATATCCAGGAAGTCCTTACTCCACCTGGTTAACAATGCACCTGAATAGTTTTCTCTCTATGCTCTTTGAGTTGGTCTGTAACTAAAACCATGGAGAATCCTTCCTTCACTGAACACCTTAGAATATCATCCAATTTTCGGTTCTTGAAAGAGATTAGGACTTTGACAAATAATATTGCGAATATACAGTAGTCTACATTGCAAATACATACAAAAAAATGTAATTAAATAATTAACAATGCTATACATAAACAAAGTGGAGGAAAGGGAAAATGGGAAGGAAGGGAAATGGGTGAAAAGACACAAGTCAGCATAATCACAGCAGAAATGGAAGCCTACAGACATAAGTCTAAGGGGGATAATTGCCACATACAAATACATACTACATAAACACAGTATAAATATTTAAAAATTCAATTAAAATTGAACTAAAATGACCATTAAATAACATGAAAGGAAAAAATGCTCAACCACAGCAAACATCAAATAATTAATCAATGCACACCTATCTATCTCAATAAAGGGGTTAATTCGATCACTTCATTGAAACCTTTGGGATATTATGACTAGAGAACTAGGGTCACAGTTATGGACATCCTTAAAACGTTGGCCAGAGGTAAAAGAGGGATTTCTTTTTAAGAGAGGTTTGATAACCCTTTTTATTCATATTTTTCTTATTGGGTTCTTCTCTCCTTTTATAATCCTTTTTAACCTCTTGTCTACTATTTCCAACTAATGTCCATTTATCATCTTGACCTCTTTCATTATAGTACTGGTGTTTACTGGACTCCCTCTTATCATAACTAGCATTATTATCCTTAAAATTACTCTTGCTGTATTTTGGATTATAATTTCTAAAACTGGCTACTTGTTTTTGAGGTGGACTTTTGGGAAAAGTAGTTTTAGGATACGCTCCTGAATGATTTTCCATTTCTTTATCCTTCCTTGGCCAAACGGATCAAGAAGATTGATAATAATTATTATATACAAACTAACTTTCTGAGAGAGAGATTCCTCCCAAAAAAATAACAGAGCTCTGGTGGATTCATCAATTGAGATACACTTGCATTGACTGAACACTGATTCAACGCGTTTTGTCGGTACGACTTCTTCAGGAATCAGATTCCTGAAGAAGTCGTACTGACGAAACGCGCTGAATCAGTGTTCAGTCAATGCAAGTATATGATGCGAAGTCCTGGCAGCCGGAGATCCTCCAACACAGCACTTCCGCCCTCAACCCTACATAGCTGGAAGTGACGTCGATAGGAGTTGAGACGCGGAAGTGAACAGCACAACGTGTACTGGTGAATTGTTTGTATTTACAATCGGGATTTCGTACCATGACTGCGTTTATATACCTTATGTGAGTGCACATCTATATGATTTTACTTGTTATGATCTTTAATACAATTTGAGACGTATTGCGCTATTGGATTCTTTTGTTATTCCCTGGGTATATCTATTACGAATGAGAGGAGGAGAAAGGGGTCTACGTCTGCGGATAGCCTGATTTATTGCTCAGTTCAGAGAGAGGAGTGTCTCTGTAATGCCTTTTTAATAAGAAGAAAAGTGTGAGTGGATTATTTTTCACTTTTAAGAAAGTTAAACCATGTTGAAACTGTACCATACCATGTTGCTTTTATTATTCTTTTACATAATGATGACGTGAACATTGACGCTCCCCTGAAGCTTTGAAGAAATTCTGGAACCGAACAGACTAAGAGAACAGTCTAAACAAGGGTTTTGAGTAGCTTTTCAATTAGCACCTTTACACTGGGTGGTGGAATTTATTTGTCACTATATTTACTAATTGATCACAGTTCACGTTAAGTATTCATTTTAAGATATTTATTTCTGTTATATACTATATTACTGTTATAAATATAAATAAAATATTAGGACACTGTTCACAAGTTAGCGCCGTTACAATCGATTTCTTATAACTTGAAGTTCAGAGTGTATAGTTTCGAGAGGTCATGGGGGATGACCATGCCAAGATATTTAGTGAAATATTTGCTACCCTAAATGGTATCCCCTCAGCCTCCAGATCTGCCTCTACCCCTTTTAGCCAAGGATATCTCTATGAAATATCTTTCAGTGTGCTGGATAAACTAAGGCAAACTTTATATGCTTTTTTGGCATGTCTGAGCATATTTGTTGAAACCTTTTTCTTTTCTTGGATAAATCAATGGAAAAATCTTCAAAGATTAGGATCTTGTTCTTTTCAAAGATCACCTCCATGTACTGTAGCTGTCTAAAGGCTCTTAGAAGATCAACCTTGTCTTGAAAGTTTTGCTTCAACTGGTCTTGGCTTGAATTTGTCCCCCTCTTTTGCATCCGATGGGCTCTTTCAATTTTAAGAAGTTGACGAGATGAATCCATGCCGAGCAGAGATGGGAGAATAGATGAAACAAAGATGATCAGATCTTTTGCTTGTGTTGACACTGTCCTATTATTCGAACGTTCTTTCGTCTTGATCTGTTTTCCAAATCGTCTCCTTTGGTCTTGAGATCTTCATTTTCTTTAGTAAGACTGTCCAGCTTTTGAGAGTGCATTTCCAGAGAGTCTGCTGTGTTTTTAAGAGTCTTCTCGGTAACTCGCCAACACTTATTTGTTGTCGTAATAGTTCTTGCTTTATTTAGTTTAAATCGTCCTTTAGGTCTGCAAATCTCTGGTCCAGCATGAAGGAAAGTGAGCCCAGTACTTTGTCCACAATTTTCATTAGCCATGTCTGGCAAAATGGGTTCTTCAGTGTTTTTGGCACTGTCTGTTGGTAAATCTGTGGAAGGGATCCCTTCTTTTTTTTTTTCTTCATATATGAAGATATTTACAGTATAGCAGAGAAAAGAGATCTATGCTCTTTATGGCTTGGTAATTACAGTATCTTGACTTTCTTCTTGAAATAGTCCTTACAAGACATTAGGGGTAATAGATAAGCATATCAAAACAGTAAGAGAACACACCGCATGAGACCATCTTTATTGCATGACAAAAAGAAACAAGAAACAGCACACAACTCTCATTGTATAGTAAATGATATTCAATGAACAATGTGATAAGGTAAGTATTGCACGTACATCCAATAAAGTTATTTTAGACAATACATGTCAGGCACATGTTATCATACTGCGCACAGCTCCTCCTCTGATGGCCAGCATGAGAATCAGCTCCTGGGTCAGTGACGATGGACGTCCTGTCTGTGTCTTTCTCCTAGATCCCGATCTCCTGCCACCGGTGAAGACCGTTATTTAAGCCGTGCAATGTCCGTATAGTAGTAGGGAAACTCCCACTCATCCGGCTGGTAGCCAAACGAACCTCGTGTCTCTCTGTTGGTGCTGCTGACGTCACTGACCTTGTCACTGAGTAAGCAACCAATCCGTGTCCGTCAAAATCGGCTTCAGTATCACTGACATAGAGGATTGAAGGGTGGTATTTGGAGTCGCTATAATGTTAGAAAGATATCTTCTATGGACTTAAATCCTATGCGTTTCGTAGAGAAACTCTACTTCATCAGGGAATGATGAACTATACCATATCAAAAGTTTATATATCCTGCGGGCTCACGCCATTGGTTGCACAGCCAATCCCCAACAAGGTGCACCAGAGATATACAAATCAAATACTAATTACAATTGATAAAAAATAGATCTATAAAAACCACATATTAAGAACTATAACAACAATATTAAACACATAAGTATAACATACAATATATATTAACCCAACAATTCTACACTATAAAAACATGACTATATCAATGATCTGGAACAAAAAAGAAACAGTTACAGTAGTTAATTAATAATATCACATACCGATAAACTCCTAATTTAAACAAATTGAAAACATGAAGGTCAGTGAACCTATAAAATTGGCTCATAGAACTAAAGATAAGACTGAATTGATTAGAAATTATTCTAAAAAGGGGGCTCACTGCTCATTAAAAATAAGTGACAATAAACAGTGAAGCAAATACTGTATATATTACAAAGCGACATCTCTCAAGGAAAAGACAACAAAATCGAAACAACATAAACATACTGATTTAAAATATAAATAAATGTCAAAAACACCTTTTTAAGTAAAAAATATTATTAGATAATATAGAATGTATAAAAAAAAAGTATTCTAAAATGTTTCTTTAATTAAAATATTATTTAAAAAGTTGAATTTAGTAAATAAATCTTTTTAATGTAACAATTTGAGTGCATAGTCAGAGGGTGAATCAATTAAGTGACCATATATCTATTTATTTGTTCATACCGAGAGGTGTTAAAATTCTAATTTCTTTCTTGCTTTGAAAGAGTTTTAACTCTGTCTCCACCTCTTCTGCCATTTGATATTGTCTGGATACCTTTATATTTAAGTTTCATAGGGTCACTGTTATGATGAATCTTGAAAGGACGAGAAACACTGTCAAAACCTATTCTAATGTTCCTTTCGTGCTCAACAATTCTGATTTTTAAATTCCCTTTTTGTCCTTCTAATATATTGCTGTCCACACAGACATTCCAAAAGATAAATGACATGATTAGTTTTACAGGAAATGCAATCATCGATGGTTAACATCTCTTTAGTTACAAATTAACTAAAGATTTTTCTTTCTTCATTTAATAAAGAACATGGTTTGCATTTCCCACAGCCAAAATTACTCTTTGATTTCCGTTGTAGCCATATATTTTCTAGATTCTGGATTACGGCTAATCCCAATATCACTGGATGACAGATAAAAAAAATTTAACTCCTAGTTTTACGAAAAACGAATCTTGGTCTAGTTTCTAAACCAGGGTCTTATATTGGATCGTTAGAAAGTAACTTCCAATTTTTCTTGATTTATATTTTGTATATCTAAATGTACTCAATTAAAATTTGTTACGAAAGGAACTTGAGTGATTTAATTATTTGTTTCATCAGTTATTTTTATCTTTTTCTTTTTTGTGTTCTTATTAACTAATCAGTATTATATCCCCTCTGAATGAATTTTTCAAATAGAATTTCAGATTGATCTTTAAAATCTTTCATCGTTCTACAGTTTCTTCTTAGGCACATAAACTGCCCCACTGGTATAAGTGGAAAAAATGGGGCAGTACACTGCCCAGGGTAACAGAAGGAGGCTCACGGTTTATAGCAAAAAAACAGATTTATTTCATAAAAAAGTGGACAAAAAGGTCCCCCCTAAGGCCTCGGACATGCTTACCGCTGGCATGCTGATGCGCGCTGAGGCTCAGGGAAAGCGGGTGCTTTCCCTGGCCTTGCGGTTGCTTGTCCTGCTCGCCATAAGGGGGCGGGCACGTCACTGGCCGGGGGCGGGCCAGTGACGTCACAGAGCTGGTTCGCCCTCATTGGGCAAACCGCTCACGTCACCGGCCTGTCGCGCCGGCAAGCGGGGGAATTTTAAATTCCCCTAAGACCTGCGCTTCCGCAATCACGCGGAAGCGCAGGAGCTCCTACTAAAGCCGCTCTAATTGCGGCTGTAGGGGCTCAGTGCTTAGCGGGAGCGCGCGTCAGCACGCTTCTGCCAGCAAGCAGGCAACATGGCCGAGGCCTAAGCCGCAGCAGGGGTCCACCAATGCGTTTCAGGCAAAATGCCCTTTATCAAGGTGTACAAAACAATCCTAAGAGCCCCAATTTATAACACAGCGCCAATCGCGTTATTGCGTGACGTCACGGACGGCGCAAACTATCAGATAGTACCACCTATCAGACGTGTCCCAATTGGCCATTGGGATCGCGTCATTACAATAAACTTTTAGGCCTCACATGTCTGCAAATGCAAAGCAGTGGGTATGAGCTAAAGGATAGTGCGCTCTGATTGGTGCATTGAACTCGGGAACAATTGCAACTTTATTAAACTGACATTTAACAATTAAAAACGTCCGTGAAGACAAAGAAGGGCTCCCTAAAAAAGAAAAACAAAAAAGTGTAAAAAAACAAACATTTTACAAAGGGACTAACATTAATAATGATAATAATAAATGAAGGAAAAAAGAAATTAAAGAAAAAATGATAACAATTAAAACTAAAGATTAAAAACATAAACAAGTGTATATATAGTTCTATTAATCATCATTATGAAAATTATATATTAACTCACAAAATGGCATGAATATTCAAAAATAGCAAAAATAGCACATAAAACATTTGCAAGATCAGGAGGGCAGAAAACAGATTCTTACATAATTATGAAATATTACTTAATCTTTTATCCCCCTTTCCTTTAAGATTACTAAGCACATTGACCAAAAATTAACCCTAAAGTGAATAAGAAGGGGAAAATCCCCTAAATATGGAATTAATGGTTATATGTGAACCTAAGTTTGTCCAAGGGAAAGGGGGTAAGAACAAATTTTAAATGCAAGAAAGCAGGAACACTTGAATGTGAAAAGATCTGTAAGATGATTAAATATGTATCAATTACAAAAAGCACGAACTAATAATTGATTACAGAAACATGATCATTTCAAAAACTAGTAGTCTACCACATAACATTATTTACTTAAAAAACATCAATCAACTCAAGAAATATCTATAGCAGAAGATAACATATTTTTATCAAGTTTTTTTTTATCAAGTTTTTTTTAGGAAGGTCCTTTAGTAGATTTTTAGCAGATTTTTTAACAATTAATTAACAAAAATTTTAGCAAATTTTTGTAAACCAATTTTTAGCAATATTTAGCAAATTTTTGACAAGTTATTTAACAAGTTCTGCAGCAGTTTTTACAGTAAATTTTTAGCAAGATTTATAACAAGATATTTAGCAAAAGTCAGAGAAAATGACCCAGATCCCAATCTGTATTAAGTCCAAATGGAACCTGGGTTTTCAGAGTGAATATCCAAAAGGCCTCTCTCTGATCAAGCCTTTTGGTACGGTCACCACCTCTCTCATGACACAAAACTGACTCAATTCCACAAACTTTAATCAATCTACCATCTCCCTGTGGCAGTGGGCACAGTGTAGTGGTACCGGATGATTGAGATCTTTTTTCTTAATAAGCCTCACATGCTCCATGATGCGTATTTTGAGGCTCCGTGTAGTCCGGCCCACGTACTGTTTCCCACACCCACATGTTATGCTATATGCTTACATGGAAGGAGTTTATCCGAACTGCAGTTTATTATGCCTAACCGGACTTGTTTTTTCTGATGCACTGGCTTTCTACACAGTCTTGCCCCACTGGTATGTTTGTATACAAGACCTTTTATGATTACTCGAGGCTAGTAAAAGACTATTGGTATCAACCTCTTTGGCAAAAGTTTTTTTTTTTTTTTTTTAAATCACTGGATACCCTAATTTGGCCTCTAGATTTCAATCCAAAAAGTTAATGGACAGTTTTTCGCTTACTGAGATGAAAATTAGATTACATTCATTATTGCAATATGGAAAATAGCTGAAGCGCTCAAATGCAGGTATATCTCAAAATGATAATAAGCCAGACCACTATACCAGGGTACTAACAATTGATATAGTACCTATTGTGTCATATAATGGGTACTATCCTCCTGAAGACAGGTGGTGTGTGGTGCAACCCACTCACCATATGTCTCATTGGCAGGTTCCCCTGAAAAATATGCAAATACTCACATCCTGGTAGGGCAGGCAGGCAGGCTGTGCAGCTACTCAATGCAATACAGGGAAAAGGGAGACCAAAAAGCGCACCAGCACAAACGGAGCAGGAAGAAACCAGAACAAAAAAATGATTAAAAGGGCACTTTAATGTGGCAAAAGACCCATCCAATGCATTTCGAACGTCGCAGCGTTCTTTTTCATGTGAGTGTATTTTACTCCCATGTGAGTGTATTTTACATTTTTTTTTAGTGTTTTAACCAATTAAAAGTGTCAAACTACACCATATTGTGCCCATTTCTTCCCTCTTCGGTGGGGGTTCATAACGGAGCCACCCCCGACGCCATTGTGGATTGAGGCCACCTCCAGTAAGCTGCCTGCACGTGGGGTTGTGAGAGGAGCTGAAAGAAGGGGAACAAGCACAGATTCTCTCCACTGAATATATTGGCGTTCATCATGTGAGTAGGAATCTTCACTGTCTTAGATAGGGATCTGATTGCTAGAAAACGCTGCGCAATCAGGTGTGCCTCTCATCTATATTTCAGACGTGCATCTGTCTATTCCAGAGACACATCCCATCTGGAACATTTTCAACGGAGCCCAGCTATCATCTTTAAGATCAGAGACTATCTGAAGATCACGGTATCTTGGACTTTAGCGCTGGGGACTTTAATATTGTTTGTGCAGTGTCATAAACTAACTGTTTATTTTTTGTTCCAGATAATTGATATATTCATGTTTTTATAGTGTAGGATTTTTGGATAGTGTCGGATAATTAATGTATATTGTATTTTATACTTATATGTTTAATATTGTTGTTATAGTTATTAAAATGTTGTTTAAAAAATAAAATTTTATATATATATACCTGGGGCCCTGCTGTATATATAGCTTCTCGGCGCTTCGTTATCCGGCGTTCCGCTTATCCGGCGGCGCCGAGAAGGGAGCCGCCATCTTTAATATATATATCTTTTATATATATATATATATATATATATATATATATATATACGGCGGGTTCCGTTCCAGGGCCCTGCAGTATAGTGAAGATCGCCGGAAAGCGGATCCGGCGATTTTCAGTTCTCTGCATGCACAGAACGGTGTTTTTTGCCGGTCTGCGCATGCGCGGCCTATGGTCTACGCGCGCAAACTACATTATGCGCGCAGACAGCGGTGCATCCGCCCGTTCTGTGCATGCATGACTGCGGTTTAAAGATGGCGGCCTCCTCGGCGCCGCCGGATAACGAAGCGCCGAGAAGCGGGGCCTTCCTGTATATATATTGATTTATTTATAAAAATGTTTTACCAGGAAGTAATACATTGAGAGATACCTCTCGTTTTCAGGTATGACCTGGGCATAGAGTTATAAAAAATACATGGTTACAATAAAAGGACAGGGTTATATAGTCACTTCACCGACATTTCATGGACAGATAAAGTAGGAAAATTGGGTACAGGGGATAAAGGGCTTGTGAGTTTCTGATAGAAATAGAGCAGCTTTAACATCAACTAACATCAGCGAATGGCAGCAAATGGCTCACGCCATTTGGCTGCCCTTTGGCTGCGCCAAAGGCTGTGCGCCTTTGGGGCAACGCAGATGTACGCTGGAGTGAACAAAAAGATCTTTCCTGTGTGTCCCCTTGGCTCATTAACATTCCAGTGGGTGGGGTTGCCGATTCAACAAAGATCAAGCACATGTTAACCCTTAGCACGCTGGTCCTGTGCAGAGGGGAGCAGTTAGATATATCTATCCTATCTATCTATATCTATATATATATATATATATATATATATATACTCAAAAAATAAATAGATGATACCGTTCTGTGGCTAACGAAATGCTTTTATTTGTGCGAGCTTTCGAGATACACTGATCTCTTCTTCCGGCGATGTTAAAATGAATGAAGCAAGCAAAAGCTATACTATAAACAGTGTCTATTGGAATGTTATCTGTGCTGGTCCTTCCCCCGGTGTGGATGTGTTATATGGCTGGAGGACCAGCACAGATAACATTCCAATAGACACTGTTTATACAGTAGTATAGCTTTTGCTTGCTTCATTCATTGTAACATCGCCGGAAGAAGAGATCAGTGTATCTCGAAAGCTCGCACAAATAAAAGCATTTCGTTAGCCACAGAACGGTATCCTCTATTTATTTTTTGATTATTGAAGCTCGGCTAACACGATACTGATACCTCTACATATATATATCTATATATATATAGATATATATATAGATATAGATATATATAGATATATATATCTATATATATATATATATATATATATATATATATATATATATATATATATATATGTATGTATGTATGTATATATATATATGTATATATATATCTATCTACAGTGGTTGGCAAATCACCAAAAAATCTACTCGCCACACAAAAAAATCTACTCGCCACCTAGTACCAAACGTGGGCTGCTTGGGCCAATATTTACTCGCCCGGGGGTTAAATCCACTCGCCCGGGGCAAGCAAATGTATAGGTTTGTCGAACACTGTCTATCTATATCCAATGTAATAAGTATTTGATTTGTATCTGTATCTCGGGTGCACCTTGTTGGTGATTGGCTGTGCACTCCTCCCTGTGCAGCCAATGGCTTGAGCCCGCGGGATATATAAACTTTTGATATGGTATAGTTCATCATTCCCTGATTAAGTAGAGTTTCTCTACGAAACGCATAGGATTTAAGTCCATAGAAGATATTTTTCTAACATTACAGCGACTCCAATTACCACCCATCAATCCATCGGGTCAGTGATACTGAAGCCGATTTTGACGGTCACTGATTGGTTGCTTACTCGGTGACTAGTTCAGTGACGTCAGCAGCAGCTACAGAGAGACACGAGAGGTTGATTTGGCTGCCAGCCGTGTGAGTTGGAGTTTTCCTACTACTATACGGACATTGCACAGCTTAAAGAACGGTCTTCACCGGAGGCAGGGGATCGGGATCCAGGAGAAAGACACAGACAGGACGTCCATCTTCACTGACCCAGGAGCTGATTCTCGTGCTGGCCATCAGAGGAGGAGCTGTACGCAGTATGATAACATGTGCCTGACATGTATTGTCTAAAATAACTTTATTTGATGTACGTGCAATACTTACCTTATCACATTGTTCATTGAATATCATTTACTACACAATGACAGTTGTGCGCTGTTTTTTGTTTCTTTCTGTCAGCTTTATGAGGTGTTGAGCCATCTTTTCTAAACAGCAGCAGACTCTGGTGTTATATTAATATTTACTGTCACACTGAATATATATATTTAATACAACACCATTCACTGTTTTTATTGGGTTATTCACATTTATCTTCAGTTGGGGATAAACAATCACTGATTTATTTAATATATTAATCACAATTGTTTGCATGGTATCGTTCACTTTTGTTTCTATCTTCATTGCATGTCTGCTTTGTATTTATATTTTCTTGGTCTCATAGAAAATAAATAAGTGGCTGCTCAGAGAGATGTAGCAATTACATTGTTCATCAGGATCCAGTTAGTTCTCAGCCTACTGGCTGAGATATTGACCCAGGCTGAGATATTGATCACATTGACTGTTTAGCAGCATAACTATTGAATTCACCACAAGTTTAAGTAGACTCACAGTAGAAAGGAAACTATATATTGTCATGTCACCTTCACTTCTGGTAAGAAGATATTTACATAAGCTGGGCCTGGGCAGTTTACTGGGGAGATCTTACAACGAACCTAGTGTGTTGCTGCCCACTTATTTAGATTACACTGTCTTGTCTGTAAGCTGCCTAATTTACAGCCTCACCCAGCTCTTCCACCCAGGGGAATGCAGTGTTCTTCCCCACGCTGGCTGACGGTTAGGGCCTCTCCCTCCCCCGGTTCATACTTAGGATGTTTAGCGGTTGGTACTAGCGGAGGAGGCCGTCACTCACTCTACTACCTGTGAAGCGGCTCTTCTGATAGTCTTTTCCAGCCCACTGCTGCCTAGTTTAAGTGCCTCCCGGACACTCCCATGAGCTGCGTCCTTCCAGCAGAACAGCCTCGGTTTCAGTTACGCTGTTACGTTGGTTGTGACCGCGAGCGAGGCCCTGCCGCTGCTGTTCCGGGTCCGATCCCACTTCTAAACTCCTTTATGGGGACATGGAGGGGAGCGATACTGCCCTCCAGAAGCTGTTTTGACACTCCGCGCTTCAGACCACACTCAGCACTGGCGCTTTGGGTTACTAGAGCTGATGGTTGACGTCAGGTCTGAAAGCCAGATTCAAAGCTGCCACTGTGATTGGTCATACTGTATTGTTCAGCTGTCTCCCAGAAGGTTTTTTTTTTTTTTTTTACATTCACGGAAATATATTTGTCATTTTGATAACCTGTTATATTAACATTGTGCCACCATTTACACAATGTTAATATCACAAACAAGACTTGCAATTTATGCAGGTGCAAATGATCCTGCTCAAACGTGTATAAAGACTTCGCAAACTGGGAGATTGCTCCAAACATAGGTGCAAATGATGCATTTAACTTTGCATCAATGTACCAAGGAGATTTGCTCCAATTTTGTGCCAGTGAACATTTTGAGGATTAGTTAAGAAGAAAGATGAACAAGCTTCATGCATATGTCACTGACGCAAATTAATCTAAATAAAAGTCTTTACTCTGCAGTCTGGAGCAAATTGCACCATCTTGATGCATATCCACTTTAAAAAGCTCATAATCATAATATATTTTCCCTTTTCACCGGCAATTGCAGACCGTAGATTAACAATGCATTTTGTAACTTTTGGAATTGGGTAACAAAACCGGCATTTTTTTGCTTTGCAACAGTGGTAAAATGTAAGAAATGCTAGCCTTTCCTGCTGTAGAATTTTCTTGCAGTGTTTGACAGAAAATGCAAATGTTCATTATTTACAACCTTTAGGAAGTGCGAGGCGACGTATCATTTTAGGTTATTATTTTCAGAAGGCAATATCAACAGTGCCTCAATATCTAATTTTCATGCCTGTGGTTAGAATTATGATTCTATCATGCGCGCCTGTAGTAGCTGTGACTTTTAAATATATCTATGACATTTGAGCTGGCTTGTCCCTGGAGGAATTTTTCACATCTAACTAATCTGTGAATTCTTTATGACATTTAAAGATAATACCATTAAAATGATGTACATATCAAATAGTTTTTTTTTTATATATGTCAGAAGAAGAAAAAAACATTTTCTTAAATTAAGAGATCATATTCAAAAGAATTGGAAAAGTGTAATTATAATGGAATTAGTACTTTAAAGGTATTTATTGATTCAAGCATCTTCAGACCTTGTTGGATGAAGGCCTCCCCAATGATACTCTAGGTACTGCAGTTGCAAGCCTCTCTTTCAAGCCATGTTGCTTCAACAAATTTTCTCATATCATTCCCCCCCGCCCCCTTCCATCTTACTTTTGGTCGTCGTCTTGGTCTTTTGATATCCTTTGGAAACCTGTCAAGTACCATTTCTGTCCAACAATGGTCATTCTGTCCAGGCCACTACCATTTTAAATTATTCACCCATGTGATATCAGTCTTTTTGGTTTACTTCTGTATCCATTATTTTTCCAGTCCCTTCGAGTAATACCCAGTAGGCATCTCTCCATACTTCTTTGAGTAGTCTGAAACAACATTTTTAAATCTTCCCTCTACTCTGGTACCTTTCCCTCCTCTTTCAAACATGCAACAGTTCTACCATTACTCAAAAACAGCAAGCTTGACCCTACCTTTCTTTCTAATTATCGGCCTTTCTCCCTCCGGCCTTTTGTCTCTAAACTCCTTGAACGTCTTGTGTTCTCTCACTTGCTCCATTTCCTTACCACCTATTCTCTCCTAGACCCTCTACAATCTGGCTTCCGCACTGCCATGCTGCCAAAGACAAAGTTCATTACACTCTGCTCATATTAATCAAGCTCTCTGCAGCATTTGATACTGTGATACGAAATGCGTAGAGCAGTGTGCTTTTAGAGTTCCTATAGTCAAATGGACTCTTAATAATATGCCTTATTAAAGGCATGTTTGGACTTTCATATGACGTTTTATTGTTCCTCGTTTATTGAGGAGTGTCGGTGAAATACAAGATCGCCAGCTGCATTTGTATAACAGACTACAATAGAGCAAACATCGCGATAACAGCTGACCGAGAGGAGAAGGAGCTAGACTGAAGTCGCTTTGTAACATCAGAAGGCTGATAGCGGACGGCGTCCTATGCTTCCCCGGGTGTTCTAGTGCCTGTGCTGCTGTGAAAGATTTATACCAACATGCTTGTTTTATCTACCACTTTGTAAGTAGGATCAGTGCTTGCATTGTGGAAACCTTAATTATATGTATTTTACCATATTGGCTATTCTTTCTTCATTTTAGGTTTCCAGTCTCCCCTTTATTACAGGATATGCAAAGTTTGTATCCACATGTGTGTTTATTATTTGTAAACACTGTACAGTATATAGGTTGCGTCTTCTGTTCCTCTTTATATATATATATATATATATATATATATATATATATATATATATATATATCTATATATATATGTGTAGCGGTCATGTAAAATGGCTGCAGTCATCTCTCCTGCTGACAGTAAGGCCTGGTAAGTTGTGGGCATGCCAGCAGTAATTATGGAGGTTTGCCCTCACACCCTGGTGAGGTGCCCTGTGTATGGATGGGAGTGGTCACATGCTCTGACTCCATGGTTAGTGATGTCAGAGGTGTCAGCCTCCAGAGTATACATAAGGCACAGCACTGATCCAAAGTTAGGAGTTCCTGTTGCTGTGCTGCTCTGTCAGTAAGAGGCAGATGGAGGTCTGCAACATTGTTGCAGTAGTCTGAATGCAGAGCTGTGAGTCTGGCAGCACAAGCAGACAGAGACAAGCTGCCTGAGAGAACTGTGACCAGGGACCTGGCACAGGGCTGAGATCCCTGCGGGGATAGGGAACCCACATATTAAGGGAAGGCGTACCTTTCGGAGGGAAGCAGCTGGAAGATGGAGGGCTAAGTACACCCCATTGTGGAGGGCAGCTAGCCCACCTCAAGCAATAAAGATGTTCTCAATCACAAACCCTCTCGTGTACATGTGTGGAGTGAATGTACAGAGAGGAGCACCACAGAGGAGTTCCTCGCCAGGACCATCCCCAAGTGACCGAAGGGACCCTGATGAAGTGGAGGCGCTGCACTGGAACTAGGTAGGACTCAGCACACTACCTCAGCTGCCTGTCTGGACGGGTTCTCCCCACACACCATCATGCGGGAGACTCAGGAGTCCTGTAGCCAACAGGTGCACCACCAGACACTATCACACTGTAATGGGGACCGGTTAGACCACAGGGGCCAATGTGAGATTGGGTGGGTCAGGCCGGGCCAGAAATACCGTTACATTTGGAGGCGAGCTGCTGAGATCAGATCTGTCATCAGGACAGGCTCTAGCTAGGCACACTGGGAAACAGGGAGAGAGTCTGCTGCCACTCTGTGCTGCGTAGGGACGGACCTAGGGGTGGTCAGGGGGCTGACGGGATATTGTCAGTTCGCAGGGACGACCTAGGGGCCTGAAAGGAGTGAGGGGTTTGGAGCCGAGCTATAGCTGACCGAGTCACCTTGAGGCAGTGCTAGTTGGTAGGACGCCAGAAGGGATAGCCTGTTAACGTGGTCAGGAATCCTGGAGAGGGTCTGCGCTAGGCTGACCAAGAGAGGTAGACGCCCCAAGTACTGCATGGCAGAGCCAGAGTACTCTAGCCCATTCCAGACACTTACCATAGGGAGCACAGACTGGGAGGAAGGAGTTACAGCAGACACTGAGAGAGTGAGCCTAGCCTGAGGTAGTGCAACATGAGTCCAGCCTAGATCAGGTTCACATGTGGTGGTGCATCTGAAGCAAATCTTTATTGTACTGGTGTGGTGGCTGCCCCGCAGAGAGGAGCCCCATGTACGATAATTGGTACAAGAGCGTGACAACCCAAGGAATGGAGGATCCGCGTGGTGCGGAGAGTCCAAAATGGCGATCGGAGGCTGATGGGGAAGGCACCCGTGGCGTGCGCCCCACTGAAGAGCAAACTGTCGCTGAGCTGTCTTTAACTAATCTGCTCTTGAGTGGAGCGAAGGCTGTAGCCGCACCGTTTTGGTCCTACCTAGGGCCGCAGGGTACTACCCTGGAGGACATTGTTGTAACAAGTGGAGAACATTGTGAGAGTGACTGTCAGTCGACATACAAACAGATGAACGCTACCTCATTCATTGAACAGACTGACAGTGCAACCCAAAATGGCGGCTCCCGCTTCCCTGGGAGACCGCGTGGGCCGAGTGCAGAGAATTCTGCAAATGCAAAACTTGCAGAGAGTTGGCCAGGAGTGGCGCCAACTGGGAAACCCCGCCCTGATGGGGGGTATGGCGCGAAATCGGAGGCCACGCCCCCCAGGACTGTGAAAAGTTTAGCCCCTGTGCCGGGGCATCCAATTAACTTGTGGGACCTCCCCCTAATCTCAACCAAGGGGAGTGGTTTCCAATTATGCCCCGTGGGCATGAATCCAGCGGAGCAAGGAGCTGGTGAGCCGGCGGTACTGTTACCAAAAGTAGTTCCTGCCGCTGATACTGCATGCAAGAAGGAAGGGTATTTTGCACGCAAGGCAGCTGAAAGAAAACGGCTGGAATTGGCGGCAAAAGAAGGACCCCACCCTGTTGGGGATAAGGGCGCGAAAGCTGAGGCCGCGCCCTCTAGGACTGAAAGAGGTGCGGCCTCAATTAAAGGACATCCTATCCCGTTGTGGGACCCTCCCCAAATATTCACCAGGGGGAGTGGTCTCTATCTCTGTCAGCCAAGACCCGAGTTGTCTGAGGGAGGAGCTGGGTGTGAGCTTCCTGTCCCACAGTTGCGAGCTGGTGAACAGGAGAGACCATTGTGCAAAGTGTCTCCCGTAACCAGCACAACAAAGGGCGAGATGGACATTGGGGTATATCCCTACTCATTGCCAGGATGCTCCCTGGTAGTCAAGGCGGGGGCGGACACAGCCATGCTGACGGCTGAAGCCCCGCGTGCGGCCTGCACCGAACCAGTTGATCCCGGAGAATGGGGATCGCTCCTAATGATCAGAACGGAGCCTGAAGAGAGAGGGGTCTACAACCGCGGTGAGAACCCGGAACCTCACCGTCGGTCCCCTGCGGCAGTGCCACTCCCCGAGTCGGAGTTCGGCCCCTCGAAAGAGGAACAAGCGACCCTAACTACGGTGGTGATGCGGCTACCGGCGGACCACTACAGCGGTGCTGGAAAAGAACCGGCACTTACCTGTGTCGCGGCGGAGCGGAGTCTCGTGTCGCCGGTGCAGAACCAACCCGAGAGGTGGAGTCCCACGGCCGTGGTGGCTTACAGCGCGGAAGGAGGAGAAGATTCCATCCCGAGCCGACGGAGCGGTGAGATACATCCTTACCCTCCCCAGGCGCCGGTGGTGGCAACGGCGGAGGAAGGCCTAGCCCAGGCCCGAGCAGAGCGGAGAGCAGAACCATCACTTCCGGCGGCGGATGTCGTTGTGGAGGAAGAGATCCCGCATGGGGATCCATCGCAAGATGGCGGAGTATCCGGTTCCGGTGATGACATCACTTCCGGCGGAGGTAGCGGAACGACCAGAGAGAGAACCACAACGCCTCGGCGATCGGGCAGTGCTTCCCGATCACCTGTGTCAACAAAGAGCTGGCAGGCTGCGAGGAGAGCTGAGACGGGTGAGGCCCAACCAGCGGCACGTCCGCACAATGATACGGGACTATCCGAAGGCAGAGAGCGGGTCAGAACCCCGCGGATGCCCATTACCTGTCCCTACGCCCAAATCCATGCCCTAGATAAAGCCCCTGTCCCAGTCACCTTTTCCCGTGGGTCCACGTCCAGTTTGGGAATGTCGGGAGGGTCCCAGGGAACCGGTGAGGAACGGACTGGGGAGAGACTGAACGGTTGTGCTTCGGAGGGTGGTTCCAGGGGTGGAGGGCAACTGGGTATGGCCTCGATGGACCGGTGGGTGCCTAATGTAACCGATTCGGCAGTAGGAGAGTTCACACCCGCGCAGAGGGAAAGGGAGCTACAAAAGAGGTGGTTCAAAATTGAGCGCAAGGAAATAGAGCCCATGGGTCCTGACATCCTATCAGACCCTGATGAGCCCCTGTCATGGGTGTTGCCAGGGAGGGCAGGGAACGCAGAGCTGACTAGGAGCAGCCGGGCAGAAAGGGCTATTATAGCCAAGTACAAAGCGTCCCACAGGTTGGAGTACCTGTATGTCCCGGAACCCCTCATGGAGGGAGAAATTGAGTTTAAGATGGGTTCCACTGGTGAGGATAGGGGATATGGTACTGATGAGGAGGAAGGATCAGGGGAAGAAGATTGGGATCCTGGCGGGTTACATGAGAAGTGTCGCGCAGAGGGTTACAGCATTGCTGTTTTAAGCCCAGTGGACCATGCTGTGCGCAAGCCACCGTAAGAGGGTATGGTAGTACCACTAATGGATACTCCATAAGGGAGTAACCCTGGTTGTTATACATCTATGTTAGGATGTATCTGTTATGTTTATGATGAAGATATGTACTGTAATGTTGTGACTAATTATGTATGTCATTCATTTTACAGTGCTTCCTGCAGAAAGGTGTTCAAATTTAGGTCCCAGCCGGGGACGGTGGGATTCACCAGGGGGAGAATGTAGCGGTCATGTAAAATGGCTGCAGTCATCTCTCCTGCTGACAGTAAGGCCTGGTAAGTTGTGGGCATGCCAGCAGTAATTATGGAGGTTTGCCCTCACACCCTGGTGAGGTGCCCTGTGTATGGATGGGAGTGGTCACATGCTCTGACTCCATGGTTAGTGATGTCAGAGGTGTGTCAGCCTCCAGAGTATACATAAGGCACAGCACTGATCCAAAGTTAGGAGTTCCTGTTGCTGTGCTGCTCTGTCAGTAAGAGGCAGATGGAGGTCTGCAATATTGTTGCAGTAGTCTGAATGCAGAGCTGTGAGTCTGGCAGCACAAGCAGACAGAGACAAGCTGCCTGAGAGAACTGTGACCAGGGACCTGGCACAGGGCTGAGATCCCTGCGGGGATAGGGAACCCACCTATTAAGGGAAGGCGTACCTTTCGGAGGGAAGCAGCTGGAAGATGGAGGGCTAAGTACACCCCATTGTGGAGGGCAGCTAGCCCACCTCAAGCAATAAAGATGTTCTCAATCACAAACCCTCTCGTGTACATGTGTGGAGTGAATGTACAGAGAGGAGCACCACAGAGGAGTTCCTCGCCAGGACCATCCCCAAGTGACCGAAGGGACCCTGATGAGGTGGAGGCGCTGCACTGGAACTAGGTAGGACTCAGCACACTACCTCAGCTGCCTGTCTGGACGGGTTCTCCCCACACACCATCATGCGGGAGACTCAGGAGTCCTGTAGCCAACAGGTGCACCACCAGACACTATCACACTGTAATGGGGACCGGTTAGACCACAGGGGCCAATGTGAGATTGGGTGGGTCAGGCCGGGCCAGAAATACCGTTACATATATATCTGGTTTTGTGTGTACCCTACACATTGTGGCAGCATCCTTTATACTTTTTATTCACAGTTTGTTATAATATTTTGCGCACTATTGTGTTATCTTTGTATGTGTGTGTGTGTGTGTATATGTATATATATATATGTGTGTGTGTGTATTTATGTATGTCATGTGAAAAAGAAAGTACACCCTCTTTGAATTCCATGGTTTTACATATCAGGACATAATAACAATCATCTGTTCCTTAGCAGGTCTTAAAATTAGGTAACTACAACCTCAGATGAGCAACAACACAACATATTACACCGTGTCATGATTTATTTAACAAAAATAAAGCCAAAATGGAGAAGCTATGTGTGAAAAACCAAGTACACCCTTACTGCTTCCATAGGAATTAAGATGCTAAGTAGCAGACAGGTGCTGCTAATCAAATGCCCTTGATTAATTGATCATAAGCAAGTGTGACCACCTCTATAAAAGCCAAAGTTTTAGCAGTTTGCTGGTCTGCAGCATTCAGGTGTGTGTTAACACAATGCCAAGGAGGAAAGACATCAGCAATGATCTTAGAAAAGCAAATGTTGCTGCCCATCAATCTGGGAAGGGATATAAGGCCATTTCCAAACAATTTAAAGTCCATCATTCTACAGTGAGAAAGATTATTCAAAAGTGGAAAACATTCAAGCCAGTTGCCAATATTTACAGGAGTGGACGTTCCAGCAAATTCACCCCAAGGTCAGACCGTGCAATGCTCAGAGAAATTGCAAAAAACCCAAGAGTCTCCGACTCTACACGCCTCAGTTAGCATGTTAAATGTTAAAGTTCATGACAGTACAATTAGAAAAAGACTGAACAAGTATGGTTTGTTTGAAAGGGTTGCCAGGAGAAAGCCTCTTCCCTCTAAAAAAAACATGGCAGCACAGCTTAGGTTTGCAAAGTTGCACCTGAACAAATCACAATTTATTTATAAAATATTTTACCAGGAAGTAATACATGGAGAGTTACCTCTCGTTTTCAAGTATGTCCTGGGCACAGAGTTATGATGACAAATACATGTTTACAAATACGGTTACATAAATGAGCAGGGTATATATTATATACAAGACATTGCGTGCACAGTTCAAGATAATATATATTATGGGCGTATGAAACAGTTACAGACCAGATTAAAATGTGTGACAGCCTTAGATTTGAAAGAACTTAAACTGGTGGTGGATGTAAGAGACTCTGTTAGGTTGTTCCAGTTTTGGGGTGCACGGTAAGAGGAGGAGCGGACGGATACTTTGTTGAGCCTTGGGACCATGAACAGTCTTTTGGAGTCTGATCTCAGGTGATAGGTGCTGCATGTGGTAGGGGTGAGGATCTTGTTCAGATAGCTGGGTAGGTTGCCCATAAAGAATTTGAAGGCAAGACAGGAAAGGTGAACTTTGCGCCTAGACTCGAGTGATGACCAATCTAGTTCTTTGAGCATTTCGCAGTGATGTGTGTTATAGTTGCATTGGAGAACAAAACGACAAATTGAATTGTAAAGGGTGTCGAGTTTGCTAAGGTGGGATTGAGTTGCCGAGCCATATACTATGTCTCCATAGTCAATAATTGGCATTAGCATCTGCTGTGCAATACGCTTTCTGACCAGGAGTCTTAGGGAGGATTTGTTCCTGTAAAGTACCCCTAGTTTGGCATAGGTCTTGGTTGTCAGGGTATCAATGTGCATCCCGAATGTTAAGTGGGAGTCAAGCCATATGCCCAGGTATTTAAAACTAGTGACAGGAGTTAGGGTGGTGTTAGTGTTGGTTCTAATGTGGAGCTCAGTCGCTGGAAGCTTTAAAAATTTAGTCTTGGTCCCAAATACAATTTTTACAGTCTTGTCAGTGTTTAAAAACAGTTTGTTTTGGGAAATCCAGTTTTCGAGTCTCAAAAAGTCAGACTGAAGTATGTGTTGAAGGTCAGAGAGGCTATGGCTGCATATAGGATTGTGTCATCTGCATACATGTGTATTGAGGCTTCCTGACAAGCTGTGGGGAGATCATTGATGAACACAGAAGAGTAGGGGCCCCAGGACAGAGCCTTGCGGGACGCCACAGGTGATATCCAGGGGGTTAGAGTTAGAGCCAGAGATGGACACATGTTGGGATCTACCTGATAGGTAGGACTGAAACCAGTTTAAAGCATGCTCTGGAGTTTGCTCTGGAGCTCTGGAGTTTGTTAAGCAGGATAGCATGATCAACAGTATCAAAAGCCATAGCAAAATCTAGGAATACTGCACCAGTGAGTTGACCCCATTCCATTCCACACTGGATTTCATTGCAAACTTTTAGCAGGGTAGTTACGGTAGAGTGTTTGGGGCGAAAGCCAGATTGAAATTGGCTAGGGAAATTTGTCTTGTTATAGTAATCGCTTAATTGGAAGTGGACACATTTTCCCATGACTTTGGATAGGATTGGGAGAAGGGAGATTGGTCTGTAGTTTGAGACAGTGTTTTTGTCCCCACTTTTGAAGATTGGGATAACTCTGGCAGCTTTCCAGGTCTTAGGGATATGGCCTGCAGACAGGATAGAGTTGACTATGGAAGCAATTGGTTTGGCAATTGCTGGGGCACCAAGTCTTAGGAACCTAGATTGTAGTAAGTCAGGTCCACATTGGCTGCTTAATTTTAATTTGAGAAGCGCTTGTGTAATCTCCTCTTCGGATACTGTGCCAAATTGAAAATTGTGGGCAGTGTTGGGAGGGGGTGGGACTATAGGGGTACTCCCAGAATGAGATTCAGGTTTGTGGTTTGGGCTGCGTTTCGCTAATAAGTTAGTAGCACACCCCACAAAGTAATCATTGAATGCATTGCAATGTCGGTGGGGTTTGTCAGAGTAATATCGCCCCTAGTGATGTTACTTGGCTGTTGATGGTTAGAAGGCTGGAATATGTTTTTGATAACCTTCCAGAAGTTAGCTGGGTTTGATGTGTTCTAGTGGAGATTGTCAGAGTAATATTGTGCTTTTGCATGCCTTGTTTGCCTTGTGCACATGTTCCGCAGGCGACTTCTAGAACAATGTCCTTTGGAAAGACAAGACCAAAGTGGAGATGTTTGGCCATAATGCACAGCGCCACGTTTGGCGAAAACCAAACACAGCATATCGGCACAAACACGTCATACCAACTGTCAAGCACAGTGGTGGAGGGGTGATGATTTGGGCGTGTTTTTGCAGCCACAGGACCTGGGAACCTTGCAGTCATTGAGTCGACCATGAACTCCTCTGTATACCAAAGTATTCTAGTGTCAAATGTGAGGCCATCTGTCCGACGGCTAAAGGTTGGCCAAAATTGGATCATGCAACAGGACAATGATCCCAAGCACACCAGCAAATCTACAACAGAATGGCTGAAAAAGAAAAGAATCAAGGTGTTGCAATGGCCCAGTCAAAGTTCAGACCTCAACCCAATTGAAATGCTGTGGCTGGACCTTAAGAGAGCTGTGCATAAACAAATGCCCGCAAACCTCAATGAACTGAAGCAACGTTGTAAAGAAGAGTGGGCCAAAATTCCTCCACAACGATGTGAGAGACTGATAAAGTCATACAGAAAACTATTACTTCAAGTTATTACTGCTAAAGGTGGTTCTACAAGCTATTGAATCATAAGGTATACTTAGTTTTTCACACATTGGTTTCTCTATTTTGGCTTTATTTTTGTTAAATAAATCATGACAGTGTAATATGTCATGTGTTGTTCATCGGAGATTGTATTTACCTATTTTTAAGACCTGCTAAGGAACAGATGATTGTTATTATGTCCTAGTATGTAAAACCATAGAATTCAAAGAGGGTGTACTTTCTTTTTCACATGACGGTGTCTATATCTACTGCACCGACACACTTTATTCGAGCAAATACCCGGTATGTACCTGGCAGATACCTGGAATGCGCCGCTCCTCACCTCTGACAAGCCCCGTTGCGTTTGCCTTCCCAGCCTGGGTTCATGCCTGGCTGACGGGCGGCTGATCTGTTAAACTATAATGATTAGGATTTAATAGGCTGCAATGCTTCGCGTGTCTACCAGATGGCATAAATTCATGAATTGTAATGCAGTATATATATATATATATATATACTGTGCAGTATTGCAGCCAGCGGGAATAAAATGCTTCAATCCCTGCCTGGAAAATAACCCAATGCACTCGGGCAGAAAACAATCATAAACCTCAATACACCCGGGTATACCCGAATTCGTGGGACTAGCCGAGCTCGAATAAAGTGTGTCGCCAGTGTATATATATATATCTTTCTCTCTCTCTCTCTCTCTCTATATATATATATATATATATATAATCTATCTATATATATATATATCTCTTTAAGAACAATTCATATTAATGGAGAATCATATGCATTTTAGTTGGGGGAGAAAATCTATAAGGTGCAAAAAAAACTAATTACAATTAATCATTACGTTAGATGACAAGTGCATATTTCACACTTAATTTATGATCCAGGACTTATGTTTGAAATTGCTATTGCACTAGCTGTAAATAAAATATTATTATGTATAACCCATCACCTATTACCTCTATGCTGCTTTTATCTGTATTAGAAACAGAAATAATTGTCTTAGCAAGCTGATAATACAAGAATATGTTGTTTACACACATATATTTAATTTCTTTATGCTAAAAATGACGGTTACTTTATATGTCATACATATTACTAACTTAGTCATGGACAATCAATTAATGCAAACCTACTGTCAATTTTTGTATTTGCTTGTATAAGTAAAGAAAACAAGTGTCTTAGCAGATTGATAATATACGAATATATTTCTTACACACATATTTAATCCCTATGCTAAAAATGACTGATACTACGTGTGTACAGACTGGTAATTAAGTCGCAAATAATGTCTATGGCCAACCAATGAAAATCTTCTTATGCCAGCACTATACAAGGGTGCCAACAACAGCAACAATTAACCCCTGAGGAAGCCTGAATTTGGTGAAACGCGTAGGGTGGGACCCCTAAGATTTGCAAGCACCCGTAGTGTGTACACCTACACACACCTCCTGCCTCTCATCTGATTTTGGTGCTAAAGTTGAAGCGGTGGAGGAGACGCGCAATGAGTTTGTGTGGCGGAGTTGTGTTGGATTCGGACATGGAGGACAGCTACAGGCAGAGTTTGTCGTGGATGCAGTGTGGGCTATATGCTGGAGGATAGGAGATCTTGGTGAGAGTTGGAGATTCTGTGAAACATCGTGTGCCGGAAGAGGTAACCAAACAGACACGGAGAGCGGTAAGACTTCCATACAGGTGCAGTGAACAGATCTCAAGCCCAGCTGGGTGGTGAGTGATAAGAGCACAAAACGTAGAACTTCTCCGTAAGTAGAATTGTAATAGCATTACCGGCACCATCACTTCTAAGTCAACATATTTTTATTACAAAAAACATCTTCACACAAGAGAGACTATCCACGAGAAATTACAAACAGCCCAGTGTAAAAACTGCCCACACACACAGACAAACGAAGAGGAATCCGGCTTTACAAATAAGCAGCACATCTCCGTTTTTAAAAAGGAACAGATTAAGTTCTTTCAAAAAGACCACCACTGCGTATACCATTTAGTGTACAAGTATACTTTATCATCTATACAATTAATCATACTACAAAGAGGAAATCAGATTCATATTTTCCAATTGTGATACCTTTGTCTTGACATCATGGAATTTCAGGACATTCTACCAATTACCCTTGTGGTTATAGTATTGTATCAGATAAGTCCTAATTTTGGGATATATTGTTTATGTTTTTTGTAGAGTGTGTACACACAACAAGGGTTGATTAAGCTTAATCAAACTAAGGGGTCTATATGCTTAGTTAGATTCTTTAATAGGATCTTTTGTTTTTTGATTGCATATTTTATTATTTTATTTTTGTGTTTTAATAAATTCTATCTTTTTATTGTTACATTGTCGTGTCTGTGGGAAACTTGGCCACCATTAGTCATATAATATCATCAGTACTGTACTATATTTATGCGCCTTAGTGTATTTTCTTTTTCTCTTGTAAATTTTAATTTGGGGAAGTGAGAGTGCCCAATTTTCACTTGGGCAGCTAAGTATACACATATGACACCAATATATTTTAGGGTTAACACATTAGCGCCTTGATTTTTTTTCTTTTCACAGTTAACCCAACACTGCCTGTTCCTATCAAGACTTACACTACTGGGGCCAAAGAAAAGAGGTAGCCACAGTAGGGGGCTACACACGTGTTACATTTTCTACCCAAGCTTACTCTGTAGCAAAGATTATTGTAACTTTAATTTTGGATCTTCAACATGAACATATATTCCAGTAAATTAAGTACAGTAGTTAAAAATATATATTTAGTAAATAAATTAGTATTGATTGATTACACATTTGTATGTACTGTGCATTAATCACAGTTGAGCCATATATTATGCTTCTCTACATAAATTATGTATATTCAAATGATAAAATAACAGCTTTATTGGTTGAAATTGTGTTGTCATTTATAAACGCAAATGTGTGAATAGTATGCTTGTCATTCGACATATGAATTTCAGTTCAATACTAATAAAGATGAATATCCTTACACAAATCATGGAAGAATAAAACATAATATTTTGAAGATCAGATTTTATTCATTTGCAACATGTAACCTATATGCAAGATGTCTTTTAAAACAAAAATATATAATGTCAGTGTACCTGTATTTTTTCCGTAGTAAATGTTGCTTAGTGCATCAAGGGTATCTGGTGTAATATGAAAAATAATCTCTTATTGCTATGCTTATGCTTACCCCTTGTGCTCTGCTCAATGCTGTATTCTGTCTACCCTACTTTCCTATACTTCTCTCATACACAGAAATCCCACCTTAACTATGAGAACCTTCTCATCCCACCTTTCAATTCCATTTGAAGAACCACTCTCTTAATTAAGCATGTTAGTGACGTTGAGTATTTACTCCAACAAATTACTTCTTAGTTAGATTTCCGAACCACACACTTACTCTGTCAGTACTGTTTGATTTACATTACAACTCCAGTCTGTTTCTGAGCATTAAAGATACAGATGGGGCCACCAACAGAAATCATGGGGCCCAGGACAAATGAAAGGATCAGGCGCCACCCCTCCCCCCCCACCACTGGGCCAGGGACGCCAACCCCTGCAGACCATCCTGTTTGCGTGCCTGGGTACAGAAATAACTTAAGATAAGATAGTAGAGAAATTAGACAGCAGGACCTGCCTTCAGCCGGCCGGAGGGGAGGGGGGGGGGGTTCAATTGGCAGGCGGTGGGGCTAGTTTTGGAGGGGAGATGGAAGGCATGTGGGTGGGTGGGTGACTGACTGCTTGGGTGGATGACTGGGTGGGTGACTGACCTTGACCGGGTAGGTGCTGCTTCCTTGCCTCACTTCCCCCCCTGCCCCCGATCCCCATGGCTGCTGTCCGGGGCGGGAGGTGGGCATGGGAGATAGGCTGGGGGGGGGGGGGTGGGGTGGGTGGGGAGACCGGCGGGCTGATTCCCCGGCAGTATCTAGGTTTCCTCCCCCCCCTCCCCGGCAGCATCTAGTTTTCCTCTTCTCTCCCCCCCCCCCTGCTTCCGGCAGAATTTAGATTTCCTCTCTCTCTTTCCCCTCCCCCCCGGGGCAGCATCTAGTTGCCCCTGGTCCCCTCTGCTGCTGCCCCAGGAGGCTGACGTGGGGGGAGCGGGTCCACGTGACTGCTGCTGCTCGGGGTGGGAGGAACAATGCCAGACACCCTGCCCATGCGCACCGAGACATCTGCTGTGTGCATGCGCATGGGGATTTGTTATTTTTTTTTTAAACACTGGCACGGTCACTCACCGGGCCCGGGACACCAACCCCAGCAGACCTCCCCCCCCTGTTACAAGAAATAACTTGATAGTAGAGAAATCAAACAGCAGGACCTGCAGCCAATGTGAGGCAGCAGTTGTGAGCATGTTTACAATAACTGTGTAACAATCTTTGTATGGATACATTTTACACTGTGTCAAATGTAAAACTGCCCCAAAGAAATGCATTTTTGTTTGAGGCTTTGTAGTTCATGCACAGCCTTTTTTTTGTGTAAACCACTTCAAGTTCCTCATTGTCATGTGGCAACAAGGATTAAAACACAGATGCAAGTTTTACATATAACAGTTTGCATAATTTAACAACGACATTCATTTGTATACCTTAAGTCCGTGGTTTTCAACTTTTTTTCCACTGGGCACCCCTAATAGTGCTCAGTTGCTGAAGCACCCCTATAACAGGACAGTCATGTAACAGAAAACATAGGACACACGAGGCAGAAGGGGCAGACGTCATCTGCAAATAAGCTTAACCAATTGAATTCTTGAAATAGGCCTACAGTATCTAGATTTTTCCTTGTGTGTATGGATGCAATATGGTTTTAAACTAATTTTCTTAAATTTCAGGCCATTGGTCATTGTGTGTCTTTAGTTTTAATGAACGAGGTGATATTGTTCCTAATGGCTCCTTTTATGGCTTCCTCATTTTTCATAACGATTTTGAGAAAATTCTTCTATGAATGATATTCTGTAAACCATGTGTTTAGGTTGGGTAATAGTCTCCATCCTCCAAAGGCTTATTTTCATATGTGTTTTTTCTTTCTTCACTTTCTAAGGCATTGGATTTCGAGAGATTCTACTTGTAAATGGGTGTCCTGGCATAGAAACCAAATGTGTTCTCCGAGTGGAAGAATGCCGTGGAGTTGAAAACTGTGACTGTAAGTCAAACACTTTTCTAATACCTGTGGTTCAATGACACATACTGTAAGTCACCCAGCACTTTAAATGGCTTAATAACTAAGCGCTGAAGCGACCGATCGCACTGTGATCAGCCAAAAACTCCCATTGACTTGAATGGGCATTCTGGGTCTGAGCTTATTGAATTAACCTCTAGGGGACATGGAAGTAGCTTAACATTTTTGCCGTAGTATTACCATGGTACTCTGGTACTCTGGTCATGTGACTGCTTGGGTTGAACCATGTCCGAAGTTTGGAAATATCATGTCTGAAACTCACAGAGGGCTGGACTTGATGAACCACTGCCATGCTATAAAAGCAATAACTTTCCTCGAATGGCAAACCAAGTTGGAAGCAGGGCACTACGGATTTCTGCAAAACTATTTTATTCAGCCAATATTCCAACGTTTCGGCAGATACAACTGCCTTTTTCAAGTATAGCTGACATAACACCCCACCCCCCATGTGTCTCTTACTTATAACCCCAAAAGTCCCCAGGTGTCCCTCATTCCAGATAAGCCTCCAGGTGTCCTCCGTGTTCGTCGGATGATCTGGCCATCTTGTGATTGGCGCATAACGTCATCGCGGCATCCTCCCGATCTTCGCGCTCCTGGTTGGCGTGTGGCGTCATCATGGTATCCTCCCGTTGTGAATGACGTCACACCCCTGAAATGTCGCGCGATTACACGATCAGAAGTGGACCAATCAGCACGGTCGATGGGAGGATGCCGGTGATGGCGTCACGTGCCAACCAGGAGCAGTGATAATATTTAATGAGGGAAATGGGGGTGATCAATATGTTTTTATACCTTCATGTAATATTAAATAATTTTTTAACCAAAGTTGTTAGAAACCTGTTTAACTGAGACATGGGACGGTGTTTTTTTCCCTTTGTGTGATAACTAACTGCTGAAGATGAGTTTGAGCAGGCTTCCTCCTGATCTTTATTGGCCCTCTTAACAGGGACAGGACTGGGCTTAGGTAATACGAAACATTTAATTGCCGAGCAGTCCCACATTCAGGTGCCTATTCTAGTAGCTTCGATGTTATCACTGCCAAATCGAACGTTTTGGCATGAGCCTACCCAACGGTCTACATTTGTGTTTTCACGGTATTAAGAAAGTGTTATCACAAGTCAGAAACCGTGAGGTAGGAAAATGCCCAACCGCTCGGGTTAGCAGTGTCTTTAGCTGTGTCTTTTTCTAAGTTCTGCCCCTGCGATCTGCCTGCAGTCTGTAAGAGCTGCACATAGAGAACTGCATCTCCCTGCACAGCTCTTACAGGCAATCACACTGTTTTCATTTTATTTTAATAACACAGTATTGAAGCAGGGAATCTACGTAGCTGAACCACATTTAATTTTAGCGTCGTGACCCCCTGCTTCCCGAGATACAGATGCCGGTATCTCCATACATTTTTTTTATGTCCCGGTCACGTGACGCGGGAGATTGAAACAATGCAGGGAGATTGAAACAATGCAGGGAGATACCGGCATCCCATACGGGGTCCTGTAACTCAGGATGCAGGGTGTCCCGAGGCTGAAATGAATGCGGTTCAGCTCTGGAGACCCCCTGCTTCAATACTGTGTTATTAAAATAAAATAAAAACAGCTTCATTACCTTAGCGGCTACCTTCATGCCGGGAAGGTTGCGGGAGGAGTTAACCCTGTCATTACCTTAGCGCAGGGGTGGGGAACCTTTTTTCTGCCAAGGGCCATTTTGATATTTATAAAATCATTCGAGGGCCATACAAAATTATCAACTTAAAAATTAGCCTGCTATATTTGGTCAAACATTTAATTAACTCACCCCTAATGTGATGGCTGGAACTGCTTCTCTTTGGGTGACTGACTGACTCTTGGATGGTGGGTGACTATGACTGACTGTGGGTTGGTGTCTGTATATACACACACACACACACACACACACACACACACACACACACACACGGAGAAATCGGAGTAGGGGGGATGGGGAGAAAATCAGACTCTCGGACCCACTCTCTCTCTCTCTCTCGGACACACTCTCTCTCTCGGACACACTCTCGCTCTCGGACACACTCTCTCTCTCTCGGACACACTCTCTCTCTCTCGGACACACTCTCTCTCGGACACACTCTCTCTCAGACACACTCTCTCTCTCAGACACACTCTCTCTCTCGGACACACACTCTCTCTCTCGGACACACTCTCTCTCGGACACACTCTCTCTCGGACACACTCTCTCTCGGACACACACACTCTCGGACACACACACTCTCGGACACACACACTCTCAGACACACACACTCTCAGACACACACACTCTCAGACACTCAAGCAAAATCCTACTGAAGGCTCCAAAGACAAGTGTTAAACTTGAGTGGCACTCAGTTAAAGTGAGTGACACTTGATAGGACCGCGGACACGGCTGTCAAGTTCAATGCACCGAGTGAGTGCGACTTAGTCTTCCTGAAGTAAAAAATTGCAAATTGAATACAATTACTCCAAATACTACCTGCACCGAAATCCATCACCAATGATGCTAAACAAAAATGACAATCAGCTGCAAGAAGTGACAACTTGAGGCAGCATGAGTGACGGTCTGACAGCTTAGATCACACTGAGTCATTTTATGGGGTACAGATCATTGGGTGGGGGGGGGGGGTGTCTGCAAAAGTTAATCTTACAACATATATTGAAGTCAAGGAGACCAATGATGCTGGGATTAGGTGTCACTCAGTGACTGACAGGCCTGGTGGTGTCCCAGGGCCCTCCTGCTCTTCCCCTGTCAGGGCCCTGCGTGGCTCCCTCTCCTCTTACACTGCAGAGCAGCAGCTGGGGAGGAGGAGGAGAGTTGGTAGTGAGGTGTCTCTCCCTCCGCAGACTCGCTCTTCCATCCCCCAATCCCCACTCCTCTTATACCCCCTCCCCCCCAAGCCCCACTCCTCTTATACCCCCCCCCCCAAGCCCTACTCCTCTTATACCCCCTCCCCCCCCCAAGCCCTACTCCTCTTATACCCCCTCCTCCAAGCCCCACTCCTCTTATACCCACCCCCCCCAAGCCCCACTCCTCTTATACCCCCCCAAGCCCCACTCCTCTTATCCCCCCCCCAGAGTGCTGCTTACACGCGCTGCCCTGCTGATACTCAGGTCCTTCATCACCTCCTCGATGGCCGCCATCTTCCCCTACTACTACTTTGCCTCCTACTCCAGCGGCTGCTGCTGCTGCTCTGGACGTGCGCCAGGGGGGAGGGAATCGGTGCCGGGGGAATCGGAGCAGGGGGAGGGGGGGATCGGAGCACGGGGGTGGGGGATCGGAGCAGGGGTGGGATCGGAGCAGGGAGGGGATGGCAAGGCAAGGGAGGCATGGAGCAAGACTTACCACTTGCTCCATGCAGGAAGAGGCGGGCATTGCTTTGCAAGCTCGTTTAGAGCTTGCTGCGGGTTAAAAAAAAAAAAATCTTGGCAGAGTGACAGCACAGGCAGCCAATCAGGAGAGGGGGAGTTTTTTTTGCTTTCTTGCAAGCACATCACAAGCGTGCTAAATCCTGTCACCCAGTGGTAACCGGGCAAAGGGATTTATCGAGGAGCATTGATAACCCCAATAGCAATGAATGGGCACACTACTACCCACCCTCTCTGCCCCCCCCCCCCAACACCACCACTCCTCCCCCAAACATATACAGTACAGTAATGGGCAAAATCCCTATTACCCAGACCTGATAATAGTGCATTTGCGTAATAAAAATAAAACTGTACGGGGGGCGTGGCTTGGAGCTCAGGCAAGAAGGACGTGTAGAACTTAAGCTCCCGGATAGCAAAACCACAAGCTTTATCCATCACAGGGCATCGTTGCTCTAATTACTAAAAAAAGCACAGTTAGAGAGTGTAGTAGAGCTGGGGATCACTACAATCTGAGATTTGTACAAATCGGACTATATTTGTGGAAATTACCCACTTATGGGGCCTTGATGGTGTGGCCGCATGCAGACCTAGGCCTTGCAGTATCATACAGATAATCAGACATTCAATAAAGCCATGAAATCAGGCATCCAAACATGGAGGCCAAGTACAACATATCTGCCTGTATCACAGCGCAGAAGTGTATAGGAAGAGAGCTGAAAAATGTGAGTTGGAGTCTGCCCCTCTCCTCCCAACTGAGGCCTAGGAGAATAAACAGGCGAGCTGACACGCGGATCTGTCCCCCCGACCCCCCTTCAAACAATTAAATTGGAGCCTGGTCAGCCTCCTCCTGTCAACCCAAATTAGGAAAATCTCTCTCCCCGTGCCTGGGCAACCTTCCTCCCACGGGTCTCTCGGGTGCTGCAGAGCTGTCAACCACCAAGTTTGTCTCCCTATCCCTGGGTGTCCTCCCTCCCGAGTACTGCGGCCTGCACCCAGTACGAATTTCACTCCCCCTGTCACTCGGCGCCCCTCCACCTACGGGTCTCCCGGGGGCTGCGGAGATGCGGGCTATCCTCACGTCTGGGCCTCGGTCCCCCTGTACCGATTCGCCCTTCCTCACGAGTGCTGCAGTCTGTCCCCCGCCTGGGTCTAAAATGGCTACCATTGCCCTTTGAGGGAGAGGGAGCCGAGTACCGGACATACATTCCCCCTGCCGGAGATCCGTCATGGCGTGCCTTCCTGCACCGCGGTCCTGCGCTCCCCCCCACCTTCTGGCGTCCCCACTGTGAGGAGGGGACTGAAGCTACCGGCGGGGCTTGCGGTGGTGGAGCGGGGCTCTGGTGCAGCTGGAGGCTAACTAAAATGGCCACCATTGAGCTGTAGCTGAGTGCTTCAGAGCGTGCCTTCCCGCTATCCCCCCCTGCCTCCCCGCTATCCCCCCCCCGCCTCCCTGCTATCCCCCCCTGCCTCCCTGTGCTTCTTTCCACCTGCCTGCACCGTCGCTGCGAGGAGGGGGCCTGAGCAAGTCTGCTGCCTGAACCGGAGCTGTCTGACTCCTTGCGTTTCAGCCTGCGTGTCGGCCAAATCCAAGATGGCCACAGCAGGTTGGATTTAAAGGCACATCTCCCCCCAGGAACATAAATAAATAAACACCACAACATAGAAAATCAGCCTAATCCTAGCCCAGGGGCTGCTGAGGCAGGAGAATAAAAAAACAAAAGCAGTTACACATGCCCCGGCCACTAGGCAATGTCCGCATAACCCCTGAAAACCCAAGCATAGATGCAATAAAGTGGCTCGCATGCAGAGGAGCGGCACAGCAGACACTGACACGATTAAATGACTTTGCCCCATTAAAAATGTTCTATAGAGAGGAGACTTCCGGTGATGTCATGGCACATGCCAGCCTAAAGCGGTGCTCCTGATCCCCCTCCACTAAGAAGGAGCTAGAAAGAGCGAAAAACACCCAAAAAAGCTGGGGAAACGTGAGGACAGGATGGCAAAACAACAGAAAAAAACCCCCACGCAAAGCGTTTCGACATACTTTACGCCGTCGAAGCGCCAGGCAGACCAGGAGGAGGAGAGCCAGGATGACGCCGGCACCAGCGGGGCAAGTGCTCCCGCCCAAGTGCTCCCGCCCGCGAGCAGCCACTACTGGAGCAGATAAACGCAAGCCACCTCATTACTAAAGACTTCCTCGAGGACTATATGAACCAGATGTTCACCAAGCTGAGGAAAGGCTTCAACGAAGATCTTAACAGAGCGATCAATAAAATAAAACAAGACCTCAACGGAGTAACGCAGAGGACAGAGTCCCTGGAGGGTAGGGTGGAGGAGATCGAAGCAGTACAGTCATCAGCAGAGGATGAAATCAACAGGCTCAACCAAGAAATTGCCCTGCTGAAAGATGGTCAGGAAGACCAAGAGAACCGCGACCGGCGCCAGAACCTAAGGTTCAGAAACATCCCTGAAACTGTCCCAGCAGAGGCCCTCACACCCTACCTACAGGACCTATTCCAAACACTGGTGCCAGAGTTGAAAAAAGAGGATATGGAGCTGGACCGAGCTCATAGAGCCCTGGGCCCAAGGCAGGAGGACCCAAAGAGGCGCAGAGATGTAATCGCGCGTTTCCACTCTTACGGCACCAAAGAGAAAATCCTGTCTAAAAGCAGAGAGATGAACCAGATCGCATTCCAGGGAGAACAGATCCAGATCTATAGTGACCTGTCAAGGACCACTATTCTCCGTCGAAAAGACTTGAAGCCTCTGACGTAGCACCTACAAAACCACAGCGTGCGTTATCGATGGGGATTCCCATTTAAACTCAGCGTCCACGCTAAAGGCAAGTTCTTCACGATCTTGCACATAGAAGAAGCCCCCAGGTTCCTGCGTCTCCTGGGACTCCGACAAGGACAGAGACAAGAGGAAGAAGAAGAGGATACGAACCTGCCCCGGCGATAACGTGGCTCCAGATCTTCGGAACGCCTGGCCCAGCAGAAAACCACCAAAGCGACGCCAGGACCCTAAAGATCCAGGAAAGAAATCACCAAGATGCCCCCTGAAAGGCTGAGACACCCCCTCTTCTCACACTGTGAAAAAAACCCTCTCCTCACCCCACCCACCTCTCTCCTGTGCAACTAAGCTACACCATCCGACGAGACCCCCACCCAAAAACTAAACCTACCTGCAAAACCCCCTACATGGCGTTCGAAACACCCCCTTCCCCCCCCTTTCTCGCCACCACCTCACCTCCCCTGCTCCCTTATCACACAGACGAGCACCCACACTGCAAGCACCCGACACCCACATGTCTCACCCGCCTTCGCTGGTCCCTGCCCTCCCCCCGCCCGAGCATGAGGAGGAAGAAACCCCAGGCTGGGGCCACCCCCGGTCCCATCAACTTACCCGAGGGGGGCGGAGGAGGGGTCGGGTGGACGGAGCTGCGGGGAGACCCGGCGGAGCCTAGCTACAGACGCAGAGATCTGATGGTAAAGGTAAACATAGGAGGAAGAGATTTACCAGAAAAGCCTACAGGAGGGCACTGTTTCATAAGGAATGGGAGCTCGACTCTATTTAACAGAAGGGACAATACCTAATAGGTTTCAATGATTTCTGTTAACTTGTCCCCCTTAGAGACTAGAGCTAACTAATAATGTATATACCAGAACTACACCCCCCTTCCGCCCCCCCCACCTTTCCCCCCCAATAATCTAAGCTAGCTGCCTCCCGATGGGGCAATTGAAATGTATTGGATAAATTAAGAATGTGGTACATAGAAATTATACTCTCCTGTAGACCCCATCCCCTCCTCCCTCCTGATCCCCTCCCCCCCACTCCCCCCGGTCGTTGCAAAAGATCTTGCCTAACTTGGATTAGCCCGGGTGCAAAAAATATATGAAGGTACTTGCAGGTTTAACTGAAATGTAACTGAGGAAATGTATGTGTTCAACAAACATATGAGAATATCCCATTCCCCCTTCACTACCTATCCCTCTCCCAGTACCCTCCCCCCTCTCCCTCCCCTCCTCCCTTCCCCCCCCTCTCCCCCACTGGTTAAGCTAAGTTTCTCCCACACACACCCGAAATGTATAGGTGAACCTAGGTCTATGGATCAAATAATTCCTGCTACCCCACCTTCCCTATCTCCCCCTCCCACTCCAGTCCCAATTCATTCCCCTCATCTCACGCCCCAGCCCCCCCCCCTCTATTGTCACGGTTGTGCTCGCCACAAACCTGGGTCGGACCGCGAGGCTGAGGTGGGGTTGGAAAAGCACCGACCTTAGACCGTGCAGGCTGATCCGGATTGCGCAGTTCGTAGTCATACGTAGCAGGATCAGGATAGGAGAAGACAGCATCGTCGTTGTACAAGCCAGGGTCAGGACAGGAGACGTCAGAATAAACATTGTCCAAGCAGGAGTTCGGCAACAGGGAGTCAGGAAAGCCCCGCTTCAGCTTAGGAGCGCGGGGATGGCCTCTGCGCGTGCGGCGACCATGGCCCATGGTACTGGTCTCAGGAGGTGGAAGACAGACCAGATTACACACCGCCTAGCTGCACGGGTAAACCAGTGCTACAGAGCAAGAGTCCTGAGCGGGCTAGGGAATCCTCTGTTGCAGCGCAGGAACCAGGACACAGCTTCTCTAGATTAGGGAAAGAGTAGGCACCAGGAAGCTGTAGATACACAGGGAAACCTCCGCTTCAGTGCAGGAATCCAGGAGGCTGAAGGACGCAGGGACGAAACCTCTACTTCAGCACAGGAGAACAGGAAGTTGAAGGACGCAGGACGGAACCTCCGCTTCAGCACAGGAGAACAAGCGGGAGCTTGAAGGAAGCTGAAGGACGCAGGGCGGAACCTCCGCTTCAGCACAGGAGAACAAGCGGGAGCTTGAAGGAAGCTGAAGGACGCAGGACGGAACCTCCGCTTCAGCACAGGAGAACAAGCGGGAGCTTGAAGGAAGCTGAAGGACGCAGGGCGGAACCTCCGCTTCAGCACAGGAGAACAAGCGGGAGCTTGTGGCAGAACAGGTAGTGACATCCGGTAAGGACTATGCTCGGCAGGGAGCATTGTGGGAACATAGTACTTAAAGGCCAGCGGACCAATCCCCGGCGGGGGGTGTGACGGTCCTGCTCCAATAAGTGAATACAAGGCTGGATTGCAGTGATAGATTGCACAGCTGCAGTAGATACGAGAGGGAGTGTGTGGCAGTATAGCTTTGGTGAGAGAATCCAGGCTGCAGTAACATCAGGTGAAGAGTTCCAGAACTGCACCGGTCTGCAAGGTAAGGCAACCAGTAAACCGCGGAGCGGATTCCTTACATCTATACAGAAATGGAAGCAAAAGACATGATATAGCGGAAATACAAGCAACAGAGGACGTATGTCCAAATTGAAATGTACCAGATAACAAACAGACAAGAGCAAGCCATCTTACTCCCCCCCAACCCCCCCCCCCGTTCCACCCCCCTTCTCATCCCCCTGTCTCCCCCCCCCATCTCCCCCCCTCCTCCCACGCGGCTTCCCCCCCCCTCACCCCCCATCTCCCACCCTCCTCCCATGCAGCTTCCCACCCCCTCTCCCCCCACATCGAGATTTAACCCCTCTGGTTGAGTCAAGCCTTGCGCCAGTAAGAGACCAGTAGAACAACAAAATGCGGGCCTAATATCAGAATCTGTTTCTACCCCCAGAGGTAGGCCTACAACAGGGAGAGGAGGGTGACTATCCGATTGTGACCCTAACCACAGGGCGGCCTGTCGATTAAGGTGCCGTAGGACACAGTAGCATACAGTATAGATATTGAGGTGGAAAAAAAAGAGAAAGAAAAAAGGTTACAGACATAAATATTTAGTGGAGGGCTTGGGACACGACCGCGGAGGGCCGAGTGTGCTCTTTGCTCACGGTCGTCTCCACACGGGCAATAAGTCCAAAATCCAGATCACACAGGTGATCATGGTTTCCATTTTGTTTGTTTTTTTCCAAAAAACCCGCTCTTTTTCTCTCCTCTCTCTATCTCCCCTTTCATCCCCCTAACCGCCCCCCCCCCCCCGAGCGATGCAGATATGCAAAGCAAGGTTAGGAGATTACTACCAAATAAGAGGAACCTTGACCTCAGTGGGAAAGTGGCTAGATGGGCCACTAAGGTCAAGGGAACTAGACTATGGCTAACACATCAGCCATAAAAATAATATCACTAAACGTAAAGGGCCTCAACTCTAACAAAAAAAGAAGATTGGCTCTTCAGGAGCTTAAAAAGTCAAAGGGGGACATAGTGTTCCTTCAAGAAACACACTTCAATACAAACTCTCCCCCCAACACATTTAAGCAAACTTATCCCCAAGCATACTTTGCGTCCTCTAAAACAAAGAAAAGAGGAGTAGCCATCTTGTTTAAAAACAATACACCATTTGCAGTGGATGAGGTTAGACCAGATGCAGAGGGCAGATATCTGTTAGTGAAAGGGTCTCTGGCAGGAGTTAGAGTTTCCCTTCTTAATGTCTATGCCCAGTGTTCGACAATTATATACATTTACACGCCCGGGGCGTGTGGATTTAACCCCCGGGCGAGTAAATATTGGCCCAAGCAGCACGCGTGTATTTTTTAAATTTCCCGCGCTCGCGATGCTTTTTTTCCCGCGCTGGAGGGAAAAAAAAGCCTGAGGCGGGTTCATGTTGTTGGGGGAGATTACCCCGCCTCCGGCTCTCTGAGCACTGCCTTCGCTCCTCCCCCGCCTCTCAGCAACTTTCCCTCGTCAGCTCTTCCACTCCTCCCTTTTCCGGCAGCCAGCCCCTTCCGCGCCTGTCTGCCTCAGGCCCCTGCAGGGCCATCTGTCACCCCCCCTCCCATCGGGCCATCCGCCCCCCCTCGCATCGGGCCATCCACCACCCCCTCCCATCGGGCCATCCACCACCCCCTCCCATCGGGCCATCCACCACCCCCTCCCATCGGGCCATCCACCACCACCCCCCCCCCCTCACACCAATCTCTCCCGGTGTGTCACCCTCTCCCTGTGTCACCCTCTCCCTGTGTCACCCTCACCCTCTCCCTGTGTCACCCTCCCTCTCCCTGTCACCCTCCCTCTCCCTGTGTCACCCTCCCTCTCCCTGTGTCACCCTCCCTCTCCCTGTGTCACCATCCCTCTCCCTGTGTCACCCACCCTCTCCCTCTCCCTGTATCACCCTCTCCCTGTGCCACCCTCTCCTTGTGTCACCCTCTCCCTGTGTCACCCTCTCCCTCCCTCTCCCTGTGTCACCCTCTCCCTCCCTCTCCCTGTGTCACCCTCTCCCTCTCTCCCTCTCCCTGTGTCACCCTCTCCCTGTCCCTGTGTCACCCTCTCCCTGTGTCACCCTCCCCTTCTCCCTGTGTCACCCTCCCCCTCTCCCTGTGTCACCCTCCCCCTCTCCCTGTGTCACCCTCCCTCTCCCTGTGTCACCCTCCCTCTCCCTGTGTCACCCTCCCTCTCCCTGTGTCACCCTCCCTCTCCCTGTGTCACCCACCCTCTCCCTCTCCATGTGTCACCCTCTCCCTGTGTCACCCTCTCCCTGTGTCACCCTCTCCGTGTCACCCTCCCTCTCCCTGTGTCACCCACCCTCTCCCTCTCCGTGTCACCCTCTCCCTGTGTCACCCTCTCCCTGTGTTACCCTCTCCCTGTGTCACCCTCTCCCTGTGTCACCCTCTCCCTGTCCCTGTGTCACCCTCTCCCTCTCCCTGTGTCACCCTCTCCCTCTCCCTGTGTCACCCACCCTCTCCCTGTGTCACCCACCCTCTCCCTCTCCCTGTGTCACCTTCTCCCTGTGTCAACCTCTCCCTGCCACCCTCCCTCTCCCTGTGTCACCCACCCTCTCCCTGTGTCACCCTCTCCCTGTGTCACCCTCTCCCTGTGTCACCCTCTCTCTCCCTCTCCCTGTGTCACCCTCTCCCTCTCCCTGTGTCACCCTCTCCCTGTCCCTGTGTCACCCTCTCCCTCTCCCTGTGTCACCCTCCCTTTCTCCATGTCACCCTCCCTCTCTCTGTGTCACCCACCCTCTCCCTGTGTCACCCTCTCCCTGTGTCACCCTCTCCGTGTCACCCTCCCTCTCCCTGTGTCACCCACCCTCTCCCTCTCCCTGTGTCACCCTCTCCCTGTGTCACCCTCTCCCTGTGTCACCCTCTCCCTGTGTCACCCTCCCTTTCTCCATGTCACCCTCCCTCTCCCTGTGTCACCCACCCTCTCCCTGTGTCACCCACCTTCTCCCTCTCCCTGTGTCACCCTCTCCCTGTGTCAACCTCTCCCTGTCACCCTCCCTCTCCCTGTGTCACCCTCCCTCTCCCTGTGTCACCCACCCTCTCCCTCTCCCTGTGTCACCCTCTCCCTGTGTCACCCTCTCCCTGTGTCACCCTCTCCGTGTCACCCTCCCTCTCCCTGTGTCACCCACCATCTCCCTCTCCCTGTGTCACCCTCTCCCTGTGTCACCCTCTCTCTCCCTCTCCCTGTGTCACCCTCTCCCTCTCCCTGTGTCACCCTCTCCCTGTCCCTGTGTCACCCTCTCCCTCTCCCTGTGTCACCCTCTCCCTCTCCCTGTGTCACCCTCCCCCTCTCCATGTCACCCTCCCTCTCCCTGTGTCACCCTCTCCCTGTGTCACCCACCCTCTCCCTCTCCCTGTGTCACCCTCCCTCTCCCTGTGTCACCCTCCCTCTCCCTGTGTCACCCTCCCTCTCCCTGTGTCACCCTCCCTCTCCCTGTGTCACCCTCCCTCTCCCTGTGTCACCTTCCCTCTCCCTGTGTCACCCTCTCCCTGTGTCACCCTCTCCCTGTGTCACCCTGTCCCTCTCCCTGTGTCACCCTCTCCCTCTCCCTGTGTCACCTTCTCCCTCTCCCTGTGTCACCCTCTCCCTCTCCCTGTGTCACCCTCTCCCTCTCCCTGTGTCACCCTCTCCCTCTCCCTGTGTCACCCTCTCCCTCTCTCTCCCTCTCCCTGTGTCACCCTCTCCCTCTCTCTGTGTCACCCTCTCCCTCTCCCTGTGTCCCCCTCTCCCTGTCCATGTGTCACCCTCTCCCTGTGTCACCCTCCCCCTCTCCCTGTCACCCTCCCTCTCCCTGTCACCCTCCCTCTCCCTGTGTCACCCTCCCTCTCCCTGTGTCACCCACCCTCTCCCTCTCCCTGTGTCACCCTCTCCCTGTGTCACCCTCCCTCTCCCTGTGTCACCCTCCCTCTCCCTGTGTCACCCTCTCCCTGTGTCACCCTCTCCCTCTCACCCTCTCCCTGTGTCACCCTCTCCCTCTCATCCTCTCCCTGTGTTACCCTCTCCCTCTCCCTGTGTCACCCTGTCCCGCTCCCTGTGTCACCCTCCCTCTCCCTCTCCGTGTCACCCTCTCCCTGTGTGACCCACCCTCTCCGTCTCCCTGTGTCACCCTCTCCCTGTGTCGCCCTCTCCCTTTCTGTCGCACTCTCTTCTTCGCTCTCTGTCGCACTCTCTCTGTCTCTCATTCTCTCAGTGTGTGTGTCTCTCTTTCTCTCTCTTTCTCTGTGTGTCTCTCTTTCTCTGTGTGTCTCTCTTTCTCTGTGTGTGTGTGTGTGTGTGTGTGTGTGTCTGTCTGTCTGTCTCTCTGTGAAGCGCCGACGTCCAGACACTGGTTAAGGGGTTCAGGAAACTAGTCATTCACATCTAGCTTTTATTTCTAGATCCGACATTGACACACACACACGACTAATTGTAGTATAATGTAATACAATAAATACATTTATGTCAAAAACGAATGTTGTTCTGACTAGGAATTTATTAAATGTATTTTATTTATATATTTTATTTTAAAGCGGGGGGGGGGACTAGGGGCGGAGTTGGGGGCGGGACTAGGGGCGGATTTGGGGCGGGACTAGGTGGCGAGTAGATTTTTTGGTTGGGCGAGTAGATTTTTGGGTAATTTGTCGAACACTGTCTATGCCCCTAACGAACCCAAGCCGAATTCTTGAACGGGGTTTTGGAGACCCTAGATCAACAAACACTATCCTCCTTGCTGATAGGAGGAGATATGAATGTGGTCTACAACACAGACATAGACAAAACCACAATAGCAGGTACGAGCCAATCGAGTCGACTACGCGCAAACTGCACAAAATTTAGAGAGATAATCAAGGAGTTTTCACTAAAAGATATATGGAGAGCCCAACATCAGGGACAAAGGGATTATACATTCTACTCAGCCCCTCATCAGACCTACTCGAGGATTGATTATTTCTTGGGTACCAACAATATTCTCCAGGCATCCTCCCAGTCAAATATAGGGTCTATATCTTGGTCTGACCACGCTCAGATAGAGTTAATGCTCTCCCTGCCATTCGGTAAAAACAACAGTTACACGTGGAAACTGAACGACTCTACTAAATTCGAAAGAGATAGAGAGGACTGTTAAGCAAAAGTTGAGGGACTACTTTCAATTGAATAAAGGCTCTGTGTCATCCCCGTCAATTCTGTGGGTGGCACATAAAGCAGCGATTAGAGGAGAATTGATCTCCATAGCATCTCACAAGAAAAAAGAGAAACTTAAAAGATATAAAGAACTATCTATCCAATTTGCCTCATTAGAAAGGCAACATAAAGATACCCCGTGTAAGAAAACTCTTAAACTGGAAAAAGCCAGACTAGATCTAAAGGAAGCCCAAATTGACGAAGTTGAGAGAGCATTACGATGGACAAACCAAAGATACTACGACAAAGGGAATAAAGCAGATAGGTTGTTGGCATGCAAACTAAGAGGTCTGAGAGTTAAATCTCAAATCCCAGTAATTCGTACAAAAGCAGGGCCAACTACATATAATGAGAAAGAGATAGCTAGGGAAATCTCAAATTTCTACACCAAATTATACAACCTACACCCCCCCCCCCCCGAGAGGGTAGCACAGGGTCCGAGGCAATAACAGAGTACTTAAATAACTGTAAACTACCGAAACTAAATGAGGAGGAATCCCAAATGTTAAACAAAAGCATTTCTAAAGAAGAACTGATGGAGGCCATAGGCTCACTAAAAACAAATAAGACACCAGGCCCGGACGGCTTTTCCAACCTGTACTATATTTTTTTTAGAAGGTGCTCTCCCCATATATCCTTGAGACATTCAATTCTTTCCTGGAGGGGGAACCCGTCCCGACCTCAATGTCCATGGCCAACCTAGCCATCATTCATAAGGAGGGGCGGGACCCCCTCCAATGTGGAAGCTATAGACCTATTTCGCTATTGAATACCGACTTGAAAATATATAGTAAAATTTTAGCGAACAGGTTGTCTCCGATCCTGCCAAGACTCATCCATATAGATCAGGTGGGCTTCATTCAAAACAGACAGGCCTCTGACAACACCCGAAAAGTCATAAACATAGTGTACTGCGTACACCTGTCCGATACAAAGGCTATTCTATTAAGCTTAGACGCTGAGAAAGCGTTTGATAGAATTAAGTGGGATTTTTTTAATAAAACACTATTAAAATTCGGATTCGCGGGACCATACCTTGAGGGCGTTAGAGCCTTGTATAGGTCACCCACTGCCTACGTCAAGCTCCCGGGGGGGGGGGATTCGACTCCAATCAAAATTAGAAATGGCACGAGACAGGGATGCCCCCTGTCCCCACTCCTCTTCGCATTAACAATTGAGCCACTGGCAGCGACGATTAGAGAAGACCAAAACATCCAAGGTATCAAAATAGGGGAGGTGGACTATAAGATCTCCCTCTTCGCAGATGACATTATACTATCTATAGCAAACCCATTAATATCCTTGCCCAATCTCCAGCTACAGCTAAACCAATTTGGCAAAATATCCGGGTACAAAATTAATAACGATAAATCTGAAATACTAAACCTAAACCTACCAGGTGCAGAGAGGGCAATATTACAATCCAAATTTAAATACAAATGGGCTGCAAATAATATAAAATACCTTGGAAATAAAATAACAAAATCATACCGTGAACTCTATAAGAGTAACTACCCCATGCTGTTTGAAAAAATAAAAAAAGATCATCAGCGATGGAACGATCTACAGATCTCCTGGTTGGGATGGATAGCCACAGTAAAGATGAATGTAGTCCCAAGATTGTTATACCTATTCCAAACAATCCCGGTAAAAGTCCCGATAGCAGAACTTAAAAACATACAAAATAGAGTCTTCCAATTTAAATGGAAGAACAAAAGGCCGAGAGTGGCGAGATTAGTAATGTTGTCACCTAAGGAGGGGGAAGGGGGGCGTGGGGGTACCTGATATCACCAAATATTATCAAGCGTCCCAGTTAAAACAAGTGGTGTGGAACAACGACCCCACCACTGCAGGCTGGTTGCAGATGGAGTCTGTCTTTGTGTCCCCTCGCTCCCTGACCTCGACCCTGTGAGGCGGAGCGGAGGGCGAGGGACCTCCCGGGAGATTTGAGCTGGGATCGATGAGGTGTACGTGGGAGATTTGGTCCAAATCCAAAAAGAACTACTCAATTCGAATCCATCACTGTTAACTCCTTTATATAATAACCCAGAGTTTCCCCCAGGGTGTATAAAAAACTCCTTCAAAAAACTAAAGGAGCTTGGCATTGTAAGATTAGAGGACCTTGTGGTCGGAGGCAAACCTATGACATTCCAAGAGGTGCAAACAAAATACCAAGCACGGGATATCCCAATCTTTGGCTTCCTACAGGTTAGACACTTTCTGCAGTCAGTTTCGCAGAACAAGAGCTTTCCGAATTTAACAACATTTGAAAGACTATGCACAATAGGGGTGCACCAGAAGGGTCTGATCTCGAGGATATATACGGGACTGACTTCGACAACCACCCCACAAAACCATAATTATATGTTGAAATGGGCCGAAGACCTTGGGATAGAAATAGATAGGGAATACTGGGAGGATATCTGGGAATCGGCAGCTAAAACATCAATCTGCACGACCATGAAAGAAAATATATACAAAATTCTATTTCAATGGTACCTAACACCGAGTAGGCTGAGCCAGATCTTCCCAGGCACACCGGATCTCTGCTGGAGAGGGTGTGGCCTGAGAGGAGATATGGCACATATATGGTGGTTCTGTCCAAAGATACAGCGTTTCTGGACGCACATACAAAATATGTTGCAAGAAACCACAGAGCTGAGAATCCCTTTGGACCCAATGATATACCTACTGGGAAAGCCTGTGGAAGAGATCCCCTCGCCAGAGGGCAAAATGATCAGATTCATCCTCAAGGCCGCACGCTGTTCAATAGCAGCTGCCTGGAAGAACGTCAATGCACCGTCCAAGCAAACGGTGAACAAAAGGTTGAGAGAAGTCAAAACAATGGAGCTGCTTTCGGCCCAGCTCTCCCAAAAAGTGGAACAATTCCACAAAGTTTGGGACATATGGTCCCCATCCTAGTCTAAACCCCAGACCAACCCCTCAATGCAGAGGAATAAGGGAATAGGGAGCAGCAACTAACAAAAGATTGACAGAGATGATGAGGCTCTGCAAGCTCGGGCCCTACCTGACACCCCACCTCCCCACCAACCCCCCCCCCCTTCCCCCTCTCTTTCTATTCTTTCTCTTTCTCTGTCCTATCATTCCAAATTGGTTAACCTTAAGAGTGGACAAACTCAAAGATACTCATGCATCTGAGGTCACCCTCACCTAACCCACAAAGGTATGGGGAGCCGTACTGTCAGAACTAATGTCTAAGTTTCTGATAAGCTAAGTGTTATAAAGCCTGTGAACAATTGTGACTACATGTTTAAGTGTACTCCACTCTTTATTGATGAGTCGGAAATGTATAATCTGTTATTCTGTGTAAAAAACAATTAAAAAAATTGAAACAAACAAAAAAAAAAACTGTACCCAGCCAGCATACAGTATAGTAAATTAAAGTAGTACTTTCCCCTGCCAGGATGAAGGCTGTACTCATCCTCCAAGTTTTCTATGTGCAATAACATTAAAATAAAAAAACTAACTACTGGCCACCAACCCCTTAATTACCTTGGCGGTTATTATTTTTTTTTATTTATAAAATGTTTTACCAGGAAGTAATACATTCAGAGTTACTGTACGTCTCGTTATCAAGTATGTCCTGGGCACAGAGTTATGATGACATATAAATGGTTACAAATGCATGGGTACATTAGGGGAAAAGGTTTATACATTATATATAAAGACATTGCATTACATTAGGTAATAATACAAAATACTGGATGGTGCTCTAACACTCTCCCATTAATCCCAGTGAAAATATTTTCAGTGATATACATATTTTAGTATAATAAACCAAATAAAACGGTCTATGACATGTGCAATGTGACATATACCTAAAACACTAAAATAGTGATAAGATGATCAAAAAATATATAGGAGGTAAAAACCTCCACTAAACCCTCATATACCCCACTTGCCTGGGAAAATACTGTGGCTATCACAGTAAACGCGGTGAGATTTCTGTGAGATTCTGCAGCCAGACTAATGGCCCATTGGATTAACACAGTGGCGGTCTCTGCATTTGAATGGGATTGCAGGGACCCCCGCTGTGTTAAATCTCTGTGTTTTCTGTGAGATGGCAAATATATAGAAGAGACCTTGCTCCTAACTCCTACCCTGGTACGCGTGCTGCCAGGGAGATGGATGCTAGATAGTGGTGTGGTCTGTATCCAAAGACAGATACAGTAAGATTCCTGTTGCGGCGCACAGCAGACCGTTATAATATAAATGGTCAGAGTTAGCAAAAACAGGGGGAAGTGTATTTAAAATCAAATTTATTCGCATTCATATGCAATATTTAAAAGTGGATATAAATACGTCTATTGATACTACTCTTTGTCGCCTAGCAGGTGCTTGTACATAAATCGTGGTGGCTATACCAATATAGTGTTCTTGGTCTCATATATTTCTCTCTTCAAATGCGTGATCACAGTGTGTATACTTGGTTACTGTGATACAATGTAGGGGAGTATGTACAAAGAATATCAGTGTATATTGGGTTTAAATTTGTCTTGTTCCCTCTAATCACAGTGCATATTCTCACTATATATACACGTCACTATTGTCCTCTATATAGGTTATTTTTCATTTTCTGGCAGTGTGCCTCATGTAGAGAACAGGACAGGTTTTAGCTTTTATTTTTGCGCAGACCCCGCAATCCTACTAAGTTTGACAGAGAGTAGAATCTGTCGGCAAAGACCCGACGTACAGTACGTTTCGTCGCTGTCTGCGACTTCTTCCGCGGGGTCTGCGAGCTGTGCAGACTGTTTAGAACAAGCTTACTATAAGCACACACTGTACGCTATACTCAGGCTCATTACTCATTATCTCTAATCTGATACACCAATTTAAAGAGGTGTTTAAGCATTGCCATAGGGCAATGCTCTTTGAGCTTTTGCTTTTCATTGACCGCACTATAAGTCATTCTCTCACCGCCACATACCCAAGGATTAGTTTCCTCGCATAGTATCTACAAACACAAGGAGCGATGAACTCACAGGGATATTAATACTACTATGTATGTGCCACGCAATGAATATCTCCACCGGAAGATAGATCGATGCTAAAACTATAGCAAAAACCCGTCCCGGTCTCTCTCTCCACGGTACTTTGCTTTCGCATAGCTTAGCCCCAAAAATCAATATACACACTGGGGAACGGTGACGTGGAGGAACTTTAAAAATAAGGTTTTACCTACCTTGTTTCTCTCCTGGACACTGTGTACATGGTCACGAACGGGTCTCAGCTAAAATATGAACATGCATGCGCAATGAGGACCTAAGAGAGGCAATAAAAAACTACATTACAAGTTACTTTCTCACGGCTACACACTAAAGTTTCAGTTTTCTCACACAGTACACATAAACAGCAGGAACGGTGTGCTCATTACTGTGTATACGCTACTCTCTTAAACACCTACACTGGAAGGTGGATCGGTGCTAAAATTGTGGTAAAAACCTGTCCCGGTCTCCCTCTCCATGGTATACTACCCAGATCTAAAAATCAAGACATATACAGGGTAATAGTGACGTATGCACATGAAGATAATATCTATTAGCTAGAAAGAATCCCAAGTTATACCAGACTTCAGCAAGAAACTTGTGTGTATTAAAGGATTAACAATACTAGCACAAGAACATGTCCAACTGATCTCGATGTATGAATAGGAACTCCGAAATTAGGCTACACTTACCTTGCTTCTCCTCCCTATACTATGTACACCGTCACGAATGGGACTCAGTAAAAAAATATGAACTACGCATGCGCAGTAGGATCCTAAGAGGAGCATCAAAACACGAGAAAGGGAACCACACTCTGATACACCCACAAAGGGATGTTCAAAAACTAACGGAAGGGCAATGCTCTTAGTGCTTTTGTCCCAATAAACTGCATACATAAGGACTTTGTTTTTGGGTCATTCTCCTCCTTCTGACTCTTAAAAGTACAACCCCTTTTCTTGAGGTGACCCACCACATACGGGTAGGGCCCACGTACCTGAGGCGACTTGAACATCACTGCCCATTCGGTATACCCTAAATATACTCCCTGAAGGGTAGAACTGCGCAAAAATAAAAGCTAAAACCTGTCCTGTTCTCTACATGAGGCACACTGCCAGAAAATGAAAAATAACCTATATAGAGGACAATAGTGACGTGTACTGTATATATAGTGAGAATATGCACTGTGATTAGAGGGAACAAGACAAATTTAAACCCAATACAGGCATACCCCGGTTTAAGGACACACACTTTAAGTACACTCACGAGTAAGTACATATCGCCCAATAGGCAAACGGCAGCTCACGCATGCGCCGGTCAGCACGTCCTGAACAGCAATACCGGCTCCCTACCTGTACCGAAGGTGTGCGCAAGCGGGGAGACTATAGAGCCTGTTACAAATGCGTTATTTACATCAGTTATGCACGTATATGACGATTGCAGTACAGTACATGCATCGATAAGTGGGGAAAAGGTAGTGCTTCACTTTAAGTACATTTTCGCTTTACATACATGCTCCGGTCCCATTGCGTATGTTAATGCGGGGTATGCCTGTATACACTGATATTCTTTGTACATACTCCCCTACATTGTATCACAGTAACCAAGTATACACACTGTGATCACGCATTTGAAGAGAGAAATATATGAGACCAAGAACACTATATTGGTATAGCCACCACGATTTATGTACAAGCACCTGCTAGGCGACAAAGAGTAGTATCAATAGACGTATTTATATCCACTTTTAAATATTGCATATGAATGCGAATAAATTTGATTTTAAATAACTTCCCCCTGTTTTTGCTAACTCTGACCATTTATACCAGATTTTCCAAGGCAAGTTGTCAGATACCGGTGGCTGCATCTATAGACTGTTCAATAAGTCTTCAAAGACGGTTCTCTCCAAACGTGAGGGGAGCGAGCGGTGGTAAATACCATATGAAAAAAAGAAGATATTTACATTGTGCAAAAATGCTAAATAAATGTGAAATGTGTGAAAAAAATGCATCCTACTCACAATGGAATTAGGAATAAGGCATTAACCCAATCAGTGTCAGTGATATCCCTGTCTTCGGTAAGATTTCAGGTGGTTCCAGTGAATACAATAGCAGTCTATAATACATACTGGAGAAAAGACTGTCTCTGTGTGTTTGGTGATTCGAGATCTCACCACTTGCCTGCACATCCGCATACGCCATGTCCGCTCGCGTCACTTCCGGATTCCGGTTTCAAGCCACCTGACATCTTACCCAAGTTAGAAATATCACTGTCACTGATTGGGATAATCATTACATTAGTTAAACAGGGTTATACATTAAATATATAAACATTGCATGAACAGTTAAAGATAAAATATGTTTTATAGGCGTGTGTAACCGTTACAGACCACATTCAAATGTGAGGCAGCTTTTGTTTTGAAAGAACTTAGACTAATGGTGGTTTAGAGAGTTTCAGGTAGGTTGTTCCAGTTGTATGATGCACCGTAAGATGAGGAGCGGCCAGATACTTTGTTGAAACTTGGGACATTGAAAAATTCCTTGGAGTCAGATCTCAGGTGATAAGTGCTGCATTGTGGTAGGGGTGAAGAATTTGTTCAGATAGGCGGGTAGCTTGCCCAAAAAGAATTTGAAGGCAAGACAGGAGAGATGAACTTTGCGCCTAGACTCAAGCGATGGACAATCTAGTTCTTTGAGCATTTCGCAGTGATGTGTGTTGTAGATACATTGGAGGAAAAAGCGGCATATTGAATTGTAGAGAGCGTCTACTGTAGATTGCAAAGGTGAGTTTGGGGTGCTGAACCATATACTATGTCTCCGTAGTCTATAATTGGTACTAGCATCTGCTTTGGGATGCGCTTTCTGGACAGCGGGTTTAGGGAGGATTTGTTCCTATAAAGTACACCTACAGTAGTTTGGCATAGGTTTTGGATGTCGGCATATCAATGTGCAACCCAAATGTTAAATGAGAGTAAAACCATATACCCTGATATTTAAAACTAGTATAAGGGGCTAGGATGGTATTAGAGCTGGTTCTTATCTGAAGGTCTGTCATTGGTAGCTTTAGAAATTTAGCCTTGGTCCCAAATACCATTGTTATAATCTTATCAGTGTTTAAAAATAGTTTGTTTTGGGAAATCTAATTTTCAAGTCTAAAAAAATCAGATGGAAGTACGTGGTCAAGGTCAGAGAGGCGAGGGCTGCATGCATTAAGGATTGTGTCATCCGCATACGTGTATTGAAGCTCCTTTACAAGCTGTAGGTAGATCATTGATGAAAACTGAGAAGAGTAGATGTCCCAGAACAGAGCTTGCGGGACACCACAGGTGATATCCAAGGGGTTGGAGTTAATGCCCGAGATAGTCACATGTTGAGATCTGCCTGATGGATAGGAATGAAACCAGTTTAAAGCATGTTTCGCTATTCCAGAGCACTGAAGTTTGTTTAGTAAGATAGCGCGATCAACCGTATCAAAAGCCTTTGCAAAATGTATGAATGTTGCACTAGTAAGATGTTCCATTCCACACTGGATCTCATTGCAAACTTTTAGGAGGGTAGCTACTGTGGAGTGTTTGGGGAGGAAGCCAGATTGGAATTGGCTAGGAAAATTTGTCTTGGTATAGTAATCGCTTAATTGTGAATGAACACATTTTTCCATGACTTTTTATACTATTGGGAGTAGAGAGATTGTTTATACGTATGTTTACCCCCGCTTCAGCTATGTGTTAAGTATCACACACTTGTATTTAAATACCACCACCCACACATGCTGGTGTTAAAAACTCATAACAGGTGCACATAGACCTAGATCTGTATACACAAGTCTATAATGTACTAATAGCTGCAGCCCAAAAGCAGCTAAGTACAGGTCCAATCAACTAGTGCACCTACTAGTATTTCAATACTGGGGCACTACATCTGTGGTCCACACAGCCGCTACTTTCATTACAAGAACTCTAGCCCATTCTCTCCATATGAGGAACACTAGGGCCAGTGAATTACCCTAACACTGGGCATTAATACACCATTGTATACTCCTCTGGATACACCTATCCATAGAGTTAGCCACACTTGGCATCATTTAATCATTATTTTAAACCCCTATATTTTAACGATATTGTCAATTAATAAAGTTATTTTAAATAAATCACCAATTCATACAGAAACGGAGTGCTATCTACAGGGGCTCTGTCTGTCCACTATGTATTGAGTAGAGAGATTGGCCTGTAGTTTGAGACAGTGTTTCCGTCCACACTTTTGAAGATTGAGACAAGTCTGGTAGTTTTCCATGTCTTAGGGATATGGCCTGCAGACAAAATAGGTGATTAGTGATTCAAGTGGTGTGGCAATGGTTGGGACACCAAGTCGTGGGAACTTTGATGGCCGTAGGTCAAGTCCACATTGGCTGCTCACTTTCAATTTGAGGAGCGCTTGTGTAATCTCCTCTTCAGATACTGTGACAAATTGAAAATTATTGGCAGTGTTGGGTGAGGGTGGGGCTATATGGGGAACCCAAGATCTGGCTTCATGTTTGTAGTTTGCTTTGCGTTTTGCTAATGAGTTAGTAGCATACCGCACAAAGTATTCATTGAATACATTTGCAATGTCTGTGGGTTTTGTCAGAGTAATTTCATCCCCAATGATATTACATGGTTGTTGATGGCTAAAAAGGCTGGAGTATATTGTTGATGACTTTCCTGAAGTTTTCTGAGTTGGATATATTCTGGTGAAGATTGTCAGAGTAATTTGGGGCTTTTGCGTGTCTTGTATGCTTCGTGCACATATTATGCAGACATCTCTAGTTATTAAGATCCTTGGTAGTGACAGTTACTTTGTAGCTTTTCCACAAAGCATCACTAAAGTGGTAGAGTGCTATAAGGTCAGTTGTAACCCACGGAAAGTGGACCTCCCATTCCCTTATTCTACGCAGTGGAGCATGGGTATCAGAGAGTTTTAAGAACTTTCATTGGAAATAATCAAGCGCATAATCGGGTTCAGGTATTAAGTTGATTCTGTACTTAATGCAGATGGTAAGATCAGCCACAAACTGTTGTGGGTTAAAGTTTCTAAATGTTCTAGTGAATAGAACTTTAGGGCTTGATTGGGGTGGTCTAATTTTTCGCTACAGTACACTATTGCATGGTCACTGAAAAATGTCTGTTCGGATACCAGAGGATTGGATTCTGCTTGGTCTGGAGGAGAGAATCCAGTCTAGCAAGGAAGATTTCAGTATTTGTGAGATTTCAGGTTTGTCCTTGTGGGTTGGGAAATTAGTTTGGTTAGGTTAAGTGACTTGAGTTGTACCTGGATGTTGTTTTGTAAATTGTAGTTGAAATCCCCAAGAACTAACAGTTTCACACTTCTCATTCAGAGAGGAAATTGAGCCAAGAAACTGGGTGATATCAGTCAGGGATTGTAGTTGGGCTTCAGGGGGGCGACAGATGCCAGCAAATATGAACAGGCTTAGAAAAGGGGAGGCAAATATTGCCAACTAGGATTTCAAAAGGGTGGACTTGGGGGACAATTTAGCAGAGTAAATTGTAAGGTGTCTTCAATATAAAATAACACCTGCCCTCTTCTCTTTGACCTATCTTTCCTAGACGTGGCGTATCCCTGAGTGGAGATAGTTGCATCAAGGGTTTAGGAGTTAGCCATGTTTCTGTGAGAATGAGGACTTTGAGTTTGTGCATAAGGCACAATGCCTTAGTTCCTCCAGTTTGGGCAACAGGCTACGGATATTTATATGTGCAACAGATAATCCTTTTTGGAATTTGAAAGGGGTATTCTCGGGGTATGGGACAGTTGAAAAGGGAGGGCCTGGGTTAAGTTCAATGTTACCCGCTAATGAGAGTAACATTATAAATATAAATTTGAGTAGTTTTAAATTTGTGATGTTTGCCATTAGAATGAGCTGGGGTTGGTGTGCTGGTTTTCAGAGTTCTCCTCCAACATTCAGTAGATAATGTGAGGCTTTTGAGTAATCCAGGGTGTATGGTGATATTGGGTGTCTGGCAGGAGTTTGTATTGGATAGGGAGAGTATAATTTCCATGAGGTCACAATAAAGGACATAGTTGAGATAGGTAACCGGTTAATTATCACAAAGTTTGCGATGTGAAAATGGAGCATTGAACCAGGCAAAACTTACTCGTGGCCCCATAATTTTTTTTAATTTTATTGAAGTCTCATGGACAAACAAGTGCACACACCAACATGTTTCGTGCTCCCCAGCCTTTTATCAAGTGCTCCATTTTCACACTGCAAACTTCTGGATTCAACCCACAGACTGCATGCCGGGACTGGCAGGGATCTTAGGATAGCAGGCATGCACGAGGTGGTTTTAAGGTACTGACATTGGATTCATATACTTATTGCATAGTCCTTGATATTGCCGTAGAAGAACCACTTTCTAGCACTATAGCCATTATTGAGAGTACTGCTGGATGTCACTAGCCAAAATATATATTATGTTCTTAAATCTATATTCACCACTACCTCAGGTGCCTAAATAACCCCATTGAATGCCGTCCCAGTGGTAACCATTATGTTGCATCATTTGCTTAGGAGGGTATAATCAGCTGAGCACATTCCCTTTTCCTGGACTTTACTTTGCTAATTATCCCAAAGGTAGGTAACTTTGCATGAAGCTGTTAGAAGTCAAGTTAGTGTGTGCAGAGTAGACCTTTTCCTTGCGAAAATGCGTGTTGCATTTGCAATGCTAGGATTTAAGGGATTGCAGAGGGATTTGGGTGCCTGGGAGAGGCAATTGTGTGCAGACAAATGTTGGGAGAGGCTTCAGTAAGTGAAGTGTACAGGGGGCTTAAATGTGCAGGCTAACAGGCATGGGATAGTGTTGTCTGCTCACCGTTTCCTGCCTTGTGTAGAAGGTAGGTTGACAATTTGAGCGGAGCGCTGTGTGTCTCGTGAACATGGAAGAAAAAATATATATAATAGTGCAGATGGTATTAACAAATGAAGTCTCAAAGTATATATGTCTCTGCAATGGTGGTACTCACAATTGACAATGTCAATATAAGACGTATCAGAGACACTTCTCTCTCTGATAGGAGCCCTTTAATGGATTCCCCCTCAGAGTGGTATCTTGATAGCGTGTCAGGAAGCTTGTTTGTGGTCAGGTTTTAACTCCCAAGATTTATGTAGAAGAAAAGAGAGAACGCACAATGGTACAGTATAGTCTAAATAATGTATTAGCAGCAATGAACAAACATATGCGTGATGCACTCACATTTCCAATATGCTATGCGTTCGAGGGAGAGGACAGCTGTAGTAGGAGAGTGCCGGTGTCTCCAGGAGCGGCGGAGCACTTCCGCATGCGTCACGTGTATCCGCGTCACGTCCTGTGACGTCTCGGGTCAGGGCGGAAAAAGCTGCCTTGTGTGTCCGTCTCCATGCCAGCACCTAGCTCCAATGTTCTCCCCAGCTCAGTCACCTCCCATAGCAGATCGATTCTACGCGTTTCGCTGTGGCTTCTTCAGGAATCGGATTAATGAACCCCATGTGTCCTCCCTTATATATATAGTCCATGATCAAATACAGATGGCCAATCAGGGGGTACAATGCAATAATTGCCAATCAGTATGTGGTTTATGGCATTAGCTATTGAGGGTCTGCATTTTGTGAATCCAAAAGGTTTCCCTTTTTGCTAGTGTATTTAATCTATTGCCCCCTCTCCAGTGTATCGGGACATGCTCTATACCTTTAAAAGTTAAAAATTTGGGATTGGATTGGTGATGTAGACTAAAATGCTTAGAGACATTGTGTGTTAATATACCCTTCTTGATATTTAAAAGATGCTCTAAAATCCGTACTTTAAGAGGCCTTGAGGTACGTCCTATGTATTGGAGACCACAAGGACACTCTAAAACATAAATGACAAAATCTGTTTTGCAATTGATATACCCCATAATTTTAAAAATTTCACCAGTGGTATTTGATTTAAAACTTATTTTGTCTTTATCTTTATGAATACATGCTTTGCATGTATAACAGCCGTGGAAGCCTTTTGGTTTATCTAGCCATGAGTGTGTCTCTTCAGATTTCTTTCTAGAAAAGGTGGTTGGTGCCAGCTTACTCTTAAGATTGGGTGCTTTTTTAAAAATGACAACAGGTTTATCTGGTATATGGTCTTTTAAAACTGTCGTTTTGTAAAATATGCCAGTGTCTTCCTATAATCTTCTTAATTTGTGATGCTTCTCTATTATATTGTGTGAGAAAAGCCACATTAAAATTTATGTTTTGTCTTACATTTTTATCCTTTGTACTTAATATTTCTTTACGGTCTATGTCATCCGCTCTATTGACAGCTTTATTTATAGTATTCTGATTGTATTTTCTTTCTTTGAATTTATTTAGAAGGATCTCTGATTGTTCACGATACATTTTATCTGCTGTGCAATTCCTTTTAATTCGTCTTAACTGTCCGTATGGGATATTACGAATCCATTCTGGATTGTGGCAGCTGCTCTCTAGTATGAAGTTGTTACTATCTACCTTTTTGAAAAAGGTTTTGGTTTTTACTGTATCATTTTCCACATAGATTGATAGATCTAGAAATTCTAGCTCTTCCTTACTCCAATTGGTAGTAAATTTAAGATTCCTAGTGTTTTCTCCCATATATGTGAAAAAAAACTTCAAGTTCCTCTATGCTGCCTCTCCATATGAACAGGATATCGTCTATAAAACGATTCCATGAGACCAAGTTCGCACCAAATTTCTGGTTGGACCAGATGTAATCGTCCTCCCAGACTCCCATAAAGAGGTTCGCATAACTTGGTGCAAACTTGGTCCCCATTGCAGTTCCTTGTTGTTGCAAATAGTATCTGTTGTTAAACCAGAAGTAGTTTTTCTCCAAAATAAAGGATATAGATTCAAGCAAAAAGTTGATCTGTTCATCCTTCATCTCAATATCCTTTCTTAATATACTGTCAATAGCTTTTAACCCGTCAGAGTGTACAATGGAAGTGTAGAGGGATGTGACATCCGCTGTTACCAAAATGTGTTCCTCACTCCATTGGATATTATCTAAAATGTTTATCACATCTGTTGTATCTTTTATATAGGATTTAAGAGAACTGACATATTTTTGTAGATGACAATCAATGTAGTGTGATAAATTACTTGTTAAGGACTCTATACCTGATATAATAGGTCGGCCTGGTGGGTTTATTGGATCCTTATGTATCTTAGGGAGAAGGTAAAAGAGCGGGAGTTTTGCATTTTCATTCCAGAGATATTTAAATTCTCCTTCATTTAAAATTCCTTGCTCTTTTCCTTTCAGTAATAAGGCTTTCAGATCGTTGGAGAAACGCTTCGTTGGATTATCCTTTAATACTAAATATGTGCTTGTATCTCCTAAAATTCTATTAGCTTCTCCCTCATAGTAGATGCGATCCATAATTACAACTCCCCCACCTTTATCTGCCTGTTTGATAACAATATTTTCATTCACAGTCAAATCTTCTAAAGCTTCCCTTTCTTTTCTTGTAAGATTATGTTTAAATTTTGTAGGCTGTTGTGTCAAAAGATTAAAATCATTGAGAACCATTTGATAAAATACTTCTAAAAAATGACCTTTTTCATGACTAGGATAAAAAGTAGATTTTGGTTTCCATGCAGTATGTTTAAAATTGTCACTGGTTCTATTTAGGGGTAATTGTCCATTCGTATTGCTAATTTCTCTCTTTATTGATGTTTGATTTAAAAAGTGTCTTTGTACGGTGAGTTTCCTTAAAAATAGATTGGCATCAATAAAAAGTTTAAAATTATTGGGACCAACAGTGGGTGCAAACGTAAGACCCTTTGAAATAACATTCTGTTGAAATTCAGTTAAAATTAGTTTACTCAAGTTAAAAATGTTCTTTGTGTTTTTATTGTCAATTTTATTTAATATCACGCATATGTTTGTTCATTGCTGCTAATACATTATTTAGACTATACTGTACCATTGTGCGTTCTCTCTTTTCTTCTACATAAATCTTGGGAGTTAAAACCTGACCACAAACAAGCTTCCTGACACGCTATCAAGACACCACTCTGAGGGGGAATCCATTAAAGGGCTCCTATCAGAGAGAGAAGTGTCTCTGATACGTCTTATATTGACATTGTCAATTGTGAGTACCACCATTGCAGAGACATATATACTTTGAGACTTCATTTGTTAATACCATCTGCACTATTATATATATTTTTTCTTCCATGTTCACGAGACACACAGCGCTCTGCTCAAATTGTCAACCTACCAAAGATCTACCTGGACCTGGACAGTCCGTTTAAAGGGTGTAGAGCTGCTTTTCATTTTTTGTTTTTCATTTTTTGTATTTCACATCACTATTATATTCACTTTATATTGGTGGAGGTTATTTATCATATTATATGATATATATTTAAAATGTACACATCACTGTCACTTGCACTGTATAGACAATATATTTTTTCACTTTAGTTTAAGAAGCGCCCGGTTTTTATTCTTGTTTCTGTATATCTCTGTTCATAAAACTTGAGGCTGCATCTTATATTGTTAAATGGAGGGTACAAACTCCAATGTCTTCACTAGGAGACAATTAAGAAATTTAAAATTGGATTTTTCTCTTCCACAAGCAAATTCCATGCAATTGAGTGAAAGAGAAATTTTGAATAGGGAATTTACCAAATTGGAAGCTTTGTTATATGTCTAGGATATTTTCCCATGAACTCATGAACGCCATATCATCAAGATCGAAAGATGGTTTTTTCTTAAATCTTAAACCTCTTGGGATAAGTTTGTTGGCTATATATTGATCTAGGAAAAGTGTGTCTAGCCATTTCCTTGTATCCTTAAATAACAAAGCTTCCAATTTGGTAAATTCCCTATTCAATAACAGAGATATACAGAAACAAGAATAAAAACCGGGCGCTTCTTAAACTAAAGGGAAAAAATATATTGTCTATACAGTGCAAGTGACAGTGATGTGTACATTTTAAATATATATCATATAATATGATAAATAACCTCCACCAATATAAAGTGAATATAATAGTGATGTGAAATACAAAAAATGAAAAACAAAAAATGAAAAGCAGCTCTACACCCTTTAAACGGACTGTCCAGGTCCAGGTAGATCTTTGGTAGGTTGACAATTTGAGCGGAGCGCTGTGTGTCTCGTGAACATGGAAGAAAAAATATATATAATAGTGCAGATGGTATTAACAAATGAAGTCTCAAAGTATATATGTCTCTGCAATGGTGGTACTCACAATTGACAATGTCAATATAAGACGTATCAGAGACACTTCTCTCTCTGATAGGAGCCCTTTAATGGATTCCCCCTCAGAGTGGTATCTTGATAGCGTGTCAGGAAGCTTGTTTGTGGTCAGGTTTTAACTCCCAAGATTTATGTAGAAGAAAAGAGAGAACGCACAATGGTACAGTATAGTCTAAATAATGTATTAGCAGCAATGAACAAACATATGCGTGATATTAAATAAAATTGACAATAAAAACACAAAGAACATTTTTAACTTGAGTAAACTAATTTTAACTGAATTTCAACAGAATGTTATTTCAAAGGGTCTTACGTTTGCACCCACTGTTGGTCCCAATAATTTTAAACTTTTTATTGATGCCAATCTATTTTTAAGGAAACTCACCGTACAAAGACACTTTTTAAATCAAACATCAATAAAGAGAGAAATTAGCAATACGAATGGACAATTACCCCTAAATAGAACCAGTGACAATTTTAAACATACTGCATGGAAACCAAAATCTACTTTTTATCCTAGTCATGAAAAAGGTCATTTTTTAGAAGTATTTTATCAAATGGTTCTCAATGATTTTAATCTTTTGACACAACAGCCTACAAAATTTAAACATAATCTTACAAGAAAAGAAAGGGAAGCTTTAGAAGATTTGACTGTGAATGAAAATATTGTTATCAAACAGGCAGATAAAGGTGGGGGAGTTGTAATTATGGATCGCATCTACTATGAGGGAGAAGCTAATAGAATTTTAGGAGATACAAGCACATATTTAGTATTAAAGGATAATCCAACGAAGCGTTTCTCCAACGATCTGAAAGCCTTATTACTGAAAGGAAAAGAGCAAGGAATTTTAAATGAAGGAGAATTTAAATATCTCTGGAATGAAAATGCAAAACTCCCGCTCTTTTACCTTCTCCCTAAGATACATAAGGATCCAATAAACCCACCAGGCCGACCTATTATATCAGGTATAGAGTCTTTAACAAGTAATTTATCACACTACATTGATTGTCATCTACAAAAATATGTCAGTTCTCTTAAATCCTATATAAAAGATACAACAGATGTGATAAACATTTTAGATAATATCCAATGGAGTGAGGAACACATTTTGGTAACAGCGGATGTCACATCCCTCTACACTTCCATTGTACACTCTGACGGGTTAAAAGCTATTGACAGTATATTAAGAAAGGATATTGAGATGAAGGATGAACAGATCAACTTTTTGCTTGAATCTATATCCTTCATTTTGGAGAAAAACTACTTCTGGTTTAACAACAGATACTATTTGCAACAACAAGGAACTGCAATGGGGACCAAGTTTGCACCAAGTTATGCGAACCTCTTTATGGGAGTCTGGGAGGACGATTACATCTGGTCCAACCAGAAATTTGGTGCGAACTTGGTCTCATGGAATCGTTTTATAGACGATATCCTGTTCATATGGAGAGGCAGCATAGAGGAACTTGAAGTTTTTTTCACATATATGGGAGAAAACACTAGGAATCTTAAATTTACTACCAATTGGAGTAAGGAAGAGCTAGAATTTCTAGATCTATCAATCTATGTGGAAAATGATACAGTAAAAACCAAAACCTTTTTCAAAAAGGTAGATAGTAACAACTTCATACTAGAGAGCAGCTGCCACAATCCAGAATGGATTCGTAATATCCCATACGGACAGTTAAGACGAATTAAAAGGAATTGCACAGAAGATAAAATGTATTGTGAACAATCAGAGATCCTTCTAAATAAATTCAAAGAAAGAAAATACAATCAGAATACTATAAATAAAGCTGTCAATAGAGCGGATGACATAGACCGTAAAGAAATATTAAGTACAAAGGATAAAAATGTAAGACAAAACATAAATTTTAATGTGGCTTTTCTCACACAATATAATAGAGAAGCATCACAAATTAAGAAGATTATAGGAAGACACTGGCATATTTTACAAAACGACATAGTTTTAAAAGACCATATACCAGATAAACCTGTTGTCATTATTAAAAAAGCACCCAATCTTAAGAGTAAGCTGGCACCAACCACCTTTTCTAGAAAGAAATCTGAAGAGACACACTCATGGCTAGATAAACCAAAAGGCTTCTACGGCTGTTATACATGCAAAGCATGTATTCATAAAGATAAAGACAAAATAAGTTTTAAATCAAATACCACTGGTGACATTTTTAAAATTGAGGGGTATATCAATTGCAAAACAGATTTTGTCATTTATGTTTTAGAGTGTCCTTGTGGTCTCCAATACATAGGACGTACCTCAAGGCCTCTTAAAGTACGGATTTTAGAGCATCTTTTAAATATCAAGAAGGGTATATTAACACACAATGTCTCTAAGCATTTTAGTCTACATCACCAATCCAATCCCAAATTTTGAACTTTTAAAGGTATAGAGCATGTCCCGATACATTGGAGAGGGGGCAATAGATTAAATACACTAGCAAAAAGGGAAACCTTTTGGATTCACAAAATGCAGACCCTCAATCCAAAGGGTCTTAATGTTGATATAGACATTGGTGCCTTCTTGATATAGCCTTCTTAATATATTTCCAGCGTTTTTAATGCTCTGAATATTTTATTGTAGTGATTTTAACATTGAACTGTATAATTTTATTGCAATATATTTGTATCTAATTCTGTTTATCTTCCTCATCCTATTTAGACCTCCACCTCCTCCTGCGCCGTTTTTATTATATATATATTTTTATTATATATATATCTTTTATTATTATTATTATTATTCTATATTTGATTATAACATATTAAAGTATATTAAGATTTTTTGAGTGTACATATTATAATGATTTTTGATTGTATTAGTAATGAAAGCCTGTTTATATTTATATTTATTATTGTATTGTGATATTGTAATACACCTCCATAGCTAATGCCATAAACCACATACTGATTGGCAATTATTGCATTGTACCCCCTGATTGGCCATCTGTATTTGATCATGGACTATATATATAAGGGAGGACACATGGGGTTCATTAATCCGATTCCTGAAGAAGCCACAGCGAAACGCGTAGAATCGATCTGCTGTGGGAGGTGACTGAGCTGGGGAGAACATTGGAGCTAGGTGCTGGCACGGAGACGGACACACAAGGCAGCTTCTTCCGCCCTGACCCGAGACGTCACAGGACGTGACGCGGATACACGTGACGCATGCGGAAGTGCTCCGCCGCTCCTGGAGACACCGGCACTCTCCTACTACAGCTGTCCTCTCCCTCGAACGCATAGCATATTGGAAATGTGAGTGCATCACGCATATGTTTGTTCATTGCTGCTAATACATTATTTAGACTATACTGTACCATTGTGCGTTCTCTCTTTTCTTCTACATAAATCTTGGGAGTTAAAACCTGACCACAAACAAGCTTCCTGACACGCTATCAAGACACCACTCTGAGGGGGAATCCATTAAAGGGCTCCTATCAGAGAGAGAAGTGTCTCTGATACGTCTTATATTGACATTGTCAATTGTGAGTACCACCATTGCAGAGACATATATACTTTGAGACTTCATTTGTTAATACCATCTGCACTATTATATATATTTTTTCTTCCATGTTCACGAGACACACAGCGCTCCGCTCAAATTGTCAACCTACCAAAGATCTACCTGGACCTGGACAGTCCGTTTAAAGGGTGTAGAGCTGCTTTTCATTTTTTGTTTTTCATTTTTTGTATTTCACATCACTATTATATTCACTTTATATTGGTGGAGGTTATTTATCATTGAAAATGTGCACTTGTATTCTCCAACGTCTTAGCGTGAGAATACCCCGGCTGCCGACTCGAGATGACTTCAACCTCCGGAGGATTTAACCCACTCTTAAAGCACTGATGATCTGGGAAAACAAAATGGTGGACGAGCTCGGAGGAAAGCAGTTATTGAGTCAGACAGTGAAGCTTTGTCAAAAACTGTTCTCCTGTTTATTGAAGGGTATACAGCCAGTTTATATAGCAAACTTGAGCATAGAAAAAACACACATATGAGAACATACTTCCCCTTTTAATTTACAGTCTGTCTATCTCAGCAAAATAACAGTTAGACAGCATAGACAGTTTATAGTCTGGGAAGGGGCCTTAATACCGAACTTGGAGGCAGTTAAAGGAAATGTCAGTCTTTAGGACAGTATGTTGAGTAATGCATTCTTGTGTAACTCATGCTCAATATGGCTGGGAAGAAGTTCCTGTTTCTACAGGGCAAAAAATAAGTCTGAACAAATACAGTTCAGCTAGTGATAAGTGGGTGATAGGTCAGGTCATTTTCTCAGATCTGTCTGGACGGCACAATTACGTATGGCATATAGCATGTGGTTAGTTCCTGAGACTTAAATGTTAGTACAGAATAGTTATAGAAAAATGGTTATCCAGCAATCAAAATGGAGTCCCCCCTTATATGCACATTTTCAATCCCCCCTTTTGTCATGACTAAATGACAATTAACCTCTAGGATATGGGGGTCTCTTATTGGATTTGAATATTATCATAATCCATCAAAGGTATCTGGACTCTAGTGGCAGTAGGTCCAGAGTCATGTATCATATTTGGGAAACTGTGAATGGGGGCATTAACGTCCAGTGATGCATATGTGTGATCAATTGACTTACCAAAAGGCATAATCATTTTACATAAAGATAAACACATTAATTTGCAACATGAAATAATAACAACTAATACTACAAATATGCAAACGATAAATATCAGTCCCATAACAATTCTCTTTCCCTCATTTTGTCATGGGTCCATAACCTAACAACTACTATATTGTTTTTGATATTGTTGATATACTTTGTCGTACTGAAATAGTGGTGCAGGTTTTGGGGGTTCGAAGAAAATAAATATATATATATATATGGCCACAGGAGTTCTTGTTTGTAGAGAGATATATATCGGTGTGGCTGGTATGATATCTTTTCTGTTTACCAGGTTGACTATTACTACAAAAACTATTACCAATTTCTAAATTACTATTCACACTGCTCTTCTGTAACTACTAGCACATTATGGCGGCTAAAATTTGTGAAAATTGGTGGGGGCTAATTTCTACCGGGAGCGATTGCACAAATATCCATCTTGCACGCATCTTTCATACTGCATTTATTCAGAATGGCAAAACAGAAAAATGGCTGCTATAGTAAAAAATGGCTGACTTATGATCCTTTCCTTGTGGCTGACACACGCCTCTGGGTGACCTCCCACTTTCCTCATAGCCTCATATCCAATCTTCTTAGTCCCCTCTTATTCTTTAGAGACAGTCTATTTAAAGAACAGTTAACCATTGCATAGTCCTGCTGGACCAGGAGATTGTCCAATTGTGCCTTGTCATTCTTTTTCGGCCATTATATCGGCACAGTTGATTTCTTCTCGGTCTCTTCTTCTGGGGGACTGCTGACATCACCGAAAAGAGGCATAGCGTCGGTGGGGGTGCAACGCACTTCTGGATCAAAGTTTACTGCATATGACACATACATAGAGAGTGATGAGTAGGACAGACACACACACAAAAGCATCCAATAGCTTCGCTTCCAGAGAACTAATCCAACCACCAAGTCCCAACAAATCCCATCCGTCATCTCTACCTTTAAACACTGGACTATTTTCCCCAAATAACATGACCTGTTCTAGTTGTAGGGTAATATTCTATCTGTCCTCCTATCACAGAGTCAATAACTTCCCTAGGGCAAACTCTTATTTCTACACCCTTCGTAACCAATTTTTTATAGATGGTTCTACAAATGTCTTATTTCATATTGTCTTTTTCTCAAGGGGTTAAATATAACACTTATTTTCCCTGGGGTGCAACCTATTGAATATAGATAGTATATTGGGTTATATTATACATAAAATATGGGCTTTGTTTACTAGGATTCCATTGTGTGACAAAAGGTGTGCATATATGCTATACACAAATCAATAAAAACAAAATAACAATTACTAAACAAAATATACCTGTTCCTACCCTATCGTCTTTGTGTGCACACTATTTACACAAACCTAATAGACTATACATTTATAATTAAAATAACAAAACCTGTAAAGAAAAAAGATTATTAAAAAGTTCAAAGTTCATGTGTTGAGGCCTGGAATTTTGGCTGTGTCTCTAGGCTTTTCCACTTTGGAAACGGTGCAGATTGAAGCAACTGTGGGTGGTGCTGGGATAAGTTTCATATGCGTAACGTGGATCCAAAAAGAGACCTCTGCAACTTTATTTGCTGTAGTGGTGATGAGTAGTACTTTTAATAGTAGTAGTAGCGCCTTTTCATCTGGGATGAAGAACGTTCTTGCGTAGGAAATGCTTGACCATTAACCCATCTCTCGTAGGTGCACTTTCAACTTTGACATGTGCCTAGAGAGACTCAAAAATATATCAGTTGCATACAATACTTACTAATTGTTTTACTACACAGTCACTGTGGTCTTGACTTTGCTACAATATAAATTCATTCAAATTGGTGCCTCAGCTATTGCCAGACAAAAGTGCCGAGCACACTGCCAACCTTAAAAGGCACTCAGCATTATTCTTAAAAATAAATAAATAATAATTTCAGATTTCGTTCATCCCGGGCACTAACCCATCTAACTTCTGGGCATAGACAGCTATATGATAAACAGCAATAATACCCCTCCTTTGTTCACATAATTTTATATATGAACAATATTACAGAAAGGATAACAGCATTCAAAACATAACTAACTATTGTTGTTTGATCTGTAGCTAAACTAACTTGAATCCTTTGGGTATAAAATTTGCATTAAAAACACTGAAAACACTACTGAATATAAATATAAGCAACTATTGTCTTCTGACAGAAACATCCTGTAATATAAGAAATTATAGACACAGATTTAAAAACTTTTTTTTTTTCCTCGGATTGGAACAAGCTTGAAATAGCTTTCTGGGCATCCTGCCAAAACCTTGGAACAAAACAGATAAGAAAAAAAAACTGTTAATTACATTACAATATAATTTGGGACATCTTAAAAATGCAGCTCCTTACACGGCCTGATTACAGAATAAAATGTGACACACAAAAGAAACAAAAATAATACTACAAAAATTACCAAGACAAGGCAATGCAAAACTGTTTGATCATGCCTGCAAACTATATTAATAAAACAGTTAAACCTAATTTGTAGCTACAGAGCTTCGGTTAACTTTCGTGTCTCAAATGTATCTCCGCACATTTTTTTTAACTGGAGAAGGGGGGCTGTCTGGGCTGCTATTCTGATTCTCTATCTCCCTCTCTCTCTCTTGTCATGGAAATAGAGAAGTTGGAAAAGGATGTCTTTCTGGTTTTTAAGAAATCATCGTCTGGCCAGAACGAATAAATCCTCAAAATATACCAGTGACCGGGCTGAATTATAATTTTTTTTCCTTTTTTTTTCTGACATTTGCCCATTTTTTTTTGTCCTTTTCTCTATAACCAGTCAAATTCTCCCTTTCCCATTATTGATTAGTTTGTGTTATAGTGGGGGTGTTTCTTACCTTTAAAATTTACACTTAACATGAGCAATTAATTATGTTCTTATTTCAGAAACACTTGCAAGTACCTAGATAATAATTGTATATATACAATAAACCGATATTCATATTATTCAATGCACATAAAACTTTCATATAGTTAGGATTCACTCAGATTATACAAGCACACAGGGATTACTCAATCAACCTTTTTACCATATTTTTAAAATTTAATAAAACATTCTGGGGAAAAACTAATTTTCCTACCTTGAATTTACACACAAAACATATTTTCCACTAAGATTTACAATACTTGAGAATCTCAATACCGGGAAAGACCCGTCTGAATTTAGACAAAAATATTCTACTAAAACAATTCTCTGGTTCCCTTCTTAGGGGCTGGTTTGCAATTACTGGAAAAATATCTTGTCTCTTTACAATCATAGCACTTCCTGTCCTTTCTTTTCCCTTGCTTTCTTAGCTTCTCTGCTCCTTTTTTTTTTTTTTTCCTTCTTACGTTATGCTAAATATAAATACAGCAGTTTGGAGTTATAACACATTTTTTTTTTTTTTTTTTAGCGTTGTTTGACAGACCTGCATAAAACTGTGCCACAGTGTCAGTATCTGATTCTGATTCATCCTGTGACTTTTCCCTGTCCCATGAACGGTCCCTGACAGGGGTTCATTCCTGCCTAGAGTCCGTCTCTTCCCCATCCGTACCGATCTGCCTGGCAGGCATATCAATAGGGAGTGGTCTAGGGAGCCTATTGCTTCGGGTTCCCCATGAAGCCATAAGAACTTCTTTATCGGAGACTGCCTCAGAGCCTGTGACCTAGGAAAGGTTAAGGGTTCAGGGTTTTTTTTTTAGAACAGGGACACTGGGGTAAATTGGGGCTACCTATGGAAATGGTAATTGTCCCGATGCCATAGGGGCAGGGGGCAAATATGCATTTTGAGAGTTATATATATATATAAAAAAATTCAGTTGGCAGCACTTAAAAGATGCAATTTTGACACAGGCTGCAGCACATTCCTTATCAGTTTTAATAATGCTAAAATCAACCTCTGCCTCAGCACAATCCTGTGTGTCAGCTAACAATGATTCATATTCGCGTTTTTTTAGCAGTGCGAATCAAATCGTTCCTAGTAGTATTTTTAGGTATGAAAACAGATGATTGCGGTGTAACTAGGACAGGTTTGGCATTACTATGTGCGGGAGTTAATGTTACAGCACATGAATCAGTCAATACCTCTTTAAATTCCTCAGCTAGTTCCCTTACAGAAGCACAAAAATCCTTAACTCTATGATTGCTGGCTCCTGCAGATGACTCAGACGTCACAGAACCTGCTGAAGCAGTGGTTTCTTTAAGTTTCCTTAAAGGCAATTGGTTACGGGGTGATGGTATATCGGAATGAGACGAATCTGAAGTATCGTCTTCCCATTCACTCTCCCTGGAGACAGGGGGTGAAACGAGAGATGAAACTTTTGTGGAGCTTACGGCATTGGGAAGCTTTCTGTTTGGGCTTTCTTTACAGGACGACTTATGATGCTCAGATTCAGATAGGTGTGCCACCTCTGATTCTGCATCGTCCCTCAACTCCACATAGGTGGGTAGAGAGGGCTGTGGGCAAATGCCATTACTCTCCTCCCTGCGTACGGATGCAGGAGGTTTGGGGTAATGACTTGCAGCATAGTGTGATAACGCTGCCAACATGTTAGGATCAAAACTTGGAAATAGTGGCACAGGTGTGATAGGACTATACGGGGGTACTTGTAACATCACAGAAGGCGGCGGTGTTGGGGGTAAAATATCTGGAGGTAAAAAACTCCTGTGGGGGTACATTAGGGGCTTGGGAATACATCATAGTGAGATTATTAGGCGGGGGTGGCCAAATTGGCTCATCAAATTTTGGGTTATTATTTTGTTTAGCCTCATCAATGTGAGGTGCAACTTTTCCATGTCGGGGTTATATTCTCTATTAATGATAAGTGTAACAGTCGGTTTCTTGCTGGGAGTCTTACAAGCTATATCAACAGATTTCTTGCTATTTTTATAATCATCCCACTTCTGACATGATTATATGATATATATTTAAAATTTACACATCACTGTCACTTGCACTGTATAGACAATATATTTTTTCACTTTAGTTTAAGAAGCGCCCGGTTTTTATTCTTGTTTCTTGTGTAGAAGGGTTTGCAGAAAGATGCAGTCCCCAGTCCACCTCTACCTAGTCCAACTACTGTCTAACATACACACTTCACAGTGATTCCTGTCCATTCGGCACAATGCTAGAACCTCCCAAGTTAAAAAGGCGAGGAGGAGTGAGCTCTGGGAGGAGGGACCACTTACCTCCAAACAACTATTGCCAGTGAGGAACTAAATTGACATATATATATATATATATATACATATACATTGTTAGAAAAGCACACTTATCAGTGTATACCCTTGGGTAATAAGTATAAAAGAAATAAGTCAAAACCAATGTGGCTAAATAAACAGGTAAGGGAGGAAATGGACAAGAAGAGGAAGGCGTTTAGATTCTTTTTCAGAAGGGACAGAGACATCGTATCAGAATTATAAGGAATGTAACAAAAATTGCAAAAGGGCAATCAAATTAGCAAAAATGGATAATGAAAAAAGGATTGCAATAGAAAGTAAGGTCAACCCTAAAAAGTTCTTTAAGTACCTTAATAACAAAAAAATGAGAAAAGAAAATATAGGACCCTCTCAGTGTGGGATGGGTTGGCAGATTATTTGAGATAAGGAAAAATAGGAGGTATTAAACAAATTCTTTGCCTCTGTGTTTACCAGGGAAGAATCAAGTTCAATCGTAGCGCCACAGGAGGAAGCCACAACCTCCATATTAATGAACAATTGGTTAACTGAGGAAGAAGTTCATAAGCGACTTGAAAAAATTAAAGTAAATAAGGCACCTGGCCCCGATGGCATACATCCAAGAGTTCTCAAGGAGTTAAGCTCAGTAATAGCAAAACCATTATATTTAATATTCAAGGACTCCATTTCCACAGGCTCAGTACCACAAGATTGGCGTAAAGCAGATGTGGTGCCTATATTTAAAAAGGGAGCTAGATCACACACGGGGAATTACAGACCTGTAAGCCTGACTTCAATAGTAGGGAAACTACTTGAAGGTTTAATACGGGATAATATTCAGGAATACCTAATGGAAAACAAAATTATTAGTAATAGTCAGCATGGATTTATGAAGGATAGATCTTGCCAAACTAACCTTATTTGTTTCTTTGAGGAGGTAAGTAGGAATTTAGACCAGGGTAATGCAGTTGATGTGGTCTACTTGGATTTTGCAAAGGCTTTTGATACGGTTTCACACAAGAGGTTGGTGTACAAAATAAAGAAAATTGGACTCGGTAATAATATATGCACCTGGATTGAAAACTGGTTAAAGGACAGACAACAGAGGGTTGTCATAAATGGAACTTTTTCAGGTTGGGCTAAAGTCATGAGTGGAGTACCTCAAGGATCGGTACTGGGACCCCTGCTTTTTAACTTGTTTATTAATGACCTTGAGGTTGGGATCGAGAGCAAAGTCTCCATCTTTGCTGATGATACTAAATTGTGTAAGGTAATAGAATCAGAGCAGGATGTAATTTCTTTTCAGAAGGACTTGGAGAGACTGGAAACGTGGGCAGGTAAAGGGCAAATGAGGTTTAATACAGATAAATGTAAGGTTATGCATTTGGGATGCAAGAATAAAAAGGCGACTTACAAATTAAATGGAGATATATTGGGGGAATCCTTGAAGGGAAAGGATTTAGGAGTGCTTGTAGACAGCAGGCTTAGCAATAGTGCCCAATGTCATGCAGTAGCTGCAAAGGCAAACAAGATCTTATCTTGCATCAAACGGACAATGGATGGAAGGGAAGTAAACATAATTATGCCCCTTTACAAAAACAGAAAAAAGACAGCGCAAAAAAACGTCATTGTGCAGTGTATAAAACAATATTGTATTAAATAACAGGTAAGTATCGCACGTACATCAATAAAATCAAAACCAGGCAAGACATCAGCTCTCCTCCCGCAGGCTCCGTGGGATCAATGCAGACCTCTTTTAGATCAGTCTCAGACCTCTGCCGAGCGAGGTATAGGCGCTGTAGCTGCCACCACAGAAGGAGATTCCTCTCCGGCCTTGTTCACCGCAAAAGGGGGATTCCCTCTGCTGTGCCCAGTACAGTTGATGCAACAGCCGCCAGGGAAGGACACTCCTCTCCGGTTACCAGTTCCTCTATCCTGGATCACAAGACGCACGCCAGTGACGTCATCAAGCGGTGTCAAGCGGCGCCAGCCACAGACCCAAATCGCATGCGGATGAGTTGCTGTTTGAGAGTTTAAATGTCCCGAATATGTCCCGAACCACAAAGTGGTATATGAAATGTCAATAAAAAACCTCGTTAGATGTAGGGAGAATGCGCCCTCATTCAGTCCAACGCGTTTCGTGTATCAAACACTTCGTCAGGGAATGGAGGAGGTAATGAAAGGGTGCTTAATATACCCACAATCCCCCTGTGATTGGCTGTTTACAGAAAGTCCAGCCTCTCACATCAGAGGTATAGCATACAATTTAAAAGACATATCGCTCTTATTACAAGTTAAACATTCACATTACATAATTATTTATTCAAAATATTAAATGAAAAACCACTTTGTGGTTCAGGACATATTCGGGACATTTAAACTCTCAAACCGCAACTCATCCGCATGCAATTTGGGTCTGTGGCTTACGCCGCTTGATGACGTCACTGGCGTGCGTCTTGTGATCCAGGATAGAGGAACTGGTAACCGGAGAGGAGTGTCCTTCCGTGACGGCTGTTGCATCGACTGTACCGGGCTCGGCAGAGGCAGAGGGAATCCCCCTTTTGCGGTGAACAAGGCCGGAGAGGAATCTCCTTCTGTGGTTGCAGCTACAGCGCCTATACCTCGCTCGGCAGAGGTCTGAGACTGATCTAAAAGAGGTCTGCATTGATCCCACGGAGCCTGCGGGAGGAGAGCTGATCCCGGCTGAGCACAGAGTGGTAACATGTCCCTAACATGTCTTGCCTGGTTTTGATTTTATTGATGTACGTGCGATACTTACCTGTTATTTAATACAATATTGTTTTATACACTGCACAATGAGTTTTTTTTGCGCTGTTTTTGCACTAGTTTGGTCTGTGGAGCTACACCACGAGGCAGCAGCATCACCTCAATTTTGTTAACAGGTTTTTCTTGTTTATTAATCACAAGGGTATGGTTATTTAATCACTTACAGCACAATTATCACGATTACATGAGCGCAGATCACTTTTCTTTTCTATCACGTTGCCCCTTTACAAAGCATTAGTAAGACCACACCTTGAATATGGAGTACAATTTTGGGCACCAATCCTAAGAAAAGACATTATGGAACTAGAGAGAGTGCAGAGAAGAGCCACCAAATTAATAAAGGGGATGGACATTCTAACTTATGAGGAGAGGCTAGCTAAATTAGATTTATTTACATTAGAAAAGAGGCGTCTAAGAGGGGATATGATAACTATATACAAATATATTCAGGGACAATACAAGGAGCTTTCAAAAGAACTATTCATCCCACGGGCAGTACAAAGGACTCGGGGCCATCCCTTAAGGTTGGAGGAAAAGAAATTTCACCAGCAACAAAGGAAAGGGTTCTTTACAGTAAGGGCAGTTAAAATGTGTAATTCATTACCCATGGAGACTGTGATGGCAGATACAATAGATTTGTTCAAAAAAAGGTTGGACATCTTTTTAGATGGGAAAGGTATACAGGGATATACCAAATAAGTATACATGGGAAGGATGTTGATCCAGGGATTAGCCCGATTGCCAATTCTTGGAGTCAGGAAGGAATACATTTTTCCCCTTAATGGGGTTTTTTGTTTGCCTTCCTCTGGATCAATAAGTAAGTATAGATATAGGATAAAGTATCTGTTGTCTAAATTTAGCATAGGTTGAACTTGATGGATGTACGTCTTTTTTCAACCTCCTCTACTATGTAACTATGTAATTATATATATATATATATATATATATATATATATATATATATATATATATATATATATAATCTCTTATGATGCTTTGGCCAAAGGGTTTAACTAAATAACAAAGTAAATATTATTATTATTATTGAAGTATTTAAGCTTTATATTTATTACTTTATATGTTTTGTCAATTGGATGTAGCATTGGGCATCGCTGTCTTTTGTTTGTACTGTATACATTGGCCACGCTCAGTAGCACTCTTTTTGACTTATATGTATGTATGTGGTGGGTGTTGGAGTTACAGCTGGCTTGGAATGTGTGTTAATTTAGTTCCTGACTGGCAACAGTTGTTTGGAGGTAAGTGGCCCCTCCTCCCAGAGCTCACCCCATCCCACTTTTTTAACTTGGGAGGTTCTAGCATTTTGCTGAATGGACAGGACTCACTGTGACTGTTTCCGCTCATACGGAGGTAAAAGGAAGGGTTCACAGTTTAGTGTAAGGACTTGCATTAATTTGGTTATAACTTGACGTTGGTATGCAGGCTTATGACGCCTTGGCCAAAGGTTTAACTAAATAACCAAGTAAATATTATTATTATTGTAGTATTTAAAATTTATACTTATTACTTTATATGTTTTGTCAATTGAATGTAGCATTGGGCACCCCTGTCTTTTGCTTGCCAACTACAGTCTAACTACATATTCACTTAAAGATGGCCACTTTAAGATGCAGTACTCTTAAGATACTATGCTATAACCCTGCTACGCGTCCCTTAAGTGGTTTCATATTTATCTAAACAGTCACATGACCTCCCCCCAATAAATCTGCCTGTTACAAACTGGACAATTAATAGCACACATTTAACAAATCAAGTTTGCTATTCTAAACATACCAGAGATCAATAATACAGACAGGGTGGGGTGATGTGATGCTTTAATATGTTTGTATCCGCTATAGTAATTAATGGATTAACATCACCTGCTACCCACCCTGGAGGCCTAACCATCCTCCCTGTGGCAACTACCCCTATCCCCAACCCCCTTTACCCCCAACACACACATTCAAATGGACAAAAGCACTAGTAGCCAAAAATGGCTTTTAGCACTTTTCCCATTTTGCCTTCTAAACAAAAGAAATACACAATACATTGTCATGGAAAAACTGAGTTACACATTATTCTTTAGATACTGTAAAGCAATTTGTCTAGAAAAAAATATTGTAACAGCTGTAGCAAGGGTGCATTTAAATACACATCAAAACATTGCTGTCTGATTTAACACAAAGGCACTGAATTATAAGCTCTAAACATTCTATTTTATACCCAAAAAAGGGGAAGCATGCATATTTCACATTATCAGTCCATATGACTTCATTGGTCATTCTGCTTCTTTATCTTGAGTTACTGGTTATACATTTTACTATATATTTTAACAAGCTAAGCAGGAAAATAAAAAATATGGTGCATAGCACACTCCTCTCCCACGGTCACGAGTGCTCACCACAAACAAGGCGGGACCGCAAGGCTGAGGTGGGGATATTGAAAGTCACTGACCAGCAACCGAGCAGACACGTCGCAGTGCATAGTGGTTGTCGTGAAGCTGGATCAAGGTAGGAGAGATCAGGTCAGTTGAGGTACTTGCCATGGTCGAGTAGAGGAGAAGGTCGGATGGTCGTTGATGCAGTGCCGGGGTCCAGGGATAGACAGATCAAAATAGTCGAGTCCGTAGCCGTGGACTAGGGGTCAGAAGTCAGGAGTCCAGGCGCAAGCAGTGGTCAAAGAAACTTGAAGCAAGACAAGGCAAGACAGAATAGGATACCAGAAAGCTTGACGTACGCACGCACTGACAAGAGTTTATGCTCAGCCAGTTTGGAGGAGGGCTGACTGAGTATTTAAAGAGCAAGCAGCCAATGGAAAGGCAGCCCACAGCTGCAGAGTAATGAATGCAGGACAGCCCACAGCTGTTACAGGGTAAGGAGTAATCACAGGTATTCTGGGGCGGAGACAGTGGCAGCTGTGGGATAATGGATAACATTAACCCCTTTAGTGCTTGTGTTTGTGCGGCGTAGTAGCTGAGCGCTGCTCATGTCGTCACAGGGGCGGAGCCTGGAGGCGGGCCCTGCTGTGTCTTCTCTCCTAGCCGTACGGCGCCTGTGCACAGGTTGTGATTGGTACGCTTCACTCGTGACATCGCGGAATGAGTGACAGATGTGGGGCTTCCCGGTGATCCTCACACCCACCCATCCACCCCAAAAGCCCACAGCTGCATCCCTCCCTCAACCTGGCTCCTCAAGGGGGGTTAGCAAATAAGAGCAAACGAGAGTTCTACCTACAAAGAAATAACCGATTTGGCAGAATAAATAAGGCGAAGGAAGGTTCAAAGAAGAAAAAAAAACTTCCTTCACATATACCCTTTATCACAAAGCATGACTTTTCTTTATAGTTATGGAAAAACAAGTCTGGTTATAGTTATACATAGAAAATAATGTGTTAATATTATACTTCCATAATTCCATCATGTTGAGGCTTATGAAGCCTCACTGAATGTTTAGACTTCCATTTCCATTAACTTTTCAATTTCTACCCTCTCTTCCCTTAGCCTGGACTTTTTACTTTCTTTTCCTAACTGATATTCTATGTTACAATTTTGTTCCTTGTGAGGTATATTCAACTGGGGAAGATGAGGGCACATACAACATCCTAACCTAAATAACAGATATAAATAATAATAACTAACAATATGGCCAAACCACAAAAAACAAATTGCTTTAGCCACATTGCCCAGGACGAAAATAAATTTGAAAACGAAGTGGTGAAAGTCCATCCTTCTGTATGGAGTTGGGATGCTGCGTCTCGAATATGCCGAATTCGGTCATGAATGATGCTGTTGTTATCTGGTATATAGGTGCAACATTTTTCCCCTATCATCGTGCACATTCCCCATTTTTCTGTCAATACATATAGTCCAAGGCCATTCGATTTTGCAAAACTACAGTTTACATAGCAGACATTTCCGTAGTTAATTGTCCTAAAGCGTCTGCTGTGTCATTGCTGATTTGTGCCACCAGATTGGCAAGGTCTCTTATTTGGTCAACAGTGCGCATAATACCATAAGTTATGAACAAATCGGAAAAGAACCTTCTGGTTTTGCTGAAATGTTTGAAATCTCTCTTGTTCTTCAGAAAATCTGGACGGTCAAATATGTTGTGAGTGAGATACAAAAAAGGGGGGTCAGTCTTTTTGGCATTAGGTATTGGTTGGTATGATGTTGACTTTTTTTATGTCTCCGGGAGTCCAAAATCAAGATCTGTTTCATTCAAATGGGTGGGATGCCTCATAGCTGGAGTGATATATCCCACATAACATGATCTGGACCAAGTGGATGGTAACCAAGGGTAGGCATAGTTTCCACAAATTAAATAAGTCCCTTGGAATTTAAGCGAAGACTATGGCTTTTCTGAAGTAGATAGGGTCCAAGTCGTCGCATTTTCCATATTTGCTCTTGAGACAATAGTCCGTTTTAGCGTGACATTGTTACTTTCTCGTGCTGGTGTTGTAAAAATTTGGGAGTGATTGCATTCACTTTCTCCCACTGGAGTAATACATTTTTGTACATAGCACAGATATCCACGAGTTTTGGTAGAGAGCTGTCACATGGGAATCCTGTCTTTCTTCACAATAATGTGGGGTTACTGCAGTAGTTGCTGGCATTGTAGTCCGTATGGTTAATGGTTGCGATCATCACACAGATATCTCTTGGTGTCCATGGGAACGGAAGCATTGGTCTACCCCCGTGACTGTCCAAGGGAAGGTGGGCACACACAAAGCAGTTGAAAACATTAGCATATTTGTGTGTTGGCTGGAGATAACTGTTCTTATACTGCTTCCATAGATGGCTTGCTTCTCTTTGTCCTGTTAAAAGGACTTTTTGGTGCCTTTAGTCATATTTCCCATACATGGGTCATCTCTGGAAACAAGAAATGTGATAGCTATGACCATCAGAATGCCAGCTGTAAAGATGGCAATTACAGGCATCCATTGTTCCAAGTCCCAAGGGTTGTACTTTAGTCGATGTGGGTGATTCATAATGAGTTTATAGTCTTCCACTTGTCTTTTCTTGATTTGAAGATTTTATCAATGTTGCACTTGAGACTCCTCGACCTCTTCTTCTTCTTGAGACTCCTTTGGGCCTCTTTATCCGTGGACGCCGGAGGCGACAGCCTCTCAGGTATTGCAGGTGATGTAGAAGTACTCTGCATTGTTGACGGGGAAGATCTCTTACAGTGGGAAGCGTGTATTCAGGTGTCTCGGACTTTACATTTAACTGCGGTGTTGGTCATGAGTAGGGCTTGATATGGAACTTTCCAGCATGGTACCAATGCGTCCTTTCTTTTTTGGACCTTCACATGGACCCAGTCACCGTGTTGCAGATCGTGGCAAGCTTCCTGGGCCTAGTGCGGCAAGGCTGCGAGAACCTGTGAATTAAATGTTTTGACAGAAATCAGCAACGATTTACACTAAGACAGTCGCATCATCAATCATGGTTAAACTTAGGCATTGGAATGGGAGGATTACTTGGGAGCCTCATAGGCCTCCCCATTAAAATATCAAGAAGAGACAGTCCACTCTTTCTGTTACATGTTTAGTCCGTGCTCATAACCATGGGAAGTGCATCAGGCAACTTTATATTAGTCTCTGAACAAAGTTTGACAAGTTTATTTTTGAGAATACCATTTTGTCTTTTCCACTGAGCCAGCACTTTTGGGTATGGTATGCGCAGCGACATTTTTGCTGTATCTTTCAATACTTCAAAGATTGTAATACTAATTCCGGAGAAATGAGTTCCCCTGTTGCTATTTATGGTCAAGGGAATTCCAAATCTTGGGATTAAATCTCTTAAAAGTATTTTGCATATTGTGTTTGCACGGATAGGCTTCAATCCAGGCAGAGAAAATGTCCAGTACAATAAGAACATATTCATATTTACAACATTTAGGCATTTGTATAAAATCAATTTGCAAGTTTACAAATGGCCCCATGGTGGGGTTGTACAGCCTGTCTGATTTTAACTGCGTTGCCTATCTCGTGTTCCTGAAAAATTGGGCATATTTTACAATGTTGCAGTACTAGAGCAGTATACCAGCATTTTGTAATCTCATCAATAATTCCCCTTTTGCCAGAGTGAGACATGCCATGGCTTGCTCCAGCAAGGTGGGGCAAAATTATCTTTTACACCACCAGGTGGCTGTCTAGAAAGTGCCAGAGTTCATCAGGGTCTAATAGGCACCCTGCCTGTCTCTATAATTCCAATTCACAACATGGGACATCATTTTGAATTTGAGCTAGATCACTAAAATCAGTGATTAGAGACTGGGTGTAGATATAAACATTGTAGTAGCCTGAGGTACCTACGGATGTGAAATTATACTGTATATAGTACCAAAAGCATAAGCAGAATCAGTGTACACAGGAGCTGTTTTACCTGTAGCGAGCACACGAACTCTGGAAAGGACAAATACTGTACCATTTTTTTTAAGCAACTTGAACTGAATAAACCTTGGGTAGAAGATTTGCGTTTAAAACCTCATGCTAGGAACAAACATAATCTGACACCAAATTATCCATTGTATCACTCTGACAGGAACCAGCAAAATACAGAATCAAATCTGAATTGCTCAGAGATGCATTCTTTAAAATGAGAGGTTATAGATGTCACATATTCAATTAACTTTACAGTAGAAAAATTGTGCATGTTGAAATTAATATTCTGTATAACAGATAGAATAGTTTTTGAATTCCACTCTATTTGTGCTAAGGAGGCAGAAAGACTATATATTAAAAAAATAAAATAAAAAATAACACTGAAAGTGAGGCATTTAAGGCAACATCTTTATATAAAAGACCTTCTTCCCAAAACCTGCCCCTGTTTGACTCCTCCAATGTGAAAAAAAGGACCTTGATCCATAGTCAGTATCTCAAAACATGTGTGTAATGCACTTCTTACTGCATCAATAATATACAATTAGTTGTTTAGTACAATCCAACTTTGATCTTTCTAAAAAAAAATGTCACAATTACCAAACTAAAAAAAAAATATATATATATTTGTTACTTTTAAACTTGTACAGTGATTTTGTATCTAACTTCACTCAGAATCACTCATTTTTAATTGATAATATAGTATCATAACCTTATGACAATTCTGGGCGTATAGCCATCTATCTGGGCATTCCGTCAGCAAAGCTGCTCTTCTAAGATTCTGTATTCTAAATGTTAATTGCCAAATTCTTTATAACAGCTGTAACCAGTGCTCACCACAAACAAGGTGGGACCGTGAGGCTGAGGTGGGGATATTGATAGCCGCCGAGCAGCCACGTCTGGAATGCAGAGTGGCCGGGTCAGGGTAGGAGAAGTCAGGTTGGTTGTGGTACCTGCCGTGGTCAAGGAGTGGAGATATCGGATAGTCGTTGGTGCGGTGCCAGGGTCCAGGGGTCTATAGAGTAGAATTGTCGAGTCCGTAGCTGTGGTCCAGGGGTCAGAGAAGTCAGGAGTCCGGGTTCAAGCTGAGGTCAAAACAACAAGGATCATACAAGAAAATGCAGGGCAGCAGGAAGCTTGAGGTAAGCACAAGTCACAAGAGATTATGCTCAGCCAGTTTGCAGGAGGGCTGGCTGAGCATTTAAAGGACAGTTAGCCAATGGTGAGGCAGCACACAGGTGCAAGGTAACATATAGCAGGACAGCCCACAGCTGCAGGGTAATGCAATCACAGGTATGATGTGTACCGATTAGGCAGGGGCTGAGTCAGTAGCAGCTGTGGGATAATGGATGCAGTTTACCCCTTGTTTGCCTGTGTCCGCTCAACATTTGCGCGTAGATGGTGTGTGCTGCCCATGTCGTCACTGGGGCAGAGCTTGGAGATGGCCCCTGCAGTGTCTCTGGTCCTAAGAGCGCGACGTGTGCGCACAAGTTGCGGCAGATGCACGTCACCCGTGACGTGGTATGAGTGATGGAGGTAGGGCTTCACGGCGATCCTCACAGTACCCCCCGCTATCCTTCAGGAGTGACCTCCGAACGTCTCAGGAATGGCTTGAGGGTACTTTGAGTGAAAGGCCTGGACGAGTCTGGGGGCATGTAATTGACCCTGGGGAATCCAGGATCACTCCTCTGGTCCAAAACCCCTCCAATGTACCAGGTAGTGGAGAGCTCCCCTGGTGATACTGGAGCCCAGCACTGATTGTACCTCGCATTCTGGTTGCCCCTCCACGAGGAGGGGTTCAGGAGATGAGACCGGGGAAAGAGAATGAGAGCCCTGGATATGGCGGGTGGTAGGCGTAAGCGGTAGGCTACAGGGTTGATTCTTTCAATGTCGGTGAATGGGCCGATAAATCTCGGTGCCAATGTAGGTGTAGGCACCTTGAGGAGAATGTTCCTGGTGGAGAGCCACACCTTCTCTCCTGGACTGTACGTCGGGTCTTTCCGTCGGTGCCGGTCCGCTTGTCTCTTCTGCATGGAAGTTGCTCTTCTGAGATTTCCCTGAATCCTTTCTTATGAATTCTGCAACTGTAGTACCCTGTTGTCTTCTGCCTGCACCCCGGATCTGGGCGCTGAAATAGGAAGGGGAAATGGTTGAAAGCTGTGATTGGCAAAGAAGGGTGACTCCATAGTTGATTTGCTGCGGAAATTGTTGTGTGCGAACGCGGCCCAGGGCAGAAGATTAGTCCAGTTGTCCTGGGTGTCAGAGAGAAAGCAGCGAATGAACTGTTCCAAAGATTGGTTAGTCCATTCAGTCTGACCGTTGGTCTGGGGATGGTAACCAGAGGAAAAAATGAAGTGAGATCCCCGATTGCTGACAGAAAAACCGACAAAATGTAGAAATAAATTGGGACCCCTGATCCGAGACAATAACTTGGGGTACCCTGTGGAGACGAAAGATCTCCTTAACGAACACCTCTGATAATTTGGGAGCATTGGGGAAACCCTTCAGAGGAACAAAGTGAGCTTGCTTGGAGAAGCGGTCCGCTACTACCAGGATGGTATTCATCCCTTTGGATATGGGTAGTTCTACAATGAAGTCCATGGACAGGAGGGGCCATGAGTGTTCTGGAATAGGAAGAGGTTGACGTAAGCCTGTAGGTTTGTTACGGGGAGTCTTATTTTGAGCACATGTAGAGCACGCGGTGACAAATTCCCTAATTTCCTTCCGCATACCCGGCCACCAAAAAGTCAGTTCCAGTCAGTCACTAGTTCTCCTAATACCTGGGCGTCCAGAAGACTTGGAGTGACCCCATTTGTAATGTGGTGAGCACATCGTGACAGTATGCTCAGCCCTACAAACATGGACCCCGCCAAGGTGGGGTGAGTCTTGAGCACGCACGCCAACATGTTCTCTAAATTAGAGAAATATCTTGAAAAGAATGACCGACGTATGGACCTGTTACAACAGAACCTTCTCTCTGTCTCTTTCGCTCTCTCTGCTCAATCCCCTCCTCCTAATCCCGTCCCGTCGGGTCCTTCCACCCCTACGCCTAAATTTATGTCTGTGACTACAACTTCTGAACCCCGACTCCCAACTGCTATGCTGGAGATCCGCATGGATGCCGACGGTTCTTGAACCAATGCTTCATCCTGTTCGAGACCTGCCTTCTCGCTTTCCTTCCCAGAGATCCATGGTGGTGTGGGGGGAGGGGAGGGTTGTTGGCTTATGGGCTTGAATTGTTTTGTTAATTGTGCATCGGCCCTTTATTGGATTTGTTCCTGGTTGGCTTCAGCCATGAAGTGGACTGTGGTCTTCATCAAGGCTGGGGTAATGAATTTGCTGGTTCAAATCCCAGGGTCAGCTCCTTGTGACCTTGGGAAAATCACTATCTCCCTGTGCCTCAGGCCCCAAATTACATAGATTACAAACTCAACTGGGCAGGGTTTGTGTCTGTAAAAGTCCTATGAACAATGCTGTGTACAGCGGACCATATTGTAATTGATAAGAGCTTTAAGTCCTATTGGGAGAAAAGCGCTACATGAAATAAGTTATTAAAAGTTCTTATTTTATTTTGTTATTATTATGTTTACATCCGTGCTCAATTGGGATTATTCATTCAACTGTGATAGTGCCATAAATTACTACTAAAAACTGCAAAACAAACAGAAGGAATTTACGCTTTACACCTACTTGCAGAACATTAAAAATGAATCTACAACAAAAACAAACACATTAACACAGGGGTGAAAATCTTTAATATGGGCGGATACTTCTTTTTGCTATATAGAATAACCTGCTAGGTCTTTAATTATACCACTTTTTGGTTTGTTTGTGCTTTAAAACATTAATGCTTGTGAGTTTGTCCTTTGAGACTAATTCCAATGAGTCATTGTTTCCGAATGGCTCTGCATGCGATTAGCGCGCTCACTGCCACAGGGGTCTATAATGTATTGCAAAGGGAAGAAACAAGGGGTTTAATTAGATGCTACTAGAGAGGATTTCCTTGGACTACAGTCAGCTGTCATGCAGATCAATCTATAAACAAATTTGTTTCTGTGTAATGTATGTACAGTTGTGTGAAAAAGAAAGTACGCCCTTTTTGAATTCTATGGTTTTACATATCAGGACATAATAACAATCATCTGTTCCTTAGCAGGTCTAAAAATTAGGTAAATACAACCTCAGATGAACGACAACACATGACATATTACATTGTGTCATGATTTATTTATCAAAAATAAAGCCAAAATGGAGAATCTATGTGTGAAAAACTAAGTACACCCTTACTGCTTCCATAGGAATTAAGATGCTAAGTATCAGACAGGTGCTGCTAATCAAATGCCCTTGATTAATTGATCATCAACAAGTGTGACCACCTCTATAAAAGCTGAAGTTTTAGCAGTTTGCTGGTCTGGAGCATTCAGGTGTGTGTTAACACAATGCCAAGGAGGAAAGACATCAGCAATGATCTTAGAAAAGTAATTGTTGCTGCCCATCAATCTGGGAAGGGTTATAAGCCCATTTCCAAACAATTAAAAGTCCATCATTCTACAGTGAGAAAGATTATTCAAAAGTGGAAAACATTCAAGACCGTTGCCAGTCTTCCCAGGAGTGGACGTCCCAGCAAATTCACCCCAAGGTCAGACCGTACAATGCTCAGAGAAATTGCAAGAAAACCAAGAGTTATATCTCAGACTCTACAGGCCTCAGTTAGCATGTTAAATGTTAAAAGTTCATGACAGTACAATTAGAAAGAGGATGAACAAGTATGGTTTGTTTGGAAGGGTTGCCAGGAGAAAGCCTCTTCTCTCTAAAAAGAACATGGCAGCACGGCTTACTGTAGGTTTGCAAAGTTGCATCTGAACAAACCACAAGACTTCTGGAAGATTGTCCTTTGGACAGACGAGACCAAAGTGGAGATGTTTGGCCATAATGCACACCGCCACGTTTGGTGAAAACCAAACACAGTATATCAGCACAAACACTGCATACCAACTGTCAAGCACGGTGGTGGAGGGATGATGATTTGGGCTAGTTTTTGCAGCCACGGGACCTGGGAACCTTGCAGTCATTGAGTCGACCATGAACTCCTCTGTATACCAAAGTATTCTAGAGTCAAATGTGAGGCCATCTGTCCGACAGCTAAAGCTTGCCGAAATTGGGTCATGCAACAGGACAATGATCCCAAGCACACCAGCAAATCTACAACAGAATGGCTGAAAAATAAAAGAATCAAGATTTTTTATTGGCCCAGTCAAGGTCCAGACCTCAACCCAATTGAAATGCTGTGGCAGGACCTTAAGAGAGCCATGCATAAACAAATGCCCACAAACCTCAATGAACTGAAGCAACGTTGTAAAGAAGAGTGGGCCAAAATTCCGCCACAACGATGTGAAGACTGATGAAGTAATCGTTTTCTGTATGACTTTGTTATTGCTGCTAAAGGTGGTTCTACAAGCTATTGAATCATAAGGTGTGCTTAGTTTTTCACACATAGCTTCTCCATTTTGGCTTTATTTTTGTTAAATAAATCATGACACGGTGTAATCATGTGTTGTTGTTCATCTGAGCGGGGACTTAGCCTTACAGGGTTGAAACCAGCTTTAAATCTGCTACATTTTACAAAATTTGTCCAGGGAAATTTTTTTCTTTAGATCACAGCCTATTTGGGCGAGCGAGAAACGAGGCAATATCCTTTTACACACAGCAGGAGGTTACCCGTGTTTTACGTTTGCCATCTCGACTGCAAAAAAATATATATAACTTTTTTTTTTTGCATTGAACTATTTCTTAAATCGGAGGCACACTGACATTCTTTATAGATATGGTAGTTTGTTTGTTTTTTGGCATTGTACATTACTAAAATATCTATGAACAAAATTATTGGTATGTGAATTATCATTTTGTTTCTTCTAGGGGGTAAACCTGAGTCTGAAACTGATACTACTGTGCGGATGCCTTGTAACTATGTAGTTCCTGAAAATCGCTTTACGTATACATGGATGATAATATCCGAAGACAAGGTAAGATCCTCTATTAAAAATTAGTTACGGTGTATTTCATAATTCCAACAACTGGAGTATTAAAGTATGATATCACTGCTCTGATGTATCTTGCTGATAGCACTGCAATTTATTTGAATTATTATGTATCATATGGTATGAGGAGTAATTTAATTTAAACATGATATTCTTAAAAAGTGCTGAGTTGAGACCATTGGTAGCTGATGTTTTTATGTTACTGGTGACCATACAGTAATAACATTCAAATCTTCTAATTCAGTTGTAATCCTAATTTACAGTAAACAATGACAATATCTGTGTTTCTTTGCAAACACGTGCCTTCTTTGTGTCTCATGTTCATTATTTTTCAGTCCTAGAAGATAATATAAAATACATTTACATTTTTTTCAAGGCCATAGCATCATTGTCTTTGGTCTGCACTGCTATTTTTCTCTTTCTTGCAATTGTTTAATCTCTGAAAGTTTTATTTTCTTTATTTTGAAACTTGCTAAATAGTTAATTTACAGTACTAAAAAGCGTTACTCTATAAGAAAAATTTCCAGGCTGAAAGACACCTTACAGCCTATTTACATGAATGAGCTGTGAAGGGCCATATTTGCTAAGCCGTTCTGAAAAGTGTCTTATGAAGTAGCACTGCTTATTAAATATGGCTTTATGTCCTGCATGAGATGCAGTACTGCAGGAAGAAGTACCTTTTTATGGTAATCGGATTTCTCCCTTTCTTCTTAAACATATCCAATGCTAGCACTATCTTTACATAGAGCAATACAAATGTGGTTGTATCTATCTGTGAACAAACCTTAACTTTACAACAGGTAAAATGTCCTTTCCTGTGAGTGTTGTAAAGGTTCATGGAGCAACCTTTTTAATCAGTATACTTTAACCATACTGTACATCTCTCAAGTCTTTTCCCAGAAATGAACCTAATTTGAATGATCCTTACACAAAAGTAAAATAATCTTGTAAGTGTTAACCACATGGTTGTTTTATTTATTTTTTTCTAGTCCTAAGATATCATTTTATAGTACAGTATGTTGCACAGAAATGTACCCCATATTCAAGGTGCAAAGTCTAAGGCTACGTCCATAAAGTGGGGAGCCGCACTGAGCCGTGCGGACCCTCCGCTCTGAGCCACGTCATCATCAATGAGCATGTCTTTAGTGGCGGCTCCCGCGAGCGTCCGCAGGCGTGCTGAGGCGCTGGGATTTTCAGCTGACAGCAGAGCCTGTTTCTCATCGTGCTGTCGGCTGATAACACCCAATCAGCGCGAAGCAGCGTCATGACGACGCCGTGATGTTGACGGCGGCGCTTCGCAGGCTAGTGGCCCGGTGACGTCACTGCCCTGCCTCCCCCCGCCCCCGCCCCCCCGATTGTGCATGCTGGCTTGCCTGCCAGTCCATGGAATCGCTCCTGACCGAGCAGGCGAGCCTCAGCATCAGCGCTGCTCAGCACGGCTCCCCCCTCTATGGACGTAGCCTAAAGTGTACCATTTTTTGGTGCTCTTTTTCATCTGTCCTCTTGCCAGTATTCAGTATTGCAGCTTCTGCAGCTATCTACAGTGACTAGCAAATTATATAAAAGTGCAGATAAGAACCATCTAAATACCATTTAGCAGGTGTGGGAATACAGAACACAGTGCATCCTTAATATACAAAACTCCCAGTCAAAATAAACACTGAGTCAATGCAAAATTAGTTTCAGGAAAGTTTCGTTCCAAGGTGCATTAAACTAAACTAAAAAAAAAGCTGTGTGTGCTGTGCACGCGCATAGTAAGTGAAACTTCTTTGACTTTTGTCACAGAAATGGACTTATAATGCGTGTGCTCGGCACACGTGTCAGTCAGAGAGTATGTATGTGTGTCAGTCAGTGTGTGTATGTGTGTCAGTCAGTGTGTGTGTGTGTCAGTCAGTGTGTGTATGTGTGTCAGTCAGTGTGTGCATGTGTGTCAGTCAGTGTGTGCATGTGTGTCAGTCAGTGTGTGCATGTGTGTCAGTCAGTGTGTGCATGTGTGACAGTCAGTGTGTGCGTGTGTGTCAGTCAGTGTGTGCGTGTGTGTCAGTCAGTGTGTGCGTGTGTGTCAGTCAGTGTGTGCGTGTGTGTCAGTCAGTGTGTGCGTGTGTGCGTGTGTGTCAGTCAGTGTGTGTATGTGTGTGTGTGTGTGTGTGTGTGTGTCAATCAGTGTGTGTGTGTCAGTCAGTGTGTGAGTGTGTGTGTCAGTCAGTGTATGTCTCTCTCTCTGTGTTGTGTGAATGTCTCTCTGTGTCGGTCAGTGTGTGTATGTGTGTCAATCAGTGTGTGTGTGTGTGAGTGTGTCAGTCAGTCAGTGTGTGAGTGTGTGTGTCAGTCAGTGTGTGTGCCAGTCAGTGTGTGTGTGTGTGTGTCAGTCAGTGTGTGTGTGTGTCAGTCAGTGTGTGAGTGTGTGTGTCAGTCAGTCAGTGTGTGTGTGTGTGTGTCAGTCAGTGTGTGTGTCAGTCAGCGTGTGTGCGTGTGTGTCAGTCAGTGTGTGCGCCAGTCAGTGTGTGTGTGTGTGTGTCAGTCAGTGTGTGAGTGTGTTTCAGTCAGTGTGTGAGTGTGTGTCAGTCAGTGTGTGAGTGTGAGTCAGTCAGTGTGTGTCAGTCAGTGTATGTCTCTCTCTCTGTGTTGTGCCCCCCACCCCTCCTCCTTCCCCCTCTCCTGCTCCCCCCCTCCCACTACCCCCAGCGGAGCTGCGGACACGGCTGTGTGTCCTGCTGCAGCCAGCCCCCCCGGCGACACGGTGGTCCCATTACCCCCCTCGTCCCGTTACCCCCCTCCTCCCGTTACCGAAGCAGGAGCGACAGGGCAGGGGGTGGAGCATCGGCCTCAGATAGCTACCCCACCACGGAGCAGCGTACTCCACAGCGGGCAGCACCGCAGAGCCCGTGCCTGCTGATGGGGATGAAGGGACCCCTTAACTGACTGACAGCCCGACAGCCAATCATCGGTTGCCTCGCAGCAGTGCCCTCTGCCAATCACACCCCCACAAAACCTGCCATCCACAACATGGCTATGGACAGCCTCTGCGCATGCGTTGAAGGGGACAGCTGCCGGTGTGGAGGAGCGTTAAAGTAAATGTTGAGTGGGTGGGGGAGAGCGGCGGCAGTGCCGCCGCATGTCAGCGGCTGTGTGGGGGATGCAGCGGCAGTTAGATGGCAGCGGGCGGGGAACGGTGGGGGGGAAAGGTTGGAATGGCGGCCGTTAGGAGCGGCGCCGGCGGCGGCATGTGATTTGCCAGAACAAAGCCTGGCCTCATCTGCCAGCACTGTGACGTGACATCTGTTTCATTTTCTGTCCCTGCAATTCATTTTTGTCCCATTAGGAATGAGGTGCCACTAAAGAAGTTTCACTTCAAAAAATAAAAATATGTATGTGTGTGAGGAAGCAGTCACTCGCACTCCTGTATAAACAAATAAAGGTCTGTGCTAGGGCCATATATCAAATAGAGCATACTTTACCACCAGCGTTGATGGCAAAAAAGACGACAGCACTCAGATGTTAAACACCAAAAGTGTATTTAGAAATAAATAACACAGGTCCATTGTTTCGATCCACACAATAGGATCTTTCTCAGGGGGGTGCGGCAACACAACGCTGGTGGTAAAGTATGCTCTATTTGATTTATGGCTCTAGCACCAGATCTTTGTTTATACAGGAGTGCCAGTGACTGTTTACACACACACACACACACACCATACACACACAGGGCTCGACAAATGCACTCGCCCGCTAGCCACGGGCAAGTTCATTTTGACCATTGTCGAGTGCTTACCTACGGCGGGGTGCAGCGATCTCCTTCTCCACTGCAAATTGTACTCTTTCCACTGCAGGCCTTAAAAAATAGCCGCGGAGCATCACATTACGCCGTGTTGCTATGGCAAGGGGACAAGATGCGGCGCCACGTGATGCCGTGACATCATGGTGTTCAATTGCTATGGCAACACAGCGTCATTTGACGCCGCGCGGCCATTTTTTCAGGACCTGCATGGGAAAGAGTACAATTTGCAGCGGAGAAGGAGATCGCCGCACCATGCCGCCGGGCCCTGCAGCTGGACCCTGCCGCAGGAAAGAGTCGTGAGGGGGGAGGGAGATTTTTTGGGGGGTGAGTTACTTTGGGGGTCAGTAGGTAGTGGGTTTACCCTATAGCACGGATGTAATTTTTTAATATGTTTAGTGTAAGAGACATGTGCAGAGGTACGCAATGGAGACCGTTTAAAGTTAAACTAAAATTAGGCTTTATTGCGCCTGTCCCTTTAACACAGCAGAACATTCAAAATAAGCCAAAGAAAAACCTGCTCCGTTTTGGAGATTATCTACACATGTAGTCCAGCCCTCTCTAACTGGTTGGTTAGCTAAGCTATTTACTGCTGCGGCCGAGTTTATTCGAGCATTTGCCCGTTCTCGGCCGCAGCAGTAACCTGGCGCGCGCCGGAGGGTGCCGGGCGCGCGCCGAAGCCTCGGAGGAGAGGCCCGCCGATCGGGGCTTCCCCCTCTCCTTACCGGGTCCGCCGGGTCCCCCGGAACATCCCGCCGCCGTCGTGACATCCACGCGACACCAGGGCTCCCTCGGGGAGCCCTGGGCACGCGTACAGGCGGCACAGGCACCCGATGATGCGTGACCGCGCATCGGTGATGCGCGGCACGCTGAGGGAGTGCGGCTCGCAAGCCGGGACATTTCCCGGCTTGCGGAATGAGCCGCACTCGGATAAAGTGTGCCGCCTGTGTACCAGCCCCAAATATATAAACATATATACAGATATATAACAGTCCCATAAGAAAGTCTTATCTGTTTCTTGTAGCTGTAGGGGAAGCCTCTCTGCTCTCCTGGGTCAGCACCTTTGTGTGCTAAGGCAATGTCTGTCCAGGTATAGTCTGCTCCACTTTGTCTTGCTGTCAACCTGCAGTTTATTTGCAGCTAAAGACATATGTCCTCTGGTCGGTCCAGTGTCCACTAAGGAAATACTCTGGTCTCTTTCCTGGGTCAGCTTCAATTGTGAGCTCAGGAATCCTCCTTTCTGTCTCAGAACAGGCTATTTTTGAGAGAGCTCTAATCAGACAGTTGGTGTTGGTTAATTGCACACCAGCAATTAACCAGCACACTGCTGGATTAGAGTCAAGTTGCTTTAACAGAGATAAGTCCCTGTTACAATTAGCTTTGTAGATATGGCGTTAATTCAGGGAACATATTTTTTTTGGGGGGGGGTCCACTATAGGATGTCTCCCGCACTCTGGTATTCTGTAATCAACATATTTTTTTTGCAGTTTTGCCATCAGTATAAAGTATGACTTTTTTTTTTAAATAACGATTTTTTTTGTCACCTAGTTTTTCTATTTTTCTATGAGACCTGAGATTTCACTTGATCCGTGTCCTTTTCCTATTTATGTGATACCATTGTGTCTATCCTGAGCAGTTTTAAATGCCTTTACTACAGTATACTAGTCTCTAATATATCTGCTGGATTCACTGCCTTTTCAGTGAAGGACTTCCTCAATTCCTTCAAACCTACCATTTACTGGCATGGGTCCTTGTTATAGTATGCCTCTTTCTCTAAAAATGTATCCATCCTTTACACTTCGTATACCTTTTGATGTACAGTACTTAAAAGTTAATATAATGCCACATTTGCTTCATTGGTTCCAATTATACATGTGGAGGCTCTTGTCTGCTTTTCTTTACACCACTTATATTTTGTTTTTGTGCTTCACAAGATTTGACCTTCAAACCTGTGCTCAGTCCTCTACTTGAGTGATGACAGGTCATATCAATGTTCTGTAACATTTATCATTTACATCTTCCTCTTTATGCAGCTATATTTCCCTTTACAACACAGCATTTTCTCAGGTTGCAACTGCTTCATTATATTGTATGTCCGCTTTTAAATCATTAAATCTAATTATCCCCTAGCCTCCATTCCTATGTGTTGCTTGACAATATAGTACCATTAAAAACCTATCCTCTTAAACTATTCTTGACCCAGCTGCATGATTTTACACTTTTTAAGATGAAATATTAGCTCCCACACATTTGACTATTCATTTAGTTTAAACCAACAGTCATCCCATTTTTGGTATTTATGTCAGAGCGTGAAGTTCACCAAAACTAAACCAGGTATTCTCGGCTCTGAATACCTCCTGGTTCCCAAGTGTAAGGATGAAATTAAGCGAAAAATAAAAGTTGGCTTCCACCATTTTTATTTTCTAAGAGGAGAAAAGAAGGTACAAGGTTTGTTTTCTCTGGAACTGGGGGTAGGGTCTCTGGGGCTGAGAATAGTAGGGTATACAGTAGCTAACAAATTCATTTATCATTGGATCTACTTTCTTGTTGGGTGTCTAGCTTGTTGCAGGTCTTTTGTATAAACTTAATTAGGCATTTTTACCACCAGTCTATTATTACTAGGTCTTGAAGAAATTATTTTTGCCTGTACCTCAGCTAATGCATTATCGATCAGCCACTTTATTACCAACTTTCGGGCTATTCAACTTGTTTAGTTCACTCTTACGGTGTCAATAAATTACATTGTGGGGGCCTCGTCTATGTTTTACACCTTGTTAATTGCTTAATGTTGAGGCTTTGTGGCAAATATTGAGACAGACAGTTGTCCTACCGCTCAACCTATTAATCAGTGGTGTAGAAGTACTTAGGTGCAAAGGGGATATAGATAGACATAAAACATATAAATGTTTCTCTAATCAGGGAGACACAAAAGATGCCCTTCTGATTTGCACTCTTTCAGTTGGTTTACAGCTAGGTGTTGACAACAACTTGAATCTCTGAGCTATAGCTCAAACTTCTACTGTACTCTTAAAATCAAAAACAATAAAGTATTTATTCAACAGATATGCCATGGCATACTATATACAACAAATACAAAGAAATGACTGTGATATATTTACAATAGTGTATTTAAAATCCTCTATGGTGAGTGCAAGGTCCTTGGTTAGAGGCAGTCAGTTCATGTGTAAGAACACTGCCATCTATTGGTTGTAAAGTATAATATTGTGGCAGGTATGTCAGTGCACTGGTCTAAATCATAAATGGACTTCACCAATGCATATAATTCGCAACAATTGAGACACGTTGTGTGTCTCCATTGTTGCAAATTATATGCATTGGTGAAGTCCATTTATGATTTAGACCAGTGCACTGACATACCTGCCACAATATTAAACTTTACAACCAATAGATGGCAGTGTTCTTACACATGAACTGACTGCCTCTAACCAAGGACCTTGCACTCGCCATAGAGGATTTTAAATACACTATTGTAAATATATCAGTCATTTATTTGTATATTGTATGGCATATCTGTTGAATAAATGCTTTATTGTTTTTGATTTTAAGAGTAGAGTAGGAGTTTGAGATATAGCTCAGAGATTCAAGTTGTTGTCAACACCTAGCTGTAAACCAACTGAAAGAGTGCAATCAGAAGGGTATCTTTTGTGTCTCCCTGATTAGAGAAACATTTATGTGTTTTTTGTGGCAAATATATCTGAAGATTCAGAGCTGCAACTAGGGAATCTTCCTTTTGATGACACACAATCTTTTTACCCTCATTAACTTTTGTTCTTGATTTGTTGTATTTTCTGTATTCCAAATAAATTGTCATTAATCTTTTGAAGTTCTAGCTTTTAGGGGATAAAGCTTATTAAGAAGACCTTTGTGTAACTTTTTTGATAAGCACGATAATCATATTGGTGCACTCGTGCTCCTTATCGTGCTCCCTAGTAATAGAAAGTTGAGAATTATGATTTACCTTTGTTACGAACCTGCTCAATGATATTGATTCACTCATTTTTACATCAGTCACTCGCAGTTCTCAAATGCCAATACATAATTTCAAGTGCAAGGCCCTTTCTAGAGGATCTCAACCATACTACTTGGACGTACTGTACATCCTGGCATTGTCATAAACCCGCCTATTTGAGAACTTCACAGCATGTGTTGAACTCTGCAATGTTTTTGTTGCAGAGAACTGTTCCCAAAACAAAGAAACATAATATTTCCTCTGATGTTTTCATACCTGTCTTTGCAACACAGAAATGTGAACAGATTTATTCAAAAAATGTTGCAAAAATAGTGGCAGGCTAAAAGGTAGCTAATTAGAGATGAATCCAAATTATTAATATGCACCAATAACTTTATGAAACTTTTAGTTTAATTTATGAAAATGTTCAGTGCATTACTAGAGTTACTTCAGCCCCATGGTTATGCCATTTTGATTCCAATTTATCTTTCTTTATTTGTTAAATGTTAATGTTTGTTTCTGTGACCATCCTTATGGCAGTAAAAAGTCCATCATTGTAATATACAGCATCACATAAAATAATCAGACAAGTGTCACTTTTGTGATCAGCACTCATTTCTAACTTCTGGCCAGATTACTTTCTGAGTGCAAATGTTGTGACTTTTAGCTTCATATTACTTGGAATTTCTTATTAGTTTGTCTAGACATTGAAATTGATCTCAGCTATGTCTTTGATAATTGTCTTCAATTAGCATTTAAGATGTGTCCCTTTTTTGGTGGGTAGTGGGAGGTGATACTAAAAGGGTGAGGGAGAAGAGATCCCAGTGACCAGAGCAGTAAAGAAAACAGGACAGGGCTGACTAGACATAACAGATACGACAGGGACAGGATGCTGACGCTGTTCTAGTTCGGTCTCTCCTTTTCTCCCCCTAAAATCCATCTATAGTAAATTTCAAATTAGAGTGCGTCTCTCTCTCGCTGCACTTTCCTTCCTGTTATGTTATGCTCTAGGCTCTCTTGTCTCTAATTTCAAATTTTATCTGAAAAGCTACATTCTCAGTGATGCATTTTAAAGGCCTGAAAAGCAACATTTCCAAACACACTTATATTTTCAGTTATTTCTATTATATCTCTAAACGGCACATCAATATTTAGATTTTTTTGTGTACTTAAGTATGTATATAGATTTTTTATTTGTATAGTGCCATCTGGGCCTCTGACAGGGGTGAATAGCCAAGACAAGTGTCAAGAACACTTGTTAATAGCCAAGCCAAGACAGCCTGGTGGCTGTGTGGGGCCCTGCTGGTCGGCGCTGGTGTTGGGCCCGGCCAGAGGTCAGGCCCAACTTCTTTGTTCAGATGCCAGTCCTCTGGTTGCCGCGGGCCCCCGGCACTCCCCTACTGTGGGCCTCCCTCTCTCCAGAAGCAGGGCCCAGCTTCCGACCGGGGAGAGTAAGGGAGGCCCGCAGCAGCGTGAAAGGAGGAAATTGTATGAGTATTGGGGGATTGTGTGTGTGCGCATGTGGCCGGGGGAGAGAGAATAAGTGTGAGGAGGACGGGGGGGGGGGGGTAATTGAGGGAATGGGATTGAGTGAGAGGGCATTAATTTGGTGCTGGAGGGGGGGAAGAGTGAGAGGGGGTTTAAGAGGAGTGTACCAATTGGCACCAATAACAAAGTTAGAGAAAGATGGAGGGTCCTAAGGAATGATTTCAGGGATCAAGGCCAAAAGCTTAAGGCAAGGACCTCCAAGGTAGTATTTTCTGAAATACTACCAGTGCCATGCACTACTCCAGGGAGACAATCAGAGATTAGGGAGGTTAATGCATGGCTAAGAAAGTGGTGTAGGAAGGAAGGAGGGTTTGGGGTTTTTAGAGCACTGGAATTCCCTTTCTGAGAGGTGCAATTTTTATGCTAGAGACAGATTGGACCTCAATGAAGAAGGACCTTCTGTGCTACGGAAGAGAATGTTAAAAAGGTTGGAGGAGAGTTTAAACTAGGATGGAGGGGGAGAGGAAAGAATCAGATAACGAACTAAATAGAATATTTGACGAAATAACAAGGGATTATGGAGGTAGAATGGGGGAAAGTGCGAGTTTGGCAAGCTTTGAGACACCCATAGTAAGTAAAGATAATACTAGAAAACTTCTAAAGACTAAACCCAATTGGCGCAGAAAGGAAGGAGAAGATAAGATAATAGTACAGACTGAAAAAAAACTTACTGTAAATGCATGCTTGCTAATACAAGAAGCTTGACAGATAAAATGGGGGAGCTTGAATTAATAGCTGCAAGGGAGCAGTATGATGTCATGGGCATTACTGAAACATGGTGGGATGAAACTCATGACTGGGCAGTTAATTTAGAGGTTTATTCCCTTTTTCGGAAGGATCGAGAAGAGGAGTTGAAGTATGCTTATTTGTTAAACCGGATTTAAAACCTATTTTAAGGGAAGATGTTTATGAAAGGAATAGTGAAAATGTAGAGATTTTGTGGATATAAATTAGCAGTGGAGGTAAAAGTATAAAGAAAATGATTGTAGGGATATGCTAAAAACCACCAAATATCTGTGAGATTGAGGAAGCTAAAATACTTTTGCAAATGGAGAAGGTAGAAAAACTAGGTCATGTTTGCATAATTGGTGATTTGAATTATCCAGATATAGACTGGGGCAATGAGATTAGTATTACAACAAAAGGAAACAGGTTTTTTGGGTGCTTAAAGACAATTACATTAACCAAATTATTGAGGAATCAACCAGGAGAGGGGCAATACTGGATTTGGTAATATCAAACAATATTTTTGAAGTAATAACCAATATTCAAGTCCTGGAACATTTGGGTAACAGTGATCATAACATGGTAATTTTTTTAATAAATAATCAAAAAACAGATTACTTGGGTTCAACAAAGACCTTAAACGGTAGAAAGGCAGATTTTAATTATCTGAGGACAAATCTACAAGGAATACATTGGGATGATGTTATTGCAGGGAAAAATGTAGAAGAGAAATGGGTAGTCTTTAAAACATTGTTAGAAAGGCACACTTATCAGGTAATGGAGGAAATGGAAAAGAAGAGTATATAAAAAACAAAAATGGGGCACAGGAAAAGAAACAGAAAAACCTAAATTAGTACACAATAATATTTTATATGTCAATAATGGGGAACATATAACACTTATATAAAAAGAGGAGGATCAAATTGATCCTGATGTCCGTAAAGTCACAGAAGGTCGGGCTCCAGCTAAAAATGGAGTATAAGGCTAGAGCTCAAATCCTGTCGGCATCCTCGTGGTGTACTTGGACTGCAGCTTCCGGGTGTCCATCATCACGGGCGTCACGTTACTGTGTCTGACCTCACTCACCGGGCTGCAAAATCATACAATAGGAAAGGAAATACCTGCCCCGAAGAGCTTACAATTTAAGAGGTATGATGGGAAATTTACAGAGACAGCAGGTGAGGGAATAAGTGCTGTAGATGACAGTGCTTGGTCACTATGGGTGGTAGGAGTAACTGTGGGTGTGGGACAATAGCCATGAGTGCAGGCTATTGGTATGCTTGATTTGTGTGGCACATTTTAAGGTTGGTCAGGATTAAATTAGAAGATTAACACCATTTGCATGGGAGGAGATGGCAGGGAGGCGTGGGTGCGAGCAGGTGTGTTTGTCTGAGTTCATCTGGATATGGCTGCCACTTTATAGAACAATAATAATAATATGCTAAAAAAATATGGTATTCTGTGCTAGAATCTGCAAAAGGAAATCCATAGTACCACATGCAGGAGCACTATAGTTCTCTTAACTTGCATATACAATAGATTCTTAGAAAGGGGGACTCCATGGCTCTGCCTATTTATAAAACTCTGAATTTGTAACTGTCAGATGGATCAATATGTAAAGTGGATTTTTGTCTGTACTTTATTAGTTGCGTTTGTTCTGCAGAGACAGTAGCAGTTGGAAAGATAACCCTATATGCTGGTTCTGAATAATTTTGTTTAGATAATGTACGCTTTGATTTAATTTTAGAAATTATAGGATGAATGTGAGGTATAAAAATAAAGTGGAAAATATAATTTAATAGCATTTGAATAAATGAGATCAAATATGATTTATAATACATGATTGGTTCATTCCAAACCTTTGTGGCTGTTACCTGTACTAAGTGCACATACAGTAGCAAAACAATTATACACACACACAACCATATTCTAAACTACATACCTATTGAAATATCTTCAAAATGGAGATGCCTGATTCTAGAGGTAATTATTTTTTTGGTATAGTTTTAGACTTGCCAAAATGAAATGCACCAAATTCACCCAAAAACAATTGTGGTCTAACTCATATCCATAGCAAGCACAGGGTGTGTTAAAGGGGCAATCCCTCCTAGGGCCAAAGTTAACTAATGCCAGTGACATCTTTAAGGGTATTCGTCTGTGTAATTTATACCTTTTTACCTGACACCTGTAAATAGTTTTTTTTTTAATGTTTACGTTAGACTTGGAAGGGGTTTGATTTCTCTGGCTGCTTCCTTTGTGTGATGTCACGGAGTGTTCAGCTAGTGCTTGTACAGCCAGAGACCCTCCTTTTTGCCTCTTAACTTTATTGGTTCATGGCAAATGACACTGTTGGTCATGGGTAATAAAAACACTTAATGTATTTCACAAACCTGTCCCCATTCCAAGGCTGCTTTAAAAAACCAGCCGACTATGTGGGATTGCACCTTTAAGTTGTGTTGCTTCTTTCATTTTTGCTAAGGGTAAGGAACTGTAGATGGAATTATGTGAAAACAGAAGCTACAGTTCCTGTGATTAAACAAATGTAGATTGCTGATTTTGTGTGTCATAAATGCAAGCATCTCGTAAGTATATTACAGACTGATTGCAATCTGTATAGCGTTAAGCATAAGTGTATGGACTTTTTAAGGTGTTTTAAATGAATCTAAAATGTGTCTTTTTCTGCTGTTTTCATTTGAGTAGGAACCTATTTTGCTGTCTAATGACTCCCACATTCTGGAAGTGAACAGAGATTCCAGCACGAAAATTTACCAGTGTGAAACCTTTGAAAATAATAAGCTGATCGCCAAAATTAAATACGCTGTATATTCAAGCGCTGGTATGTTAAAACTTCCTTAGATTTCTTGCCAAATAAGTTAAAAAAAAAAGTTATTACAGTTAACTTATGAATGAGATGTTTTCAAAATGTACTTACTCTGTTTGATTATCTATCCGTCTGTTAACAATTGTCTTTCAAAAAAGTAGTGATATTATTTATGAGACAGGAAAATGTTAAACTGCTATAATGTTTTCATACACAAACATTGAGAACAATTGTATACATTGTTATTACTTGCAACTAATGACTACAGCTCATTGCGCCTAGTTTGCCCAATTCTGCACTGGTATTGATGATAATTATTGTGTATAGACAGACAGTGAGATCAATGCATTTGTAGACTAATACAACTCAACCCCGTTATAGCGCGGTCCTCGGGGGCCACCCGATCCGGGGTCGCGCTAATTTTAAAAAAAATGGCAGCTGCAAGCCCGATAGGGAGGATGGAAGGAGGAAGGAGAGAGGGTAGAGGTGGCCGGAAGCCCTACATGTCCCCCGGCAGCCACCAGGCTCGCCAACAGCGGCCCTCCGAGTCCAACCGCAGCCTGCTCCTTACTTCCCCCCCCACCACCGGCATCCATCCCCCTTCACCGGCATCTACTTCCTCCCCCCCCCCCGAGGCCCCCACACCTACTGGCCCTCCGCGCCCGCCCTCCACGGCATAATCAGTTTTGGGCCTAGCCCACGTGGCCCTCCGAGTCCCAGCCTGCTCCTCACTCACCCCCCCTACCGGCATCCACACCACCACCCCCCCTACCGACCCTCCCCCCACCTCCTCCCGATGCCAGCTCCGCTCCGTTCTCCGCAGCTGACACCAAAGGTAGGGAGGGGAAGTGGGAGGGGGGTGTGAGTGTGCTGTGTGCTGTGAGTGTATGCTGTGTGCTATGTGCTGTGAGAGTGCGCTGTGTGCTGTGAGAGTGCGCTGTGTGCTGTGAGAGTGCGCTGTGTGCTGTGAGAGTGCGCTGTGTGATGTGAGAGTGCGCTGTGTGATGTGAGAGTGCGCTGTGTGATGTGAGAGTGCGCTGTGTGCTGTGAGTGCTGTTTGCTGTGTGCTGTGAGTGCTGGTAGTGTGTGCAGTGTGCAGTGTGCAGTGAGTGCTGGTAGTGTGTGCAGTGTGCAGTGATTGCTGGTAGTGTGTGCAGTGTGCGCTGGTAGTGTGTGCAGTGTGCAGTGAGTGCTGGTAGTGTGTGTAGTGTGCAGTGTGTGTAGTGTGCAGTGAGAGTGTGTGCAGTGTGTGAAATGTGCAAACAAAATTCGGGGTCCATGCTCAAACCGCGTTATAGCGGATCGCGCTATAACAGGGTTGAGCTGTAGCTAGTTTGATGTCACAAACAAACTTACTTGCTTTTTAAGTAATATATGTGTTTGAGCAGATATTTATTTTCAGACAGAACAGGATTCCACTTTTATTATTTTTTAAAAAGACCGTCTGCGCCCTTCCTTTCCCACACCTCTGCTGCTCCTTGTCACTAGATACAGTATGAGCACAGTTCCCGCAACATTAAGGAAGTGCCCTGCATTTGCTTCCCACTGCCACTCTTGGTTTAGCGGCAACAGGCATTATTGTATAACAGTAATAGGAGGGGGCGGACAGGAGATATTTAATTTACATTTCCAACTTCCCAGTTTTCCATTAGTGATTAGTATTTTGCAGCACTGTTTACGAGAATGCTAAGGTTGTAAGACAGTGTTCCCCAGCTTTGGAGGCTGGTCCCCCTAAATGTGCACTAGACACTTAAAAGGGATGGGTCAGCGTGAGAAGAGAGACATACTGTACTTACTAGCAGAGCAAGATTAAGTCAGATACAGTGACAAGGTAGTTTTTCTGTATCACTAGCCCTATTTATTACACTAGCCTTGGGCAATACTATCTCCAAAAAATAAATAGGAAGAAATACAACGTTTTACATTAACAAAAGGTATGTTTGAAAATTAAATAGGTCCTTACTTCCACCTATCATCAGAAATGGGGGAAGGATTAAAAGGAAGGGGGCAAACCAATCCTTCAAGGAAGGCGGGTGTCGCTTTCATAGTGGGTGGTGACTGAAGGATGGATGCTGGGAACCTTTTACATTAGTAGGTATACCTCTATTACAGTAATGACATTTATTTAATTAGCTATTCATAATCATTGTTTAGTTAATGAATGTTCAATCTTTAACTACTCCAAAGCCCTTCAGTGTGTATGCTCTAGATCTTTTGATCACTTAGAACAGATGTCATTTTGATATTTGACAACAAAGCCCAGGAATCCGAAGTCTGCTAAAATGGAAGATGAGCAATTACAAATGGACTGCAATCGTATTAACAACAGCTAAACTACACTTTCCTTTTGCTGTTCTGCTGTTAAGAATGCATGTCCAGGAAAGAAGGATCCAGCGCTCCACGGTTTTCTAAATAAAGTAAATTTATTGTGCCACACAACGTTTCGACCAATAGGTCTTTCTCAAGTGACTAGGCCTACACCAACTGAGGATAAACCCAGTATATATATCCTCAACCAAAGACAAAACAACAGGTGAAAACAAGTAAAAAAATCAAAATTGTTTTGTCTTTGGTTGAGGATATACTGGGTTTATCCTCAGTTGGTGTATGCCTAGTCACTTGAGAAAGACCTATTGGTTGAAACGTTGTGTGGCACAATAAATTTACTTTATTTAGAAAACTGTGGAGCGCTGGATCCTTCTTTCCTGAGTATACTTTGGAAATTGCCTGGCAGGTACTTCCTTGAACCAGCAGCACCGGTAAATTGTATGCTTAATTTATTTTGTGGAGTGCAGCCTAACCCCCCTTTAAGTATGCATGTCCAGCATGGAAGAGCTGCAGAGCAGACTAATGGTGAAGGAATGTTACAGAAGTATCTCTGCCTTATACCAACTAACAGATGAGATTTACAGTGCCACCTTGCTGGCATTTCTTTTATGGACACTTAAAGGACTATAGCCAGTTTTATAGACTATCACTGCTACCTATCATCTTCTCTACTACCATTTGCTATTTCTTGTTGCTTAAAGTAGCAATTATTCAGGTAAAATAAAATAAAACTTGTGGCAGTAAAGGCTGTGAGAGGTAAGATATAGGTATTCTATAAACTTTGATAAGAAACTCAATGTTTTTGAGCACTTCCCGAATGATTTGGCCAGTTTGCTATTCAGAAAGCTCAGATGACTTGCCAAACTTGTGCGGGAAGTGCTCCTTCCCGAGTGGCAGCGCCGCGGTCCAAGCACACCGAGCGGGAGCTCAAAAAGAGCTCCAACTTGCATTATTTGTAAAATCACCCTATTCTAGTAGCTTTGATGAGATCATCGGAGCTCTGAACTAGCGAGCTTATCACATATCTCATCTCGCCACCCTTGGAATGGCGGGATGGGATTTGCGAGAAGAAAAAAAAAAATATTGCGTGGGATTGAAGCCGGGAGTATCCGGAGCTGATACACATTACTACCAGCACCGGCGACCTCCAGCTTCCATCCAATGTAATATAAATGCACTTACAGGCAGCTTAATTACCATAGCGGCTAACCGCTAAGGCAGTGAAGAGGTTAAATACGATATGTTTTGATGGGGGGGGGGGGAGTGGTATTTGGCCCACGGTGGGTGTTTAGGCTTTCAGGAGGGTTGCAGGAGGAGTTACCCCCTTCATTACCTTAGTGGTTACCCCTGTTACCTACTGTACCTGTTAGGCATAAACACCCACCACAGGCCAAATACCACCTCCACCTCCACCTTCACCGACCCCCACTACCCACAAGAACATTAAAACAAAATGCAAACACAATACACTCATTGATTGCCAGTGTAGTTACCTATGCCATCAATGGGAGCAAAGATAACCCCAATGGCAATGAATGGGCACTCCATCAACCCCCTCTGCCCCCCAATACATACAGTACAGTAATGGCCAAAATTACTATTATCCATATCTGGATAATAGCTCATTTGCCCATTACAACTAAAACATTATCCAGCCAGCATAATGTAAATAAGTTGCACTTACCCAGCCAGGATGAAGGCCATCCTCATCACCGTCCTCCACGTCCATGTCCTCCGTGGGCAGAAACAGTACAATCAAAAAGCAAACTAATGGCCACTAACCCCTTAATCACCTTATTGGTTAGTAACTGCTTATGTAATTAAGGGGTTAACCCTGCTACCCACCTGGGAGGCCTAACCACCCTCCACAGGGCAACTACCCCCACCCTCTACCCATTGACTGGCTTTGTGGTAAACCAAGCCCATATAATATGGGCATGATTTGCCACCATGGCAATCAATGGGCAAAGTGCTTGTCACTGTATTTATCTATAGCCCGAATGGAGCATAGATGAACACATTGGCAGTCAATGGGCAAACTAAAAAAAAAATACAATCAATGTTTTTCTTACTTTTGACGTCTTCACCATCTGATTCCGAGTCCAGCAGCAACAGCAGGAACATCTTGACACTCTATGCAATGCTCCCCAACAGCGGGTAAGAAGATCTTTATCTTCATCTGTATATTGTAATCCAATGGGGCGGATGTTGTCTCATTGGCTTCTAAAGCTCAAATGAGACAGGACAGACCTTGTGTAAGGCCTGTAACGTCAGATTTGAGTGTCAAATGGTACACACCCAATCCGATTGGCTGTTGTACCATATCACAGGGTTCCTTTTTTTTTTTAAGGATGGTACGTCACATCCTTAAAACAAATTCCTGCCATCCCATGGTACTACAACCAATCTGATTGTGAGATATATCATGTGAGGCATCACATGGTACACCGCCAACCCAATTGGTTGAAGTACCATGTGACAGCTTAATTTTTTTAAAGAATGTGACATCTTAAAGGGTTGATGTCACATCCTTTAAAAAAAAAAAAAAAACGTTGCCATCACATGATACTTCAACAAATCGGATTGTGAGATATACCACATGTTGAAGATCATGTGATGGCAGCCATTTTCTTTTTAAAGGATGTGAAATCATCCCTTTAAGATGTCACATTCTTTAAAAACAATTGAAGCTGTCACATGGTACTTCAACGACAGTCGCTGAGGGTGTGTGCTGCTGGCTCCCATCTGCCCCAACGATACAGTTTGGATCCTCCTCTATCCGGGACCGGAAGTGCGTCACAGCTGGAAGTGACGTGACAGAGAGATTCCTGACGGAGGCAGCAGTGAGAGCTCTGCATCAGACACACACCACTATGATGTGTCTTATTATACAGTATGTGACACTAAGTGTACATGCTATATTTTAACATTTATACAGTTATACCTTTATCTGGATTGCACTACTGTATGTTGGCTTTCTCTTTCCATTGACTCCTTTATTGCCATTACCGTCACCATGACCACACCACATGAGATTTGTGATTGCCCTATAGCCATCTGAGTGTTACGCCGGTGCTGCCCGCAGACCAGACCCGTCCCCTGAGCTGAAGGGGGAAGTGGTAATACACGCACCCGCAGCAAAGGGAGCGTGTCCGGAGTATGGTATGAAGCGTTGCCAGGCCAGGTGTAGTAAGGTAGACAATACTTGCCGGTACCGGTTGTAGAGATAGAGTGAATGATGCCTTGCCAAAGTCAGGGAGTGGAGAGTGGAGATAGGTCGTAGTCCAAGCCGTGTTCAAGGGGTTACCAGAGTGAGCGTTGTCCAAGGAGTGCCGAGATCGAGAGCCAGAGGGGGTAGTCGTACGAGCTGCATCAGAACCTGTGAAAACACTGAGAGAATCCAGAAGTACTTCCATACAGAGACTATGTCGAGCAAAGACTGAGAGCAGAGAGGAGCTAGATAAAGCAGGAAGGTCCAATTAGGAACGGAGGCGGGACAGGAAGAGCTACAGGGAGACACTGCCGATTGGTGCAGGCATAACAGGCCAGGTGAGTCTTGTTAGTAACCTGAGTATGCCCGTGCAGTGTGCGGGGGCGGAGCCTGAGGTCCGGGGGACGGGAATAAGAGTGTGCAGACTGAGCGTGCTCCGTAACTCGTGTACGCGTGTGAACCGATCCAGTGGATGGTGCAGGTGTGCGTGCAGGAGGGCGTGGGCGCGCCCGGCACTGAGCAGAGGAATCGCCGAGGGGAGTGATCCCGCGACGGTGGTAGGGGCGAGGAGCCGTGGAGGCCGGTAAGGCAGGATTGTTTTGTGTGTCCAGGGGCTCCCTGCGGGGAGGGAGTGCTCTGTGTGGGGAGCGAGGAGAACGCCGATTCCTGACACTGAGTCGAGATTGAATAGGACCCCCAACCACCTTCTGAGATATTTGCCACAGTTTTTGATGTTTTATTGATTCTGAAAGAATGTGAGTTCCCACTTCACAAGTCTCTTAACACATCACCTTCACTTATAAGAACTTATTGCACTATGATATGTTCTATGTTTTTTCTACAGTACATATTACATGACAGAGTGTGGAACTGGGGCGCTCCCTACTATATACAGTATGGCTTGTGGGTGTTGAACGCCTATGGACTTAAAAGACTGTGCCTAAAAGTATTAAAACATGTATACTGGCCCTTGTTGATTTTGCTGCAGCTTGACCTTGAAGAAGACAAATCCCAGAATCTTCTTATAACGGCAATGAAAGTATGTTGATGGTCAGCGCAAATTCGTGGAACTCAAGAAATAATAAAAGATAATAAAATACACAATGTTAGTGCATAAATGGGTGTTGATGCAAGGAGGGGGAAAGGTGATGGGGGAGGGGGAGGGGAAAGGGGTAATACTGTGATGAATGACACTAAAATAAACAGTTTATGAAACATAAAGCATAAGTTTCAACGACTCACACGGGTTTGTGTGAGACTTCACCCTCAGAGGAGAATGTAGGGGGTGTAGCGTAGTTCCCTGCCGGAGCTCATTGAGAGAGGGACCTAGGCAGCTGCCGGACATCCATTTCAGATCCTCCCTCCCGGTCCCACTCTCGGACGCGTTAGCGGGAGTACAAGTGGAAGAAGAGGTTTTGCCGGATAGCCTCGCGGCTGACGCTGGGCAGTTTTACCTGTGTGTGAGTGAAATTACTGTTTTTACCTTTGAATATTGTTATAATAAACTTTATCAGTGACTAATCCAGACTTTGCCCATTTTTTGGCTTATGGGCATCTGGGAGAGGAGCCACTTATTGGGACAGAATATTAAGAAGCATCTGCTCCATCAGAGACTGATGACAACACCCACTGAGGGAATGAGCTCACATATGGTCGTGTGAGTTTTTATTACTATTTCTCCGTTTTTAGGGGTTTCATTCACCCACTACATTCTCCTCTGAGGGTGAAGTCTCACACAAGCCCGTGTGAGTCGTTGAAACTTATGTTTTATGTTTCATAAACTGTTTATTTTAGTGTCATTCATCACAGTATTACCCCTTTCCCCTCCCCCTCCCCATCACCTTTCCCCCTCCTTGCATCAACAACCATTTATGCACTAACATTGTGTATTTTATTATCTTTTATTATTTCTTGAGTTCCACGAATTTGCGCTGACCATCACCATACTTACATATTACATGACACCAACGCTCGTCTACCTTCGAAAATCTTTCTACAAAGTGAACCTCTCGGACCTTTCCTAAGGGTTTTGAGCAACATTGTCTATGCACTATTGTTGGCACAAATATATGCACAATTGTTGTCACTAGATTCACTGATAGTGACAAAACACAATTTCATTTTTGTAATCAATGGACATTAACTTAATTTTTGCACAGATTGCACATTTATTTTTATATACACTATATAGGAGTGCCCTTTACGTTTTACGTTCTCTGTTGTTTGTCTAATAGAATGCCTGTTTGATGCACCATGCATTGTAAATTACCTAGGCTTTGTAACTGTCCATTCAAAGGCTTGTGACTACAGATTGTCATCTTTGAAGTAAATACATGGCACGGTAGACATAAAATTATGAGTTTTGGATCTTTTATCCCTGTTCTCTCTCTCTTTTTTCTTTTTTTTTTTTATGTCTGAATCTATTGACATTTCATAGATCATGCAGGAAGTGACGTACTAATCAGAAAACTCTTCAATTTAAGTTATCATGTTAATTATAACGCTTATCATGTCTGGGGATACCTCACTGCCAAAGATCCCTGATCTCTGCCCAGACTCAATGTCTGCTGCCACCAGAGCCTATAGAGTAGGCTCAACCCTTCTATAGCCTCTATGGGTGTCTCAAAGACACGAGTTAACTATCCAGAGACAGGGCACTTCTAAGCTTTTGGTTTATTATTCACAGGGTACAGCAACAGGTTAATCCAGCATCCCTGTAAAGATAAAGCATGAACGGCAAATACTCACAAAAAGGGGCTAATCACTTTCCGCCATGATGTTACTGAGATTTAGCGTTCCTGGGCTCTCTTTTTCCAAGTCAGTGGCTCAAACTGAGGCCAAAGTTCAGTCCCAAATAGCAGAAAGAGTCTTCCGGCCACTTAGACTTCCAGGGGAACAGTGATCCAAAAGTGGGTAGAAGCCTTCTGGCTATCTAGCCCTGTGTGGTTGGAACCGCCACCCACTGAAGCGTAGTCACACCAAAAGATTACAGTATATCCCCTCCTTAGGGAAACTGAGGAAGAAGTGACTAGTATGCATTTTAGCTACCTTGCCCTGTGGGGTGGGAACCACCACCAGCCGAGTCTGGATGACCCAAACAAGATAAAACCCCAAGAAAATCCCCCTCGAGACTGCCAAAGCTTGACTCACCACTTAGCTCTCCTCTGGGAGAGATTGCGGGTATCCTCCGCTGCCCTGATATAATTCACGGGGAACTCTCTGGTCACCAAGACTCACCCCGATGTCCCAGATGATGCTGCACACTAAGGGGGTGGCCCCAGTCCCTTCGCATGCGCTGTGCGTTCAAGCTCTGCCCCCCAGTGAGGCCGGTCCCAGTTACTACCTTGTCGCGCACCTTTCCCCAGTGGTGCGCGACAGGTTTTCAGTCAGGCAGGGAAATTTTAACTCTGGCGTGGCCACACAGCCGCCGGCGGTTCAGCCAATGAGGGCGAACCAGCCCTGTGAGTTCATGGCCACGCCTCTACAAACCAACCGCCACGCCCACTTCCATCCCAAACGCTCCCACTCTCCGAGGACTGCAGATCGCGGGGCAGCGCTGTGCACGTGCCGACCCCCGCCGGGCGTGCATGCAAAAGAAAGCACTGGGACCTCACCCTATGACAGCAGCTTCCACGTAGTTTTGATCGTCAAAGAGAGCTCTCTACCAGATCCCGGTACTTCAATCCAGCTCCTAAGCACATAGCTCTGTCAGTCGCATCAGACCCCTGTACCAGGTATCCTCTGCTGAAATCCACACAGGCTCCCACAAAATCCCCCACTAGTTCTCTCTAGTCCATCAGGTCTGGCCTGGTTATATTATCGGAAGTTCCCATTCACAAAATGGAAACACCAGGTGTAGCCAATCACTAGTAGACTAACCATAGATGGGGTCGTTATATTACTATAACAGAAGTTAGTAATAATGAGATGCAGATCATATACAGATAAGGCGTTGTATAATCTCCTGCTCACTAAAGTCTGTTAAGGTTAACACAGGGACTTAAAGGCTTCTTTTATATCTGTCGAAGTGGCTCATTTCAATGGGGAATTTTGTCCAAAAACAGCCGCTTTGGCAGATACAGAAATACCCCTTAACGTTACGTTATTTAAGTTAGTGCTAAACTTGACGTTTCTTCCATCCAGACCCCGAAATAGGGCTTTTATAGTGTCTGGATGTGTGTACATTATCGCCACAGTTGGGCATGATTTCAATAATATAACTTTATTTTCTGGTGTTTCCCTCCCCTCCCGCTTCTCTCACTGTAAAACACTGATTCTTTATATCTACAGACTTTTATTTGCACATTTAAGTAAATCTGAGTTTCATTGCAAAGGCGTCCATATCTGCTCTATGAATTTATTATACTTCCATAGTTGCAAAAACAATTGCATAACGTTCCCATGCCATGTGTTTTGGAAATATTTTTTTTTACTGTAAATAAAGTGATGTTTTCAAGCTTGATGATAATACTCTACCATCCTATTATTTCTGTTTCACGTTGAATAAGCTATAGACAAATGAAACACTGTTGCAGTTCAATGACCCAAGAGAATTGCTACATGTTTCTAACTACATATATATTTACTATTTATTTCCTATGCCGGTTTTAAAAGCAAAAACATATTATGATAATTTAACACATCCAAATATATTTCTTTTTTTACTACACATTGCCATATTCAGGAATTAATTCCTAGTTATAAATTGAAATGTTTCTAATGACTGTATCCTGGCAACAATGCTATTAAAACATAATTTTATGTTTCTTTTGAAAGCTTTGAGAATTAATATAATGATATAAAAGTTACGTGTATGTCATTTTTAAATTCAATTGTGTGCTTTGATTTCTAAATATATATTTCCCGATATACAATACTACGTGACTATGAAATATACCAAGATAAACATACTTTGTCTGGCTTGCTTGCACTAATGACAGTAATTTGAGCTTTTGTTATCTTGCCCTATTACACAAATAGCTTTATTGTATTATATTATATTTATCCAGCACTACAAGCATTCTCTCTGATGCATATTAGTTTTCTTATGGTATTTCTTCTGTGAAATTGTATAAGAAAGATTGTCTATTAATAAGCCCAATATTGTAAACTATATACAGTACCTATTTTCATTTTTTCCTTTCATCTGCTTCAATTCAGTACACGCAAATAATTTGGTATAATATTTAGCAGCAACATATATTAAGTATGCACATATAGTTTTAAAAAAAAGTGTTTTTTTTTTTTGTGGTTTTTTTATATCCACTATATACCGTATGCATAGTAATACACAAACTGGTACAGAAAAGTTTCTTTGATATAGTGCATATTTTTGCACAGTTTTTTAACCAGTTTTGTACCATATTCTCATAAGAATATATTAACTTTATGATTTGTTTGGAGGTTGTGATTAAAACAAGTATTTCAAAATGTCTGCCATTATGTTTGCTCATTTTCGCTTAAATATAGTACATTATCTATATAAAGATAATATATCTAAAGTAAAATGTGATAATTTGAATAAAAGGTGATGGAAACAATTAAAATACAAGACGCATGGACACATGCAAACGGGAATTGTAATCATGGCATGGGAATAGGATATTATTATGTGTAACACCTTCGGGTAATTTGTATTCTGTTCTAGTATGAGCCTTTATTCCATGATAGTATTTATTAAATAGAATCTTTTATGATCACAAAAAAAGTGCTCTTAGTCTTATCAATAGAACATAACAAAAATATGCAAATCTATATTATTATCTACAGTGTATATAGAGAAGTCATCAACATTAATTCACAATATGTAAATAAATACATTAACATTTAAAAATAATTTTAATAAAACTATAGACCTATAGTGATTTGCTTTTATAGACAGTACAAGATTTAATAATAAACCCAAGGAATCGGGTTAAATACCATGAACTCTGCATTTACAAATTTTTGTTCCATTGGTATGAAACTCCTAATGTTACTTCCAGATCATTTGCTAATAAATGTATAGATTCAATGGAGAAAATGTCAAGTTACATAAAAACATATTGGACTAAAAATATAGTAGAAAATATTAGTCAGTGAAGCAACAAAAAAAATCATATTTTTATTTGGGTGGTGGTGCATTGATACTGTATACAGTACAGGATACATTTATGTTGATTCTTCCAGAAGAGGCCATATAAGAATAAGTATCTAAATAAACCAGCGCACATATGATTTCAGCAGAAAAAAATATTTAAAATACATGTACTTTACCACTCTTCAGGCATTTCCTAGAAAACTTAGTTACAGTCCATTATGTTCACTTTACATAACTTTTCCGGCCAATTTAACACTTATCAGATGCATGACACACAGTCACAAAGACTCATTTGAATATTTATTTATAAAATATTTTACCAGGAAGTAATACATTGAGAGTTACCTCTCGTTTTCAAGTATGTCCTGGGCACAGAGTAAAACAAATAGTACATGGTTACAAGTACAGTTACATAAATGAACAGGGAATACATTATATACAAGACATTGCGTGCACAGTTAAAGAAAATATATATTATGAGCGTATGAAACAGTTACAGACCAGGTTAAAATGTGAGACAGCCTTAGATTTGAAAGAACTTAAACTGGTGGTGGATGTGAGAGTCTCTGGTAGGTTGTTCCAGTTTTGGGGTACATGGAAGGAGAAGGAGGAACGTCCGGATACTTTGTTGAGCCTTGGGACCATGAATAGTCTTTTGGAGTCTGATCTCAGGTGATAAGTGCTGCAAGTGGTAGGGGTGAGGAGCTTGTTCAGGTAGCTGGGTAGCTTGCCCATGAAGAATTTAAAGGCAAGACAGGAAAGGTGAACTTTGCACCTAGACTCTAGTGTTGACCAATCTAGTTCTTTGAGCATTTCGCAGTGATGTGTGTTGTAGTTGCATTGGAGAACAAAACAACAAATAGGCTCTAGGGTTCACAATGCCTTAGCAACATTTGGTAATTCTGGGCCAGAATACCACATCTTGTACAGGTGCGCCGACGAGTATTCTAAAACTTGCCTTAAACTTGTCTTGGAAAATCTGGGGCTATCACCAACAAGATCCAGGTACATGCTGGGTACATGCTGCAAACATTTCAGTGACATTTCTGCAGAGACTAATCGCCCATCGGATTAACACAGCAGGGGTTCCTGGCAGTCCCATTCTGTTTGCGGCCATGTGATCATTTCAGCAGTGATCTCATCACTGCCACCGCCCCCTGGCTTACGGAAGGGAGCTATTAGGCCTGTCATCTCCTAGTAAACAAGCATTTCTGTCATTCCGTGGCTGGTAGTGTACATCATAAGAGTATTCTTAATCTATTTTTATCTATTATACTATGATACTAATGATTACTGGAAAGAAATGAACAATGTTTTTACATTTAAAAGTGCTTTCTTATGTCTGTATAGTCAGGTTTTTTTTATTTATTTTTTTAAATGGCACTTGCCCCTTTTCCAGGATGGTTGCTGGGCTGTGTATTGCACTAACTGCACAGATATTGAACTGACTGACTGAGGTAGTACCTCCAAGGACCGACTAAAGTGTACTACTGGCAATTACATGTTTAACCCTTTAGGTGCCTGTTAGCCGTAGCTACTGCATCATGGTGTCTGGCACTAGTCACACTGACAGCATTTACAGAGCCCAGGAGTGTAGTGACCTGGGCCCTGTGTTTTTGAGTGGAGAGGGAGTGGATTAAACATTTGCGTTAGTTTGGTTTGTCTGCAGCTGGGGCAGAACTTCCTGTCTAAGCCACTCGGACTCCCTAGAGCTGCGGGACCCGGGTCTCGTCCTGTGTCTTCAACCCTCCCCACCCCTCTCTTGATGGCCCTGTCTGGCACTCCAGGGATGCATGATGTAGTACCTATGTCATAATCTTCCTGCTCATTTTTGTAGGGGAGATCACATTCTCAAAGAGCAGAACGCAATCTTAGCAGAAGAGGAATGGAAGAGGAAAACTCAACTTCCATTCTGTCATCCTTGATCAAATCATCACGTGATTGCAAGTGTCGAAGGGGCCGTGGCAATCCGGGGCCACAGCTTCTTCGGCACTTAAAAGGTCAAAGAGTTACACCTTGATAGTTGATGTCTTTTTTTGGTATACAAATGCTTTGGGGGTTTAAAAAAATAAAAAAATCTTTATGGCTCTTGCGATGAGACTGTTTGCCAGTTCTCAAAACTTGACAAAAAATAGTACCCAAAGGATTACATATTTATAACTCACTTAGAACCACCTATAATTCTTCATATGAAGAACATCAATGCCACAGATCTTTAGAAATATAAAGGAACCACATCCTCCACCTCCTCTATGAAAATAAATCTTCCCTTTAGGTGCAGAATCAATACAGCTCACTGCATCCTATAAAGCACAGGATTGCAAACACAGACGAGAATAATTACAAGAAAACTAGACACAAAGCTATGCTCCAGAAGAATAAAGAACTGAAACAACTACAAACTGCCAAGAAGAACTACAATTTTAAAAACAACACACTACAATTAACATAGAGGTGGGATCTGTTGCACACGCAGATACTTTACCGGGGTCGCAGGGACATTTTTCAAGGAATTATTGAAGAGTAAAGCACATTTCGGGGAAAGCCCTTTTTGCCAGGCGACAACACCAATATCCCCCAATTCTATCTTCGCCAACTTGCACGTCATCTTGCTATATAATTACACCCTTCACAAAGATGGTATTGCTTCCTGCTGAAATTCCTGCAACTAAACTCACACACATACTGTAACATCCCTGATAATACAGTTACAAAACTTGGGGGTGGGGTTTTTTTGGTAAGCAGTTAAATTGGGGTAGGAAACTTGAGAAGCTCTGCTTCTCAACCATTATGCCATTTCTCAGTGTGCACAAGCTATGTGTTTGGAAGTTACATTGTGTTCAATGCTATACTTGGATATTCATTCTCTTTCTACTAGCATCCCATAAATATTACATATAATGGTTGATGTATCGAGCATAATTTGGTGCAACATTGACTAAATTGCATCATTTACATTTCTTTGTATCAATGTTTCATTTGCTACACGTTTTGAGCCTTGTGCATTCATTTGCCATTCTGGTATTAGCAATTCAAGAAATTGGGTGTAGGATGTTACAGAGTATGGGATGTATCCAATTTTCAGTCTCTGTGCCTCACTGACGCAAATACTTTTTTAAAGTATTTGTGTTAACACAATCAGCCAAGTTTTAAATAGTGTTAAATTCTCTGTCTAACAATTTGCCCTACATGTAGAAAGCACTTTGATTTGACGCAAACGCAAGAAGGACATGGAGCAAGTAGTCAAAACATTTTCGTTGCTCTTTTTTATGTTGACAGATCACCCTTGAGTTTCTGTAAACATAAACCCACATGCACTAAGGTCCTTTATATCAGGGCAAAAAGCGTGATGTTACCTAAATAGGTAAGAGATGTTATTTTCCCAGAGTTTAATGGGTATACACAAAGCTAAAGGTGTGAAAAAAAACAATGGACATCAGCGAAAGCAGTATCATAGTGATAAATGCAGCAGTGTGTACGTTAATATCGCAGAGACGCGTTAAGCAATCCAATGCATGTGTGCATTGGGAAAAACTGAATGTGAGTTCCAATTAATGCGCAATCGTTCCAGCTGCATAACGCATGTGTGTTAACTAAATGGAATACTCATGCGCATGTTAAAATTCCATTAATTACACAATACATAGGGCAGGTTTTCAGCCATATTAGCCTACAGCTGTGTACATGGCTGAGGAGGCTTCCACCTCGGCTGGTGCTGGAAGCATCAGGCATGACATTCGCAGACAATGAGTTGGATATCCTGATCACCACTCCAAATTATTAGGGGAACTGGGCCCAAAAAACAGAACTGTGGAAAAGAACTGCGCTTGGGTCAATACCATCAGCAGGATACATGCCCTGGGGAATACAGTTGGCAATGTGGCTATGCTGAAGAAGCACTGGGCAGACAGTAATAGGAAACTAAAGAAAAACTGTCTGACACTGCTGCACAGACAAGGCATACATAATGGAGACCCCCGGCCAAATTGACTCTGTCCACATATAAGTTACATATGATGGAAGTTATATCACCTTCCTAAGTAGTAGGGCTTCCATTTCTGATGGATATACTGTTGGAGATATTCCCCCGGAGAAACCTGGTAAGCAAAACAGACATCATACAGTGTATATCAATGAGTATCAATATAGATGTAAAATTATACACTAAGTTCTATTTCACACATTACATATTACGTATTTGCAAGTCACTCACACATACATGTGCTGGGTAGCTCCCACAATAAGCTATACTGTATATTACATATTTAAATTACAAATGTCATAGTCGTAAAGTTTTGTTCAGGCCATGCCTAATATATTACATTCATTGAACAATAACTATAATCAGTTGTATATTTAATTCCCATAGGAATGTTAGCTATTACTTATTAGATCACATGCATACCCTCAACTATACTTACAGTAGGGTACATAATATTTATATTATCATGTTGTTAAACTTTGTCTAGGGCTCTTAATGTGTTCAGAAATGTTTGTTTGTTCATATAAACTTTATAGCCATTGTGTTATATGTACCCAAACACTATAGTATTTAATTTCTGCATATTTGTTTACCTTTTCTGAGGGACCATCAAGTAGACAGCCATCTCTGGGGCCAGGAGCCTCGGGTTGAAGAGGACAAAACCGTTATCCTAACTTTTACCAAGGTTCCAGAATAGGAGTACTGTATATAGTTCCAGCTCCGTCACTCGCTACACCACCATCGCCGTCACCTGCTCCTTCAAGAGCTCCCTCAGGTCCTGTAGAGGCCATCCTGCAGTACCAGCATCAGTTGATGTGCATGCAGCATTTTGCCTACAGTAAGCTTCATTATGATCTTACTAATCTTTTTGCAACTGGCATTTCTGCACCATAACCCAATTGATGCATCGGCACACTAAAAATGTAACGTGCAGTTTAGCCCTCCTAACTTGTGCTGTCAATGGGCTCACCTGGGCAGTGCAGCAAGCAACTGGGAACATTCGACCAGTGTCACCTGTGTCCACTCCTGCTGCATCAAGTGACCCATTGGCTACCTTGGGGGTTTCACTGATGACCATAGTTCCTTCTCCTCCTGCAACAGATTTAGCTAAACTTAATACATTGGTGCCGCTGCCACGCCATATGTTTCTGAATAGTATATAATTATTCATCTAAATCTTGGTCTGACATAACTATTTCAAGGGAAAGTGCGAAGTACCATAACAAAATAATATATTATGATACCCCCTTTTCCATCGCTTTGTTATTATAGCCTATTGACTGAGTTAACGTTGGAATAATAATGGTCTGCTTGTGATTTACGGCAAGTTTAGGTGTGACCTATTTATCTTAACAAAGAGTTATAGTTGAACCGCTCATCCTTGTATAAAATTTTTATTTGTGAAAAATATGTATTTGGTAATAATAAGGTGCATGAGGATAATTAGAGAGCCGCGCATGAGCAGCCATTGTGGGACTGACAGGTGCCTGCAGAGGGGCAGGGCCGGCAGCAACTGCTGTGACCTGCTGCTGGGCCCCTGCCACCGCCCCCGGCTGTCCCGCCACCCACCGGCCCCCGCAGTCCCATCAGCCGCCCGTCCCGCCCCCCGCTGTCCCGCCACGCACCGGCCCCCGCAGTCCTGCCACTCACCGGCCCCCCGCTGTCCCGCCACCCACCGGCCACCCACCCACTGCCACAGGGCCCACCTCCCCCCTGCACACACCGCCCCCCCCCCCCCCTGCAGCCACCAGCCCGACCTGAGATCATCACCAACGTAAGTCTGATTTTTATATGTATTGGGGGTGTATTTTATATATGTATTGGGGAGGGTATTTTTTAGATTTATTGGGGGGGTTGGGGTATATTTATAGATGTATTGGGGGTTGGGGTGTATTTTTATATGTATTGGGGGTTGGGGTGTATTTTTCTATGTATTGGGGGCGTGGGTTGTATTTTTATATGTATTGGGGGATTAAGTAAAAGTTACGCGCTTAAAAAATATTTCCGCGGTAGGTGCGCTATGGTTTGGGGGCTGCTCCTTTCATTTGTCCTGGGCCCCATGATTTCTGTTGGCAGCCCTGATCCCACACACACACACAATCAGACACACACAATCACACAATCACACAATCCCACACCCACACACAATCCCCCACACACACACAATCCCCCCCTCTCCCTGGACTCACACACAGACACATTCCCTCTCTGTGCATCAGAAGCTATCTGATTGGTTACAGCCTGTCACATGAGGAGACCGTCTCTGTAAAAAATCAAATTCTACTGAGATTCACATCGCTCTGTCGCTCTGTCGCTCCGTCGCGCCTACTATAAGCTCATGCTACAGATTCAATGCATTTGTTTTGAAGCGACGTCACTGTCGCCGGCACTATAAGCGCAGCCTAACACTTCGTTAGGCACTTTTCAAAATCCTATTATTACGTTTTGCTGCATGCTGTGCAATACTTTTAGTTTTTTATTACAAATGTTCCTTCAACTTAGTGTAAAAGTGTGTAGGAGCATTTTTTGGCAAACGAAGAAGGAAATTGTGGAACATTAAATCAGCATTAAAAATTTATACTGTTTGTAGAAGATATTGAAATTTATCATTGGAGCATTGTAATTACCAACAATCTATGCATTTCAAATATTTTTCGGTGCTGAAAATAGTATATACTGTACAGAACAAATAAACCCATTCAAGTGAATCTTTATATGATATACAGCTGCAACCGAAAGCTATAGTTCCATAGTCTTTATATATTTGATTGAATTTACTTACTTTATCTTTACTACTTATGAGCATCAATTAAATATAAATATTTTTATTATTTTTGTATAAAGCTTAAAAAAAGTAACTACATTTGTGTTTGTGGAACCATTGCTATATTTAGTTCCTGTCATTATTGTGATAAGTGGACTTGTAATAATGAGGCTAGTAATTATCGTTTATTTAGAAGAGGCGAATGCAAAAAAATAAATATATATATATATATATATATATATATTGTGATGCCAGCACCACATTGCAGTCTCTTTTATCCCAAATGAGGCAGGAAACGCTGTATGTCTTCACACTTGGGGTTTATTTACAGGGATAAATAATACGAATAGGCCCACCGTCTCTTTAAGAAAAAACAAATAAAATCAAATCCTATTTCCATTAGGAAAACTAACTGACTTCTCAGGCCCTTACTATCAGGGCTGCCAGCTAAGCCAGTTGTCAGCCCAAAACATGCCCTGGCATAAGCAACAAGGTAACAGCAGTCATTGTAAACGATAGAAAGGGTTGTGCTTATCTTAGTCCATCTGGCGATGTCCCTGCTTCAGCACAGTCTATCGTCTTTCCTTCTTCTCTTTGGGATTACACCCCACGGGAGCTCAGGGAAACTCCTGTGTTCCTCTGTAACCAGCCGTCACTGCTTCAGCACAGCTCTCTCAGCAGGGTCTCTCAGCAGCGTCTCTCAGCAGGGTCTCTCAGACTTCTTTAGCCAGCTCCTGATAGCTGGGGAGCTCCTCTGTCTACCCCCTTCTCTGGGGAAAACTGTCTCTCGTGCCTTGCTGCTTCCATACTCTTAAGGCACTCCTTGATTAATCAGCTAGCAGGTGAGCAGTCATGCCAGAGAGGATTCACTTTCTGTGGTGAAAAAGTCCAATAGCTGCTCCATTCAACGCCTAGAGGACAGCGATGGCACCACTATATATATATATATATATATATATATATATATATATATATATATATATATATATATAAACGAACAAAAGAAAAAAGCAGCGCCTCTGCTAATGGTTAAATAGGTGAATATAATGTAGTATATAAAATAAATTAAATATAAAATATATAATGAACCGACTGTGATTAATAATAAGATACACAAATATTAGTGAAGTACTAAATGATTCTAGCACAAATAATAATCAAACCTATAACCATAAAGATAAATGCATAGATTTTGCAAATATACAAATTCAAAAGAAAAAAAAGAGTGTAAAAAACAGTCCTCAGATTGTCCAATAATGATGTAGGTTCTGGTATGAAGGGTCTCCTGCTGCTCTCAAATGGACAAACCACGTCCACAGGGAATCTAATGGAAAAAAGGGGAGAGAGAGCGCACACCCATAGCGTAAAATAGTAAATTTAATGAGGGGAGGGGGAGAAGGGGATTAAGAAATGCGCTTACAAAAATGCAATAAAATCAAGCATTGTGTGATATAATCACCACCATCCGGTTTGTTTCTGCAGTAACTTGGGGAAATCCCGGTCTAGCAGTAGCAGGATCAATATCCCAACAAGTGTCCAGGGCAGGCTGTCTTCAATGTAGCCGTATTAGAGTCCTGGAAAGATGGCTCCTTGTACTTCAAGCCTCTGCAGCAGTCGCACGGATCAATCTGTTCCGGCGCGCGGTGATGACGTCAGTGTCAATGCGTCTGACGTGATGACGCTCCCTGACGCGTTTCGTCACTCTCGGGTAACTTTTTCAAAGGGAAGTGTGGAGAAGGGGAAGGTCCGGTATTTAAATACACCACCCAATTGTCCAAATCACTTGGAACATTCCCTTCTCAGCTGAAAAGGTACTTGGTGCTAATAAATGTAATTGACAATGCTTGCAATACAAATTAGAACTTTAGAGTTGGAGGAGTATAAGGGGTGAAGAATCAAGGTGTGATACAGCAAATAAATGCACATAAATGAAACCGCAACTGGTGAATATAAGGGGAGTGAACCTGTCAATAACCTAACAATATTAAATTAATGAGAATGCCAAAGAACCAAAGCGAAGGATAAACATACACAAAAATGCATATAATATAATACCGACTGTGCATATATAAAGTTCACTGACAGTCGATTGACCAATAAGATATGTGGATCAAAGGAAAAACCTCCCCTTATATTCATGTATAATAAAAGAATTACTCTAGTATAATTAAACAGAACCATGTCATTTGTAGAACATATATGTACAAATTCAACAATTAAAACCATTAAAAACATGATAAGGATACCGTAGTGAACCACTATTCAACCCTCTAAGGAGGCTAATTCCCATATTAACAATGTCTGGCAATTAGCACAACATATAGGAATATAGGGTCTATAAGCCACGGACAGAGCAGGTATCAGGAAGCAACAACCAATAATATAAATGAACAAAGTGTAATATAAAGTGCTTATGAATAAGTGTGTAAGTGTAAATATATAAGCTAATATTATATAACAAATAATATATATATATAAATGTGCTACTATCATTAAGTGCAATACATGTGATAATGGAGCTAACTCCAAGTGCTAGATGAATGTGACTAAGATAAATATGTGATAAATATTATATGTATTTAATTATAATAATTAATATACGTGTACACTAACAAACCAATAACCATATATTTTTATTTTTATGAATAATAAATGAATATTGAATGAAAAATATGGACTGGTTTGAATAGTCTCAGCTCTGAACTTGGAGACAGGAGAGGGGGAAAAAAAAGGGGGGGGGGAGGGGAAAAAAAGGGGGGGGGGAAACTATGATACCCCAAGGAGAGATCCAGACAAAGGATGGTGGAGGGCAGAGGAAGTCAGACAGGAAGAGACGTCCAAGGAGCCATTAAACAAAGGTGCTCACATCCAGGCATTCATTGAGTCCACCTGGGCTTAAGGTGCCCAATCGGTGGATCCAAAAAGTTTCCTGCCTACACAGGGTCTTGAACCGGTCACCACCAAAAGTATTTGGTGAGATGGTCTCAATTCCCATTACTTTCATAGTTTTGGGATCTTGTTGATGGAATGTTTTAAAATGTCTAGATAAACTATGGTTATTGAGACCTTTAATCGCATTCCTCCTATGTTCCAAAAACCGCGTTCCAAGAGTCCTAGTGGTGCGCCCGACATACTTTAAACCGCATCCACACTGGATCAGGTATACAACATACGTGCTAAGACAATTGATGGAACTTTTAATGGCATGTGTAGTACCTCTATTGGAAGAGCAGACCTGAGTCTGACTAAGGAGATGCCTACAAGTGATGCATCGGCTACGACCACATGGGTGGTTGCCCAGTGGGCCCTTTTGGAGCTTGTCAGTAGTGGAAGTGGAAGAGGACCTAAGTCTAGTGGGAGCTAAGATGCTTTTAATGCTTCTGGCCTTCCTGTATGTGACAGTAGCTCTATCGGGCAAAGTGGGTCCTAAATGGGGGTCACACTTAAGAACGGACCAGTGATCATTTAGGATTTTATTTATGGCTTTAAATGACTGGTTATAGTCAGTAATAAACCTTAATGTCGATGTCTCTATCCCTGAATGAACTACTGGTGTATCATAACCGAGGCGGAGCCCCTTGTGTTGTTTATTTTTTGACTGATTCAATAAGGTAGATCTGTCAGATGAACTCACCTTGTCAAAAGAATCGGAAATCAGGGCTGGATCATACCCTTTGGAAAGGAATTTATTTCCAAGTGATGCAGACTGGCTCTTGAAATCCACATCCCTTGAGCAGTTCCTACGTAATCTGTGGAACTGCCCCAAGGGAATGTTGTTGAGCCATTGCTTGTGATGATTGCTGGACGCATGAACATAGCTATTCACAGACACAGACTTGAAATGTGTGGTGGTAATAATATTCAAGTCTGTGTCTGTACTAAGAGCCAGATCCAGATCCAGAAAGACAGTGGAAAGTTTATCAATTTCAAATGTGAATTTAAGTCCCAACAAATTGTCATTGAAGGAACTCAAAATGTCAGATAACACCGATGCTTCTCCATCCCAAATCATAATGATATCATCTATGAAACGGCCATAGTAAACGAGACCCGCCCCAAGCAAGGTGTTCTGCCAAACGGAGGACTTCTCCCAATGCCCCATATAGAGGTTGGCATAGCTGGGAGCGAATCTCGTACCCATGGCCTTTCCACAGATTTGTAAGTGAAAATTATCTTCAAATGCAGGTGTAAAGTGATGTAACATCACATGTTGCCCATAGATAGGTTGGTTTCCACCTAATCTCGGAGATGGAATCAATGACATGTAGCTAAGCTCAGGTCCCATGTTAGGGACACGCTCCATGTCATTGATTCCATCTCCGAGATTAGGTGGAAACCAACCTATCTATGGGCAACATGTGATGTTACATCACTTTACACCTGCATTGAACATGCCAGGGGGTTAGAAGCAATTAAATATTGGTTGGACAGGGATCCATCATTTCCGGATAAACACAAGCAGTTTATTTTACAATGCATTCACTTTATCCTCACGCATAATTATTTTTTATTTGAAGATAATTTTCACTTACAAATCTGTGGAACGGCCATGGGTACGAGATTCACTCCCAGCTATGCCAACCTCTATATGGGGCATTGGGAGGAGTCCTCCGTTTGGCAGAACACCTTGCTTGGGGCGGGTCTCGTTTACTATGGCCGTTTCATAGATGATATCATTATGATTTGGGATGGAGAAGCATCGGTGTTATCTGACATTTTGAGTTCCTTCAATGACAATTTGTTGGGACTTAAATTCACATTTGAAATTGATAAACTTTCCACTGTCTTTCTGGATCTGGCTCTTAGTACAGACACAGACTTGAATATTATTACCACCACACATTTCAAGTCTGTGTCTGTGAATAGCTATGTTCATGCGTCCAGCAATCATCACAAGCAATGGCTCAACAACATTCCCTTGGGGCAGTTCCACAGATTACGTAGGAACTGCTCAAGGGATGTGGATTTCAAGAGCCAGTCTGCATCTCTTGGAAATAAATTCCTTTCCAAAGGGTATGATCCAGCCCTGATTTCCGATTCTTTTGACAAGGTGAGTTCATCTGACAGATCTACCTTATTGAATCAGTCAAAAAATAAACAACACAAGGGGCTCCGCCTCGGTTATGATACACCAGTAGTTCATTCAGGGATAGAGACATCGACATTAAGGTTTATTACTGACTATAACCAGTCATTTAAAGCCATAAATAAAATCCTAAATGATCACTGGTCCGTTCTTAAGTGTGACCCCCATTTAGGACCCACTTTGCCCGATAGAGCTACTGTCACATACAGGAAGGCCAGAAGCATTAAAAGCATCTTAGCTCCCACTAGACTTAGGTCCTCTTCCACTTCCACTACTGACAAACTCCAAAAGGGCCCACTGGGCAACCACCCATGTGGTCGTAGCCGATGCATCACTTGTAGGCATCTCCTTAGTCAGACTCAGGTCTGCTCTTCCAATAGAGGTACCACACATGCCATTAAAAGTTCCATCAATTGTCTTAGCACGTATGTTGTATACCTGATCCAGTGTGGATGTGGTTTAAAGTATGTCGGGCGCACCACTAGGACTCTTGGAACGCGGTTTTTGGAACATAGGAGGAATGCGATTAAAGGTCTCAATAACCATAGTTTATCTAGACATTTTAAAACATTCCATCAACAAGATCCCAAAACTATGAAAGTAATGGGAATTGAGACCATCTCACCAAATACTCTTGGTGGTTACCGGTTCAAGACCCTGTGTAGGCGGGAAACTTTTTGGATCCACCGATTGGGCACCTTAAGCCCAGGTGGACTCAATGAATGCCTGGATGTGAGCACCTTTGTTTAATGGCTCCTTGGACGTCTCTTCCTGTCTGACTTCCTCTGCCCTCCACCATCCTTTGTCTGGATCTCTCTTTGGGGTATCATAGTTTCCCCACCCCTTTTTTTCCCCCTCCCCCCCCCCCTTTTTTCCCCCCCCTCTCCTGTCTCCAAGTTGAGAGCTGAGACTATTCAAACCAGTCCATATTTTTCATTCAATATTCATTTATTATTCATAAAAATAAAAATATATGGTTATTGGGTTGTTAGTGTACACGTATATTAATTATTATAATTAAATACATATAATATTTATCACATATTTATCTTAGTCACATTCATCTAGCACTTGGAGTTAGCTCCATTATCACATGTATTGCACTTAATGATAGTAGCACATTTATATATATATTATTTGTTATATAATATTAGCTTATATATTTACACTTACACACTTATTCATAAGCACTTTATATTACACTTTGTTCATTTATATTATTGGTTGTTGCTTCCTGATACCTGCTCTGTCCGTGGCTTATAGACCCTATATTCCTATATGATGTGCTGCAGAGGAAGTGCTGTGTGCTGGGCGATAATGGTGAAAGACAGGGTTGCAGACCTGTCTAAGACATGCAAATGAGCATACAGGAATATTTCCATTTGCTATATGCTTTGCTGTGGAGGGGTTTTGTCACTTTTTTACCCACCATAACTTATCTAAGTATGGTAAACTCCAGCCTCATTGCTTCATTGCCTAGCCAGTTAACCAACCCCACATTGATGAGACCCATTAAGGTCAAAACGGCTGTCTGTGGGTGGGTTTTCTGGCTATGCATCTTAACCCTGGCTGTGCTTAAAGCTGTGAACATGCAGCAAGCTTAAGCCTATAGGGAACCATGTTAAAAATGGGTTAAAAGCAAAAGGTGACCCTGTATGCCCATTTGCATGTCATTTCCCAGAATCCCTTGCTGCAGTGGAAGTGCTGTGTGCTTGGTGATAATGGTGAAAGGTGGGGTTGCAGACCTGTCTAAGACATGCAAATGAGCATACAGGAATATTTCCAATTGCTATATATATATAGATAATAGCATAATTGAAGCAGGGAGCCCCCAGAGCTGAACCCCATTAATTTCAGCTCAGAGGACACGCTACTTCCTGAGATACTTACCTCTGAAGAAGGTGCTGGTAGCTGATCCAGCCCAGCAAGCAGGGATTTCATGTTTTCGAGTCACATGGGCCAATAGAAAACCACACCAATGATGTCATGGCTTCCTATTGAACATTTGAACAGCGGCCATTACAAGACCAGTGCTTGCCAAGGAGAGCAGCTACTGGCACCTAATTTGCAGGTAAGTATCTCCGGAAGCAGGGGGTCCCCAGAGCTGAAATTAACCAGGTTCAGCTCTGGTGACCCCCTGCTTTAACATTATATAGGAAAAAAACACAAAACACAGCGCACAACGCTCATAGTGCATGAAAAATTATATTGTAAAAATAAGTGAAACGCGTAAGTATTATGCGTACATCAAAATTGAATTATAACAGCATGTCAAGGGTTGTTACCCGACCGCCAACCCGGTGTCTCCATCAAGATGTCATCTGGAATCGTCACAAGTAAGTGCCTCCTGATCTTCGAAGATATCTCTGGTATCTTTAGGCAACATCCACCCGTTCACATGAGTTCCAGTCTGCAGGAGTGTCCAGCTAGCAATTATACACTTTGTGTCTGCAGCCACCCGTCTCTCCGTCTCACTACCCGTGACGTCACTCTCCCGCGACGGCGTGTATCATGCGTCCCAATCTCCTTACAGGACGACGGTACAGAATGCTGATAAGCTTCAGGATGTGCAGTCCAGTTGAATAGCCAGATTGGAATTATTCCAACGCGTTTCGAAACCGAAAAGGTTTCTTCATCAGGGTTAAATAAGCATTGGAACTCGCAGTGTTGAAATAACCCACGCTCACCCCCGATTGGTCCGTGGCTCGAGTCCTCCAACCAATGAGAGAGGAGCGGGAGGGATCAACAAATCGCCCACACTTGATGTACAGTATACACCATCCAAAACAATTGATATATGGATTAAACATTACATAGATTATACACAATCTTTAATCAAATAAATCAAGTAATTAAAAAGCTGAATTTAGCACTCAAAAAGAGAAGAATAATGCTGAATGGCTGGAATGGAAAAGAAATGTATATTTAAAACAAAACACTTAAAATAATACATAAATGCATATTGGAATTCTTAAAAAAGTTAAAAAAACAAAGCACAAAAACAGAACACAGGATCTAGAAAATCACATCCAAATGGATGAAGTATCATATATATATATATATATATATATATATATATATATACATACATATATATATATATATATATATATATATATATATATATATATATATATGTGTGTAACTGATGGATATCAGATTATGAAGGGCAAAGGATTATGGTATATCACCACTTCAATTAATACAGAGGCCAAATATCAATGTCCTCATTGAGACCTCCCGGATACAAGGTGTTAAGCCTACCAGAAGGTCTCCTGCATGGATAATTCTTTGACCCTATCACCACCTCTTCTATTTCTTGGGACATATCTAATACCCTTAAACAGGAGTGAGGTGGGGTCCTTATTATGATGCAGTGTATAATGCCTGGAGAGGCTATGTTTAACAAAACCATTTTTAATATTGCGTATATGCTCTTGAATATGCACTTTGAGACTACGCTTAGTGCGGCCCACATATTGTGAGCCACAGGGACATTCTATCAGGTACACTACATGGTCCAGTGATGTACAGAAAAACCCGGGCGCTACCTAGTAATGATTGCTAATGGGGTGATGTAATCTATGTAATTAAACAATACAACCTTAAAGAGTACTAAAAGGTCCCCTCTGATTCCGAAACTCTTCCTGCTGCTCAAAAACCCCAAAAAGGACCTATCCAGGATCCTTGGTGCATGAGAAACAGACAAAAAATGGGGGAGCACAGGTTGACGGACTATACAGACTTGTGGTGTACTTCAATAGTGTGAAACTTGGATGTGAGATGAGGTGTCAAATAACATGAACACTTACACGGCCTTGTGTAAATGCTTGCACATCAAGGTATCTTTGCTTTAGATGTTTCTCTCTTCTGTCTTCTTTCCTCTTGTGCTTTTCTTCTCCTCTGGTGTGCTGTAAAGCGTCTCTGGTCTTTTCCACAGGAATGGGTTGTGATGTTGTCCTCGGAGTTAAATGAAATAAAAACAAATGGATGAGGGACAAGACAGAATATATGAAATATATATCTGGGATAGACAACTGAATCTAAATTAGACAAGCAGGGGAATGCTGCATCCACTCACACGGGCAAGCGTGAGTGATCTCTGGAGGGAGGTATCTTTGATAGCACCCCACTGCAGGGCTTCCACGTGCCCCACCGGTTCTTTGCACCAAAATAATAGGGGTGAAGGGGCCAAGGTGGATTAAAATGTGTCCCCGTAAGGTCAACAATAAACTCACACGGCCAAGTGTGAGTATAGAATCAAATTGGTATCTTTTCTCCCCTCTCTGGAGCATCAAATTCAAACCTTCAACTGGTGTTGTAATAACCACTCAGATAGTGCCAGGTTTACACGATAGTACACAAGGGTACAAGGGTGAAAAAACGTGATATTTATTAACACTAACAGGACAAAGTCCCAACAAAACATTTAAAAAGCACTTAGTCAAAATGACTTAAGAGCTGAAATGAACAGCCAATCTATCAGAAAATGTTCGTGCAGGATACTCAGGTGCGCAGCAAACTCTCCGCGTCCGGGTGGTAGGCTTAGCTCCTTCTTCCTGCTTCTGACGGTGGCTGGTATAGTAAAAAAGTACTCAGGGATAGTAGCAACGCGTTTCGCCCTTCTTGGGCTTCCTCAGGCTCCGTAGATAGGTATGGCTGGGGTCATAGTCTTATATAGGGATCCCTTAGCCAATCCGATCCTTTCCCTGAGTCCCTCCCTTGCTTGAATGACGTCGCTCAATTAATCCTCTCTGCTGTCTTGTCTTAAGGGTAATGAGCGCTCGAAAATCGCGGTCTCACCATTATATCTTACACCTCTTGCCCCATTCAGTGCATGATGTATTCACAAGTTGTGTGTTAAATAAATAAATAAATGCGTGCGCTGAATCAGCCTGCCCTCACGGATCATGAGAACATGGTAAATAAATAAAGAAATAGAGAAATGGATATGCTTTGTCAGCAGAACTTCACAGGACATTGAAGTATGGTAAATAAATGAATCAATGGATGTGGGCACTGTGTCAACACAGCCTCACAAGGCGTAGAAACATGGTAAATGAATAAATAAATGCGGACACTACATGGTCCGAATTACAGTAAATGAAATCCGTAATATCAAATGCCTCCCCAGTGGAGTTTGACTTAAATGATTTTTTATATGGGTGAAGGTGTTTACACACCGAACATTTCCCACATTGTTAATTTCCCATAGGTTTATTTCTTTGCCACATATTCCCATCTGGCTATTAGTTTCAAATCTAGAAAATTAATCTCCTTCGGATTTTCTGTAAAAGTGAAGAATAAATTCTTATTATTCTTATTAATATATTCTATAAAATGGCCTACAGAATTTTGATCCCCATCCCACACACAGGATATCGTCAATAATTTGACGCCATATTATAATATTATCCTTAAAGGGATTATTATTCCAAATCTGCAGGAACTCCCACTCTCCCATATACAGGTTTGCGAAACTTGGGGCAAATCTAGTACCCATTGCAGTTCCGCAAACCTGTAATAAGAATTCATCCAGAAACATAAAATAGTTATGTTTCAATATAAATTGGATGGAATCCAGGATGAATCTCCTATTGAGATGGTGTAGTTCCACATCCCATGAGAGGAAAAAATCCTCTGCTTCCACTCCCTCTTTATGTGGTATATTCGTATAGAGTCCTGTACGTCACACGTAAGCCATTTATACAAATCCTTCCATTCCAGATCATTGAGTAAATTAAGCACTGAGGTGGAATCCCTCAGATTGGAAGGGAGTTTAGTCACAAATGGCTGAAGGAAGGGGTCCACATATTGTGATAAATTGGCGGTCAGACTTGATATTTCTGATATAATTGGTCTACCGGGGGGGATTAGTTAATGATTTGTGGGTTTTGGGGAGATGATAGAATATTTGGGATTTTTGGAGAATTGGAGTACAGGAATGCAAACTAATTTTTAGAAATAACGCCGATATTTAAAGCTTGATCTAAAAGTATCTTGAGACTACCAAGAAAATCACTAGTGGAATCTTTTTTTAGTCTCATATAAGAGGAGGTGTCCTCAAGGCGTCAATATGCTTCTCCTTCATAGTCCTTACTATCCTGGAGGACCACATCCCCTCCCTTGTCTGCTTGTCTAATGATCAAGTTTTTGTTTTCTTTCAGAAACTTTAAAGCTACATTTTGTGTTTTATATCACCAGGTTTATAATTTTGTGTAAGGATGTTAAATTCATTAGTTTCCAGATTGCTAAGTTTCTCCCCGCAGGCCCGGAGCGAAATCCCCACAAACGGGGTCATTAAGGTGTGTCGTGTCGTGAGGGCACACCGATACCTTGTAGCCTCCCAAGTTGCCAACCAGCTGCTCAGCGCGGCTAGCGGCTCGCCCATGGTCTTAATTACCTGTTTTGGCAGCCAAATTAGGTCCTGTAGTGCCACAGGTGCACAGCACTCTTTTACCAGTTCCACCCATCTTCGCAGGCTTGGGTGCATGTGCCATTGAATAATTGGCCGCTCTGAAATACGATATCAAGCAAGGTACCGCCAGTCCTCCTCTTATAGTTGGTCTAATTAGCGTACTAGATTTGATACGTGTTTTTTTGTTACCCCAGACAAATTTCACCATAGAGGACTTCAAACGGAGGATGTCATCCTTGGCCACTAGTACCGGGAGGGTCTGGAAAAGATACAAGATTCTAGGGAGGAGATTCATCTTGAGGCTCTGGATCCTGCCGATCCAGGAAATTGCATAGCCTGACCATTTTCTGAGATCCTCCTTCAGTGTCCTTATTAGTCTGGGATAATTTGCTTTATATAGGGCGCTATAATTTTTGGTAATGTTAACCCCTAGGTATTTAATGGAGGAGGCTTGCCATTTGAAATTGAAATTCACATCGATTAATTTTTCAGTGACCTTTGGCAGGTTTATGTTTAGAGCTTCTGACTTGGCCTGATTGATTTTTTTTTATTTTTATAAAACTGTTTTTTTCTTTATTGGCATCTTACAAGGTACATACATATGGAAAATAAAGATGACATTCACAGCATGAAAAATCATTTTGGTACATAGGCATATGACCGTGAAGTACTCTGAGACACTCAATAAACCATTTTTTTCTACTTTTTGTAGTGAAAAGATAGGGGACGACGAGGGTCGGGTGGATAGTTAGGAACAACATGGGGATGGAGAGGGGGTGGGGATTGTGGCGGGTAGGGCACTCGGGCCATCGAGCCCAGGGGTATCAGAGTTGAACCAGGGCTTGCAATAGTGTCGGAGCGCCTGAGCCTGGCCAGGGTTCCCAGGTTTTATAGAATTGAGGCATTCTCTGCTTCAGCATGGCTGTCAGTCTCTCCATGTTCATGACCACATCTATTCTTTTTATTACTGTTCTCCTGAAGGGGGCCTTTACTTGTTTCCAGGCCGCCGCGATACAGCATCTGGCGGCCGTTAGGATCGCCGAGATTAATTTGGCTATAGGGGCGGGGATGTCTTCAATTGGTTTTCCCAGCACGTACATCAGGTGGTCCCGGGGGACCTCCAGTCCCAGGGTTTCAATCAAGAGACTCTGGATCCTGGTCCAGAACCTCTGGATCTCTGGGCATGCCCACCAAATATGGGGCATGTCCCCCCTTTGACCACATCCTCTCCAGCACACATCTGTAGTGCCTGGGAAGATCTGGCTCAGTCTACTCGGGGTTAGGTACCATTGGAATAAGATTTTATATATTTTTTCTTTTGTGATTGAACAAATTGATGTTTTGGTGGCAGCTTCCCAGATATCCTCCCAGTCTTCCGGATCGATTGGGATGTTTAGGTCAGCACTCCATTTTTGCATATATGAATGCGAGGGGGGGGGGTGGGATGCCTCTAATGTTCTGTAAATTTCGGAGATTAATCCTCTCTGGTATTCCCCCTTTAGGCAGAGGGTTTCGAATCTAGTGCACGCTGGGAATTTGAGGTTTGGGGATTGGGCTCTCAGGAAGTGCCTTATCTGAAGGTATTTGAAGATGGGGAGGTCTGGGGAGGAGAGTTTGTTTTTGAGCTCTTGAAAGGACAGAACCTCATCGCCTTCCAGCAGATTTGCAACCACTCTGATGTTTAGGTCCTGGAATTTACCATATTGGGTACGGGAGCACCCGGGTGGGAAGTCTGGATTCCCGAAGATGGGGGGGAGTTGTGAGGGGGATGAAGCTAGGCCATGTTTCCCTTTGGTTTTAATCCAAGTAGACCACGTGCACCTCATCGCCTCAAGTCTCAAGGGTCTTCTTTCCTTGAAAGCCGGAGACCATACTAAGGCCGGGAGGGGGGTGGGGGCCGCGTGGTGGTTTTCTATTGCCAACCAGCAGTTGGAGGTCGGGGGATTATTCCAGACCGCAGCCTGCCTCAGCTGGGCTGCCTGGTAGTACCTGACCACATCCGGGGCTCCCAAGCCCCCCCTCATCCTGGAAGCCAGCAGCACCGATCTCGGCACCCTTGGTCTGCGCTGCCTCAATATGAAGCGGAGGATATGAGCCTGCATATTCCGTAGTTCTACTAGCGGGACGGGGACTGGGAGGGTTTGAAAATAATAGAGTAAGCGGGGGAGGATGTTCATTTTGGTGGATGAATTCTTCCAAACCAGGAGATCTGGTGGGTGTGCCAGGTCTCCAGTTCTCTTTTGATCTGGCGGAACAGGGGGGTGGGTAATTAGCATGATATAAAGAGCTGTATGAGATTGCTATTTTTATTTGTAAGTATTTAATGTGGGAGTTATTCCATTTGTATTTAAAGTTGGTTTGTAGGAGTTTCCATGTAGGGTCTGGGAGAGAAATGTTGAGTGCCTCGGACTTGTCCGTATTTATTTTATAGTCGGACACTAGACTAAATTGGTCCAACAGTTTCTGCAGATTGGGAAGGGAGGTGTGCGGGTCGGCTAGGGTCAGAATGACGTCATCAGCAAAGAGGGAGATTTTATACTCCCTATCTGCGATTGGGATGCCCTTTATGCTGGGTTCGGCTCTGATCCGGGCTGCCAATGGTTCTATCGATATGGCAAATAGTAGAGGGGATAGGGGGCAACCTTGCCTGGTTCCATTTTTTATTTTCATTGGATTGGAGTGCCCTGCCGGGAGTTTTAGGAGGGCGGTGGGGTTGTTATAGAGGGCTCGTACCCCCTCGAGGAACAGACCCGAGAAGCCAAACCAAAGCATGGTGTGGTCGAGAAAGGACCATTTGATTCGGTCAAATGCCTTTTTGGCATCAAGGCTTAGGATCATGGCCTGAGACTTATTGAGGTGGACGTGGTCTATGATATCGATAATTTTGCGGTTGTTGTCAGAGGCCTGTCTTCCTGACACAAAGCCCACTTGGTCTATATGAATCAATCTGGGGAGAATAGGGTTCAGCCTGTTTGCTAGGATCTTGCTGAAAAGCTTGAGGTCTGTGTTGAGTAGGGAGATCGGTCTATAGCTACCACATTGTAGCGGATCTCTTCCTTCCTTGTGGATGATGGCAATGTTGGCGGCCGAAATTGTACCTGGGATCGGTTCCCCATCTAAGAAGGAATTGAACATGTCCAATAGATTAGGGGAGAGGGATGCTGCAAATTTTTTATAGTATGCATTAGAGAACCCGTCTGGGCCGGGTGTCTTGGCTATTTTGAGAGCGGTAATGGCTTGGGACAGCTCTTCTTGGGTTATTTTTTGATTAAGGAACTCAAGCTCTTCCGCTGAAAGGGATGGGAAGTTGAATTGAGTTAGGTATTCTGCGGCTATTTTGGCACTGTCCTGGTCCTGGCCGGGGGGGTGGAGGTTGTAAAGTTCTTTATAGAACTCTGCAAATTCCTGCGCTATTTCTTTCTCGTTATATGTTAGCTGCCCATTTCTGGTGCGGATATTTGTGATCTATGCTTTGGCCTTTACGCCTCTAAGTTTCGAGGCCAGGAGTTTATCTGCTTTATTGCCCCTGTCGTAGAACTTTTGGTTAGTCCATTTCAGCGCTCTCTCTACCTCGTCAAGCTGCAGTACTTTAAGTTCTGTTCTTGCTTTATCTAGGGTTCTGAACACTTTTTTGATGGGGTCTGCTTATGTTGGAGTTCTAGGGCCAGGATCTTCTCACTGAGTTCTTTTTGCGCTTTGAGTTTCATTTTCTTCTTATGGGAGGCTAATGAAATAAGGTCTCCCCTGATGGTAGCTGTGTGTGCTTCCCAGAGCATTGCTGCTGCTGAGACCGAACCGCTATTTATTTGAAAAAAAGTGTTTAGTTTCTGTTTGATTGTTTTGATCACCTGGGGGTCGTTAAGGAGTGAGTCGTTCAATTTCCACTTGTACGCAGAGCTTTTGACGAAAGGTAGAGAGAGGGTGAGTTTGACAGGGGCATGGTCTGACCAGGTAATTGGGCCTATGTTGGAGTGGGAGGATGCCTGGAGAACATTATTGATACCTAGAAAGTAGTCAATCCACGAGTAAGACTGATGAGGAGCTGAGAAGAACGTGTAGTCCCTCTGGCCTACGGGCTGGGCCCTCCAGATATCTGACAGTGAGTAGTTTCTCAGGATTTCACGGAACTTTTTGGCCTTTTTCTGTGTCTGGGCAGTGTGTGGTGTCGTGGGCAGAGTGGATTTGTCTTGGTCTGGGCAAAGGACCACGTTGGCGTCTCCAACTAGCAGTAGCGAGGAGAGTACCGATTGGTCTAATGAACCAAGTAGATTCTGAAGGAATTGGATTTGATTGTCATTAGGGGCATAGATGTTCAGTATGGAGATGGGGGACCCTGACAGTGTACCTTGAAGTAGTAAATGTCGACCTTCAGGGTCTTTGGTTACCTTTGTTGGGACGAAGGGGATGTTATTCTTGATCAGTATGGATACACCACGTTTCTTGTTTGGGGATGATGCAAAGTACGCTTGAGGGAAAGTGTGTTTGAATGTGTTAGGTGAATCTGGGGTATTGAAGTGGGTTTCCAGGATACAAATTATATCGCCTTTGTTTTTTTTTTAGCTCTTGGAGAACCAGTTTGCGTTTTCTAACAGAGTTGAGGCCCTTGACATTCAGAGAGATGATTTGAATTGACACCATTAGGTAGGGCAATGGTTCCTGGGGACAAACCCCGGGCCCCGAGTGATTCCCATGTCGGGTGTGGATGGGTCCCTAGAGCAAGGGGATGGGGAGCTATTGTGCTGTCCCTGGAGGGGCCTCTGAAAGTGGTCAGGGTGAGGGAAGGGGGGGAGAGGGGGAAGGTGGACACATGGGGGCGAGAAAGAAAGTGGGCTGTCCGGGAGCCCAAAAGAGTTTCCGGTTGACACCGTGGTGACAAGGGAAGGGGGCAAAACCCCCTGGAGAACTTTCCGGGTCGCCAAACATGGGGTGAGACAAGGGAACGAGGTCGAACACCCTTGTCGTTTGAGACAGGGGGGGGGTTAACAGGAGCGGAAGGCTATTTCCGAGGCAGATATAGGGTTATGCAGGGCTCCTAAAGCATTTTCCAGTGAGCCGGGAGGGGGGGGGGGGGGGAAGGAAGGGAGGAGGGGGGGGTACCGTGGCAGAAGGCAAAGTCAAAGGCATATACAGTGTCCAAACAGCGCTCCTAAAGCATATTTCAACTGACCAGCTGGTCTAGTGATACATAGGCATTCTGGGTGCTCTAGGTCCTGAGCGGACGACATTGCATGGATATCATGGATATACATAGATCAGATAAACCTTTCCTTGATTCACTGTGGGAGAGGGGTGGAGGGGGAGGGGTGGCGGGGGGGAGGGGGAGGAACAGGGCCAAAGGGCAGTGTCAAGGGCTTATACAGTGTTTTAACCAGTGCTCCTAAATTGTGTTCTTACTGACCCGCAGGTCTAGCGGCACATAGGCATTCTGGGTGCACTAGGTCCTGAGTGGGCAACATTGCCTTAACGGGGGTGGGGTTAAGGGGGAGCAGGCAGCAATATCAGCGGCATATGTAGGTTTGACGGAGAGCTCTTATGTCCCAATTCAATTGATCAGCAGGTCTAGAGAGACCTAGGCATACTGAATCCTTAAGGGCAGGAGAGATTTGCATTGCATGTACTTAGCTGGAACAGGTAAATCATTTTCTTGGATCGGTGCGAGGGGAGGGGGAGGGGGGGAGATTATGCCAGAATGTGAGTTTATTGGTGCCTGGGAGCATATAGTTGGGGTATATGGGGGGGGTTGGGGTAGGGGCGACTGGTTGGATTCTGTCTGGGGTGGGTAGAGTGGTACCAGCGGAGTTAGCAAGGACGAGTCTAGCACATTTTAAGCATGTTCATCTCCTTCTTGGCAGGGGGGGGGGTCTAGGGGTATAGTGGGGGGGGGGTGAAGGAGGGGTGGGTGGGGGGTGCGTGCGGGGGTCGAGATGCACATATACGACCTGTTCTCCTCGGGTCAGGAATGGGGGGGGGAGCAGGGTACATGTCCTTGGTTGGCAAGGCGCTTCAGGCCTGCTGGGGAGTCAGGCCCGGCTCCACTTCTCGGGGGAAAAAGGCTGAGAGTAGACAACCAAGGTCTTGAGGCGGGACCCCGCCGTGGAGGAGGTCGAAGACGGACGGTTGATGGCTTCCATCCGGGTGCTTGCCAGCGGGAGACGGAGGGGCCCTTTTTCACGTTGCTGGATCTCGGTGGGTGAGTAGTGAAGCTTCTTGGGAGGGAGAGGGTGGGGGTGGAGGTGGGGGGGGGATGGAGGGGGGTGGTGGAGCAGGGGTGGGGGAGAGGGGAAGGGGGGGCAACAGCAGGAGGCAGCTCGCTGTGGTGCTGCTGGGCGTTCTTGGAGAGCCTGGGGACGCGGAGCTTCCATGGCGGCCATCTTTAGTGTACCCTAGGGCTTAGTTGATGCGTTCCTTGCTGGCAGTTATGTGGAAGACTGGATGGATGCAGTCGCAGTTCCTGGGGAGTCGACACTGCAGGTAGCGGGAGAGGAAGTGTAGACCTGGGACCTTGGGGTGGGTGGTTGGTCTTCATCCAGTCGGGGATGCATGGTTCTCAGAGGGGGTGGTCAGCACAGTCATCGTGATTTTTGGCTGGCCAGCCTCTCAGATGCTCGGGGGTGTCTGGAGGCTCCGACCCTGCTGCTGGACGGGGGGGGGGGGCGGTTGTCGCTGTGTGGTGGGGGGATCCCTAGGGCTTTGAGGAAGTCTCTCGCATCCTCCGGGGCTGAGATTGTTGAAGTGGCACCCGTTGCGGAGCACCACTAGTTTGAAAGGGAACCCCCAGCGATATTTGATCGCGAAGGTAATTGGTGAGGGGCTTCATCTCCCGTCTCTTTATCACTGTGGTCCTGGACAGGTCGTTAAATAGCTGAATGTCTGTGTTATCCACTTGTATGCTGCGTAGGCCCCTGGCGGCATTCATTATTCGTTCCTTGGTGGAGTACGCATGGAGCCTTACCACTACGTCCCTGTGGCGGTGGGGTCTATTGGCTTTGGACCCAGGGCACGGTGGGCTCTATCCATAAGGAGCTCATGCTCGGAGAGGCCTGGCACCAGTTGGAGGAAAACTCTGCGGAGGAAGGCCTGTAAGTCCTCGTGGGAGACTGCCTCTGGTATACTTCTGAGGCGGATGTTCTGCCTCCGTTCGCGATTTTCTAGGTCCTCCAGTGCGTTCTGGAGATCCCTGATTGCGTCGCCGCATCTTGCAACTTCTTCGTGGGTAGTGAGACAGAGAGACGGGCGGCTGCAGACACATAGTGTTTCATTGCTAGCTGGACTCTCCTGCAGACTGGAACTCATGTGAACGGGTGGATGTTGCCTAAAGACACCAGAGATATCTTCCAAGATCAGGAGGCACTTACTTGTGACGATTCCAGATGACATCTTGCTGGAGACACCTGGTTGGCGCTCGGGTAACAACCCTTGGCATGCTGTTATAATTCAATTTTGATGTACGCATAATACTTACGCGTTTCATTTATTTTTACAATATAATTTTTAATGCACTATGAGTGTTGTGCGCTGTGTTTTGTTTTTTTCTGTATTAGCTCCAGGGGGTGTTTGAGCCACCCCCATTTCCACAGCTGCAGACGCTCATTCCTAAATATTTGTAGGATCACGTAATATACTTTATATATTTTTTCACTTCATTTGACTTGGGTATAATGAGATAGATTTTAGTTGCCCACTATATCCACTTTGTTTCACCTTTAACATTATATAATGGCACAAAACCGTGCAACAACACACGCTGCAAACATATATGCCATGATCCCTCAGCCAGTCACAACCATGGAACACGCAATGTTAAAGGATCATACTGCTGCACATCCTGGAATGTGGTTTATATGATTCAATGCAACAAATGTGACCAAGGATGCTACATTGGGGAAACCATCCAAAACTTAAAGGCAGAATGAATATGCAGACACTCTATACTCCACCATGAAGAAGGAAGATACTGCTCACCTGTGGGACATCATTATTCACAACCAGATCATTCCATAAATAATTTAAAAATCAAAATCCTCAATGAAATGTTTAAATGCACCCAAGAACGGAAAACATTTGAATTCAGAATGATGAGACTGTCTGACACCAAAACAAGAGGATTTAATGCAGATATAAGGGTTTCTCACACACTATCACAATTGTTTGTAACTATCCTGCCTGCCTCTCTGCCAATGTTCTTCCCCCTCTATGCTGTCCCTTGTCACCGTTTTATTACCCTTCCTATGTCTTCAAACACCACTTTCTCACCCTACCTTATCCACAGTACATCTGTTTTTTTCCCTCCTGCTCTCCTAACCTCTGCTTTAGCCATAGATTCTTTTGTTAATCAGTATTGCTGACCTGAGGAAAAGAGTAGAACTATCAAAAGCTTGTCCTATGACAAATTATTAGTCCAAATAAAAAAAGTATCACCTAATACTGGTGTGTGTGTGTGTGTGTGTGTGTGTGTGTGTGTGTGTGTGTGTGTGTGTGTGTGTGTGTGTGTGTGTGTGTGTGTTTGTGTGTGTGTATATATATATATATATATATATATATATATATAATTATTAGTCAAAACATCCGCCCATTTCGGACTGCCTCTTTAAATGGTAGAAATTGTAGGTACTGTATGGCTTTCTTAATTATTTTCTTGCGAATGAGCTTGTCGTGTATGTAAATCAGATGTGATCCTAATCACAGTTACTACAGTATGTGCCATCTTATAAATCCCAATATCTCTCAAAAATAGAATGAATTTGCTATATCAACAAAATTTCACAAGCTCCGTTACAGATCAAGCTCTGCTCACTGCTTTTCTTAAAAAAAACAAAACAAAAAAAAAACACCTTTTTTTTATTATACAGATAACATTATACAGTATACGTGCATTTGATAGCAATTGTGTGCCTGCTCTGTTTCTTCTGTTGGAGTACTCTAAATGCACCACTGTGCAAAGGCAACAATCAGAAGCCAAATTGGTGTCTACTGCAGTTTGCCTAATAGGTATATGTACATAATTGTACAGTGGTAGAGAACACACAGATGCCCAGCAAGCTCTCAGAAACCCCCCCAAAAATATGTGTGTGTGTGTGTATATATATTTTTTTTTTTATTATTATTATTTTCAAAAGGAGTGTTACTGGCGTGGCTAATTGTATAAAACAAGAAACAACGTCTAGAGCAGCATCCACTGTGACAAAAATACACAGTGAAATACCTATATATCTCTTAAAAAGGGGTAATTTAGTTAACCCTTTGGCCAAAGCGTATAAGCCTGCGAGCCACTTTCAAGGCATCACCATAATATCGCATGTCCAAACACTAACTGATTAAAATCCTTATTAACCTCTATAATTAGAGTGGTAGAGAGCAAGATATTGGATTCTAGTGACATTTGTGAACATGCATTAATCCAGTCAAATAAACAGCTGAGATCTTCATAGAGGTATCCAGAATAAAAAAATTTTTTTAGGAATTCTGCAAATACCTTTCTTAAAATTACCATTTTCCCTATAGACCCCTTAATGTTTACATGGTAATTCATCAAGTGCAATATTGGATTTGACAAGGCAAAGCATGTTTTTTTTTATTTACTCACCCTGGACTGGCAAGACTGATTTTCTTATATATATGGAAATGTATTGTGTTACTGTCTAGAAGTGGAATAGGTTAACTAGTGGCCACATAATTTGAAAGTAGATATCCCTTACGAATGCTGAGGATCGAGAGGGAGAGTAATAATCTTTATAATGCTGACACTTCTTTACCTGTTTTACTTAGCATCAAATAGAACACTTTTAACATGAAAATTAGTTTTTGAAGTGCACACAAGCGCCTGCTCAAGTAGACGCACGTGCACATGAACTCACGAAACACCACTCACATGTTCGCTACTCATACATAGGCTATGGCCCTAGTCCTCCCTGCTGCACGCGTGCCTGGCGGCACCTGCAGAGACAACATCTGTGACCGGCGGTCTGTAGGGGAGATCTATGGAGAGCGCGGAGGGCTGCCCTGCCATTGGCTGCGCGTCACCACATGACCACGTCGCGGCACAGGAAGACAAAATTATTGTCTTTCCTGCCAGCGTACACGTCACAGCGCTTTGCACGCCCACACACATAGCCACTGGGGCCTTCCCCATAGAGGGCTGTGCTGTGTGGCACGCGCCGCCGTGACCACCAGGGACTCACAACCTCACTGCGCATGCGCAAGCGCACACTCACTACCTCCAAATTCACACTATTACCCTGTGTTCCCCCTCACCAGCTCCAAACACTGCTCCATAATTACCCCCACGTCCCGTACAGCCTGCACACTACACTGACAGTCCCCACCAAATTCATTCCATCCCCGCTCTCACACAAGCTGACTTACTTAAAGCATTGGTGCATCATACAATGTCATGATGCGCGCGCACAGGTGCATGCACAAGAAGATGCGTGTGCATATGTACGGAACGAACACCACTCACACCTTGCCTACTGTTAAATAGTCTTGAATCCTACTATTAACCTCTCCGCACATGCTGGAGCTGTCACGCAAGTGCACCAACACTGCCTCCAAATTCAAATCCCATTCGCTGGTATTGCTTTCAATGACGTCATATCCGTTCTTCCCCAAGCCTCTGTCACATGGTCTACTAGAGCCAATCAGAGTTGGGATGGAGTTCCCACGCTCTGATTGGCTGCCGTACCATGTGAGGGCGGCCATGTTTCTTTTAATGACGTCATCTTAAAGGCAATTGAAGCAAAGCCATTCTGATTGGCTGTGCTTTCATTGCCTTTAAGTGACGTCATCATTTTTTTTTTATCGGCCAAAACACATGGTTTTCACGGCCCAATCAGGGCCGTGGGAACCATATGACGAAAATGTGACGTCATAGGCCTTTAAAAGCCTATGTCGTCTCATTTTGAAGCAAGACGCCAAGGAGGAAGGGCCTCCGGAGAAGAAAGAAGACCAGGGCGTGGCAGCAGACGGGGAGAAGACCCCGGAAGAAGATAGAAGAATACAGATGAAGATGGATTACAATTAGAAGACCCCTGGATTGCCGTGTTTTATTATTTTAATGTTTATTATTTTATGGTTTATTATTTTATGGGTTCCTGTTCGTGGATTGGTTCGTGAGTAAGCTGATCAACGGGAGTCGGTGGGGTCAAGTAATGGTAAGTTTAATAAAGAAATGTATTTAATGTAACTGTGGTTTTTTTTTGCTTTTTCATGTGTTTATTTTTTTTTTAGCCATATCATTTCTTGCCACTGTATGTATGTATGTATGTATGTATGTATGTATGTCTAGAGAGAGATATACATACAGGGTAAGAAATGATAGTGTTGTAAAAGCTTTGTTTGCAGTATTGTAAATGATTGTGGCTATGCTGCTATGCATAGATGTGTGCTAAATGTATTTTATAATTAGAGAGATGTAATTTTTGGGCTTCTATGCTGTACTGTATTTTATGGTGAGGGTTGCTTTAGTATATTGTAATTGTTGGTGTCCTATTTTGTATGATGGAAACTTGTTATCTGTAACGATAGCTATAGTTAATTGTGTAATTGGTATGGATGGTATTTTAATTGTTTAGGGATGTAATTCATGGCTGTTAATTCTTTGATTGTGACTTTATTGGATTACATAGTATATTTCTTGTGATGTCATCCTATTTTAGTTGGATTATTGTATTGTTAACATTGATTTGCAGCGTGTACATGTAACTTACATTTTATGCTACATGTATACACTGTAAATGCAATGTTTTAAGTGGCAATTGAGGCTTCAGATTGAATGATTACATGAGATTTGTTTAGGAAATTGCTTGTTAATTCATTGAGGATGTTATGCATAAGTGGTGTTGCCATTGCAGGATGGCTTCACCCCTTAATTACCTTTGAGGTTAGTACCCGATAAGGTGATTAAGGGGTTCATTGGTATGTGAATGTCATTGATATGTATTGGCTTTTTATTATTTTGGCAACGGACCACAAGGATCATGCTGGCGACAGGGCCTTCTTATTGATGAGGTTAGTAGAATTTTCTTTATTTAATTACGGTATTTAATGTGTTTAATAATGGCCAAATAATGTATTATCCCTATGTGGATAATAGTTATTTGGCACATTATTGTACTGTATGTGCTGGGGGGACGGGGGTTTTGGCCCCAAGGGTATGTGGGTAGGACTCCCTTGTGGGTAGTGAGTGAGGGTGGTTGGGCCTCAGTGGGTGGGGTGGTTAGTGGGGGAGGGTATGTGGGTGATGGTGGGTTAACCCCTTAATGACTGTAGCGGTTAATAACCGCTATGGTGATTAAGGGGTTAGGGGACATTACATTGGATGTTTTAATTCTTGTGTCTGTTTTGCAGAAGCGGATGGGGCATTAGCAGGATGAAGATGAGGATGGCCTTCATCGTGGCAGCCGCACATGGGTGAGTGCTATATGTATTTAATGTCTTTATTGTTCTGTATGTATTTTAAATGGACACATGCACTATTATCCATTTGTAGATAATAGTCATTGTGCCCATTACTGTATTGTATGTTAGGGGGGTACAGGTGTTGTTGGGGTCATATATATATATATATTTATATGTATTTAGTTACTGTGGGGCTGGTGTGTGTTTTTGTTTTTATTGTGGGTAGCGGGGGTGGGTGAAGGGGGTATTAGCCCCAACGGTGGTTTGTTTAGGGCTTGCGGGTGGGTAGCGGGAGGCCTTAAGCCCTTCATGACCGTAGCGGTATGAACCGCGACGGTCGTGAAGGGGTTAAGTGCACCCGTAACCCCCCGAAAGTCCTAAACAAACAACAAGGGCCAAAGACCCCCTTCACCCACCCCCGCTACCCACAATAAACCTGGCACGGCTCTTTAACCCCTTCATTACCTTAGCGGTTAACCGCTAATGTAATGAAGTGGGCTTTAAATGCATTTTTCCTGCCTCGGATGCATGCCGGGGGGGTCCGGTGCTGGTATTAATGGTATCAGCTCCGGAGACCCCCGGCATCAATCCCAGCCAGGAAAAAGGCCAGAATTTTTTCTAAGTGCCGATCCGCCACTCATCCGTTGCCTCTGAGCAGCAACTTGCCATCTTTTTCTTGCGTGGCTGATCCGCCAGCAAAACCCCATTCTAGAGTGGCGAATAGCTCCGCTTAGCTACTCGCCTCTACTAGAATACAGCGTGGCGGAATTTTTTTTATTTTTTGGCGGAAAGTGCCTTCTCGCTTCGCCACCGGCGGAAAAAAAACCGCCAGCTTTTTTTTGAATCTCGCCACTTTCTCGCCCCTTACTGAATACAGATACAGTAGAGGCAACTCTTATTCGAACAAAAACCAGTGGCAATTCCCCAAAAAACCCAGCAAACACCCAGGTACATTCTGAATACATGCCTTAAACTTTCCTTAAACTAGCCCCAGCATTTCTGCATTGATTAATGGCCTATCAGATTAACAGCGGGGGTCCCTGGCAGTCCCATTCAAACTGAATTGGACTGCCAGGGATCCCTGCTGTGTTAATCCTATGGGTCGTTAGTCAATGCAGAAATGCCTTAAACGTGCCTCAAACTAGCCCAGAACATACCCAGCACATACCCAGCACATACCCAGAATGTAACCCGGCTAGTTTACGGCAAATGTTAGAATAAACGTTGCCTCTACTGTAGGCTTTTTTGGTGGGAAAGTGGCGAGAATTGCCTTTCCACCGCTTACTGCATGATGCCCCAAGTCTGAAACAGATTTATGTATCATAAAAGGATAACATTCACACTTACAATCAGGTATAAAAGGTTGAGCTTCAACACTCAGGGAGTTGGAGTCCCTGATCGTTGGAGCGAAAGCTTTTTCACCTGCTTGAAAGTGTGGATGTTACCGTCTTATGATACATAAATCTTTTTTATACTTCCCTCCATGTGCTTCTGTTTCCTTGTTTTTTTTGTTGTAGGAGCACTCAGGAATTCATTAAGTTATCAATAATGTATCCAAAGCAATTATGGCAAAGTCAGAAAAATACAACATTCTATTCATTATAATTTCTTTAAATCGCTATACACAATGCCCTGAAAACCACATACACACCAGATTAAATAAAACAATACTTAATATTTATTATTAATAACATTGATATAGAATTATCAAAGAAGTATAAAACATATATGTCAATATTTGAAGATCAGAAGATAATAACGAAGCCCAGAGCTATTTGAAATGGTTCCCAGGCGCATGTAGAGATGCTGTTAGCGCAAACATGCTATAAACAAATTCCTCCTACCATTTCTGCATATAATCGGCTTAGTGAATATTACATTTCTGTAACGCAGGGAAAATATTGCCCATTCCTGATCTGTTTTGTGTAGTGTTATTTTCACTGATTTAATGCTGCTTTGTGAATATGGATCAATGTCCTGCATCTTCAAACATGGTTTTCAAACTTTCTAACGGAACATACATTAAATATGGAGAGGCAGAAGTTCAAACAAAGAAACATTAATATTACATTTTATTCAGCTACAAGCAGTGTATGCCTATCATTTTGTTGGTCATAATAAATATATTTTTGTTTACTACTTTGTGCTCAAACTCCTCTTTCTATGTGTAAAATTCTGCAGATAGAATTTGAGATGCTCATATGTGCGCATGTCTTCCCTCGCGCAACTTGTTCTATTGATTTGGGGCTGGCCGGGGGAAGCCTTTGCCGCGTCTGAGGCCCGTAGCGCTAATCCCCATTGGAAGTTTCAAATCTGCCACCTCCCAGCCGCTTTGTCATCCAGGGGCTGTCCTGGGCACCTAAGCCTGCCGCCTTAACCCATTAGTGCAGCCAGGCGATCCCTCGTCCTGTGATTGGCTGCTACCTCACGATCCACGCTCTGATTGGTCGCCAGCTCCTGCTCCATGTTAAGGATAGCCAGCAGGGACTATGTAAGGCGCACAGCCGGGGCAGAAAACCAGACCAAGTGTGGAGCTGATTGGCGACACGATGGTTGGAGATTCAAGTGCTTTGTGTAAAAGAGCATACACTAGCACTGATTTTGGTAGAGGAGCGCCGGAGAAACCTGGGACAAGAAGCGGTCAGGAAAAGCCTACTGAAGCAGGCTCCTGCACCTAGTTGAGGCTAAAGACTTCCCCGCAGACCCCCAGTTGGTGAGTGTTTCACTTTGATTTCGTATTTTGTGTGTTTGTTGGCTTGCCAGAATAAACTCTGTTTATTCAATTATTGTGTCCTGTCTGGTGATAGTAATCCCGGTGGTAAAAGGTGTTAAAAGTACTAGTCTCCCGTGACAGAAAGTACCAATTGTAAATCAGTATGCGGCAGAAGCTACAACTAAAGTATGTTAATATTTTCTGGAGTTCATTTTTTTTAAATAATAAACATTGGTAAAAGTAGAGTCTACAGTATACAGACAACATTTTATAGAAACAACTTTTTGTTGTAGTGTTTATTGAATGTACTGTACTCTTCCACTTGCCATAATTTTTTAAATCTTAATCACATATGTATGTAGTTTGCCACTGCTACATTATTTTGTACGTTAGACACTTTATTAGACACCGATGAAAAGTGGTATGTTTTATACAGTATAATCTTTGACATTTTATATTGTTGGGGGAGGGGTGGGGGGATCAGATTAAGGTTTTGACTATACGTTTGTAAAGATGTTTAACACAGAATATGAAACTGCTATTACAATTATACAGAATGATGTAGATGGACGATTGCTTTTACCTTATTGTGACTTCAATGTATGTTAAGTGTGAATTCAACTTTGAATTAAGCATGGATGAACTTCAGTCTTCAAAATTAAACAAAAAACACTTAATTTTCACACTAGCCTGCCAGCATCCACCTCATCATAACACCTCACTTCATCCCCATATATCTATCATAACTAGATATCTCTCTACAAATTCGTATATAATATCCTGTTTCTATAATTCAGCCATACCTGTTTACACTGGCACTTCATTCATGAACCACAGCCTATCTGGCATTTAATAGCTGCAGTACGAGCCCATCCTGTATTGTATCTTTTCTTGTGTTTGGTCTCTTTTATAACCTTAAATGTTTTCTTCCTTTTTGTAACTGTGAAGTGCTTTATATCACCTACTCCTACCTCTGTTATTTTACCACATTTTAGAGACTGAAACATATTTTGGGAGGTAGTGAGACCTACAGATGCACACAAGTGTTTTCTGTATTTAAGATTGACATTCAATGATCCCTTTTCGCAGTGTGGTATCTCTAGATCCATTACATCCATAAGGAACTTGGACATTGCCATGTTACTGCAAGAATTGCAGATACGAATTATATGACTCAATGGGTTCCCAAATTTCTGCAACATTATTGGACACCCAGAACTTAAATCTTTACTAATGGTTTAAATCCCGCCTCTCTCCATAACTATGTCAATATTCGTAAATGCGGTTAAAACTACTTTCCTCGTGAGGCCTTTAGAAGGTATTATTCGTTTTTCAATGAGAACTGGAATCTTTGATCATAGCCGAAAGTTGCTTTAACTCAACCAATTTCCCTCCTCGCAGTATTACATAGCTCTGCAGTCTCCACTCTCCTGATATCTTTACTGACTCCAGACATTCACTAACACAGCTTTCTTCAACATGGCTCCTTCAATGTTCAGTACTGCTGGAAGGTCATCAATTACCTGCTGTGTATTCACCTTGAGTCAATGGGTTACATAAAACAGCAACTTGAGTCCCTAAGTTAATTTTTAAAAAGTGGTGGACTTAATAATGTGCAGTCATTCTATGAAAATGCAGCATGTTCAAAGACTTTCCAGGATCATCATTAGTTTTCCGGAAGCCTGAACTACAGAAATCAATGGGCATTCCCAATTATGTCTAAATTTAGTAAAGAACATATCTTTCATGTGTAACATTTCTTCAATACATAAAAGCCACAATTAACTTGCAGCGACCGCTTTGAAAACACAGTTAGGTGTAATACCTGGCCACAAATTATATGTGTAAAGAGAGGCTCAATTAGTGAACAAAAATAAAAACAATCGCTTTTACTGTATGTTACAAGTGGTCTGAACTGACCTTTGTAAAAAATATATAAAATATTGAAATAATATATATATATATATATTTTTATTCACTAGAACTTGAATCAAGAACAGCAGGAAAAAAACCTATTAGCATGGTTACGATAATTATCACTTTTACTGGCTTTCTGGTCTTTGTTGTTATTGTCGCTGGAATCGTCTTCGTTACAATGCACTGGTAGGTGGATAATTATTCTCAATATTTTTATATATACATACTTTTTTTTTTTTTTTAAAGATGTAACATGCTCCCAGTGTCTACTCTATAAGATTCTTCTTAAAAGCAGCACTAAGCAGAAAGAAAAACTCATGTGACCACATTGTTTATGGACTGGCCAGCAAAATATTCCTTAAAATATGAAATAGATATACATCCCTGTGACCCTTCTAGCTTTGGTTAAAAGGTTCATGTGCATTTGTGTGTTTAAATTATAGTCGAATGGGTCTATGAATAAAGGCAAAAAGGGAGCAATTTTGGGGGGAAAAAACTACAAGATGTATCAAAGAAAAGAATCCTATTGAATTTCCCCTGAATTGATCCACATTTGCTTTGATGCATACTGTATGACCCTACACGTTTAATGGAACTTTCTTTAGTATATATTTATCTATTATCCAGAAAACTACACAATCTTAGTAAGCTAAAAAAAAAAAAACCTATCCACAATATTAAATATTTATATACAGATGTAGCCTTAATGTCTTTGGGGCCAATGCCACACTTGATTACGTGACTGATGATTGATGCTGTGGGGGGTCCCATTCAGAAGCATTTACCCAACCTTCCCCCCCCCGTAGCTCCATTGTAGCAGACACAGTCCCGGGTGCCACAGACTTTTAGTTGTTTTCCGCGATGCCGAAAACAGTCTTGCTACATCTGTTGAAGAAATATATATATCAAAAATGAATAGATGAATAATACCGTTCTATGGCTAACTAAATGCTTTTATTTGTGCGAGCTTTCGAGATACAATGATATCTTATTCCGGCGATGTTACAATGAATGAAGCCACAAAAGGGTTTTAACTTTAAAACAGTGCATACTGGAATGTGATCTGTGATTGAAGTCTATCCCTCCCCCCTGTGCAGTATGCTGTTTTATGACTTGAGGTGTTAAATGGTCCCTCTACATACATACGTTTTAGAGAATATATATATATATATATATATATATATATATATATATATATATATATACAGTGTTCGACAAACCTATACATTTGCTCGCCCCGGGCGAGTGGATTTAACCCCTGGGCGAGTAAATATTGGCACGAGCAGCACACGTTTGGTACTAGGTGGCGAGTAGATTTTTTTGTTCGGCAAGTAGATTTTTTGGTGATTTGTCGACCACTGTATATATATATATATATATATATATATATATATTATATATATATATATATATATATATATATATATATATACAGAAAACAAAGATGCCTCAGTGTACATCTAAAATGAGAAATGACGTTAATATCTATATTTTCTTATCATAAGGTATTATATATTTATTTATCAAATATTTTATCAGGGATAGTTCATTGAGTTACTGCTCGCATGTCCTGGGTACAAAATAATATCTACTGTATGTACGGTATGTGTAATGAGTATGGGCTATTTAGTTCCATATTTTGGCCAAACTATGTTAAGCCTTATCAAGGTTTACTCTTTTAGCAGGTTCCTACACTACCACTTTTCCCCTTGAATTTTCACCATGTAGAGAAAAGATTAAACATACTGTACAGTAACCATGATATAGTCAATAGCAATGGTTGTGTCATATGTATGCGGTGTCTAAGGGGTTACAATTGTAACATTTAGAATCACTATGTGCTATGAGTGAGCTACAGTGCAATTAAAACTTGTTAAAAGCTGAAGATGCCCTAAATATTTGTTAAAAAAAATCTAAAAAAATAAAGTGCAGAAAAATATACTTCCTGGCTTATGGCTGCTGCAAACATTGTTTGGAGGTACTAATGTATAGTAGCATTAATCATTGTTTTTAATAGCACTGCTGTTGACTAACACGCCAGTGTTTGCGCAACATGTTGCATTAACGGGTGCAATAACATCTGCTACCTCTGTATGTGGCCTATCCTCGTAGCTTGAGCTCACCAATCCCACCCCTAGTTAATCAGCAGGTCTAAGCACACACAGGTAATAGCTGTAGTCACTGAGTGGTTTCTTCCCCCAGGAGAAAGATTAAAATAATCTTTGCTGGAGCCATATGCTTGAGAAGTATATATTTTTCCAACTCTTAACCACACATCATTTTTATTTTATTTTAAATGTTCAGACATTTTTAGGGCATTTTTGGGGTGTTTTCAACCAGTTTCAATTCCATTGCTGCTTAGGAAAAGCAGATATAAGCCAAAGCCATAGTGCTTCCTAATTGTAACCCCCTTCTGCATACACGTCACACATCCCTTGCTATTGACTACAGTATATCATTGTTTTGTTTCAACTTCTCGCTATGGACTGGACGAAATTCAAAGGACTCAGGATACAATTGGTAGTGTAGGAACCTGCTGAATGGGTCAAACTTGATGTGGTGGCAGGCTTAAAATGTTGTGGCCAAAAGATTGAATTAAATGACTTATACTTCTGGAAGAAAAGGTATAAATAAACTAAATAATTTATCATACTGTATGTGCATTGGGGCTTCATTGTTTTCTGATGTTTTATGCAGAAAACAATAGGATAAATTGCCATGATAATCTGTACTTAGCAATTCACAAAGACATGGAATATTGGCATTATTTGCAATTTCCCATGTCAAAGTGGCATGAGGGTTCACAAATTATTAAAGGGATAGTAACAGTCAGAAAATTTACTCAAATGGACCAGGGTGATTGTATTTCACGTTTTTTTTATTTTTACGAATTCTATTTGAAACAAATACAAAAAATAGTGAACATCTATTTTAAATCTGATTTATGTAATGCAGTTATCACTTCAGCATTATGCGTTTCTATTTTGTTTTCACAGGAAGTCTATTAAATCCATTTTAAAAAAAGAAGCAAAGGCAGATGATGCGGGTAAGACAGATGCCGCTGGCAAAAAGGCAGATCCTGAAGGAGCAGCACCAGGACAAGCAACAGAAGGAGCAGCAGAAGATGCAGCCGAAGCAGACGACATGCCCGATTAAAACAAGGATAATGAAGGAAATCACATTTTAAAGAACAATGCAGAAATAAACTTTTTACTTGTAATATCAAATATTCCATCAAATTCATTAGTTAATTTTATTTTAATAGCAAGTATGCATCGGCCTTATACTTAATTGAAAAAGATCAGAGTTTGGAAGTACGTAGCCTATTCTCTGCAATAAAGTGAAAATTGACTGAAAATAAAGTAGACGTAGTGCTCATTGAAATACATTTTGGTAACTGGAAAAAAATCAAGACCGTTAATTGATTTTCTACAACTCTATTTATTTATTTATTGACTTCTTAATGCATTTTACTCAACTGCCAAAGTGTTGCATATAACTGAAAAAATGTTGCGGTATGACGAAGATCAAATATTGGAATACTCAAATGAAGGACTGATTTATTAAATACAGTTTTTTTACTACAGTATAATTTTTTTTTTTATAGTTTTCACCTTTTACGATCTTTAATTCAACATGTTATACTCATGGGTTACATAGTTACATAGTAGATAAGGTTAAAAAAAGACATGCGTACTTCAAGTTCAGCCTATGCTAAATATATCTCATAAGGGGACAAATAAATTCCTTCCTGAGTCCAAATATTGGCAATCGAATTAATCCCTGGATCAACATCCATCACGTTTACTTATTTGGTATATACCTTTCTAAAAAGAAGTCCAACCTTTTTTTTTTTTAAGATATCTATTGTATCTTCCATTACAGTCTCCATGGGTAAGGAATTCCCTTACTGTAAAGAACCCTTTCCTTTGTTGTTGGTGAAATCTCCTTTACTTCAACCTTAAAGTACAGTATGATCCTGTGTTGATTGTACTACCCTTGGGATTAATAGTTCTTTTGAAAGGTCCTTGTATTTTCCCCCAATATATTTGTATATAGCTATCATATAACCTCTTAGACGCCTCTTTTCTAATGTAAACAAATCTAATTTAGCTAGACTCACTTCATAAATAAGATTATCTATCCCCTTCATTAATTTGGTGGGTGTTCTATGCACTTTTTATAGTTCCATGATTTATTTTTAATGGGAGTGGTGCCCAAAACTATTCAACATATTCAAGGTGTGGTCTTATTAATGCTTTACAGAGGGGCAACATTATGTTCAGACATTTTGGGCACGATTACTAAGCCTGCTGTCTACAAGCACTGGCTAAATTCTTCTCCATCAAAGATTCTCCTAATTTATCCCCATTTAATATGTAAACTTACATTTATCTGTATTAAACCTCATCTGTCATTTACAGATGCAGCGTTATGTTTGGTCGTACTGCACTCACAAAATCATTTTTTTCTTCATCTGGGCACACGGAGTGCAGGTAAAGAGACTAATGGCCCATTGGGATTAACACAGCGGTGGTCCTTGCCTTTGAATGGGACTCCCGCTGTGTGAATCCTACTGCTCAGCACCTGTCTGTAAGGCCTCGTCCAGGGTGATGCTGAGCGGGCGCTCGCGCTGGCCACGAGGAAACACATTGCTGCAATGTGTGTGGCCAGCATGAGCAAGTGCCTGCGCATGCATGGCGCTTAGCTGCTTGCAGAAGCAAGCAACTTTAAGTGTCCCGCTCGCTGGCACGTCACGTGAGCGGTTCGCCTATTGACGTCGAACCAGCTCCGTGACGTCATGACTTCGCCCCCCCTGCTCGCGCAACTAGCTGGCCATGAATCGCCCGGCCCAGCAGAGCGCGTGACGTCACAGTGCACGAGCGCCAGCTAGCTCCCTGCCTGGCCGCAGCCTAAGAGACATGCAGTAAGGGTAGACAGAATCAGCCACTCCCTACATGCCTCTAACAGGAGGTCACGCGGCTTTTATTTGAAAGTTTTTTTTCTTATATACAGTGTGTGTATGTATGTATGTGTGTATATATATATATATATATATATATATATATATATATATATATATATACTGTATATACGCGCACAAAGAAAAAGAAACCCAAGAAGAAGCACTCAGATATTGCAAAACATAAAGCAGATATGTAATAAAGTTAATCAAAAGAATATTTTAAAGTGTCTTTTGTGTGTGATATATAATATATATATTTGAAGCAGTGAGTCTACAGAGCTGAGCCCTTTTAATTTCAGCTCCAGGGACCTCCTACTTCCCGAGATACTTACCTCCGAAGTAGGTGCAGGTAGCTGATCCAGCTAAGCAAGCAGGAGTTTCAGGTTTGAAGGTCCCACGTCACATGGGCCAATAGAAAGCCGCACAAATGATGTCATGGCTTCCTTTTGGCCCGCAGGCCAGGAAATATCTGAACAGCGGCCATTACAAGACCCGTGCTTGCCGAGGGCAGCAGCTACTGGCTCCTAATTCCCAGGTAAGTATCTCTGGAAGCAGGGGGTTCCCAGAGCTGAAATCAACCAGGTTCAGTTCGGGAGACCCTCTGCTTCAACTATATATATATATATACATTTTAAAAAACCCGCCCCCTGGAACTGCCTCTTTAAAGCTAGGAATTGTAGGTACTGTATTGCTATATCAACAACATGTCACAAGCTGAGTTGCAAATCAAGGTTTGGTCACTGCTTTTGTAAAAAAAAACAAAAAAAACAATTTTGCCACATTTGTTTCTTTTTTTTTTCTTACGGTTAACATTATATACGTGCATTTGATAGCAATTGTGTGTCTGCTCTGTTTCTTCTGTTGGAGTACTCTAAATGCACCACTGTGCAAAGGCAACAATCGGAAGACAAATTGGTGTCGACTGCAGTTTGCCTAGTAGGTTTATGTACATAATTCTACAGAGTGGTAGAGAGCAAGATATAGGATTCCAGTGACATTTGTGAACAATTATTAACCCAGTCAAATAAACAGCTGAGATCTTCATGGCGGTACCCAGAATTAAAAAACTTTAGTGACTCTGCAAATGACTTTCTTAAAATTACCATTTTCCCCATAGACTTCTTAATGTTCACATGGTAATTCAGCAAGTGCAAGATTGGATTCGACAGGGAAAAGCTTGTTTTTTAATTTTTTATTCACCCTGGACTAGCAGGACTGATTTTCTTAGATATGAGAATGTATTGCGTTACTGGCTAAAAGTGAAATAGGTTAACTACTGTAGTGGCAACATAATTTGAAAGTAGATATCCCTTACGAATGCTGAGGATTGAGAGGGAGAGTAATAATAATCTTTATAATGCTGACACTTCTTTTCCTGTTCTACTTTGCATCAAAAAGAACACTTTTGACATGAAAAGTGCGTGCAAATTAGTTTTTAAATAGCGATATGTTTTCATATATTATTTTTTTTTATTCTTTATTCTCCAGCATCAGCTTCCAATTTTGGGAGACTCAATAGCAAGAGTTAGGGAGGAGTTACCCCACATCTTATTATAATAAGATCTATCAACTTCTGTACTCTGATTTATTTTTCACCAAAAATCTCCAAAAGTATGAACTGACAAAGTATTTTCAGTAACAATCTCTAAAGCCTCAGTTGCACACGTTGCGCAAACAAAATGCAGCAGCTCTACCGGGGCGGCCATAATTTATTTTTTTTGCGTGACGTAAGCATGTCAGCCAACCAACATGGTGACGCCTTCCTCTACAGTGCACACACCGCTTGAGTGACAGGCGCGTGCTACGCCAGGCTCCGACGCACGCGCGCGCCTCCACTATAATCAACGCGTAAAACATTACATTAATTGGTGTAGACACATATATCTCTGCGCTCAACTAGGGGTCTTTACAAGCCATACAAAAGGAAAAACAATTATAGGTTTTTTTTTTTTAGTAGGGAGTAAGATATAATAAAAGGTGCATAAAAAAAATTCAGACAAAACAAATACTACAGTATATTGTCTCTTCTCTGTAGCTCTTTTCATCTGAGTACTTCACGTCCCCACTTTGCCTGATTTCCTTCTTATAGCAGTCACCCCAGTAGTATATTAAAGAATTCAGAGCTAGTTGAGATGGGTGCTTAAAAATACAAGAGAAGTTAACTCCCATATAATGATTAAATGTTTTTAAAATAATCTGTGGTCACATCAAATAAAATATAACACCGCCACAGAACATATACTGTGTGGAAAACAACATGTAGAAATAGATTCCACGGTCCACAGCTTTGCACCACCTCTCTATCCTGTGCACCTCCGACCAGTCACACCTCCACCACTCCCCTCTTCGTATTTCGTGTTGACCATTTTGTCAGGACTGGAGTGTCTGAGGCAGTGGAATCACTGTTGGCTTTTATACCCTATCACACTAAGCTCGCAATTCCAACCATACTTTTCTCATTAAACATTTTAACAATCTTGTATTAGAGATTAATCCTATGATTAAAATCTATTATACAAACAAGCTAATATACAGTATATTGTGACAGTCAGTGTCTAATGTCAGCAGAAGGTTAGTGTGCTCTGTTCCCAGCATGATGGGGTTAACGTCCGCTGGCAGCAGCTTCCAGGTGCAACTAATTAACCTGAGCTACAGGGTTTAAAAAGACAGTCTGAGAATACAGCAAGTGTCTCACACACAGGGCTGAGAGAGGCCTGTGGTAGGGTGACCATATTTGTCCTGGCAAAAACTGGGAAGAATGTCAAGCATGCGCAATCGGCTCTTGCCGACTGCGAATGCAAAAACGACAAGCTTCGACTGTGTATGCGTGATGAGCGCTTGCCGGCAGCTCTTTCGCTGTCGGCGTTTGCCGGTCGCTCATTCACATGCGTGATCTGAGCTTGCCGGTCAAGCATGTGCATGGGTGACTGGTAAACGCCGATCACACATGTGCACCAGCGGCTGGCAAGTGCCGATCACTCATGCGTGGCCCGTGGGATAGAAATCCAGGATAGCTCTCCAAAAAGTCACGACAGAGGCCTATAAACGGAGCCATCTGGTCTCGCTAGCCTGTAGGCCAGCAGTACAGCAAACATACCTTGGAAAGGACTGTGCTTATTGGGTTACTATACCGGTGAGGGGAAGTACTACCCATTGAGCTTTTGCTGCACGTTTTTGTATTTGTTTGGGAAACCAACTTAGCTGGCCAGTCTTGGTAGTTAGAGAAGTTATTTTGTTTTGTTAGTCTCCATACTAGAATAGGTTTTTTATTTTGTTACTTTGCTATAAACGAACAGTGTACCCACGAGTATTATTTGTATTACGTCTGGACAAAATATATTTCTCACTGACAACAGATCATCCTGCCACAATATATACAAATATAGCTATAAATCAAGTGTTCATACAGAAAAAAAACACAAGGTTAAAAATGGAATTCTTAGGACAGTAGTCTGATGTAGCCAATGTTATTGCAACTTCAAACACAGAGCATCCCTAAAACAAAATTGCACATGCAACGATCAGTTAATTTATTTTGCTTATGCAAAATATATAATTTGTTTTGTCTATTTTAATATATTTGCTGCACTATTTCAGTAGCACACAATGTTGTGTGTATTTGGAATATCATAGCTGGTGATAGACTAAATAACATGTCTGTATTAAAAATCTCTTTATATTTAACTATAATTCCCAAATCCTTAAATAACGTGCTCATATAGTATGTATCTTCTAACATTGCCTTCAATTAACCAAATTCACTAAAGGGTGTTAGCATACCTGTATGCTAAGGCTATAGCATACCTGTGGCTTTAGCCTAAATTAGCGCTTGTTTTTATTAACATGGTATTCACTAAACTTCAAAATCTTGTTTTACTACCGTTAAAATATTACCATTTTTTACTCCTGGTATCTAAAATTGGATGAAAATGAGCTGATTAAGGTTTTAGATATTACACATTCCCTAAGTTTGGTGTTAATGACCAATTTACATGGTGTTGGTAGATTTTATTTTTTGTTGAAATCAGCAACAGAAGTGTCCACTGCGCAAGCCACTTTCTCTCCCACAAGGTATCAGATTAACCTCTTACTGCTCGTCTCCAAAGCAGGGACAATCCAAATGCCCTTCATGACCAAATCTCCAAAACCAAAAAGGAAACAAGCTCACCAAGGTATTATTTTCACTCATTTAAGGCTGCTTTGTGAATATGGATCAATATCCTGCATCTTCAAACATCGTTTTCAAACTCTCTAACTGAGAGGCAGACGTTCAAACAAAGAAACATTAATATTAAATATTATACAGCTACAAACAGTGTAGCCTATCTTTTTGTTGGGATTGCTGCTTTAGAAATTGTGAAGCTCTCTTGTTTCTATGTGTAAAATTTTGCAGATAGAATTTGAGATGCTTATATGTTAGCTTTTCTTCCCTCAAGCAACTTGTTCTATTTACCTGTATCTGAAAGTATCAATTGTAAATCAGTATGCGGCAGAAGCTACAACTAAAGCATATCAATATTTTCTGAAGTTAAAAAATAAATAAAAATAATAAACATTGGTAACAATAGAGCCTACAGTATATAGACAACACTTGCCATTAGGTTTTTTTTTTTTTAATCTTAATCACATATGTATGTAGTTTGCCCCTGCTACATTATTTTGTAAGTTAGATATTAACACTTTATTAGACACCGATGAAAAGTGGTATGTTTTATATAATCTTTGACATTTTATACTGTGGGGGATGGGGGTGGGAGGATCAGGTTAAGATTTTTGACTCTACGTTTGTAAAGCTATTTAACACAGAATATGAAACTGCTATTTCAATTATACAGAATGATGTAGATGGACGATTGCTTTTACCTTATTGTGACTTCAATGTATGTTAAGTGTGAATTCAACTTTGAATTAAGCAAGGATGAACTTCAGTCTTCAAAATTAAACAGAAAACACTTAGGGGCCTATGCAGAGAGCAGCGCTATTTCGAAATTCGCCATTTTTTGGAGCAAATCGCGCAGAAAGCAGCAGAAAATGGCGAGTTCCGAAAAACGCGCCAATTTTTCTTTTCTAGTTATAAAACTCGCCTCGCGGCTGGCGAGAACCTCAATCTCGCCAGTTTTAAAAATATCCGTATGCAGAGAGGCGCGAACGGCATCTAGCGGCTGTTCGCGCCAATAAAATGGCGCGATTGTCTCAGTTTTAACTCGCCAGAAAAAACTGCCGCTCGCGGCCATTGCAAAGGGAAAAAAAAAGCCGCGAATTTGTTTTAACACATTTCTGAAGCGCGCATCTCGCCAATTTAAACTCGCCACACGCATCCATGTTAAACATAGGAGAATTCGCACTTTTCTGCATATGGAGATTAAAACTCTCCAAAAAAGCTACTTTTTAATAAATTCGCCAATTTTAAAATTCGCTGCTCTCTGCATAGGCCCCTTAATTTTCACACTATCCTGCCAGCATCCACCTCATCATAACATCTCGCTTCATCCCCATATATCTATCATAACTAGATATCTCTCTACAAATCTGTACATAATATCCTGTTTCTATCATTCATCCATACCTGTTTACCCTGGCATTTAATTCATGAACCACAACCTATCTGGCAATTAATAGCTACAGTACCAGCCCATCCTGTATTGTATCTTTTCTTGTGTTTGGTCTCTTTTATAACCTTAAATGTTTTCTTCCTTTTTGTAACTGCAAAGTGCTTTGGGTCCCATTGGGAGAAACGCGCTATATAAATAAAGTTATACCTGATGAAGAACCTTGAGAGGTTTGAAAGCTTACTGTATAACATGTCAACTATTTGTTGGGTTAATAAAAGGTATTATATCACCTACTCCTACCTCTGTTATTTTACCACATTTAAGGCTTTGGTCCCGCTGCGTCCGGCGGCGCGCGCAGCCACGTGCATGTTACTTACCAGCAGGGGTATCCTCCCGAGCCGATCCCAGTCCCCCCTTGCTGCACGGCTGACTACGCGCTGTGACGCGTCAGCCGCCATGGGATGCAAGAGAATTGCGATCCTGAGCGGTGACGCATCACGTTGTGCGCTGGTGAGCAAATCAGCGCCGGGTCTGGAGTTAGAGGCAGCTTCACCCACCTCCAAAAGGTAGGGGGGGGAGTGTCAAAAGGTGGGGGGGGAAGTGTGTGCGTGTATGTATGTGTTGTGTGTGGGGCGGGGGGGGTTGAACAGCACGGAGAGTCCACTGCTCAAACCACACCCCCCGCTCCCTACAGACTGCATATAGCAGTCAAGTGCCTCTCCACGCGCCGCCTGTCTGCAGTGCGGGCGCGTGGTCTGAGGCAGCGGAGCCTTAGCGACTGAAACATGCTTTGGGAGGTAGTGAGAGCTACAGATGCACACAAGTGTTTTCTGTATTTAAGATTGACATTCAATGATCCCTTTTCGCAGTGTGGTATCTCTAGATCCATTACATTCATAAGGAACCTGGACATTGCCATGTTACTGCAAGAATTGCCGATACGAATTATATGACTCAATGGGTTCTTAAGTTTCTGCAACATTATTGGACACCCAGAACTTCAATCTTTACTAAGGGTGTAAATCCTGCCTTTCTCCATCACTATGTCAATATTCGTAAATGCGGTTAACACTACTTTCCTCGTGAGGCCTTTAGGAAGAAGGTATTACTAGTTTTTCAATGAGAACTGGAATCTTTGATCATAGCCGAAAGTTGCTTTAACTCAACCAATTTCCCTCCTCACAATATTACATAGCCCTGCAGTCTCCACTCTCCTGATATCTTTACTGACTCCAGAGATTCTCTAACACAGCTTTCTTCAACATGGCTCCTTCAATGTTCAGTACTGTTGGAAGGTCATCAATTACCTGCTGTGTGTTCATCCTGAGTCAAGGGGTTACATAAAACAGCAACTTGAGTCCCTAAGTAAATTTAAAAAAAAGTGGTGGACTTAATAATGTGCAGTCATTCTATGAAAATGCAACATGTTCAATGACTTTCCAGGATCATAATTTGTTTACCGGAAGCCTGAACTACAGAACAAAAGGTTACAAAGGCAAATTCTGACATATGAAAATCAATGGGCATTTCCAATAATTTTTCTTTAGTAAATTAAGTAAAGAACATATCTTTCATTTCCTCAATACATAAAAGCCACAATTAACTTGCAGCGACCGCATTGAAAACACAGGTAGGTGTGTAATACCTGTCCACAAATTATATGTGTAAAGTGAGGCTCAATTAGTGTAAAATAAAAACAATGGCTTTTATGTTACAAGAGGGCTGAACTGACTTTTTAACAAAATATATAAAATACTGAAATTATATATATATTTTTTTTATTCATTAGGACTTGAATCAAGAAAAGTAAAAAAAACTAGCGGATTCCCTGTACTACTTTTCGCTCTTGCTGGCGCTTTGGTATTTCTTTTTGCCGTCATTGTACCCATCCTCGTTGTAAAATACTGGTAGGTGGATAATTAATCTCAATATTTATATATTTGTACATTTATTTATTTTTAAGATCTAACATGCTCCCAGTGTCTACTCTATAAGATTCTTCTGAAAAGCAGCACTAAGCAGAAAGGAAAAACTCATGTGACCACATTGTTCATGGACTGGCCAGCAAAATATTCCTTAACATATGAGATAGATATATATTCCTGTGACCCTTCCAGGTTTGGTTAAAAGGTTCATGTGCATTTGTGTGTTTAAATTAATGTCAAGTGGGTCTATGAATAAAGTCAAAAGTGGAGCAATGTTGGGGGGGGTTAAACTGTACAAGATGTATAAAAAAAAATCCAATTGATTTCAATAGGGCATGTTTCTTTGGGATGCAGTTATTTTCCCCAGAATTGTTCCACGTTTGCGTTGATGCATACTGTATGCACCTAAAAGTTTAATGAAGCTTTCTTTAGAACATATTTATCTATTGTCCAGAAAATTACACAATCTTTGGAAGCTCCAAAAACCCATATCCACAATATTAAATATTTATATACAGATGTAGCCTTAATGTCTTTGGGGCCAATGCCACACCAGATTATGTGACTGACTGCGGTCACAACACCTAAGGATTCACACGGTGGGGGGTCCCTTTCAGAAGCATTTGCCCCCCTGTAGCTCCATCGTAGCAGACACTGTCCCGGGTGTCACAGACTTTAGTTGTTTCTCTGTGACGTCGAAGACAGTCTTGCTACAACTGTACCTTATAGTACCAATTAGAGGTCATATATATATATAAAGAAGGTGTACTTTCTTTTTCACACCACTGTGTTTATATATCTAGATATATATAGATATATAAACACAGTGGTGTGAAAAAGAAAGTACACCTTCTTTGAATTCTATGGTTTTACATATCAGGACATAATAACAATCATCTGTTCCTTAGCAGGTCTTAAAATTAGGTAAATACAATCTCCGATGAACAACACATGACATATTACACTGTGTCATGATTTATTTAAAAAAATAAAGCCAAAATAGAGAAACCAATGTGTGAAAAACGAAGTATACCTTATGATTCAATAGCTTGTAGAACCACCTTTAGCAGCAATAACTTGAAGTAATCGTTTTCTGTATGACTTTATCAGTCTCTCACATCGTTGTGGAGGAATTTTTGCCCACTCTTCTTTACAACGTTGCTTCAGTTCATTGAGGTTTATTTGTTTATGCACAGCTCTCTTAAGGTCCAGCCACAGCATTTCAATCAGGTTGAGGTCTGGACTTTGATTGGGTCATTGCAACACCTTGATTCTTTTCTTTTTCAGCCATTCTGTTGTAGATTTGCTGGTGTGCTTGAGATCATTGTCCTGTTGAATGACCCAATTTCAGACAAGCTTTAGCTGTCGGACAGATGGCCTCACATTTGACTCTAGAGTACTTTGGTATACAGAGGAGTTCATGGTCGACTCAATGATTGCAAGGTTCCCAGATCCTGTGGCTGCAAAACAAGCCCAAATCATCACTCCTCCACCATCGTGCTTGATAGTTGGTATGAGGTGTTTGTGCTAATATGCTGTGTTTGTTTTTTGCCAAACATGGTGCTGTGCATTATGGCCAAACATCTCCACTTTGGTCTCGTCTGTCCAAAGGACAATCTTCCAGAAGTCTTGTGGTTTGTTCAGATGCAACTTTGCAAACCTGAGCCGTGCTGCCATGTTCTTTTTAGAGAGACAAGGCTTTCTCCTGGCAACCCTTCCAAACAAACCATACTTGTTCAGTCTTTTTCTAATTGTACTGTCATGAACTTTTAACATTTAACATGCTAACTGAGGCCTGTAGTCTGAGATGTAACTTTTTTTTTTTTTTCAATTTCTCTGAGCATTGCACGGTCTGACCGTGGGGTGAATTTGTTGGGACGTCCACTCCTGGTAAGATTGGCAACTGTCTTGAATGTTTTCCACTTTTTAATAATCTTTCTCGCTATAGAATGCTGGACTTTTAATTGTTTGGAAATGGCCTTATAGCCCTTCCCAGATTTGATGGGCAGCAACAATTGCTTCTCTAAGATCATTGCTGATGTCTTTCCTCCTTGGCATTGTGCTAACACACCTGAATGCTCCAGACCAGCAAACTGCTAAAACTTCGGCTTTTATAGAGGTGGTCACACTTGCTGATGATCAATTAATCAAGGGCATTTGATTAGCAGCACCTGTGTGCTACTTAGCATCTTAATTCCTATGGAAGCAGTAAGGCTGTACTTATTTTTTCACACACAGCTTCTCCATTTTGGCTTTATTTTTGTTAAATAAATCATGACACAGGGTAATATGTCATGTGTTGTTGTTCACCTGAGGTTGTATTTACCTATCTTTTAGACCTGCTAAGGAACATATGATTGTTATTATGTCCTGATATATAAAACCATGGAATTCAAAGAGGGTGTACTTTCTTTTTCACACAACAATGCATATATATATCAGAAAACAAAGCAGCCACAGTGCACATCTAATATGAGAAATTATTGTGTTAATATCTATAATTTCTTATCATAAGGCAGTATATATTTATTTATAAAATCTTGTATCAGGGAAAATACATTGAGTTACTGCTCGCATGTCCGGGGTACAAAATAATATCTATTTACGGTATGTGTAATGAGTATGAGATATTTAGTTCAATATTTTGGCCAAAACATGTGAAGCATGCTACCACAACAAGGTATACTCTTTAAGCAGGTTCCTACACTATCAATTTTTCCTTTGAATTTTCTCCACGTAGAGAAAATATTAAATATACAGTAACAGTGATATAGTCAATTGCAATCGTTGTGTCATATATGTATGTGTTGTCTAAGGCAGAGCTTTCCAATCTTTTCATGTTGGTGACACACTTTTTAGACATGGATCATTTTGCGACGCAGTAATTCAGTTTTACTAACAAACCGAAGGTTAAACTAACCCCTTATAAGAGATACAGACACATACATAAATTAAAGAGATGATGGGTGGCAGACACTGGGGTGCGTGGGTGGGTGACTATGACTGGCTGTGGATTGGTGTCTGTATTCTTTCACTCTTTCACTCTTTCACACTCTCTCTCATGCTCACTCACTCTCACACACACACTCTTACACACATGGGGGGGCAAATCGGAGCAGGGGGGGGGCCAAATCGGACATGGAGAGTGGGGGGGGGACCAAATTGGACATGGGGGGGGGGCAAATCGGCGCTAAAGAAAGCATGGAGCTGTACTTACCATACTCGCTCCATGCAGGAAAAGGCGCCTCCTCACTGTGCCGCTCAGATAGAGATTGGCTGCGTGCCAACCAATCAGGTAGGGAGATTTTTATTTATTTATTTTCCCCCAGCGCGCGCCTGTCATCCTCTGGTGACCAGTTTTGTCGAGGGGACAGCGCTCGGCCCGGTAAAGCACCCCGACCGCCTGCGCCCCCCCTAAATAATCTTGCGCCCCCCAGGTCCCCCGTTTGCGCACCGCTCAGAGGTTTCTCGGCGCAACACACCTACACACTGCAGCCGACACACTAACGTGTCGGGATACACAGTTTGGAAAGCTCTGCTCTAAGGGGTTAAATTTTTTAACATTTAGGATCACTATGTGCTATGCGTGAGCATGGTGCAATTAATACACTAATATACTCTTTGAAAAAGTCCCTTCTAAGGGATGAAACGCGTCAGAGTGTTTGCATGATGCTCAGCCTTTTGAAATAAAGAACTTTTTATTCAATAACTACTTGTTTGGTTCACTGGGAAGTAGTGACCGTTTTTCCTCTTCTACCTCTCATGGTGCAATTAAAACTTCTCAAAAGCCGAAGATGCCCTAAATATTTTTTTAAAAAGTGCAAAAAAAGATACTTACTGGCTTATGGATGCTGCAATGATTTTTTGGAGATATAAATGTACAGTAGCATTAATCATTGTTTTCAATAGCGCTGCTGTTAACGAACTCGTCAATGTTAACGCAACACGTTGCATTAACGGGTGCAATAACGTCTGCTACTTTTGTAGGTGGCCTCTCCTCGTAGTTTGAGCTCACCAATCCCATCCCTATTTAATGAGCAGGTCTAAGCTCACACAGATAATAGCAGTAGTCATTGGGGCCTATGCACTAAACTGTGATAAAATGAGTGCACTGTCGAATTACTTTTCATTGATTTATCACGTACAAAAACGTGGGCAAAAATAGTATTGACTAAGAATGAACGCCATTTTTTTGAAAGATTGAAATGCATTATCGCACGACTAGTTTTTTTTGTTATCAGTGCTATCACGCTATAAATCCTAGCGAGCAGCGACTGAAAAATGCAGCCTGGAAGAGCATTTCCATGCACGGCTCTTACAGGCAATCGTGCAGTTAAAACATTGATTTTGATAATAGTGTACGTCAGCAGGGGGTCTCCTGAGCTGAACCGCATTCATTTCAGCCTCGGGACCCCGTACTTTCCGAGATACAGGCCCCGGTAGGGGGTGCCGGTATCACCTGGTTTACTACAACCAATAGGATGACCCCCAATCCTATTGGTTCTAGTACCATGTGATGGCAGCCATTTTGGTTTTGGTGACATCATCTTAAAGGGAAAGGAAGCAGAAGCTTCTTTTGTGTTTTGATTTTTAATTATGGGATTATGGGATTTGTTTTGTGTTTTCTAATTTTTTTATTTCTGTTATTTTTTGATGTTTGCTTTTTAATTGTGGTTTATTTTTGGTGTGTTTATTTTGTGATTTGTTTTGATTGAATTGTATAATTTTGGTGGTGCTAAAACATTGAGAGATTTTTAAGGTCGATCAGCTTATCACAGCGTTGTGAATAGCTAATACTGGCCTGTCGCACAACTTTTTTGGCTCTGGCTGTTAATAGTCATTAACCAACCATTATTGCGAGATACTGCAGTGTTATTACTAACCCTAGTGAATCACAGAGCAGGCAGTATCGCACAATAAGGGCCTTTATCGACCATTAAACCACTTATCACAGCTTTGTGCATAGTCCCCATTTAGTGGTTTCTTCCCCACGGAGAAAGATTAAAATAATCTTTGCTGCAGCCATACGCTTGAGAAGTATATTTTTTTCTTGCTCTTAACCACACATCATTTTTATTTTATTTTAAATGTTCAGATATTTTTAGGGCATCTCTGGGGGGTTTTCAAGCAAATTTAATTCCATTGTAGCTTACTCATTGCACATATAAGCCCAAGCCATAGTGCTTCCTAATTGTAACACCCTTCTGCATACATGTCACACATCCCTTGCTATTGACTACAGTATATCATTGTTTTGTTTCAACTTCTCGCTATGGACTGGACGAAATTCAAAGGACTCAGGACACAACTTGATGTGGTGGTAGGCTCAAAATGTTGTGGCCAAAAGATTGAATGAAATGACTTATAGTTCTGGAAGAAAATATATAAATACACAAAATAATTTATCATATTGCATGTGGTTAAAGGACAGACAACAGAGGGTTTTCATAAATGGAACTTTTTCAGGTTGGGCTAAAGTTGTGAGTGGAGTACCTCAGGGATCGGTACTCGACCCCTGCTTTTTAACTTGTTTATTAATGACCTTGAGGTTGGCATCGAGAGCAAAGTCTCCATCTTTGCTGATGATACTAAATTGTGTAAGGTAATAGAATCAGAGCAGGATGTAATTTCTCTTCAGAAGGACTTGGAGAGACTGGAAACGTGGGCAGGTAAATGGCAGATGACGTTTAATACAGATAAATGTAAGGTTATGCATTTGGGATGCAAGAATAAAAAGGCGAATTACAAATTAAATGGGGATAAATTGGGGGAGTCCTTGATGGAGAAGGAAGTAGGAGTGCTTGTAGACAGTAGGCTTAGCAATAGTGCCCAAAGTCATGCAGTAGCTGCAAAAGCAAACAAGATCTTATCTTGCATCAAACGGGCAATGGATGGAAGGGAAGTAAACATTATTATGCCCCTTTACAAAGCATTAGTAAGACCACACCTTGAATATGGAGTACAATTTTTGGCACCAATCCTAAGAAAATACATTATGGAATTAGAGAGTGCAGAGAAGAGCCACAAAATTAATAAAAGGTATGGAAAATCTAATTTATGAGGAGAGGCTAGCTAAATTAGATTTGTTTACATTAGAAAAGAGGCATCTAACAGGAAATGTTAACTATCTACAAATATATTCGGGGACAATACAAGGAGCTTTCAAAAGAACTATTCATTCCAAGAGCAGTACAAAGGACTCGGGGGCATCCCTTAAGGTTGGAGGAAATGAGATTTCACCAGCAACAAAGGATAGGCTTCTTTTACAGTAAGGGCAGTTAAAATGTGGAATTCATTACCCAGGGAGACTGTGATGGCAGATACAATAGATTTGTTCAAAAAAAGGTTGGACATCTTTTTAGATAGGGAATGTATAAAGGGATATACCAAATAAGTATACATGGGAAGGATGTTGATCCAGGGATTAATCCGATTGCCAATTCTTGGAGTCAGGAAGGAATTTATTTTTCCCCTTATGACATATTATTGAATGATGTGACTCTGTGGTTTTGTTTGCCTTCCTCTGGATCAATAGATATGATAAAATATCTGTTGTCTAAATTTAGCACAGGTTGAACTTGATGGACGGAAGTCTTTTTTCAGACGTCATCTACTATGTAACTATGTGCATTGGGGCTTCTTTATTTTCTGTTTATGCAGAAAACGATAGGATAAATGGCCATGATGTACTGCACTTATCAATTCACAAAGACATGACATATTGGTATTCTTTGCCATTTCCCATGGCAAAGTGGCATGAGGGTTAACAAATTATTAAAGGGATAGTAACAGACAGAAAATTGACTCTTTCAAATGGACCAGAGTGATTTATTTCAATGTTTTTTTTTCTGTTTTTTTTTAAGGAATTCTACTTGAAACAAATACAAAAAAAGCAAATACCTATTTTAAATCTGATTTATGTAATGCAGTTATCACTTCAGCATTATGCATTTCTATTTTGTTTTCACAGGAAGCCTATTAAATCCATTTTTAGAAAAATAAGGGCAGAACATGCAGGAGTGGGAGATGCAGCGGCCACAACTGCAGATCCTGAAGGAGCAGCACCAGGAAAAGCAGCTAAATTAGCAGTAAAAAAAGCAAAAAAAGCAAGCCCTGCAGCAGCAGCAGCAGAAGAAGAAGCCCCTGCACCAGCAGAAGAAGCCCCTGCACCAGCAGAAGAAGCAGCTGAAGAAGCAACCCCTGAAGCAGAAGAAGCAGCAGAAGAAGAAACCACTGCAGCAGCAGAAGAAGAAGAAACCCCTGCAGAGGAAATGTTCATGTAAAACAAGGATAATGAAGGAAATCACATTTTAAAGAACAATGCAGAAATAAACTTTTTACTTGTAATATGAAATATTCAATCAAATTCATTAGTTAATTTTATTTTAATAGCAATTATACATCGGCCTTATACTTAATTTAAAAAGATCAGAGTTTGGAAGTACGTAGCCTGTTCTCTGCAATAAAGTGAAAATTGACTGTGAAAATAAAGTAGACGTAGTGCTCTTTGAAATACATTTTGGTAACTGGAAAAAAATCAAGACCGTTAATTGATTTCCTACAACTCTATTTATTTATTTTTTACTTCTTAGTGCATTTTACTCAACTGCCAAAGTGTTGCATATAACTGAAAAAAATGTGATACTCAAAGAACTGATTTTTTTAAACACAGTATTTTTTTAGGGTTAGGGTTAGGGTTACTATCTTTAATACAACATGATATACTCATGAGTTACATAGGGTAAGGTTGAAAAAAAGACATGTGTCCTTCAAGTTCGGCCTATGCTAAATTTGGATGACAGATGCTTATCCTATATTTGTACTTTTATTAAGTATTATTGGCAATTGACAGATGCTTATCCTATATTTGTACTTTTATTAAGTTTTATTGGCAAACCAATAAAGGGTGTTTGTTCGGAGCACGCACATTTTAAGTGAAACTTCTTTGTCTTTTATCCTTTGTCACTGTTTTGTCACAGAAATTGTATTTGTGATGGTGATGTTTTTAATTAAAAATCAGAACACAATTTCAGTGAGAAAACGCAAAGAAGTTTGATTTGGAACACGCGCGCTCAGCACCCACCGCCCATGTTTTAGCTACTTTTACATCTAAATTTATACTAACTGTGCATTCCTTGTGTTTGCGTGTCTGTCTCTGTGTGACGGTGTGTGTGTGAGACTGTGTGTGTGTCTTTGTGTGTGTGTGTGTCTGTCATTGGCCCATCTGTCTCTCTTCAGATAGAGACAGGCGAAGCAAGATGGTATGCAGCGGCGGGCTACCGGCGCTAAACAGAAGATAAGCCAGCAGAGGAATCGGCAGCTGTTACACACGCAGAGCAGGATGAAAGGGGAGGAGCACGCTCTAGTGGTCTGACCCGGAAATCTTACTTACTTCCGGTGTCAGCTGCTAGAGCGTGCTCCTCAATAGCCATTCTGCTCTGTCTGTGTAACAACTGCTGATTCATCTGCCGGCTTATTTTCTGTTTAATTCTAGGTTCCCGCCGCTGCATAACATCTCCCCCTGCCTGTCTCTATTATAGTTAAAAGGAGATGTGAAGTAGCGCCAACCAACCTACCAGGACTTAGTGAAATCTATATCAATAAATACAAAGACAATATCAAAAATATAACTTTATAAATGTAAAATAAATAATGTACTCAGAGTCCCGCTGCTAGAGTCCAAGGAGGTAGTTCCAATCCCTCCAGAAACAGCTTGTAGAAAGAAGAAATAGTCCTCCAGCGTGTAGACTCCAGTTGTCATCCCAGTCATGTAAGATGGGAAAAGAAGGGAAAAACCAGAAACTCAATGGTATAATAGAAGTTGAACCAGATACAATACCCTGGATATAAGTAGCATACACTTACATGTGCCTAGGTCTTATAGGAGTTCAGCGGTATATATACTTTATAACGTTGAGTAAAAGTTATCTTGAAAAAAAGGAAAGAAAAAAGGATATGGCATAATAAAATGTAATAACAATAGATAGTTAAAACAGGATGCACTCACAAACAGCAAATTCACATGGGCATTTGTGAATAGCTTTCCAGCATTGTCTTTGTCCACCTCGGACCAGCTCTTCCACGTCTCTCACTTCTCCTTTAATGCTCTGGAGTTTGCGTGGTGTCCGTTTCAGCCGTCCTCACTCCCTTGAGTTCTGGTATGGTATGGTGGTTCCCCGACGTGTTTAGCCTGGTTGGAGCCTTCCGATGTTACTCCTTCCTATGACACAGTCTGTGCATGCGCACAGACGTTCGTGGGAGTGTGCGCCTGATTGGACGGTTGCTGTCTCAGTGGATGACGGTGGCTTGTAGTGCTGAAAATTCATCAAACGCATTTCGGTAAAACCTTCATCACTGACGGTAGTGCTGTACCCCTATATAACCTAGGCACATGTAAGTGTATGTTACTTATATCTAGGGTATAGTATATATCTGGTTCAACTTCTATTATACCATTGAGTTTCTGTTTTTTCCTTTTGTTTTCCTTCTTTTCCCATCTTGTATGCCTGGGATGACAGCTTGAGTCTGTGTGCTGGAGGACTATTTCTTCTTTCTACTGTCTCTATTACAGGTACTGCACCGACACACTTTATTCGAGCAAATACCCAGTATGTACCTGGCAGATACCTGGAATGCGCCGCTCCTCACCTCTGACAAGCCCCGTTGCGTTTGCCTTCCCAGCCTGGGTTCATGCCTGGCTGACGGGCGGCTGATCTGTTAAATGATAATGATTAGGATTTAATAGGCTGCAATGCTTCGCGTGTCTACCAGATGGCATAAATTCATGAATTGTAATGCAGTATATAAATATATACTGTGCAGTATTGCAGCCAGCGGGAATAAAATGCTTCAATCCCTGCGTGGAAAATACCTCAATGCACTCGGGCAGAAAACAGTCACAAACCTCAATACACCCGGGTATACCCGAATTCGTGGGACTAGCCGAGCTCGAATAAAGTGTCGCCAGTGTAAGCATGGAGGAAGAGGGGGGATCTGATGATGAGGGGGAAATCTTGTGGTGATGATGAGGGGGAGAGCTGATGACGATGTGGGGGAGAGATGATGGTGATGAGAAGGAGGGGGAGATGAGGAGGAGAAGAGATGGTGTTGAGCTGGAGAGCTGGTGATGGTGATGAGAGGGAGAGCTGATGATGAGGGGTAGAGCTTATCATGGTGATGATGGGGAGACCTGATGAGAAGGAGGATGGGGGGAGAGATAATGATATGGGGAGATCTGATGATGAAGTTGATGAGGGAGAGATATGATGGGGAGCTGATGAGGGGGTGATCTGATGATGATGAGGGGGTGATCTGCGGATGAGAGCTGATGATCAATATAGTCTGCACGTCAAGATAGTGTTTATCTCTTATCTGTTTCTGTTGGGGTTCCAGGCAATTCCCTTAGGACCCTGTGAGAGTTCAGAGAATCCATCTTCTCTGTAGTTCCAATATTATGGACAGGACATCCCTGCTTCAGCACAAACTTCGTGACCACCGTCCAGCGGGTCTAGGCGACTGTGTTAGCCTCTTCTTAGCTGGGAAGCTCTCTCTCCTCTCTTCCCTGGGGAAAAGCAATCTCTCTCTGTGCAAGCCATTTCCTGACTTTTAACTCCCTGTGTAATCAGGAGTCCAGCCTACTCAATTAGTTGCAGCTGTTGCAAGCTTCTACAGAGGACTTTAACCTCCTGCATGCGCTGGAAAGTCCACTAGCTGCACTATTCCATGACCTAGAGACAGTGATTGTATCTCAATATATATATATATGGGTGGGGTGATTGGGTGGGGTGATGTGGTGATTGGGTGGGGTGACTGGGTGGGGTGAAGGGGTGACTGGGTGGGGTGACGGGGTGACTGGGTGGCGTGACGGGGTGACTGGGTGAGGTGATTGGGGGGGTGGGGTGATTTGGGGGTGGGGGGTGATTGGGTGGGGGTGGGGTGATTGGGGGGTGGGGTGATTGGGGGGGGGTGATGGGGTGGGGTGATGTGACACTTCTGGTATATATACACACACACACACACACTCTTCCATGCACACACTCTCCCATGCACACACACACACTCTCTCTCTCCCCCCTACACACACACACACACACACACACACACACACACACACACACACACACACACACACACACACACACACACACACACACACACACACACATTCTCCCATGCGCACACACAAACACACTCCCATGCACACTCCCATGCACACACACACACACTCTCTCTCTCTCCCCCCTACACTGTAAGGGTCTGGGAGTCACGCCCTCGGCGTGCTCCCCACTCACCTGCAGCTCCGCCGGGTCGCCCCGCGGCACGCAGGCAGCCTCTCTCCGGAACGCCAATCACAGCTCCACGCGCACGCCAAAACTCCCCTTCTACTCTTGGGCCGGCGGCTACGCTCGGTCACGCGCCCGCAAGCACAGCTACACGGAGGCGCGGCCACACGGAGCTGCACCAACCCCTTAAAGGCACAGCACCTCAAACCATTGCTGCAATCAAATGCAGTCTGACTACTGGGCTTTATGGCTCCTCCCCTGGGACTCATGCTGGACCTATCCCTGCCGTAGCCTGGCCCTTCCACACACCCCCACCTTGCTGCGCTGCTATTGGACCCTCTCTCCTATATATACCTTACAGTGTCACTGACTCGTTGGCTGACCATAGAACCAGTTGTTCTCATCACTCTCTGCCTCCCTAGTCCTGTCTTGTCCGGTCTTGTTTTGCAGTCTTCCTCGTGTACCGAACCGGCTTCCGCTACGTCTACCCGCACCTCTGGCATTCCGAACTCGGCATACGGCAACATGACTCTCCGCACCTCTGGCTTCCCGATCCTGGCAAACGGTAAACGATTACGTCCTTCTCTCTAACCCCGGACTTGGCAAACAGCACTCTCTACCATCCGTACCTCTCCTGCCCCGATCCGGACTCCCAGACCACTCTACTCTCAAGACGTGCCCCCGTGGCTTTGGGTGGCGTTATATCCTATTCCACCTCAGCACCGCGGTCCCGTCTCGTTTGTGGTGAGCACGCCCTTACATTATGCTCAGCCCTACAAACATGGACCCCGCTGAGGTGGGAGCGCACTTTAAATGCCCATACAAATCTCTTCACCAGGCTAGAGACTTATCTGGAACAAGCTGATAGGCGAATGGATACGTTACAGCAAAGCCTTCATTCCCTTACTGTTCAAGTCCGAGCTCTCAGTCGGCAACCTTCACCCGTGGCTTCCACAGCTTCCGCAACCGCCTTTCCAGCACCTCCGTTTGCTTTGGAACCTCGTATTCCGGCCCACAAACACTATGCCGGGGATCCCCAAGGATGTAGGGGCTTCCTTAACCAATGCCTCATCCAATTTTGACTCTCGCCCTCTCGTTTTGTCTCTTCTGTCTCCAGGGTCGGCTATATCGTGGCTCTTCTCATCGACGAGGCGCTGGCATGGGCTTCTCCCATCTGGGAACAACAAGGTCCTCTCACACAGGACATCGATCTCTTCGTCGAGGAGTTCCGAAGAGTCTTCGACACCCCTGCACGGCAATTAACAGCAGCATCTTCTCTTCATCACATAACCCAGAGAGATCGACCCGTCGCCCGGTATGCTGTGGAGTTCCGCACACTTGCTGCTGAGACGGGATGGAATAATGAAGCACTATCTTCAGCGTTTTTGCAAGTTCTGTCTGAATCCATAAAGGATGAGCTCGCAGCGCGGGAACGTCCCACTGACCTAGAGGATTTGATCAGTCTGTGTGTTCGAGTGGACCAGCGTCTACAGGAGCGGAGAAATGAACGTTCTCGTTACCGTCAACGGGTTTCAAGGCATCTTGCTCCATCGTTCATGGCTCCTACACCCCCTTCCGGGGACATCCCGGAACCAATGCAGTTGGGAGGTAACAAGCTGTCTGCTGCTGAAAAACAATGTCGGCGCAATGCCGGTCTCTGCATGTACTGTGGCAATTCCGGTCACATATTACCCCAGTGTCCCCACAAGCCGGGACACGCCAACTCCCAATGAAATCCCGGAGAGTTTCGTTGGGAATACTGACACTTTCTCCCATCGTCAAAGACGTACTTCCCACCAGGATAATATTGCCAATAACACTGATTGGAAAGGGGTTTCACACTCAAGCAAGGGCGTTCATTGATTCCGGTTCCGCAGGCAATTTCATCGATGAGACTTTTGCTAGACGGAACAATATTCCATTTATCAGTAAGAAGACGCCATTGACGGTCGACCTCTACAGCCAGCATTCATCACGCTACAGACGGTGCCTCTTCTACTGCAGTTCATCAACGTTCATACGGAGATCATTACCCTCGATGTTATCCACACTCCCTCTGTTGAGCTGATTTTGGGTCTTCCTTGGCTTCAACTCCATAATCCTCGCATCGACTGGACTGATCGGGAACCCATCCAGTGGAGCGCTCTTTGTGCCAAGACATGTACCAGGATTTTCTAGAAGATTGGTGGGTTGACTACCCTGCCAGAGAAGGTCGACTCCCTACCTTCTGTGTACTGGGAATTCCGTGATGTGTTCGACAAAGCACGTTCCGAGGTTCTACCTCCGCACCGTTCTTTCGATTGTCCTATTGACCTACTACCCGGGGCACCTCTTCCCAGAGGACGATCCTATCCTCTCTCTCTCCCAGAGACTAAAGCCATGAACACTTACATTGCAGAGAATTTAGAGATGGGTTTCATCCGAAAGTCTTCCTCTCCAGTCGGAGCAGGCTTCTTTTTTGTCAAAAAGAAGGACGGTTCTCTTCGTCCATGCATAGACTACCGGGGTTTGAATAACATCACACGCAAGAACCGTTACCCACTGCCCTTGATACCGGAACTCTTCGACCGTCTCCAGGGAGCAACTATCTTTTCTAAATTGGATTTAAGAGGTGCCTACAATTTAGTAAGGATACGTGAGGGGGACGAATGGAAGACTGCTTTTAACACCCATGACGGCCACTACGAATACCTGGTCATGCCGTTCGGTCTGTGCAACGCACCAGCAGTTTTCCAGGATTTCGTCAATGAGATTTTTCGGGACATTCTTAACACATTTCTTATCGTCTACCTAGATGACATCCTAATCTTTTATAAGTCCCCTCAAGAACACATCAAACACGTTCAACAAGTGCTGTTACGCCTCCGGGAGAACCATCTCTTCGCCAAATTGGAGAAATGTCAGTTCCATCTCAAGTCGGTGGCTTTTTTGGGATACGTTATCTCTGACTCCGGATTCAATATGGATCCAGAGAAACGTAAGGCTATTTTGGACTGGCCCCGTCCGACCACTCTCAAAGCCGTGCAACGCTTTCTAGGTTTTGCAAACTATTATCGACGCTTCATTCGCAATTTTTCTTCTATGGTATCTCCCATAACTGCTCTTACGAAGAAGGGTGCAGATCCTTCATCATGGTCTGATACCGCCATACGGGCATTTAATCTTCTGAAAAAGGCTTTTGTGTCTGCCCCTATCCTCACCCACCCAGATCCTAAACTTCCATTTACCTTGGAGGTAGATGCCTCTGACATCGGGGCTGGGGCTGTCTTATCTCAAAGGACCTCTCCCTTAGCCAGATTACACCCATGTGCCTTCTTCTCGAAGAAATTTTCGTACGCAGAACGGAATTACGATGTCGGGGACCGGGAACTTTTGGCGATCAAGTTGGCATTAGAAGAGTGGAGACACTTCTTAGAGGGTACGGAGACACCTATAACCATACTCACAGACCATAAGAACCTTCTCTACTTAGAAGGGGCACGTCGTTTGAGCTCTCGACAAGCCCGCTGGGCACTATTTTTTTCACGATTCAATTTTCTTATCTCCTTTATTCCTGGCTCCAAAAATCTAAAGGCGGACGCTCTGTCTCGACAGTTCCTGGCAGAGGACAAGTCTGAAGAACAGCTAGAGACGATTATTCCCTCTAGATTTATTCTGTCCGCCAACTCCTTTGATATTTTGGACAAGATTCGATCCGAGCAATCACAAGCTCCGAGGGGGCTCAAGGTTCCGGAGGGAAGACTCTACACGGCACCCCAACACCGCAAGAGGGTTCTTGAGTGGTGCCATTCCTCTAAATCAGCAGGACATCCAGGGATACGGAAAACCAACGACCTTGTTCAACGTACCTTCTGGTGGCCAGAGAGGGCTAAGGATGTGGAGGAGTTTGTTAAAGCGTGTGGCACGTGCGCTCGCAACAAAGTACCCCGGGTCAGACCAGCAGGCCTTCTTCTTCCCTTACCCATTCCAGACCATCCCTGGAACCATATTTCTATGGACTTCATTGTAGAGCTCCCAGACTCCAAAGGAAAGAATACGATTCTTGTGGTAATTGATCGTTTTTCCAAACATACTCACCTTGTCCCCTTGAGGGGTCTTCGAAATTCCTCCAGGCTTGCGGATGTTTTCATCCAGGAGATTTTTCGTCTTCAACCATCGTCTCTGATCGTGGGTCCCAATTTGTGTCAAGATTTTGGCGAGCCTTTTCCCCAAAATTGGGTATTTCACTTCAATTCTCCTCGGGATACCACCCACAGACCAATGGGCAGACGGAGAGGGCCAACCAAAACCTGGAACAATACCTTCGGTGTTTCATAACCGATACACAGGATGATTGGGTGGATCTGCTTCCTTGGGCTGAGTTTGCTCTTAACTCCCTTCGCAATGACTCCACTCAAGAATCTCCCTTCTTCATAAATTGTGGCTTTCATCCTTCCCATTTACCCTTCTCCCCTCTATCCTCAGAAGTACCAGCGGTTGACAAGCGCATCTCCCGGCTGAAAGACTTATGGACGAGGATTCAGGAGAACTTAAAGGTGGCTACAGGGAGACAGAAACTCCAGGCAGATCGCCTTCGACGCCCGGTTCCGGAATTCGTCCCAGGAGACAGGGTTTGGCTTTCTTCCAGGAATATCCGACTAAAGGTTCCTACCATGAAGCTAGCACCTAAGTTCCTCGGTCCCTTTCCTGTGGTCAGGTGGATTAATCCTGTGGCTTATCGCCTACGCCTTCCACCCTCGATGAAGATTCCTTCAGTCTTTCATGTATCGTTGCTTAAACCAGCATTCCAGAGTCCTCGCTTTTCTAAGACCACGTCTCCCCCACTTCCTCTTCTGATCCAAGGTCAACAGGAGTACGAGGTTCAGTCTATCCTGGATTCTAGGATTTCCAGAGGAGGAGTACAATACCTGGTCCACTGGAGGGGGTTTGGACCAGAGGAACGTTCCTGGATTCCCCACCGGGATCTCCACGCGCCTCGACTCGTCCAGGCTTTCCATTGTAAGAATCCCTCCAAGCCATGTCATGGACGCCTGGAGGTCGCCCCTGAAGGGGGGGGTACTGTAAGTGTCTGGGAGTCACGCCGCCCTCGGCGTGCTCCCCACTCACCTGCAGCTCCGCCGGGTCCCCCCGCGGCATGCAGGCAGCCTCTCTCCGGAACGCCGATCACAGCTCCACGTGGGCACGCGCACGCACGCCAAAACTCCCCTTCTACTCTTGGGCCGGCGGCTATGCTCGGTCACGCACCCGCAAGCACAGCTACATGGAGGCGCGGCCACATGGAGCCGCACCAACCCCTTAAAGGCACAGCACCTCAAACCATTGCTGCAATCAAATGCAGTCTGACTACTGGGCTTTATGGCTCCTCCCCTGGGACTCATGCTGGACCTATCCCTGCCGTAGCCTGGCCCTTCTACACACCCCCACCTTGCTGCACTGCCATTGGACCCTCTCTCCTATATATACCTTACAGTGTCACTGACTTGTTGGCTGAGCATAGAACCAGTTGTTCTCATCACTCTGTGCCTCCCTAGTCCTGTCTTGTCCTGTCTTGTTTTGCAGTCTTCCTCGTGTACCGAACCGGCTTCCGCTACGTCTACCCGCACCTCTGGCATTCCGAACTCGGCATACGGCAACACGACTCTCCGCACCTCTGGCTTCCCGATCCTGGCAAACGGTAAACGATTACGTCCTTCTCTCTAACCCCGGACTTGGCAAACAGCACCCTCTACCATCCGTACCTATCCTGCCCCGATCCGGACTCCCAGACCACTCTACTCTCAAGACGTGCCCTCGTGGCTGTGGGTGGCGTTATATTCTATCCCACCTCAGCACCGCGGTCCCGTCTCGTTTGTGGTGAGCACGCCCTGACATACACACACACACACACACGCCCATGCACACACACCCATGCACACACACACACTCCCATGCACACATACACACACACTCCCATGCACACACACACACACACACTCTCTCTCCCCCCCCTACACACCTTGGGATCGCTGTGGTCTCCGTGACACCCGAGGAAGCGGCCGGGGCACTGCTGCACCGGGAATCCGGTAGTGCAAGTCTCCCCCGGAGAGCGCCATATCCCACAGAGAGAGGGAGAAGAGACAGGGGGCAGGCCGGGTGTCGCCCTCGGCGGCTGTCGCTGCGGGTCACTGGGTGTCAGTGAGGGGGTCAGAGATGCCAGGACATGGGGGCGGCGGCAGCCTCAGCTCAGTGGCTGTCGGTGGAGGAGACCTTCCGGGTCACCGACCTGGCGGAGCTGCCACGCGAGATCGGGAGTGAGTGGGGAGATTTGGGGTGTCGGCGGGAGATTGTGGTGAGGGGGGGTCACGGAGGCCGGGAGAGATTGTGGTGAGGGGGGGTCACGGAGGCCAGGAGAGATTGTGGTGAGGGGGGGTCACAGAGGCCGGGATTGATTGTGGTGAGGGGGGGGTCACGGAGGCCGGGAGAGATTGGGGTGAGGGGGGGTCACGGAGGCCGGGAGAGATTGTGGTGAGGGGGGGTCACAGAGGCTGGGAGCGATTGGGGTGGGGGGGGTGGCGGATGGCCCGATGGGAGGGGGTGGCAGATGGCCCGAGGGGGGGGGCGTATGGCCTGATGGGAGGGTGGGGGGCGGATGGCCCGATGGGAAGGGGGGGGCAGATGGCCCGATGGGAGGTGGTTGCGGATGGACCGATGGGAGGGGGGGGGGGGCGACAGATGGCCCTGCAGGGGCCTGTGGCAGACAGAGGCGCGGAAGGGGATGGCTACCGGAAGGGGGAGGAGTGAAAGCTCTGAGGAGGGACAGTATTGCTGAGAGGCGGGGAGGAGCGAAGGCACTACTCAGAGAGCCGGAGGTGGGGTAATCTCCCTCAACAACATGAACCTGCCTACGGGTTTTTTTTTTTTTTCTCCAGCGCGAACGGGGGAAATTTAAAAAAACAAACACGTGTGCTGCTTTGGCCAATATTTACTCGCCCGGAGGTTAAATCCACTCGCCCCAGGCGTGTAAATGTATAGCATTGTTGAACACTGTATATATATATATATATATATATATATATATAGAACAAGGACAGAAACAATGAAGTAGCGCCTCTAATATACCCTGATTTTAAGCTAATAATAAAGAACTATTAAACTATATAAGTGGATATGCCTAGTGGGGCGGTATGATGGTAGCTAATACATTATGATATGAACTAGTATTCTCAAAAAAGAAAAAAATATTAATATATCAAAAGAATATAAAATATAAAAACATTTTAATTAAAAATATAAAAAATGAGAAATCAGAAAAAATGAACAAAACCTTTGAAAAAACAGAGTCCTGTTCTAATATGTAATGGTCCCAGGTGGTTGCAGCCCGTTTCAATGGGATCACCAATCCCTGAAAAAATCTGTGACAAAAAGAAGGAAAGAAACAGACGCACACCTAGTGCATTAACGTAATAAAATATATATTAAAGGAACATTAAATCAAACAAATGCCCACTCACAGCAGTACTGCAAATATAAGCATTTATGAGATTGGCTCTCATAAGACAGCAACGCGGTCCTTTCGGTCCGACTCGAGGTAGCAGCATCCTCCCGTGACCCTCCTTCGTGTACCCGGAAGTGGCACCCTCCTATTGGGTGCTTGGCAAAAAGTGTCCCTCCGGGAACCAGTGATTGGAAATTCTCTATGCCGGTAGCAGGAACGTAAGAGACTCAGGAACTCACGTATCTCTTCCAGCAGCAGCAATGTTCATAGGCAAATGACGGCCACAATCAGACCACACCCTACGCGTTTCGTCATCGATGATGACTTCATCAGGGGTGATATATATATATACATACATACATATATGACTCTATCCTCACTGCCCACCTCATTACGGACTGCCTTTGGGAGTGCAGAGAGACTTCTCTGATCAGCCCCTGCATCGCGGGGTCACGGACTACAGACCTCATATCCGGATACACTAACATTGTGGAGGACTTCCGGGTCACATTGTGGTGAGCTTTTTCCTGTATCCCCTGCTGGATGTCGGTTCAGCAGAGCTGAGAAAACCCAGACAGAGAGAGGGCGCGCCATCCAAGGCACAACGTGGGCGGTTGGCGAATGAGTATACTCATTATATGCATTTATTTATCCTGTGTTTGTGAGTTCGCATTTGTTGGTTTTATTCATATTCATTTTTATTAAATTGTATTTTTTCATGCTGCACTAGGATCGGGCGCTTTCTTTTCTTGTTGTTCATACATACATATATTTATATATATATATTTATATATATATATATATACACTATTTCCTCGATTCTAAGACGCCATAGATTCTAAGACGAACCCTTGATTTAATAAAAAAAATTGGGGGGAAAAAAACATTATATTAAATGTGCAGAATTTTTTTCTGGGGGGAGAGAGAGGGGGGGAGAGAATGGAGAGAATGGTGGAAGGAGAGGAGAGAGGAGGAGAGAATGGTGGAAGGAGAGGAGAGAGGGGGGAGAAGGGGGAGGGGAGAGGGAGAGAGAGGGGAATGGGAGAAAATGAGAGGGATAGGAGGGAAGGGGGAGAGGGATAGGAGGGAAGGGGGGGAGAGGGATAGGAGGGAGGGGGGAGAGGGAAGGGGGAGAGGGATAGGAGGGAAAAGGGAGAGGGATAGGAGGGAAGGGGGAGAGGGATAGGAGGGAAGGGGGAGAGGGATAGGAGGGAAGGGGGAGAGGGATAGGAGGGAAAGGGGGAGAGGGATAGGAGGGAAGGGGGGAGAGGGATAGGAGGGAAGGGGGGAGAGGGAAGGGGGGGAGAGGGATAGGAGGGAAGGGGGGGAGAGGGATAGGAGGGAAGGGGGGAGAGGGATAGGAGGGAAGGGGGGGAGAGGGATAGGAGGGAAGGGGGGGAGAGGGATAGGAGGGAAGGGGGGGAGAGGGATAGGAGGGAGGGGGGAGAGGGATAGGAGGGAGGGGGGAGAGGGATAGGAGGGAAGGGGAGAGGGATAGGAGGGAAGGGGGGAGAGGTATAGGAGGGAAGTGGGAGGGATAGGAGGGGAGGGATAGGAAGGAGGGGGAGAGGCATATGAGGGAAGGGGGAGAGGGATAGATGGGAAGGGGGGGAGAGGGATAGGAGGGGAGAGGGATAGGAGGGAAGGGGGAGAGGGATAGGAGGGAAGGGGAGAGGGATAGGAGGGAAGGGGGGAGGGATAGGAGGGAAGGGGAAGGGGGAGGGAGAGGAGGGAAGGGGGGAGAGGAGGGAAGGGGGAGAGAGATAGGAGGGATGGGGGGAGAGAGATAGGAGGGAAGGGGGAGAGAGATAGGAGGGAAGGGGGGGAGAGATAGGAAGGATGGGGGGAGAGATATGAAGGATGGGGAGAGGGAGAGAATGGAAGGACACACAGAGACAGACATACACACACACAGATACACACACACAGAGACAGACTGACAGACACACACACAGAGAGACAAACACACACACACAGACAGACACACACAGAGACAGACAGACACACACAGAGACAGAAAGACACAGACACACACACACACACACACACACACAGATACAGAGATGCACACACAGATCTTCTTCTGCATGTGCAGCTCACACAGAGACTTGACAGGGGGAGGGGGGCTGCTGTGAAGACATACCCCTGTCCGTGGGATCTCCACTGAACTCTCTGCACCTCATGGAGGGGGAGGAGGGGGGCCTGTGGTCACTATGATCACTCTGCACAGAGGGGGAGGAGGGGGGCCTGTGGTCGCAGACATTTTTGCTGCACACAGAAATCCCGGAAGGCATCTCCAGCAACGCCCCCTGGCTGTTTTTTTTCCCCCCAGTACATCGATTGTAACACGCAGACCTATTTCAGCCACGTGAAAAAGGGAAAAAACCTGCATCTTACAATCGAGGAAATACGATATATATATATATACAGTGTTCGACAAATCCGGTCGCCCCTGGCCACCCCCTCTCATGGCCGCGCAGCGCACGCGGTTCTGTGTTTGTAGAAAAAATATATATATATATCCTTCTTCCTGATTGGTGTGACGTGACTTTGCGTGCTGCCAGGATTTTTTTCCCCCCAGCAGCAAGGCTGCGCATTGAACCAGCCCTTCTTTTTCTATTCTGGTCCTGCTGGTATGTACTCTGTTATTCCCTGCCTTACTGTCTGCCACCAGTGCCTGCATTACCCCTTACCCCCATGCGATAATTTCTTGCCGCCCGTGCGGTCCCGCTGGCGTATCCCATGCTGCCCCCGTGTGGCCCTGCTTGCTTGTCCCGTGCGGTCCCGCTGGTGTGTCCCATGCGGTCCCGCTGGCATGTCCCATGCGGCCCCCCGTGAGGTACCTCTGGCTTGCCGCTGGCTTGTCCCTCTGCACCTACACTTAAACCTCTGGCTCCACATTTGTGGAGGGCGCGAGTGCGGCTTTGGCTTCCCTCCCCTCAGTCTTCTGGTGGCTGCCCGCCTGGGCCGGGAGGTGGCGGGGGGTGCGCCCGCTGGGGGGCTGGGGGTATTCCTTCCCTCGGGAGGGGGCAATGCACTCCCTTTCCTCCCGGCACTCCCTTGCCCCATGTCCCATTGGATGCCGGCCCGGGAGATGGGCACATGGATGGGGGGGGGTCAGGGCAGTGGCGGTGCGTGGTTGCGGCTGGCTGGCGCCCGAGGCGGGCGGTGAATGCAGGGGGAGGTGGGGATCGCCGGCCTTTCCTCTCTCTCCCCCCCCCTCCGTCACTCACATTCAAAGCTGCAGCATCCAGTGTGTGTGTGTAGGACACCAGAAGTACCCCCCCAGTCAGTCATTCTGTCACCCTCTCCAGTCAGTCACCCTCTCCAGTCAGTCACCCTCTCTGTCACCTCGTCACCTTCTATGTCACCCCTTCACCCTCTCTGTCACCCTCTCCTGTCAGTCACCCTGTCTGCCACCCTCTCTGTCACCCTCTTTCTCTCTCGCTGTCACCCTCTATGTCACCCTCTCTCACTGTGTCACCCTCTCGGTCACCCTCTCTCTCTCTGTCACCCTCTCTGTCACCCTCACCACCCTCTCTCTCCGTCACCCTCTCTGTCACCCTCACCACCCTCTCTCTCTCCGTCACCCTCTCTGTCACCCAAACCATCCCCTCTCTCTCTGTCACCCTCTCTCTCTCTGTCACCCTCTCTCTCTCTGTGTCACGCTCTCTCTCTCTGTCACCCTCTCTCTCTCTGTCACCCTCTCTCTCTCTGTCACCCTCTCTCTCTCTGTCACCCTCTCTCTCTCTGTGTCACCCTCTCTGTCACCCTCTCTCTCTCCATCACCCTCTCTGTCACCCTCTCTCTCCGTCACCCTCTCTGTCACCCTCACCACCCACTCTCTCCGTCACCCTCTCTGTCACCCTCACCACCCACTCTCTCCGTCACCCTCTGTCACCCTCACCACCCTCTCTCTCCGCACCCTCTCTGTAACCCTCACCATCCTCTCGCTCCGTCACCACCCTCTCTCTCTCCGTCACCACCCTCTCTCTCCATCACCCTCTCTCTCCGTCACTCTCTCTCTCTCCGTCACCACCCTCTCTCTCTCTCCGTCACCCTCTCTCTCCGTCACCTTCTCCGTCACCCTCTCTCTCTGTCTCATTCTCACACTCTCTCTCTTACACTCTCTGTATCACTCTCACTCTCTCTCTCACACTCTCTCTAACTCTCTCTCTCTCACACTCTCTCTCACGCTCTCTCTCTCACACTCTCTCTCACACTCTCTCTTCACTCTCACTCTCTCTCTCACACTCTCTCTCTCACACTCTCTCTCACACACTCTCTCTCACACGCTCTCTCTCTCACACACTCTCTCGCACTCTCTCTCACACTCTCTCTCTCACAATTTATTCAATTTCTTTATGTTAAAGGCGGGGCTAGGTGGCAAGTAGATTTTTTGGTTCGTGAGTAGATTTTTGGGAGATTTCTCAAGCACTGTGTATATGTATATATATATATATATATACTCCTGCTGGGGTGGATTGTTTTTTCTATGATTATTGTTATAGGACATGCACCGCAACACTTTTTTTGTATTTGGAGTGCCAGCTGCCCCCCCCCCCCTTGATGTGTGTATATATATATATATATATATAAAAAAAACAATCCACCCCAGCAGGAGCAGACACAAGACAGCACTCAAAGGTAAGTGAAAAAATCTGTATTCAGAAGTAAACACAACACAAACATGACCAACGTTTCGGTCCTCGTAGGACCTTCCTCAGGGTGGTGCTTGAAACTACCGGCCAGTGGATACCTTATATACCCCCACACCCACACCCTAATGACACAATCTGGGTAGGTGATTGGTCTTGCAACAAGTCCCATGACCTGTCCCAATGTCGCTGCATACATATAGGAAACCGTTGCAAATAGGCACTTTGACATAAAATTGAAGATATTAAATTATCAACTGTTTTTGAGAGCATTCAGCAGAGGAATAGTCAGATGGACCAGCAGCAAGCAAGAAGTGGACGGCGTGATATATTGTACCACATTAGCAGGAGACGACAGGCTGAGGTGAACAACAAGCAAGCAGCAGCAGCCTTTAAACAGGTGCAATCAAAGAAACAGGATCAAGGCAGAAGATAGGCCGCTATATTGGGTTAGCAGAAATAGGTTTAATTTGAGCCCAGGGTAGATACAGCAAGGCCCCGCTTCTCGGCACCCCACTTTTGGGCGAACCGCCGATATGGCGGTACAGAGAATGGGGCCGCCATGTTTGCGCGTGCGCATAACGGGTTAGCCTGAGGTCGCACATGCGCAGAATTAGGGGTTTTCCGAGGTTGCGCATGCATAGAAGGGCGAATTGCCGGTGTGCGCATGCCACACACCGAAAATCGCCGGTTCTGCTTTCCGACGATTTTCGCTTTGCGGCAGACCCTTATAACGGAACCCGCAGCATGCCCGCTGCCCTCCTGTATGTCAGTCAGGAAAGCTTAATACCCAGCAATTATCTTGAACTACCTACTCAGTTGTCAGTGGGTTTAAATAAACTGGTGTGTTAAAAAAAATCTGACTGCTAGCAGTGTCATCTCTTAGGATCCTTCAAAAGAAGAGAAGCTAAGCAGCTGCTAAGTAGAGGTGTGCCAAAGTTTGCTTTGCCTACAATTCGAGAGAGACTTGCATTCCTCCCCAAACACTCCTTTAAATTACACGTAGAGAGATGCCTGTGCACAAAAATTAACACACTTGGGAAATATGCTCAGTGGGCTATGTTAATGTTCAAGGAAGTGTTAATGAGTGTAAATAACCCAGATCACAAAGTGTGTTTTTCTAAATGAAGGGTCCCTCTTCTTACCCCCCTTTTATTATAATCTCTCTCAAAGAGATTGGCAGTCATTGTGGGGTCAGGGGCAGAGGAGGAATGAAGGAACAAAAATTAACTCCTTAAACATTTTAAAGTTAAATTGACCCCCAACCAGTTCCCTACCTCTTCCGTGGTCAGGGTCGGGTCAGTGGGGGCAATCATTGGCTTCTAGCAGAGTCCCTCAGACATCATGAGGAACATCATTGGTGGTCAAGGGGAGAGGAGGGGAACTCCACTTAATAAATTAACCCCTTGTACCCAGTAAAGTTGTATTTATTTATTTTGGGGTGTGGGGAGGGGGGTGGAGCACATACATGTGTGTTTTCAAATACACAAACCCTGCCCTCTTCCCAAATTGGTTTGCAGTTTAGTAGTGCAATTTTACATTTTGACACTATGTATAATAACAAAGGAGTAATTTAGTTGTATCTTTTGATAAAAAAAAAAGAATTCAAGCCTGCTAGCCCCGTCAAACTCCATTTCAGTGGGTATCTACACCAAATTCATATAATTTCTTATTGTCCTGTGGGCGAAATATAGTGAAATATGGGACAATTTCTAAAGAGTTAAATGAATTAAAACAATTTGCAATCTATGATTCAGTCTAATTTGAACTGGCAAAAGCCATACACAAGGTTCCCTTTCTGGCTGTGTTGATAATGTGAAAGCTGTAAAAAATGTTACAACAAATATTCAGTTATCAAATGAGTTTATTCAGTGTGCACACAGCGGAGACAGCTTCAAAACAAAAGCTCTCTGCAGGTAATACGATATGAGATACATTTATACACTAAAAACTAAAGCTCACGCCCCTTTATGGGGTGGCTTGTGCGTCACTAAAATGACATAATCTTGTAATACATGTAGCCCCGGTGCCCTCCATGTCCCGGAGACCCCCCTCCCGAGGTGCCGAGCGGTCGCGGGTGCCGCCGTAAGCAGCGACGGACCCGCCGGCACAACACGAGGGTGGGGGCCAGTGCAGGGAGCGCTGGGAGTCTCGGTGGCGCACCCGGTTAGCGGGGGCCGCCATTGCAAATACTCGCGCATGCGCAGAAAGCTCACGGGGGCCAGGAAGAAGTCGCGCGAGTGCAGGAACAGCCAGAGAGAGGTTGCGGCGGCCATTAGGTGTTCGCGCATGCGCAGGGAAAGCGCGCACGCGGCCCCAATGTGTTTGCAGCCTCCACGGGACTACAACTCCCATGAGGCTTAGGGCCAAGCACACCAGGTGCCTTATAGTGGCCAATAATGGCCAAGGATTCCCTGCACAGGGAGAACAAGATACATTTTGCGTGCTGAGAACAGCAGTTGGAGCTGGGAGCAAGAAGGGGAAGGAAGGGTGTATGGAGCAAGTGAAGCGCCTGCACCAGGTAAGGTTCCCCCAGGTCCCAGATAGGCCCCAACTCCCCACCAGGTTAGTGGGTAAGGGATAAGGGACGGCCCCAAGTTAGGGACCCTGCCCTTAGGTTCGTGGTGTGCACTCTTGTCAGGTCACAGCGGTCAGTGCTGTGAGGGCTGACAAGCGGGCACCGTGTAAGGTTGCAGTACGTTGCTGCAGGGGTTGGAAGTGTGAGGTAGGAGTTAGGCAGAGGGGACTCGGGCAGTACGGGAAGAGGTAGTGCGGGTGCAGGGGGTCAGGGACCCACTTGCATAGGATAGGCTACCCTGTAGGCACCTAGGAGTTTTCCCCTGAAGCCATTCAAGGTTGCTGTGCTGTAGGGACGGCCTATAGTACAGCGAGCATCACCGTAGTTCATAGAGTCAGTTAGGGACTCAGCAGACGCTGCGCATCCGTTCGGAAGGTTGGGCGCAGATCTTCGTTGTGGCTGCAGAGGCCATCCTGGTGGGATCGCCCCGGACTGTGGATCCTGGATGTCGTGAAGGAACTCGTCTGATCCTTTGTGAAGCCCGTTGCAGGCCCGAGCACTGGAGTGCTCGGCAGGTAACCCCCTTATCAACAAGTGCACCAACGATCCTATTAACCATCAGTGACTGCGCAGTCACACATATCCTCTCTCTGAAAGAGTGCGGGACATTGTGTGGGGATTATTGGACACGGGGTGGGATCACCCGGTGTAGGGGGAGCATCCTGTGAGACGCCTTAGTTAGTGTCTCCTCTAGAGAGGGACACCTGTTATTCTGTGAATGTTATATGGTTCCTATGTTCACCAGTAAAGGTGTTGGTTATTGTACATACAGTGTATGTGGTTATTTGCATGTGTCCTGTGAGGAACTATTCCCGCTCTGCTGGGAACCATCGCAGGTGGAGGCGCTGCACCGAGTGTAAGTACATACCCCAGGTTCCCCGTGGCGAAGCTCAGCTTTCCTGGTTGCCAAACAGGTATCGCACCACAGATAGTAGTCAGATACACCACCAACCCCAATCTCACTTAGGGAGGGGGGGGGGAAAGAGGGCTACATACATAAAAAAATGAAATAATACATAATGAAAATGAAAAAGTCAGCTAAACTCATTATACAAAGCTCAGTAACCTTTACTCTACATACTTTGGGGTGCTGTGTAATACATTCTTTAAGGAGTTGAATGTGAGAAATGATTTCTATCTCTGATTCCACCAGACACTTGAATGCTGAGAAGTCAGTTCTAATTCTGATCTCACTTCTCAAGACTGTATGCCCATCCCTTCTTCTGCAGCTAGGCTGGCCAGGGCTGGTATCAGTAAACATTGAGAGCGAAACATCCTTTAACCCACTATAACTTTCATGCAGCTTTCATACATATAGAAGACAAAATGGGTGACACAAACAGAGCACATTACAACATAAATGACAGACCAGGACTAAAACAATGACAAGATGGCTGACAAAAATAGTCAGACAAAATGGCTGCTTAGACCCTAGAGCTGTTTACGTCAGACCCCCCTTAATGTCCCTTTTTCTCAACTTTGTCAGTCCCTCCTCTTTATTCTTAAAACATTGTGTAGCCCTGGGTAGTTTTGGGGCTATAGTTCTTTCTGCTCCTGTGTAATAATCCCTGGTAAGGGCAGGTGTGCCAGGAGTAATCATAGGGTTTCCTCCACACACACCTATGCTGTGCAGTAAGGCTGTGAAGATAGTGTCATCAGGCTCTGTGTCCAATTACAGTGACACAGGGATGGTGCCTTTTGGAGCTACTTATTGCATAGCATTTCCTGAATTTAGTAGTTCCTCTCCACCCTTGAGAGAGGATAGTCTATCTTAGCAAGCTGCCAGGGCTGTGGCAGGCTTTGTGGCCCTCCCTCTGGGAGCGGTGAGGAAGACTATTCCTTTTACTCTACCAGGGAGTAAGAGAAGAGCAAGGACAGCTTCTAGGGCCCTGACTAGGAGTGGTGTCCAGGGACTTTCTTTAGGTGACAACCCTATGATGAGTGGCTAAGTGACCAGGCTGCATAATGGGCAGTCTGCCTGTGGAGGAAATAAAGTATACCTTTGCTAAAGAAACCTTCTCGCCTGAACCTGGAATCATTCAGGGAGAAGTTGCACAAAGAGGTTCTCCTTCAGAGATTCCTCCCTACCATGCTGGGGATCTGTTAGAGATGGAAGCGCTGTACCGTGAGTGAGTATGACTCAGCCATACCACAAAAGCCAGTTCTGATCTCATCCCCCATACCACCGTGGGAGACTCAGGGCCCCCTGTTGCCAGCATGTTTGCACCACATACACTCAAGTAACCAGTACACAATTTCCCGTAGGGTACCCGACATGAGATTGGGGGGTGGGGGGAAACAGGGTTACAATTGCTCTTGAGAATAATTATTGACATGATGTTAGTCCAGAGACCCATGTATTTTGGGGTGCTCCATCATCAGATAATGCTCATTGGTATAATTCAGAGGAAGAGGGTGCGTGCCCTTCACTGTCATAGTCTTGTATGGCGCTGCGGCCAAACTATCTTCCAGAGTTAGAACACTGTGGCATCTTTCTTCAAGGGACTGCTGTAGCTTGGATCTGCAAACAATGGCATCAGGTCTGAAGAAGGTGAGGGGGTAGCACATTTGTGAATCATACATTTGGAACAATGACACACACATATATGACAACATGTTCCACTAGTACACACAGTAAAGCATTCAAAAGTTTCGCTCCCAGTGATAGTCTTGCTTGAATTTACCTTGCCACTCTGATCTTGGATGAAAACACAGCACTGTTCTTTAATTAGGGCACATACACCTCCTTTTGATGCTAAAATGTAATCTAAAGCCATTTTGTTTTGTAAGGCCATAAACCTAATCTGGACCTGTTCTTGGTTTAGTGATGCAATGGCTGTAGTGGTGCGATTGAGGACATCATCTAACACATCTGGTAATGTATTAAGCCTGTCATATAGTAACCCAACTCCTACATTTGGAAATAAACTAGCCCAAAATAATTCTTTCCATAAACTACTTTTCAACCCTGAAATATTTGGTGTTTTTCTCTTGTTTCTGGTTGTTGGAGGCACATGACCCATAAATTGATTGTTGTTCCCAGTGTGTAATACGCCCTTAAAAGGGGCTGGCTTAAAAATGGAAACATACAGAATTATACACAAAATGCTAAAAACCTTATTTTATGCAAGCAACCTTTATTTGGGTATGCAGTTGATAGATAAAGGAAATTACATCTATCTCTACCATCATATATTTTGAGAATCAGCACAACATTCTATTACTGAGAACTGAGGGGGGTTGGTATCTGTGGAAGCGAATGCATGACCATCACCCCTGCAAGCATCATATACATCATTCACTCAGAATATCAGAACAGACAAAATGTCTGCGATGGTCAAAATAGCTGACTTGTGATCCTTTCCTTGTGGCTGACACACTCCCCAGGGTGACCCCCTCCTCTCGGTGGGGGTGCAACACACTTCTGGATCAAAGTTTTGCTGCACATGACACATAGAGAGTGATGAGTACTGCCAAAACACATACAAGAGCATTCACAAACCTCGCTTCCAGGGAACCAATCCACCCACCAAGGCCCAATAGTACATGCATCCTAAATTCTAACTTAAACACACTCTAAAAAATAAAATATTGAGCCCTTAAAAAAATAAAATAAAAAATAAATTTTCGAATAAGCCCGGCCTGGAGTCTTATTTCCACCGTAGGTTAACGGTCAGAGTTTTTATTTTTACTCTTCAAAACATTAACTTGAAGTGGCTGTGCTGAGGGTGGAGCTGGACGAGCTTTATGTGAGTCACGTGGACCAGGACCTCTGGCACTTTAATTGCTGAATTGGCGGTGAGTATTATTTGAAATGAGCCTTTTCATCTGGGATGAAGAGCGTTCTTGTGTAGGAAATGCTTGACCATTAACCCCGTCTCGAGTAGGTGCACGTTCAAATTTGACCTATGCCTAGAGAGACTCAAAAATATATTAGTTGCATACAATACTTACTAATTGTTTTATTGCCAATAACATGGTCCTTAATTCGTTCCTTTGAACTACTGATAGTCATAAGTCATCCCATAAGTGTCTCATAGGGAGATAATTTATACCTAGGAATAAATTCTTGTATCAATGTGTTTACTACTGTCTTAGCATCTGCATATAGACAGAGGTATTCCCTATTAACGCTCCTCAAATTTAAAACTAAGAAGCCAATGTAGACTTGACTTTGCTACAATCTAAGTTCCTAAGACTTTGAGGCCTCATCCATTGTCAAACCAATTGCTTCCATAGTCAACTCTATCCTGTCTGCAGGCATATCCCTAAGACCTGGAAATCTGCCAGAGTTTTCCCAATCTTCAAAAGTGGGGACAAAAACACTGTCTCAATCTATAGGCCCAATCTCTCTTCTCCCAATACACACTTGCTCTCATTCATGCCTCACTGCCATCTCCTCCAATGCAAATGGTGTCAACCTTTTCATTTAATACTAACTAACCTTAAAACTCACCCCACAAATCAAGCATTTCTATAGCCTGCACTCATGGCTATTGTCCCACACCCAGTCACTCCTACCACCCATTGTGGCCACGCACTGCCATCTACAGCACTTATTCCCTCACCTGCTGTCTCTGTAAATTCCCCTCAAACCTTAGATTGTGAGCTCTTCTGGGCAGGGATTTCCTTTCCTATTGTCTGATTTTACTGCACTTACTGTACTATTATAATTCTCTGTTCTGTATTCTTTGTGAAGCGCTGAGTACATTTTTGGCGCTATATAAATAAAGACATACAATACAATACTATCCAAAGTCATGGACAAAAAATGTGTTCACTCCCAATTAAACAATTACTATACCAAGACAAATTTCCCTAGCCAATTCCAGTCTGGCTTTCACCCCAAACACTCCACTGTAACTATTCAGCTAAAAATTTGAAATGCCTTGTATATAATGTGTACTCTGCTAACTTACAGTATGTAACTGCATTTGCAACTATGTATCACCTGTCCTTTAACTCTATTCCCAGGACATATCCAAAAAATGTGGCGACTCCCTATGCACCACTTCCTGGCAAAACATTCTACAAATAAATACATTAGCAACTAGGATGTTGCTTGATCTGCAGCATGATTAGAATGATATATATTATACAGTGATTTTGATAATAACTACTGCTTATAATAAAATGGGACACCTATGGAAAAATAAATGGTTAAAAGTTATAAAATACATCACATATTCAGTTGATAGACAAATGATTTTGTATAGGACTTCAAACTAATTTCTTGTAATATAATCTATTTGCGAAGTGCCGAGCACACGGCCAGCTTTATATTTTTAAAGACACTCAGCATTATTTATTTGACTAAAAAATATTTTCAAAGCTTGTTCCGGGCAGAACGCCAACAAGCTTTCCTGGGTGTATCGCCAAATGACCTTGGACCGATAACATACCAGTTTCTCCCGTAAGCTAACTATTAATCACTGGATTGGAACATTAACTCTGAGTTAAAAAATGGAGCTTTCTCCACAGCCCTAAAAACTACATTTGTTATGGCCTCCCAAAAACAAAAAAACAATGGGACTTTTGTAATAAGGGTCAGATAACTTATAAACATACAATATATAATTTAAACCATACGTGTGAGCTTTTACCAGCATTTTTAAAAAATATTCCCAAACATATCCTAATCCTATAGAAATGCAATTGACATGTGTTTTTACTGTTTTACACAATAATAGAAATACAATACTGAACACAAACACAAAACTGCTCTCATACACAGCCAACCAACATCACAAAAATAACAAACAATTAAAAGAAAAAGAAAAACATTTCTCACCTTATTACCAAACAATTTCATTCTGCAACTAAATTAATAAAAGTTTCTTTCTCTTTCTTTATTCTCATAAATAACCTGAATTTAAAACTACTTTGATGCTCCGGAGTTTTTTGAGTTAACTTTCGTATCTTTTGCACATTCCTTAAGATGAAGAAAGGGGGGCGCGGTCTGTGCTGCTGTTATTCGGATTCTCTTTCTAGTTGACATTTGAACAGAAGGAAAAAGAATATTTTCTGGTTTAAAAAATGTATTCGTCTGGCCAGAACAAACAAACCTTTTAAATTTCTACTAGTTACCGGGCTAATTTATCATATGCCCATTCTTTTTTGTTCTCTTCTTGTACTACGGACACTCATACTCTCCTTCTTTCAGTGTTCTTCACTTTGTATTATAATGTGTGTACACCTTTTAGACTTTTAAACTTCATCGTGAGCAATTAATAATATTCGTGTTTCTGTAAGCACTTACACGTTCTTGGATGGTGATTTGTGTAAACATGATACTTAGCATGGTTTATCTTTCACACAGGTAATCATTCAGGAAAAATTCATTAGGGTATCAAATCCATCTGACAACTCTCCATTAAGGGCGCAACAATTTTAATTGACGGCTCCGAAACTTGAGTTTGTATCAGGAAATGACTTATTGGGGAAATGGAAATGGAGGATAAGCTTATGCTTGCACACCTGATTTCTGCTGCTTCAGTCAGCCGGGCATGCCATGCATAACTTTAGCCACAAAAACCTCATAAAATCCGAAGATTTATACTGCCACAGACACACACAGGGATTCAAACAAACTTTTTACATGAGGTGGCGTGTTTTTCACTGGGACTTGCATATGTTTTTTACTGGGATTTGCATGTGTTTTTTCACTTGGACTTGCATGTGTTTTTTCACTGGCCAACAAAATATATTTATATTGTCTCTTTTTGATCTCTGTATTAATTTTTTATTATTTTTGTCTGCAGACACACACCCTCTTAACGGCAAACTTTGAGAACTTTGGTTTCCCATTATTCTCCTGCTACAATAATCAAATTTAATTGATAATGTACAATTCAGCGTTACAATAATCAAATTTAATTGACAATGTACAATTCTCCTGATAAAATAATCAGCGCAAGCTGATTATGTACAACTCTTTTGGCATATTATTGATCTGAATAGTGTAAATATGCAATTAAGGACCTGTCACGAGACTGTTCCCCAATCATATTTTCTCACCATAACTATATCAAAGAAAAAATTTGAATTACTTCAGCGTGTCCAACTCAGTCCTGATAAACCTTATACTTTTATAACATGGATACAGAGAGATACAAATAAAACCTTTTTAAACAGATATCCATGAATGAACTCACTTGGTATATTAATTACAAGACAGAGCAAATATACAATCAAGGACCCATCGTGTTAAGGCAACAAAAAATATCACAACCCAGGACGGTCTAAAGACAATCCCTTAAGCATACAAACACTCCCTCTCATCACCTAAACACCAACGCTTTTTGCGGGACTCTCACTTTAGCCCCTGACAACACCTTACAACTCTTACACTTTAAAATAAATACAGGAACAGAGAATAATAAACTAACTTGAAACTGCAGGTTTTCCGTCACTCAGAGGAAATATCCTTTAAGACCGAGCTCTCTACACATCACTCAAAAATTTAATCAGGCATTTTTATAATAGGCAGCCATTACCTCGATTCATATGAGCGCTCAGGTTTGAGTGATGGATGGAGTGGCCTGTCCAGGTGTTTTGCATCCGAGATATTGGAAACCATCCTCTGCTAGCAAAACTGTGAAAGCTGTAAAAAAAATGCTACAACAAATATTCGGTTATCAAATTAGTTTATTCAGTGTTCACACAGCTTCAAAACAAAAGCTCTCTGCAGGTAATACGATAGGAGATACATTTATACCCTAAAATCTAAAGCTCACGCCCCTTTATGGGGTGGCTTGTGCGTCACTAAAATGACATAATCTTGTAATACATAACAAAAAATGAAATAATACATAACAAAAATGAAAACGAGAAAGTCAGCTAAACTCATTATACAAAGCTCAGTAACCTTTAATCTACATTCTTTGGGGTGCTATGTAATACATTCTTTAAGGGGTTGAATGTGAGAAATGATTTCTATCTCTGATTCCACCAGACACTCGAATGCTGAGAAGTTGGTTCTAATTCTGATCTCACTTCTCAAGACTGTGTATAGGGTATAGGGTTTGTTGGTGTAATATATATACAGTATATATTTATTTATTTATATATTTATTTAGTGTGGGGCTGTTGTGTGTGTATTTTTTTTATTGTGGGTAGCGGGCGTGGCCGAAGTGGGTATTAGCCCCAACGGTGGTTGTTTAGGGCTTGCGGGTGGGTAGCGGGAGGGCTTTATCCCTTCATGACCGTAGCGGTATGAACCGCTAAGGTCATGGAGGGGTTAAGTCCACCCGCAAGCCCTAAATACCCACCAAGGGCCAAATACCCCCTTCACCCACCCCCGCTACCCACAATAAACCTGGCACGGCTGGTTCACCCCTTCATTGCCTTAGCGGTTAACCGCTAAGGTAATGAAGTGGGCTTTAAATGCATTTTTCCTGCCTCGGATGCATGGCGGGGGGCTCCGGTGCTGGTATTAATGGGTATCAGCTCCGGAGACCCCCGGCATCAATACCAGGCAGGAAAAAGGCCTGATTTTTTTCTAAGTGTCGACCTTGCCGATTCTTCTCCACCACCAACTTGCCAACTTTAGTTGGCGGGCTGGATTGGCGTAAAAATCTAAATTCTAGATTGCCGATCACCAGCGAAAATCTGATCGGGGCTACTAGAATTCAGCCGATTTCAAAAAGTGGCGAAAAGTGCTGAAAAGTGGCTTATCGGCACCCGCATGCCGAAAAGTTTTTTTCCGGAAAAAAAATTGCCGTTTTTGGCCACTTTTCGGCGCTTACTGAATCGGAAAGGCTATTTTGGTGAGAAAATGGCAATAAAAGCCTTTTTGGCACTTACTTCATAGAACCCTATGTGCTGATACATATGAGTACCAGGGTATTCTACTGCAGAGCACTCAGCTAACACTGCACAGCTACACATGGTCCTATCTGAGCTCTGTAAGCACAGTGCATCAGCATAAATGAACGAACTGCTATAGAACTTGTACATTGATCTAAACACCCTCAAAAGAACCTTATTGGTGTCTACATACTCTACGTAGATTACACAAATACTGTGAATAAGTACTTAATAACATGTTTAAAGATCTATCAAAAAGAACATCAAAGATCTCTGTATAAGCCCGATTACAACACAGTCTGGTACACTTCAACACGACAATGTGTAATATATAGAGAGTCTTACACCAAACCACTACACTTACCTTGTGGCTAAAAACTGCTGTCAATCACAGTAAATTCAATGTTTGGCATTTCAAGGACTCCATTATACTTCACTGCCGAGTATTCAACTGGAACTGCACGCAGTACAGTCTGCATACTATAAACACAGTGACTCAGCTTCATACAAATAACGAACAGCTGAAGGACACTAACATTTATGAAAGCAACAAATATTTCAGTGAAGTCTGCAGAATCTGCTTAGACCACATCAGGATTGTAGAAGCATTTAACTACAATATGCTCTAGTACACGCTAATGTGGAACGAACTATTAACACAACAGACACACGTGAATATTACTAAGAGCACTTACTGCAAGCAATTCGCTAATGCATAAGGAGACAGGACTTAAACTAGCCAACGAAGCTGGACACTGTATCCGAAGTTAGCACACAGTGCACAGTCGAACTAAGAGCTCAATTATCAAACTCTTTCAGCAACTGCAGTGTATGGTACATCCATGCCATACATAACGTGTAGCTTATCACCATAGATCTAACTAGGGATCCTTTTACCAGCAAACATCTATGGTACATACACCTATGCCAACTTGGAGTTATACATCACTGCCTTTATCCAAGAATATTTGAGGTTTGTATCAATTAAGACTACTGGTCTTGTCTTTCAACAGGACATCTCAATTTAGCAATATCCACTTCACCGGCAGTAAGACTACTCTGATCCAGTTTATATATACAGTAGAAATAACAACACCACTGGGCAATTATCCTTTAGGGTGGACTAACAACCACCCTTTGAACCCCCAATAAAAGATCTTTTAGTGTCAATAACTTGAGCTGCTGAGACTTTGAGCACTAGTATATGCAAACACAACACCAAGCAAGGAAACCATTTTTAACCTTAATTGAATATAAATTGTGTAGACATTTGGTCTTAATAAAGTGTAATATTTTACCAGACTCTGTGTGAGCATCATTGGACCTATATAATGTATGGTCTGTTGTGCACCAATAATAGGGATTTCTACTAGTGGCAAGTACTCTCTAGTTATAAACCGCTATTCTCTGGTTTTCTTTTATTAATTGATTTTTTTTTTGGTTTGGATTTTTTATTTCATTTCTGTTATTTGTTTGTGTTTACTTTTTTATTGTTGTTTATTTGGTGATTGTTTTGATTGAATTTGATATTGTTGGTGGTAGTTTTTTTTTTAGGTTGACCATTGACTGTGATTGTGTTAAATCATGCCCATATTATGTGGACATGCTTTAACACTGTGCCAATCAATTGGTTTATTGCCATTTGAAATGTTTTTTTTTCTATGTAATGTGTTTTATTTTGGGCCTGTTTGATTTAATTTTTGCTTCCCCATTTAGCTATAGTGTTAAAGCAAGCCCATATTATATGGGCATGCTTTAACACTGTGCCAATCAATGGGTATCGGGGGTGGTGTCCCAGGTAGGGTTGTTAGGACTCTTTGGTGAGTAGCGGGGGGATGATGGGTTAACCCATTAAGAACTATAGTGGTTACTAACCATTAAGGGGTTAGGGCCCATTAGATTGTATTTTTCATTGTATTGTTGATGCCCACGGAGGACAAGGATGATGAGGACGGCATTCATCCTGGCAGCAGTAAGTGACAGTTTTATTTACTTTATGCTGCTGATTTATGTTTTATTTTAAATGGCAAATGCACTATTATCCATATCTGGATAATATTAATTTTGCCCATTACTGTACTGTATGCATTGGCGGGGTTGGAAGGTGGCGTATTTATATTAGGGTATTGCACTTTTGTTTTGGCACAGGATTAGTACCACAGGCCTGCAGACACCTGCGTGGACCTCTTGGAGACCACCTGAAGCCCCCCGGACACCTCTTGGGGACCACATGGGAATTCCCGGACACCCGTGGGCCGCCCGGACACCTGCAGGGACCACCTGGAGGCCCCCCCGGCCTCTGGTATCAATACTGTGCTGGATTTTTTTTTTTTTTTTTTTATTACTTAAGTTTTTATTGAGCATTTTTAAACATACAAAATGAGGTAAACACAACATACTACACAAAAGGAAAAGGGGATACAGTAATACAAATAAACTGGTTGTGGAATAATAGAGAGGAGGGAGAACGGGGGAGGGGGGAGGGGGGAAGGGGTAGCATTTGTACCAATATCGCACTGTATTCAACAATTTAAATACCACATGTATCACTCTGTTCAAAGTATTCTAGTCTATATACAGTATGGGGATATACCTGCATGACGGAACCAAGGAGCCCAAATATTAGAGAATTGCGAGGTAGAGCCGTTCAGATAGGCTCCATATAGACTATATGCCAAATTTTGTTGTTTATTTGATTTAAGGATGGGGGGGCGGTTGTTTCCAATTTTTGGCAATTGTACACCGTGTAGCATTTAAAATTTGGGATATTACTCTAGCTTTTTTTTGGGAGATATTAGCCATTGGTTTTCCTAGTAATATATATACTGGGTCGTGTGGGACAGAGATTTCTAGTATCTTGTGTATTAGGGTGAACACTTCCATCCATGTTTGTTGGATTTTGGGGCATGACCAGAATATGTGCAGTATATTCCCCACTTCACCACAACCGCGCCAGCACAGAGGGGAAACGCCTGGGAGAAAAGAGTGCATCCTGGCAGGAGTCATATACCATCTAAATATTAACTTGTAAATATTCTCCTTAATTACAATGCATGATGAGTTTTTGGAAGCAGCTTCCCAGATGTCTGTCCAGGTATCGAGATCTATACAAACATTAAGATCCTTTTCCCAGGATACCATATAGTTATCGGGGGTTTGGTTGTTCTTGGTAGAGGATAAACTGTGATATATTCTAGAGATAATGCCCTTTGCGTGGGGTTGGTGTAGACACCAGTCCTCAAACAAAGTCAAAGCATGTCTTGTAGACTGATTGGATATAGTGCCTAACCTGGAGAAATCTGAAGAATTCGGAGGAGGGGATATCGTGGTTTGTTTGTAGCGAAGCGAATGGGGGGACTTTCCCTTGGGTGAGGATATCCTTGACTCTTGTGAGTCCTTTTTGAATCCAGGTATGGGAGTGCGGGTTTCCTGAGTAAAAAGGAAGGGAGGGGTCCGAGAATAGTGGTTGCATAAGGGAAGGGGAATCGGTTAGTTGGAACTTGGTTTTGAGGGAGTCCCAGAGATTACAGGCAAAGGATATCACCGGGTTCTTGTAGGTCTCAGGTGGTCTAGGCTTTTTGTTGAGCCAGAGGAGATTTTTTATTTTACATGGGGAACAAATCAGGTCCTCTATCTCGACCCACCTCCTCTCGGCTGGGTTTGAATGCCAGCTAATGAGTTGCCCTAACTGTGTGGCTCTATAGTAGTTTTGTAAGTTTGGGAGAGCTAAGCCTCCTTCTGATTTGGATTTATAAAGAATATCTCTACGAACTCTGGGTCGCCTATTTTGCCAGACAAACTTCAACATTTTCTTCTGTATATTGTTTAGGTCTTTCTGACAGATTTTAACCGGAAGAGTTTGGAAGAGATAGAGGAGTCTGGGTAGAATATTCATTTTAATGGTGGTTATTCTCCCAAACCAGGATATTATATATGGATTCCAAGTGGTTAAATCCTTAGCTATCTGGATGAAAAAGGGTTTAAAATTTGCGTTGTATAAAGTCGAGTAATCTTTTGTTAATTGGACCCCTAGATATTTATTATGGTTCGAATTCCTTTTAAAGTCGAAATTTAGTTGGAGTAATTTTACTAATTCTTTAGGGAGATTTAAGCTAAGGGCCATGGATTTGGAATGATTCATTTTATAACCTGAAAGGGAGCCAAATTCTGACAGGTCATGAAAAAGGTTAGGGAGGGATGTAAGAGGTTTTGAGAGCGTCATTAGTTTATCATCCGCAAAAAGAGCTATTTTGAATTCTTCCTGACCAACAGGAATACCCGCAATATTGGGGTTCATCCTTATCCGGCATGCTAAAGGTTCTATGGCTAAGTCAAACAACAGAGGCGAGAGCGGACAACCCTGTCTAGTTCCATTTGATATTGAAAAGGGATCAAATAAGGAGTTGTTCGTCCTCACCATGGCCGTTGGTGTGGAGTATAGTGTGTTTATGCTGTTTAGTATTTTAGCTGTGAATCCCATCTGCGAAAGCGTAGCTGACATAAACTGCCAGTCTAATCGATCGACCGCTTTTTCTGCGTCTAAAGAGAGTAATAGAGATGGGCACTTTGTGTTTTGTGCTACGTGTATTAGATTCACTGTCCTCCTAGTGTTGTCAAGGGCTTGTCTGCCCAGAACAAACCCCACCTGGTCCGGATGAACCAGTTTAGGGAGGATATTATTTAATCTGTTGGCTATGATCTTTGCATAAAGTTTTAGATCAGTATTTAACAATGAGATAGGTCTGTAGTTAGAGCACAGCAGAGGATCTTTCCCCTCTTTTGGGATTACCACTATGGTAGCGCGAAGCATATCCCTAGGAGGGGGAAGGCCTAGTAGCATCTCATTAAATACTTTAGTAAGAGATGGGAGGAGCATTGTGGAATATTTCTTGTAATAAAGATTAGAAAATCCATCCGGACCAGGGGCCTTCCCAATTTTCAGGGATTTTATGGCGTCCATAATTTCCAGGGGCTCTATAGTTTTTTCGAGGTTTATGGTATCGTTCAGATCTAGGGTGGGGAGTTGGCATTCTGCTAGGTAATTTCGAATCTTTATTGCTCTTTTGTTTTTAGCCAAGTCTCCCTTTGGGCCTGGTAGGTTGTATAGGGATGTGTAATAGTCTTTAAATGCGTCGTTTATAATTTTGGGATTGTGGGATACTGAGCCATTTTTAGTGTGGATGTTGTGAATTTTAGCTTTAGCTTGTTTTTGCTTTAATTTGCGTGCCAGCATTCTATTAGCTTTATTACTTTTTTCGTAGTATTTCTGTTGGGTCCATCTTATAGCTCTTTCTGCGTTTGACACCAACAAAAGGTTTAGTTCTCCCCTCACTGAAATTATCTGCCTGTAGTTTTTTCGAGATGGGTTTGACTTATGAATAAATTCTAATTCTGATAGTTTTTGTGTTAGTGTTTCAATTTGTTTTGTTTTTTCTTTTTTTTTCTGAGAAGCCAGGGCAATCAGTTTGCCTCTTATCACTGATTTGTGGTCCTCCCAAAGGGTAAAAGAGGAAACCTCTGAGGTATTGTTTAATTCAAAGTATTGGGCCAGTTCTTTTTCTATTAGTTGGAAATTTTGTAGGTTCAGTAGTAGGGATTCATTCAAGGACCACGACCTTGTAATATTTTTGGGAGTGAGGCCTACTAGTCTGGTTATAAGCATAGAGTGGTCTGACCAAGCAGAGGGGGCAATTACTGCTGAGGAAATATTATTGCTAATTTGTTGGTCTATTAGGATATAGTCAATTCGAGAATAGCTATTATGGGGGTGAGAGAAAAAGGAGACATTCTTTACATTGCTATTAACTAATCTCCAGGAGTCTACCAACAATAGATCCTTGGTCATAGATACAAGTCCCCGGGTAGCGGGAACTATTTTTTGTGGCGGGGGGGGGGGACTGGGGGATTTATCTAGATTTGGGTCCATAATTGCATTTATATCTCCTGCTAAAATTAAAAAGCCTTTCTGGACAGAGAGAATTAAATTTGTTAGTTCCTGGAAAAGGGATTCTTGATTTTCATTAGGGGCATAAGTGTTGACTATTGTTATATCAGTGGAGTCCAGTGACCCTGTAATAATTAGAATTCTTCCAGCAAGATCACTTTTAATTTTATCTACTTTGAAGTTTAAATTTTTATGGAAAAGTGTCGCTACGCCATTTTTTTTTCGTGGGAGCTGATGAGTGGTAGACTAGAGGGTAGTCATTGCTGAACAGCAGTGACTGATCCTCCTTTTTCAAGTGAGTTTCTTGTAGCAAGATTATATCTCCTGCCAGTCTTTTGGCTTCCGAAAGAGCAATACGTCTCTTTCGGGGGGGTGTTTAAGCCCTTGGTGTTTTGGGATATTATATTAATCGGCATGGTGGTGGTTCAAGGATTTATAATACAAATGAACAGAGTGATAACTTAATGCGGATATGGGAAATGAATCCCTGTAGGTGCTACAAATGTATCTGCAGTATTGTGCAATATAGCGTTGAAATCCAGGAAAGAGTTAACTTCATGTGCAGTATACAGGCATTGAATGCTCACTTGATAGCCATATTATAGGATAATGTAAAGAGTGGTATGCAGGCACCACAGTGGGTGTGTGAAATGTACACTCACTGAAGAGAGCACACCCCACACCCACTTATGGGACAGCACCCATCAACCCATAGGCATGAGACAATATAAATCCATGAATGATAGAACTGCAGTAACAGAAATAAATAACTCACGAATCCTTCCTGGACAGGTATAACGTGCCTCCTTCCGGTATGATGAATCCAAGTTGAGAAAAAGAGTGGTGGAGCACTGCTGTGAAAATAAAGGGCTGGAGGCTGCTGGCAAGTAAAAATGCTTTAATTTAAGGCATGAGTAGACCGGGCTACAAACAAAGAAGGTATCTCTAACGCGTTTCACGCTGTAGGAGCGCTTTGTCAAAGAGTAACCTTAGTGTGGGTACATATCTCATTTATATATGCAGGAGTTTGGAAGCAAGTTCGCGCCAAAACGGACCCCCCCGATCACGTGGTCGGGTGTAATTACGGGTGCCTGTAAGGTATGGACAACCTCCCCCATTCATGCACCAATAAAGGTAATTAACTAAAAATAAAACCCTAAAAATCACCACCTTACCGAGTCTCCATCTGCACAGCTGTTTCTCTGTCCCTCCTGGTCTCCTTCCAAAAACCAAGATGGCGATCGGAACTAAAAACTACGGAGGCCCTGGATAGACAAAAAAGCAAGCTGTGCAAAATAGTGACTTCAAAGCAAAGACAACTTTATCCCATATAAAATCAACACAAGAACAATGTTAAAAAAATGAAAACCGGAAAAATTGAAAAGAAAGAGAATTAAAAACAAAACATATGATAAACATGAATAAGCTAAATATGAACAATAACAAAAGCAATATCATTATTATAATATATGAAGAAACACACTTATTTTAACCCCTAATAGTGAGAAATATATAAATAATGTAGTGACATAAACAAAATAGATCTAACTAAGATACCACTGTTCCACTATTGTGAACAACAATAAATCATATATATATATATATATATATATATATATATATATATATATATATATATATATATATATATATATATATGTATGTATATTATCCTAGGTTTGAACATATATATTATTAAATGATACTAAATATTCTTCTATTCTTTTATTATATTTAGTATCATTTAATAATATATATGTTCAAACCTAGGATAATATACATATATATATATGATTTATTGTTGTTCACAGGCACCCGTAATTACACCCGACCACGTGATCGGGGGGGTCCGTTTTGGCGCGAACTTGCTTCCAAACTCCTGCATATATAAATGAGATATGTACCCACACTAAGGTTACTCTTTGACAAAGCGCTCCTACAGCGCGAAACGCGTTAGAGATACCTTCTTTGTTTGTAGCCCGGTCTACTCATGCCTTAAATTAAAGCAGTTTTACTTGCCAGCAGCCTCCAGCCCTTTATTTTCACAGCAGTGCTCCACCACTCTTTTTCTCAAGAGTGATAACTTACATATAGTTGAAGAGTCGGTACATCCGTCTTCGGAAACGATCTGGTATGAGAACATATACAATGAGAGATATACATATTATTACATGGTAGTGACAAATGCTTGCAAAACTTGGAGGAGGGGAGGGATAGAGAGGGAGGGGAGGGGTAAACCGAGGACCCCGGCTTCCAAACATTGTTTGGGGGGACCAGCCATAGTGGAACCCGTGGTGTGAGTCTCTCGCACTCACAGGTTAAATGAACCTGAGGGGGGCGGGCAGTGGCCCAGCGGATCAGCGGCTCAGCGCCGCATTGTCCTTTGTTTATGAGCTAAGCTTTCGAAAAGGGAAAACAAAATCACCCCAAAGAGTACGGGGTGGGTTGTGTGTGTGATCTTACACATCAGGGAAATAAAAGCAAGAATGGGGGGTATTAAACGTTATAACTGTTTACATCAACATATCCTTTCCAATTTTAGAAGCATTAAGTAGGGTTGACTGGCAGCTATAGTTTGGCAGACTCTGCATTTGTAGTCTACAGGGGGAGAGGGATAAATAACATGGAGAAAGTTACCTAAAACATAACCTTTAATATTTTAGCCTGTAATAAAGAATTGGTAGCTGAACTTTGGGGGACCAATTCTATTATAGACAACATATAGACTTATATTACACATACACTTTTATCTAGAAAACAGTTCCAAACAAACATTGTATATCAGTCCCTTTAAGTGTTCGGGTTAGTTCAAACTGATTATCAAACTTTGAATGACTCGAACTTGTGGGTAACTTGGGAGAACAGTTTCACAATGGAGAAGGAAATAACCTAGATTTTGGGACTAGTACGTTCTAGAAACTTAGAAACTAGAAAACTCGGTAACTTCTTGATGTGCAGGTTGTCGTGGGCCTTATGGCTTGCTCGAGTTGTTCGATGTGTTCCAGGTACTGCAACCGTTGGTTAGTTTTAAGGTAGGTTCCTGGAGTGGGCCATGTCTCGATTAGTACCTTAAGTCCAGACCACGCTTTGGCTTGTCTGCCATCTTAACTGGGTGTTAAGTAAGTATCCAGCTCTAGTTCTTCAAGTGGGTTGGGTCTTTGCTCGGCCAGATGTTGGTGTTTTCACCCATGCCTGGCATTGTGCCTTGGGTGAATGCTGAGGCCTTTGAGAGGCCTCCGGATCCTCTGGTTTGAGTAAGCCCAATGATTGTAGTTTTTCCTCACCTTCTTCTGGTGAGAGTAGAATGTACATCGTCTCTTGATAAGTGAACACTATTTTGCATGGGAAACCCCAGCGATAGTGGATTTTATTGTGAGTTGGTGATCTGCGCGAACATTCTCCGCTTGTTTAGCGTGGTTTGAGCCAAGTCCGGGAAGATGAGGAGTGGAACGTTATCCTGCTCTATCTTTTGGGTGATTCTAGCGGCTCTCAATATTTCCTCTTTTATATGGAAATAGTGTAGGCGTGTGATCACGTCTCGTGGCTTTGCTGGATCTAGGCCTTTCGGTCTAGGAAGCCTATGGGCTCTGTCCATCTGAAGTTTTTCATCCGATGTTTCGGGTAACAGGGACATGAAAAGCCGAGTGAGATATGCGTCCAATTGGGCGTTGTCCACTTCTTCCGGGATACCTCTGATCCGCAGGTTATTGCGTCTTGACCGGTTCTCCGTATCTTCCAGTTTATCGAAAATCGTTTTGACTTGAGTTTTTAATTCCTCGATATCTTGCGCTTGGGTCTCCTGTGCAAGGGCGGTGTTATCCACCTTCTCCTCCAAGTCCACAATGCGGTCTCCTATGGGCGTAATCTCCTCTCTGTTGCTGCGGCGGAAGCTCTGCATCTCAGAGGGGAAAGAGCTTTTTAGTTCTTGTACAAACACCATAATTTCTTTGCGGGTAAGTGGAGCGTCCGGCTCTTCTCCAGAGTCTAGATCTGAGTCTGCGTCTCCGCCTGCGGTAGACGCTTCTTGATCTTTGGTATTTTGTTTTTTAAAGAAAAGGGATGCCTGACGCCGGGCCGCCGGTTTTTTTTATTTTGTGTATGGCATGTTTGTTGTTTTTACTTAGTAAGTTTTTGGCTTTGAATAGAGCTGAGTATATTTAGGTGATGTAAAAAAAAAAAAAAAATTAAGTTGGAATAAGCCCCTCATTCCAATGGAGTCCTGATCACACACACATTGGTAGTAGTTCCATGATTGCTTTTAATTGAGCCTTTGTTCCTTGGCACCCGTGGGAGGTTTATAGAAGATGTTGGGGCTCACAATAAGGGTAGGTTGTAGGGGAGGGAGAGTGAGTGGTTTTCATTAGCACTTTCAGATGTTCTGAGTGCTGTGGGTGGACCAAGATGGCCACCAGCCACCTCTCAGCACTGTTTGTGCAGGCTGGGTGGACCAAGATGGCCGCCGGCTGCCTCCCAGCAGGGCTGCACCGAACGGTGAGTCTCTTTCCCTTTGATCACCCCCCCTCCCAAGGAGCTCACAGGGCCCCGGAGCCACACGGGAAGGTACCTGCTCTGGTCAAGCTCACCTCCGGTCAGCAACCGTCAGATCACGGGCGCGTGGAGATGGTTGTGTGAGGGGGTGGGGGTGGCGACCCCCCCCCCTGTCTGCAGCAGCAGCGCACCTCTGGCCGGCAAGGTAAGGCGCGTTGGTAGTCGGGAGAGGGCTATGGTGAGTCCCTGCCTTTTGATTGCAGGGTTCCCCCCTACCTCCTTCTCCTTTGTTGGGCTCTGAGATCGGTGGTTTACCTCTGCCACGCGATCCCGGCGGCCATCTTGGATCTCCCAGGAGGCGAAGGGGGGACCCGTGGGCGGTTGAATTTCTCCCGATTTCTCCTGATTATCACGGTTGGGGCTGTCCAGAGACCCCTCCATCTGTTTCCTGGACCCGTGAGTGGCCTTTTTATTTTTTATCCCCGATTTTAAGGGGTTTTCTCCGGCTCTTGTGTTGTTTTTTTGGGAGAGCAGAGCAATCTGTGGCTGACTCGGTCAGCCTCCTGGCCACGCCCCGCTGGATTTTTTTTTAATGCTTTTATGCATGTCTCAATCTATTTTGCGCCAGACTTTACCTGGTGAAAAAAGATGGTGAAATTGTATACTACGATAAATTTATCACTGCTTTGTGCATAGCAGTTACTGTCAAAAACGAGTTTGCCATTTTTTGGCATATCGGATGTCTTTTTTGTCTCTGACTGTTTAGGGGTGATAAAAAGCCATTATAGCGTTATATTGCACTGTTATCACTGCTTTGTGAATAGCAGAGCAGGCAGTATCACGCTAAAAAGGCATTTATCCCCACTTAAACCACTTGTCACTGCTTTGTTAATAGGCTCATTTGTCTTTTTGCTTTTTCCTCTTTTTACTGATGCTAGCTTTATCCACAAATGTATCCATCTTAGGTTGTCTTTGGGTTAGCTTTGTCTAGTTTTATATTGTGCAGGTCTTTGCTTTAGTGTAAGGTAGAGGGGTGTTCCACAGTCCTTGCCAGCCTGATCCAAGATGGAGCTGTATGGAGGCACACTAGTGACTCTGGTGGTGGAGGGGCAGGAGGGGGGCGTGGACAGTCACGTGTGCCGCAGCACGCTGTGATTTCCCAGGGCCTGTGATGTACAGTCTGGTGCTGGCCTTATGCTTTGACCTTTAGTGTGTCTCACACCCCTTCCCTCAATCACTTCCCCCCCCAAGCCTGGTTGGACTGCGCCCACTCCAAGCGGCCAAGCGGGTGTCTCTTCCTGGTTGCGCATAAGATCTCAGCCTCCCCTGTGACTTCCCATTACATCCCTGCTCGGTCTTTGGCTCAGTGCCATCAGCCACGCGCCGGCATACTGCGCTACCTCCTGTGTCCCAGCCTAGCTCCTTTCCACTGCGGCTCTGCGGTGTTCTCAGCAAAACGTAAATGTTCAATGTGTTCTACTTACTGCATGCTTTATGTTCACTCACTCCTGACTATTTCGTGAGCTGAGACAGAGTGCAATGTCAATTTCTTTGGAAAAACCTGATTATAGCTTAATGTATCTAATATTTTCAGCAATTAATGATGCAGCAGATACGAAAGCCACTGTATCAGAAATACAGTATATGGCTATCTCATTGCAAATTATGAATACTTCAGGGATTTAGCTGACTGTACTACCTGTAGGTGGAAGAAGTCTGTGCACTATACTTTGTTAATTCGCATCCCCCCCCAATCCGGGGGTCAGAGGAGGTTTTTGGGTATTGGCCCCATCCTTTGCGAATATGTTTGATCACGGCAACTTCAAAAGGAGAAGGAGAAGAAACGGCACCAACAGATTGGATCATACTTCCCAATCTAGCAATGGGACACCACCTGAATACAATTGTGAGCAGCAGCCCCAACCTGATTATACCACAACAGGTCTATCTGGTAACCTGGTCCTACCTGACTACTATCTACAGCAGTTGTACCTTAATTTTACCTCTAATGCTCAGTATGGCTACCTATCCGAATAACATCTTCCCGAATCTCGTCCACATCAGCAAGGTTGACAAGAATTCTAACGAAGGTAAATATAATATAAATAATTTTATTAACTATTGTGCCCTATGACACGAATAACCTGTAATACTGATCGTTGATTGATATGATACAGGACTGTATGTGATATGATACAGTACATGTGCACTCGAGAATGGGAATGTGTGAGCATGTGTGCACGGCACGCATGCGCAGTTGTATATATTACTTGTATACTTACTGTAAAGCATAATTAGAACATTTTCTGTTTTTTTTTTCAGAATCGAAAGCATGCTAAATAAACACCCACAGCACACAGCCTTTCAGATGATGAAGATGATGGTGTGAGATGTCGAAAAACCAATATATTAGTGTACTTTTTATTACTTTCCACGCTTCTATACACTTCTTCTAAATCTTCTAATTCACGCTTGTTTTGACAGTGCGTACTAGTCCACTGTATCTGATAGATACTGTGCAATATTATTATCATGTTTATTAAAAATTCATAGAGTGAAACAGATAATATTGCGCTCATAAGTGACCTGTGATATATATAAGTGATGATTATAAAGGTATTAAATACAACCTGATAAAGTGTGGTTTTATGCTGCTGGTCTGTTGGGAATGGCTCAAACACCAGGCTATATGGAAACAAAGAAAAGACAGCGCAAAAAACCCATAGTGTAGTAAATTCAATTAATATTTATAAAGTGAAGGTGAGTATTGCACGTACATCAATGAAAAAGGGTTAATAGCATGACATGTTTAGGGACATGTTACCACTCAGCAGGGACAGCCAGACACCGATGCTCAAGTCCTGCATCGGTGTCTGGCTGTCCCTGCTGAGTGGTAACATGTCCCTAAACATGTCATGCTATTAACCCTTTTTCATTGATGTACGTTCAATACTCACCTTCACTTTATAAATATTAATTGAATTTACTACACTATGGGTTTTTTGCGCTGTCTTTTCTTTGTTATTAAAAATTCACACTGACATTTTTCATGCTATTTCCCCTCACATTTCATGGATTCATAATACTGTAAATACAGGACATCTGGGTGCATTCTCCTCACTACAGTTTACATTTTAGAGTTCAACCCCCCCTCCCACAACTGTAGCAGAGAATAAATACATATGTTTGTTTGTTGCATTGTCTGTTCTCCACCTTTTTTTGATGTTACGGTTATTGGATCAACCTGTGCTTTGACTTCACAGTGTCTCCTTCCGAGATGCCTAGCCATCGACATCCACTGTTTCACACTTCGCACACATGTTCACTATTAACTACCATCACGCAACCCCCATTTCCAAGACAGTGTTAGCCGCCAAAACCTTATACCATATCAATTGTAAAGTGGACAAAAATAGGAGAGAATTTTAAAAGGATTTTATTTCTCATACTAATAGGACAGAATGCTACCCATTTATACATATTATATAAATATATATATATATATATATATATATATATATATATATATGTATATATATATATATATATATATATATATATATTATCTAATATTTTCAGCAATTAATAATGCAGCAGATACGAAAGCCACTGTATCAGAAATACAGTATATGGCTATCTCATGCAAATTATGAATACTTCAGGGATTTAGCTGACTGTACTACCTGTACAGTCTCTGTCTCTCTGTCTCTGTCTATCTCTCTGTTTCTCTCTGTCTCTGTCTCTCTCTCTGTTTCTCTCTCTGTCTCTCTCTCTGTCTCTCTCTCTGTCTCTCTCTCTGTCTCTCTCTCTGTCTCTCTCTCGGTCTCTCTCTCTCTCCTTGAGAAATGTCCCACTGGGGGACCGAACTTTGTTTTTGTGTCTTCTATTAAATATAGAAAATGTATGATTTACTTACCTGCGTGCTGTCCCTTAATGTCGCGTTGCAACCGGTATCGTATAGTCTGTTATTGCTTTATGGGATAAGCACCAAAACTTTTTACTTGCAAATGGTGTGCCGACTGTGCATTGGATTATATTATATATATATATATATATATATACACACATACACACAAAACAAACAAAAGGGGACAATGCGGGCCGGTTTATTTTCACAATGCTAAAATCAGTTCTCTCACAAAATCTCAGTTGAAAAAACACCTTGGACAGAAACTCTGGAATGCTGTAGTTCGTCTGCCGGTCTGCAGCTTGCAGTTCGGTGCTTAGCTCTTCCATATGAACGGTCGGGTATCCAAAAAGGCATGCGTCTACATTATGGTCCCCGGCACAATACTGTAGTAACCGCACTGCTGGTTCCGCTCTCCACAACACTCCTCCCTTCCATAGTATTTAGCAGGGAATAGAGACAGGTTCCAGGCTAAGCCACAGGAGTGTTATCACCCTTATGCGTTTCATCGCTAGGGTAATGGCGACTTCACAGAGCCTGAATATGGTAAGCTATGGAGTCTATAATAACTTTTTGAAATGTGTTTTTTTTATCCATGATTCCTGTACAGGGACATAATGTCATACAGTACATCCTTAAATGGAGAATTACAGTCAAATATAATTAGGGACCCTGGTCCAAGTCTAGAGATAGTACCCCACACATGGACCTTGAATGGGTGCTTTGGACGAGGCTTCAGGGATAGACATTTTTTTTGTAAAAGGCAAAAGTGGCAAATCTTTTTAGGGCACCTGACGCCTCACTTGAAAATATTACATTGTCAAAAGTTTTCCTACTATCGATCCAAGCTTGCGCTTGCTGTACTCTCTTAATCTTGATAGGGTCCTTTATCATTGGATACACACTGTACTGACAAGATAGAATTGTAGAGGTACTGTTAAATCGCACATGTGCATACTGAAAACAACACTATTGCATTGTACACGTCTGTGCTTCCCGCCCATTTCGCGTCTCACTCTCCTGATGCTGGACTCTTGTCAGGTTATGATCCTGCTGCAGAACTTCTTTAACTGTTTCAGCACAACGCTCATCATTTGCATTGCTGATCTCATCCACAAGCCTCTTTGCCAACCTACAATCGTACCAACATGTGAACGATTACAAGTGTGCATACTTATTTGTCACATGACTCAATTAAAATATGACAATGGATAAAGATGTTTTTTTCCCAACATAAATGTCCCAAAAATGAGTACAAGAAAGGAGGGAGAAGGGGAAGAGGGAGAAAGGAGGATGAGGGAGAGGGGATAATGGAGAAAGCGAATTCTCTTTATTACTTTAGTCTTTGCATGGGCATGATAGTAGACACAGCTATGAGTGACGTAGAGACCTGAGCTATTTTAGCTGGCTTGGATACGGCTTATTTTATGTCCTTTCATGTAAATCTGCCGTATTCTCCTGCTGATCTCCTTTGAAATAACTGCTCTGGGCATTGTTGATTTAAAAAAAAAATGAAACGAAGCACTGTAAACATAATGTCTGCACAGCATTTATCATGTATTGCACAGTACTGTTAATGTTTACACCCTCTTTTAACACCTGTACCATCAAATCGGGGATCTAGTGCATAAAAGATAAGCCAAAATGCATGGCCTCGACAATGGCTGATCTGTATCTGAAACAACTGCTTTCTGTCCAGATACTGTATTGTGCTTAATCTTCTGCCATGGATCAGAACAAATTCTACCCACGCAACAAGCGGCTAACTGCTGCTGTCCCGGAGAATAGAAAGAGAAATGCAGCAGCTGTCTGCGTGCCAAAGGCAAAGATCGCCAGAAAGCCTACAGTGCCTAAAGAAAAGGCACTAAAAGTTGCAAACATCCTGGACCGGGCTTCTGCAGGAAGAAAATTGGAACCGTCATTAATAAGGACATGAAATGGGATCAAGCAAACGTTCCCGAACCAGACGACCCTCGGTATACCCAAGCGGAAGATGGACAAGAAGTCCCCAGCCCCACCTATGCACAGCCAGACGTCCCCGACAACAGAAGCCGAACAAGACGTCCCCTGCTGCACTGATGCACAACCAGATAGCCCTCTGACAACAGAAGCTGAAGCAGACGGCCCTCTGACAACAGAAGCCGAACCATGGCCCTCTGACAACTGAAGCAGAACAATACTTCCCCTGTCCCACGACATCCCACCAACGTCCCCCTCCGATCACCCAGCCTCTTAGAGAGAGAACCGCATTCCACTGAGACACCTTCTGTCAGCCTGAGCTCAGTAGGTCGCATATTGGAATCTTTAAGTGACTACGGAAGAATTCGCAACACAACACAGCAATACAGGGAAAGAATCGAGGCCAAGTTTGATCAACTTTTGGAGAGAATGGAGGTGATGGAGAGGGGCATGGGCATCATTGACAATGACATTTTTGGGCCCTATTATTTTGTTTCAGTCCCTCTCCCTGTATGTCCGACGCAGGAGCAGGAGGGCGACCTGGAGGAAAGTAATTCACTACCATCACCTTCTCCACCAGAATTTGCCTGCATGCTGCCAAGACAACACCACCACCGGAGGAAAGCATCTTACCAGACACTCTACCCTCGCCTACTGACAGAAGCACACCTCTTAAACACACATCCGCTGCTCCCAGAGGTGTACAGGTGCAAATGCCAACCCCCCCAGAATTTCTATCCTCGCCCAGTCAAATAAGCACACCTGCTGCATGACCTGCAGCACCCAGGAGAGTACAGCTTAACATGCAACACGATACGTGCACGATCCCAGACATAATGCTAACAGACCTACCACAGAGCATACAGGAAAAATACTTTCAAAGAAGGGGTGGAAAAGTGACCATACTGTACTAGCCCTTCTCATTCTGAAACACCATGTCAGTTATGAGCTGTATCTTCAGTGGTTTAAGGTGGTGTAATTATGATGGCAATAGGGGCAAGAAAGAGCTGCCTTTGAATTTGGATCTCAGAAATATTATGGACGAAATAAAACGTCATTTCATTTTGACCCCAGTTCTTTTCTGAGCTGTGACAGACAACATAAATCCTTTTTAAGGCATAAAATGCATCTTCCCTGGAACACCCACGGCTATGGGGACAAACACTTGTTTCATTAATTTCAAAATAATAAACTAAAAATGTACTGGGAATGTTTTTCATCTAATAAAAATGAAGTTTTGTTGAATAAAGTGTTCACTAGTTTCCTTGTTTTAAGATGTTTTTACTCTTTAGCAGTGAATGTAATACACTTACAGTAGTACTGTACATAAAGTACTAAGGTTTTCATGTAACTTATAGTGCACATGCAGTACAGTCAGTGTCACTCAACCTAGCCCTTGATATCATGTAACATACAGTACACACTCAACCTAGCCCCTGTCATCATGCAACATGCAGTACACATTCAGCCTAGCACTTGTCATCATGTAACATGCAGTACACATTCAGTCTAGCCCTTGTCATCATTTAACATGCAGTACAGTGAGTGCCTTCAGGTCTCATTTCACCCATGTTAAATTGCGGAAAACTCACATAAATTTCTTGGGAAATCTCATGTAAGGGTGAGGCTCGGGTAAAGAAACTCCTGGATACAAACAGACTATGGGCTCTATGCAGTAAGTGCCGAAAAAGTCCTCTCGCCAAGTGTACCTTATCGGCATGATTCTGACGATTTTCCCTCGTCGTATGCAATAAGTGCCGAATCCCTTCCGAATCAAGCCGAAAACATTTGGTCCCACTCTGCCGATGATTTGCCGATCACACACAGGTGTATCAGCGTGCATGGCGGGGTGGTGTTAGGTTTGCCAATGAAACTTCTTGCTGAATCTGCCGAAGCAAGCATGTTTTTGATTGAGCGGCCCATTTAAAGGCAGCGTGTATTTTTATTCATTCTCTGTGTTGTTGGGAGAGAGAGACACACACAGAGCTGGGAGATTTACATATTTCATATTGACTGAGAGAGTAAATGTGTATTGTGAGAGGTTTGTCCTGTGTTGTTTTGTTAACATCTTTGTCTTGTTTTCACTTTGTAAGTGTTCAGTGCGATTGTGTTTAAATTTCTTTTCTGTTCTTTGTGAGTGCTATAGGTATGGCCGAAAGGCGTGGGAAAAGTGATGCTGGTGTGAGTGGTACTGGTAGTCGTGTGAGTACGCGTCTGAGTGAACGTAGGATTCAGGGGAGTGCTGTTGCTGCGAGTGCAAGTGGTGTTGCTGTGAGTGCGAGTGCTGCTGGTGGCTCTATTGCTGGTGCTGCTGTGGTGTCTGTTGCTGGTGCTGATGGGGTGTCTGTTGCTGGTGCTGGTGGGGTGTCTGCTTCTTGTGCTGCTGGTGTGTCTGGTGGTGGGGTGGTTGGTGGTGGCCCGCTTTTGGAGTCTCTTCCATTGGAAGAAGAAGAGTCCAGTCAGCAGCAGCCAAGCTCTGGGGCTGCACGTGTTCGGAGGAAACGTGTGGAGCGGCCACGTAATCCTCGTTTCAATGAAGAGGAAAACAGATTTCTTGTCACAGGGATTTTGGAGCACTATGACTCTCTGTATGGGCATTTACTAGATAAGTCTATCTTTGCATTGATTGTTCAAAGACATGTTATCCTAGGTCACGTGAGATGTCTTAATATCAAACTATTAATCTCTAATATCTATCAATTAAAGTTAATTATTACACACATATTCCTTCATGCTTTATAACGACCATAACAATCAGTCTAAAAAGTTTGCCAAAGTTCATACAATATTCATGCAAGTTTCCTTAGATTTGTATGTTTCAACGTAAATGCTCATGTGGTACACATATTCAACCTAAACCAGCATGTTTGGTATCTCTTGGAACAGGTAGCAGTTTAGGAAACTGCTCGTTTTTCTAATAATAATTAACGTCATATATTTTGTATGTATTTCAAGGGCGGACAAGTTCAGCACCCAAAAAAGAAATGTGGGATCAAATAACATTGGCTGTGTCTGCGTGTGGGAATCATGTCAGGGACCGGGCGAATTGTCAGAAGAGATTAGATGATATCAGGGCAAACTTAAAGAAAAAAATCCAAGCACAACGGATGCATGCTTCTGCCACTGGAGGTGGGCCGCCAGCACAAGCTCTAATCTTAACTCCATTGGAGGAGCAGATGCGGGAAATATTTCTTCCTGTCATCGTGGAGGGTTTGGCAGGGGACAGAGATATCGGAATTTATTCGGCTCAATTTCCAGCAGGTGACAAATGTTACTGTATTATGCGTGTCGTTTGTTACAGTTCTTATCTATATTTCCACAGAAACGTATAGTTTTTCCCAATATAAGCATACCTACATATATATCTGTATATATGTCTCTCTCTCTCTATATATATATTTATCTATCATTATATATATATATATATATATATATATATATATATATATATATATATATATATATATATATATATATATATATATATAAAACATAATACTGAGTTAAGTTATGGTGAGTAAAAAAAGTGACAAAAACCCTCCACAGGAAAGCAAATATGCAAATATAACTGTATGCTCATCTGCATGTCTTAGGCAGGTCTGCAACCCCGCCTTTCCCCATTATCACCCAGCATACAGCACTTCCACTGCAGCAAGGGATTCTGGGAAATGACATGCAAATGAGCACACAGTGTCACTTTTTGCCTCAATAACCATTTTTAACATGGTTCCCTGTAGGCTTAAGCTTGCTGCATGGTCACAGCTTTGAGCACAGCCAGGGTTAAGGTGCATACCCAGAAAACCACCCACAGACAGCTGTTTCAACCTTGATGGGTCTCATCAGTGTGGGGTCAAACCCACACTGATGAGACCCATCATGGTCGAAAACAGCTGTCTGTGGGTGGTTTTCTGGGTATGCACCTTAACCCTGGCTGTGCTCAAAGCTGTGACCATGCAGCAAGCTTAAGCCTATAGGGAACCATGTTAAAAATGGTTATTGAGGCAAAAAGTGACACTGTGTGCTCATTTGCATGTCATTTCCCAGAATCCCTTGCTGCAGTGGAAGTGCTGTATGCTGGGTGATAATGGGGAAAGGCGGGGTTGCAGACCTGCCTAAGACATGCAGATGAGCATACAGTTATATTTGCATATATATATATATATATATATATATATATATATATATATATATATATATATATATAAATATATAAAAATAGGCAGATGGCACACACATAAACTGGAAATAGGTGCTTGTCCCATACAGGTAATGTATAGATAGGTTCCTTACCGAGTAAATCCAGGATCCCAAGATCACAAGGCAAGAAAGAGACAGCACACTCAGGAGGTACAAAGAAAGCGTGTATTCAGTAGAAAAACTGGCACATAAGCCCGACATTTCGGTCCTTGGCACAGGACCTTTCTCAAGGGAGTGCACTCCCTTGAGACAGGTCCTGTGCCAAGGACCGAAACGTCGGGTTTATGTGCCAGTTTTTCTACTGAATACACGCTTTTTTTGTACCTCCTGAGTGTGCTGTCTCCTTCTTGCCTTGTGATCTTGGGATCCTGGATTTACTCGGTAAGGAACCTATATATGTATGTATATATATATATATATATATATATATATATATATATATATATATATATATATAATACGAACCAATCCAAAGACCAGTAAAGAGACAGCACACCGCACGGGGTTAATCCAAAAATCTATATTCACAACATGAAATACACGTAAGCCAACGTTTCGGTCCCACAGAGAGACCTTCCTCAGGGCCGTGCAACCCACAAGTGCAAGTGACCACACATATATACCCTCACCCATAGTGCAATGCAAACAAAGGGAACCAATCACCAACATGCAATCAGACAGAATATGCAACATAGCTGTGCTCCGTGCCCCCTCCCCTATTACCCGATTATCCAAATGACTCATCATGACATGAGAGTAGGCACTTAAACTATTAGGAGAAAGACACCCTTTAGACACTGGTCCCAGGGTCTACTGCCCTTGCGGGGGAAGGTCGCGCACCGCGCATCTGCAGTGGGCCAAAACATATTGACTGCCGGAGCGCCAGCAAGGAGAGTACGCCGCGCATCACAGCTGTGAGCAGACGCCTCATTGACTCTCCCTGGCCACCAGGGACGCCGGCAGCGCAAAACGCACATGCGCAGTCTGAAAAACCGCCTCGGTGCACAGTTACCCACACACTGACAGTAATAATGGGCTAAACAGAATAGTAATAAACAGAGCGTTAAGGTGAACCACAGGGGGACAGGTAGAGGTATAGAGCACAAGGAGCGCATAGCATCACCATAGTATATAAGGACAAAGGAAGTGCAAAAGTGCAGAGGGAGTGATGCAACAGAGTATGAGTGACAAACATAAAAAAGGCATAATGCAAAATCAAGTGAAAGCAGGGAGACTGCTACAAAAAGCAGCTAAGTGAAAGTTCCTCATTTAGGCCACCAGGTGTCATAGTTCTTAGTTCATAAATAAGCCTTGCTTCCTGTTTAAGCAAAGTCCTGCCCCTGTCACCCCCCTCATGTCATGATGAGTCATTTGGATAATCGGGTAATAGGGGAGGGGGCACGGAGCACAGCTATGTTGCATATTCTGTCTGATTGCATGTTGGTGATTGGTTCCCTTTGTTTGCATTGCACTATAGGTGAGGGTATATATGTGTGGTCACTTGCACTTGTGGGTTGCACGGCCCTGAGGAAGGTCTCTCTGTGGGACCGAAACGTTGGCTTACGTGTATTTCATGTTGTGAATATAGATTTTTGGATTAACCCCGTGCGGTGTGCTGTCTCTTTACTGGTCTTTGGATTGGTTCGTATCATACTTATTTTCTATGGGACTAGCATCTGCTATTATAACCTTTTCTACTGCAGTGTGCTGACTGACCTTCATGTGTATATATATATATATATATATTTATATATAGTTGTCCGGAAATTTAAAAAAAAAAATTATATATATATATATATATATATATATATATATATATATCTATGTGTGTTTGGAAACATGTATTGGCTCAGCTATCGTGGATGACATCATTATGAGTAAACATACACAACTTGACCTGCATGAAGGGATTATGTGTAATGATGTTCCAAATAACACACACTGCAACCTTCTACCTTACAAAGCATTCAACATCTTTGCCCTATAGTTGAAAGCTGAATATATGTGTGAATCTTTGTACAAACAATGGGTTAACATGCATAACCACAAAGCACACCCGCACTCATTCTTTGTCACAGTAATGTATAACTTCGTTATACTGTGTCTGTGCACACAAATGCATAATTCAGTTTTTCATGTATGTGTCGAAACATATATACATATAATATATATATATTAGTGATAATCTATGTTACACCTATAAACAGGCCATTACTGCCTAATCAAGTCTTGCATGGAATATTGTGCATTCAAAGGCGAACATAAATAATTTGCACAAACACATTTCGTTATGTTTTATTAAAGCTCTTTTTTCGCTTCATGTAGTATAATGTGAGCATAAATAGGAACATGTTCCATATGGTATTTAATTGTGTTCATATGTAGCTCACTTCATATTTTTATTTCGCTCATGTACCGGTGTGTGAAACCAGCTGCACGTAATATGTAATCACAGCATAGAGGTGAACAGAGGGGGTGGGGTCGGGCACAGAGCCAGATCACAGGGTCATGGTAGGGTCAAGTCTTGTGGGACGGCTTACAGGTGGTAGAACCAAATAAAAGGTCAGGGTGGTGTCACGTCTTGGGGGAGGGACTACAGTTGTTACAAGCTTACAAGGTGAACAGAAGTTCATCACATTCATTTGAAATGGTAATTATCTGAATACTTTCACCCACCAGGCCACTATATATGAAAACATACGTTAGTCATTCATTCACTCATATATTCTTTTTACCTTATAGATACGCCACCTTATCACACCAGTACCTTCTGTGAGCGACACACTGCATGTGTTGCTGAGTGTCAGCCACATTGAGCGCTACACCTGCTTCTCTTAAATGTTCAGACAGATCACTAATAACATTCATTCACATTTCCACAATTAGGTACTGAATTATAAGCAGAGTCAACTTTGCTGTCATGGTAGTGATGTACATTATTATTGTTAGATTACTACACAACATATGCAGTGTATGTACAACAGAACACTTAATTTTACAACGCATTCATGCATGAACATTGTATGTTGTATGGTGTTTAAAATAAATGTGCCGATTAGGTTCACATGTACATTTATGTTAAGATGGATAATATACAGATTGGCCGAACCATATCATTGTCATTTCGTTATGTGATGCTGATATTTAGCCATAACTACTCCCACTACAGATAATTCATGTTAATTATGTACACATGACAATTAAATTACGATGTTATTCTTCTATATAGTTGCTGCTGCAGCTCCTGGGTCACCTGACACTGAACATGTCTCATCACCTGGCTCATCAAGGTCATCATCAAGAATGGAAGGTGAGTGTATGAGGTGCAGCACATCTAATGTGTACATTTGAAGAATTTCATTTGCCATGCAAAATAAATGCCTTTCACATGTAATGAACTTCACATCAGTTATTGTCACAGAAGATATAGTGTTTCCTGACAACATGTATTGTGTGTGTTTTAAACTATCAGCTAGGAGTTGTGAGGTTACAACAACCTTTAATTCATTCTTCTTTCACACTGAGTCGAAACATCATTGTTACTTCAAGCATCATCTTTTAATTGGACACTAATGAAAAATTATGGAAACATGTTATGTGTTACACTATGAGAACAACTATCATTATAGTGAAAACAAAGTGAAACTTCCATGGCAGTTCATAATGTCTTTCTTTATTTGTAGAACCAGATGTTGCCGCTCAAGGACAAATTCACTCAAGTGACCATGAAGATGTTGACACTCCTGGATTAACCCAGCATTCAAGTCCTCCTGCTCGTGACACCTACTCAGCTATTGCAGCTTCTGAAGAACGAATCTTGGGTGAAGAAAATCGTCGCCATTCAGAAATGATGTCAGTGCTTGAAAGGATGAATTCACTGCATGAAAGGATGCATGAAAGGTCAATAACAGAAATGTCACAAATTCAAAAATTCAAAAAGCAAATCAGTTTCGAAGTACAGCAAGAGAACAACAATTCCACTTTACCCCATCAGAGGATGGATCTTTACATGCTGCTACTTTTTCTCCTGAGTCATCAGTTCTTCATTCCCCAGTTCTGGATGATACCGGTACAGTAGGTGCAAGTTCTGCGCAGGTCCCTGTCAACATCCAACTGCTTACATCTGTTCAAAATATGGAACCGACACCTAAAAAGGAGACACGCAAAAGAAAGTTAGGGCAACAATTACTAATAACCAGCTTTTGGAAAAAGATTAAAACACCAAAACAGGAAAGTGCTCCACCATCACTCTTGCAATGTTTATCAACTGTTTCACAACTGCCACAGCCCACACCCAGTGCCACAGACCTGCCACTGCCCACACCCAGTGCCCCTGAAGTGCAACAGCCCACAACCAGTGCCCCTGAAGTGCAACAGCCCACACTTAGTGCCACTGAAGTGCCACAGCCCACACCCAGTGCCTCTGAACTGCCACTGCCCACACCCAGTGCCCCTGAAGTGCAACAGTCCACACCCAGTGCCCCTGAAGTGCAACAGCCCACACCCAGTGCCACAGAACTGCCACAGGCCAGTACAAGTGGTATAGTTAAGGCCAGAGTACTTGGCAAAGGGAAAAGGCAAACACAACAGCCAAAAAGCAGGCCTGTGACTCGCTATCAAAAGGATAAACAAAAATAAATAATCACATTCACTAAATTTGTTGGTGTCCTGGTGTTGTTTACTGCAGACTATTTCATGCATAGTGTATGTATGATCATGTACAGTTGCTTGATAACATTAAAGTATGTCCTTGTACACATGAATGTTTAGAAATGCTCACTGACTGAATGAAGGCATATTTGATAACATGAATATGTATTAATCATCGTAGAATGGGGGGGGGGGGGGTGATAGACAGCACTCTGACACAATGACTCAGCAAGGTTGCAGGGTGCACGGAACAGGAAGGGACCCTAATACCCTTCAGAAGTACTAACAATCCAAAAAATAGTACCAGCACTCTCTATCTCACAGCTACAGATACTGTATAAGCAAATACCAGTGTAGGGCAAATGAATAATTTAATGACACTAATAATAAACTGAAAATATAGCAACAATAGCCAATACGCCAATGCAAGAATAAATATCACCATAGAGGAAATGAAAATATAGGGGGTAGAGGGGAAAGAAGGAGAAGGGGAAAAAAACACAAAAGAAAAGCAAAAAATCACAAAAATGGAAAAAGGAGAGCAAACTAGGGGGGCGACGTTTCGAGGGGTGACCTCTTCATCTGGCCCATTCCCCCTGGTCCCAAAGGGTCCCAGAGGTACTTCCCTAAGCCTTCCCTCCCCACTGTCAAATGATCCCACACTCAGCTAATGATATAAATCTAAAGTCTAAAGAGGGCAAATCACATAAGCAGATATCAAATATCAACCACTGAATGTAGATACAAGAATATTGTGAAAGACACAGAACATATGCAGATATCAGATATCAATCAGTGAACAAGTATAAGCAAACCCTCTTCCTGGTGCCTTGACATTATTACACACTTGGCATGTTAATGGAAGATGACATTCACTTAGCTCTTGTTCAAGATGAGATGTATGTGGGTTATTTTGGTAATGTAGATAGTCATTTCATGCTAATATTATTGACATACAACTTTAAGTAAGTACCCATATAACAGCATACATTTTTTATGTTATGTTTTCTGGTGTCTTAACTCTGTAAGACATTACTTACCTTAATCTTCTTTCATAGTTCATAATGTTGGCATGGGATCATGTATGATTTTTGGTTACAATAACAGATCTGTAAGTGTGTATGAATATATCTGTAGTCTCTCTGTAGCTCTATCTATATATGTATACACACACACACACACACACACACACACACACACACACACACACACACACACACACACACACACACACACACACACACACACACACACACACACACACACACACACACACACACACACACTGTGTGTGTGTGTATATATATATATAAACTTTTATATATATATATATATATATATATATATATATATATATATATATATATATATATATATATATGCCACTGTTGTCAGCAAACAGGCCTTGTGTTAATGAGATATAAATGTTAGGACACTTGCTAAAATTATGGTATCAGTATGATTGAGCCCCTAATTCACTCAGCTGTATTTAACTTTGAATATGATTACAACAAGGCCTACTTACACACATCAATGCCTTTAGTTTAGCACTCTATATATAATATATATATAATCAGAATGAACAGTACAGGCCTTCATGGCTGCAAAGAGGCCTTGTTTGCTGTTAAATACAACTTCTACACAGCTGACTCAATTAGGCCCTCAAACATACTCACCCAGTAATGTTATAAACTGTAATGAACTGTTAAGATAATTACAACAAGGCCTGTTTGCACACATGGCCTTCAATGTAGCTAAATATATATATATATATATATATATATATATATATATAGCAACGGTAAATATTACTGTATGTTCATTTGCATGTCTTATACACACACACACACACACACACACACACACACACACACACACACACACACACACACACACACACACACACACACACACACACACACACACACACACACACACACACACACACACACACACACACACACACACACACACACATATATATTAAATATATATACACACACAATATATAGTTAATTATATATAGATATATATAAATATATATCAACATATATATTTATCTAATTATATATATATTTATTTATATATATATATATGTATATATCAAAAGAGATAGAGAGAGTCAAAGAGAGAGAGAAACAGAGAGAGAGAAAAATAGAAAAAGAGACAAAGAGAGAGATGTGTGTGTATGGTTAAATCTAGCTAAGTGTAAGCAGAAATCTGTTCATCATAGCACTGTAGATGATTTCACACACATTGTTATTGTAATTAAAAGAGCCAAGTTGTTTTGCACATGTTGATTGCCTAAGCCGAAAGTACAGTTTCGATTCCTGTGAAAAGAGTGTATCTTAGACAAAGAATTTCAGCCAATTATTGTAACAAATTTCTTGTGGGAGAAAACCTAGGCGTATAACTGTTAGGTTGTATTATAACCTTGGAACAAACCGCGAAGATAACATGTACACATGTAAATATTCACACATTCAGCAGACATCCGTATGCGTTCAACTTAGACACTGTACACTTGAAGAGAGAAGAAATGGCAGAAGCTTCCACATTGCACAGCCATCCACGTAAATCATACAAATTTATGATTTATGAAGCAATCGAATCAATGCCAGAGAAAAGGGCAACAGTGGGGCAAATCTATGACTTGATCCAAAAGAAATATCCATACTACCAAGAACCGGACAAACAACGAAATTTTAAAACTTCTGTACGATTCACTTTATCCGCAAATGAATGTTTTGAGCATGTCCATGATCGGCTAGATCAACGATATGGATGCTGGCATGTTGCGCCATCATTTAAACTTACCATGGAACATGGAACATATCTTCTGTTAAATAGCATATTCTTGCCTAATACCAGTTACAATGAAGCCGCACCGACTGTCGGGTCTGCTGATATACCTGCACCCTCCATTCATCAAGACCAGATGCAAGATGGACATAACTACTATGATATGTATCAAAACTTATATGGGCAATACCAATGTGGATGTGAAAACAACCAACAACTGTACGTACCTCCAGACGTCTTGATTGAAAAAGCCACTGCAGATCCATATGATGGCCTCATGGAGATGTGTGTGATTCAGGATTCAACGGTTGCCTCAACCATGGGTGATACTGTTCTGCCTTCCTGGAGCGAATTGTTGCAGCCAAATCAGTTTTGACTTCTACAAGAAAGGTAAATACAAATTTCGTTATGCCTTTACTCAAATTATATATGTGTACATTAATAATATACACCATTTGTTAGCCAAATGAGTGGATACAGCTTAACATTGCAGACAGGCTTACATGTAGCGTTCACAAAGACATTATTTCCTATAACAATATACTACATGACGAACCATTAGTACACATTGGTGACGGAGTCCTAAATCATAGATTATTATCTTTTTTAAAGTATCATTTCAACATGTTACACTAACTGTAACACACACACACCTCATTGGTTAGCATTCAACATATAAAAACAAAGTGTCGCCCACATATGACGTGGGAAAGTGGTCATGTCCCAAGGCGTCCTTAAAAAGGTTACCGATGCAAGCCCCACCCCCAACCAATGTGCGCACGTGAAACAGTATTGGCTGTGCCCGTAGCTTATTGTTACGGTCAGTGAAGTGTGTCATGCGCGTGCGTCGGTGGGGCGGTGCGTGCACAGCGCTGGAGGCCAATGTTCATTCAGTGGGAGGGGTGTTTGCGTGCATTTCACGGTGCCTTAACATGACGTCACACGTATTTTGTTCGCTCATTGGCTGATCGTCCGTTTTTGCCGTGGGCACACGTCCGTTTACAAAGTTTAGATATGTACGTGTGTAGAAGTGAATTTGTTTCGCTTCCATATCATAACTTTCAGCCATGATATGCGTACTGCTAGCAGCACCATGGAGGGACATGTATTGAACGCACAGCGTACACATCATTTTGCGCATGCGCTAAGACTTAGTCCACACATTCGTGACGTGCGCGCGCAACAGACGTTGTGCGCGCACATTATAATGTATACAGGCACCGGAACAAACATATCAGTAGTAATGCCAGCAACACCATTTCAAAAATGAGACAGTTCTATATCTGTAGTTTTATCCTTGCAGTTTAAACATATACGTAACTTATGCGTGAATATCCACAAACATATAGAGATGTGTTAAGCGTTGTCATGCTGAGACATAGATAAATGTGCCATCTTTGAACATCATATGTTTGCTGTATTTCACAGATGTCGAGGATGAATACATGGGACCAATGTATGATTTCAGATGGGCCAATCGTTATATTAGATGATTGTGACGACTAGCGAACAACTATTATAATAAATATGTAACAATGCTTTCAATGATTGGTGCGCAGATTAACAATCACTACATAATGTTATCCTATTGTGCAAATATTTACTATGCACTTAATTATCATAATGATGTTGCTAACCACAGAAGTTAGAACTTTTATTGATTTTTTTTTCTTTTCTACTAACATTATATGTATTGCCATGTGATATATGCAACCAACATTATCACTCAGCAAACACATTAATTTACTATATATTATAATCTCACGTGTGACTTGGAGAGTGGGAAAGGGAGGGGGTGTGCGGGGGGGGGGGGAAAGTCCCCCTTGGCTCGTCTACGTCTCCCACCTTTGGGATCTGGGTTATTCCCTTCACTAGGGTTTGTGCTTTATGTCTTTATCTGAAGCCCTGGGGACCTATCCATGGGTCCCATGTGTTCCAGAACTGTGGCATTTTTTTGTGCAGCATAGCTGTTAATTTTTCCATAGACATGGTTTGGGTCGCTTGATCATGCAATTTGCTTGTGAGGGTGGCGGGAGCTCCTCGACTTTCCGACCATGCTCCCTGACATCACCGAAAGCTCTCGGAATATCTTTGTTTTAATTACACTGGCGACACACTTTATTCGAGCTTGGCTAGTCCCACGAATTCGGGTATACCCGGGTGTATTGAGGTTTGTGACTGTTTTCTGCCCGAGTACATTGAGTTATTTTCCAAGCAGGGATTGAAGCATTTTATTCCCGCTGGCTGCAATACTGCACAGTATATATATATAAACTGCATTACAATTCATGAATTTATGCCATCTGTTAGACACGCGAAGCATTGCAGCCTATTAAATCCTAATCATTATCATTTAACAGATCAGCCGCCCATCAGCCAGGCATGAACCCAGGCTGGGAAGGCAAATGCAACGGGGCTTGTCAGAGGTTAGGAGTGGCGCATTCCAGGTATCTGCCAGGTACATACCGGGTATTTGCTCGAATAAAGTGTGTCGGTGCAGTACTTCTGTTTCGGTAGTTCCCAAGTGTTGCGAGGCCTGGACCCCTCCAGCTATATCACTGCAGGTGGGTACTGTTTATTGACCGTAGTTTATTTATCATTCAGGGTCTGTGGTATTAGGTATCCTATAAAATGCGTGTATAGGCTCTGGTTATGGTTAATCTTTAACCCTTAGTCTTTGAAGCCCAGATTATGAGGGGATATATGGGGTCTTTGCACCTTGGCAGTGTGATTCATTCAGCAGCTCAGTATAAGATGGTCACCCCTCCTCCCACTTGTAGCTGTGGAGATGTGCCCCTCTGGTCTGTCTCCCTAGTTGTGGGGACCACCCCCCCTGCTCTGGCAGCTGGGTTTAGGGTTTTGTGCTATTGTCAATTGACCTGGGGAGAGCAGTGTCCGGTGGCGTCCTGGTGGGTCTCTGAATAGGAAATGGCCCCCTGCCTTCCCAGCCTGCCTTTATGTATGTGCTTCACTCTTCTTTATTTGTCTTTATTTTGGGGGTGAAGTGGGGAGGGGGGTTGATGCGTCTTTATTTAAGGGATGGGGGGAGGGGGGGGTTTATGCGACCCCTCCCGGTGGCTCTTGGTAAGCTGTAGCTGCTCAGTAGTCTCCCCCCTGCTGACAGGTGACACTCTTAGGCTGTCTCGCGGGCCCCACGGCCATTTTAGGGGGGTTGGCAGCCTGTCTCTGCAGGGTCAAATTCTTTATTCCCCCGTTCAGATCTGGTTGGGGGGGGGTTGGGGAGGGGCTTTCCCGGGTGTCAGCCCCAGTCGCTACCCTGAACCGCCGAACCGCCGATCCTCAGGAGTCCCACGCGGCTCCGGTGGCCATCTTGGAATCGAGGGCAGAGGGAGATGAGCCTCCGGCAGCCGAGGATCCCCAGACGCTCCCCGGTGCACAGCCATCAGGTTTTATTTATTTATGTGCCGCTGAAGTGCGCTGGGTCGGGCGGCTATGTGGCTCTCCCGGCCGTCAGCCCCAGCCTTTCCCCTGAACCGCCGATCCTCAGGAGTTCCGCGCGACTCCGGCGGCCATCTTAGTGTCGGGCGCAGAGGGAGACGAGGGAGACGAGCCTCCGGCAGCCGAGGAACCCCAAACGCTTCCCGTTAGTGTTTATTTATTTATTTGCCGCTGGGTCGGGCGGCTATGCAGGCAGTGTTTGCGGGCGATAAAGAACGGGGGGGGGGGGCAGGATCCACTCACTCTCTCTCCGCCGAGCTCTCCTCCCCAACCTCTCGTTTCGGTGGCTGTATGGCTAGTCTCCGAAGTCGGAAGCTCCGGATTTCACGGGATGGAGTACGATCGATCCCCTCAGTTTCTGATCCGTTGCCGGGTGCCGCGCTCTGCCTGGGATGGGCCCTGCGTCAGGCCCTAGCAGCACCAGGCTTCTATTCCTGTAATCGTTAGATTAGGTATAGCTTGAGAGATAATATTGATATTGGCTTGCAGCTCCTGAAATGGTCTTTAGAGATTTGCTAATTATAAGTTGTGTTATTAGTTTTGGAGGATGGATGGGTTAGGATTCACTAAGTTTCCCTAGGGAGCTCCAGTTCTAAGCAGCCAGGCCACGCCCCTGAATCACTAGCTGAGCAAGGTTTATCCCCTTCTCTCCCCCCACCCCTATATTCCATGAATGGATGTTGTAAAGTTGCCAAAATTACATGTTATATAATGTACGTAATGATAAGAAAACACACTGCACAATAACCACCAAGTGTAGATAAACGCACGGACACAATACAGAAATGACATGTTTCTATTGTCACATCTTTTTGATTACGTTCTGTTTATACTGTACATCCTGTAACTTTACCTGTATCGAGGTTTGCACCTTATGACAGATGTGAATTGAAATACATACCATGAGCAGAAATTGGAGTGATATACCTTGAAAAAGAAAACATGAATGAATATAAATCATTGTCATGACATGTTCATTAAGGTAAGCAACACACAGAAGTGACAATTTTGTATGTGATATGAAACTAAATCTATAATACGTCAAATATGATCTTAAAGACACAATAGTGTACACATCATTGTGACACACATGTCACACTCCAAAAGAAACATTGTATGTAACCATACTGCACTAGCTATTGACTATCGACATAGTAGGTTTTTGTGTATGCATAACCAAAAATAGCATGTACATAAAATACAGATTTTGTACACATTATTTCTTCACGTACACACAACACCTTTTAGTGGTAAGAAGTATAATACAACCTGTTGATGAATGACATACCGGTGCCACATGAAATTGTCCATACAGCAGAGAAGAGAAAGGTGTGCGAACCATATTCATCTGTTTCCTAAGTGAATGGTATTTGTACAAATGTATTTATCATTACAATGAATTAATACATCTATGTAGTTCTATGAACATATATGTATTTGCTTACATGAAAAATAGGTGTTTATGACATTCCGACGTGTCTCCACACCACCTGCTGTTTGCTCAGTGTCAGCTGGTAAATTTAAGGGATGCTCCTCCTCCAAGCCCTGACGTATGTCGGTTTGTACATTATTGCGGAGTGCCAGATTGTGCAAATTCAACATGCAATGACAATATCTGACACTTTAGCAGGCTTATATTGCAATGCCCCCCCTGTTCTATCTAAACACCGAAATCGTGTTTTCAGAAGCCCAAATGTCCTCTCTATCACGGATCGGGTAGATATATGGGCAACATTGTACCTCTCCTCTGCTTCACATTGAGGGTTTGGAACCGGGGTCAACAGCCACGGCCTAATTCCGTATCCTGAGTCACCTATAATCCATCGTGCCAAAAAATGAAACCATTTGTGTTAACATTATTACATTGAACAGTTCATATAAAAACTAGAGTTGTTTGTTAACACATCATAATATGTACTCACCCACCAGCCAACCAGGTCCAAAATAGCCTTCTTCAAAAGCATGGAAGACTGATGAGTTTCTCAGGATAGAGGAATCGTGACTGGAACCAGGGAATTTGGCTACCACATGCATAATCTTCATTGTGGTATCGCTACCACCTGTACATTCAGGGAATGGTAGTGCTTACGGATGCGGTAAGCATGCTCACTCTGACTAGGCGGGATCAAAGCAACATGGGTGCAATCGATTGCACCCATCACACATGGTATCCCGGCTATGGTATAAAAGCCATTCCTGACTTCCAGCCACTCTGTGTGCTCTGTAGGATAATGAATATAATTCCTAGCGCGTCTATTCAGTGCACATAGAAACTGGGTAAAGGCCCGTGAGAATGTAGATTGCGAGACCCCGCCCACTATGCCCACAGTTGTTTGGAATGACGCGGAAGCAAGATAATGTAATGAGCACAGCATTTTAACAAGCCCAGGGACTGCACGACCTCAGGCTGTCACAAAATCTAAATCTCCCCATATCTCTTCATAAAGAGCTAAGATTGCTGCTGAACTCAAACGATAGCGATTTATAATCTCCTCCTCACTCATCCCATCTAACATGGTTCTCTCCCTGTACAAACGAGGATGAGGCACAACTTCTCTCCTCTCTCTTCTCCTCTCATCTCCTTGCCCTTGCCCTCTCCCTCTCCGCGTCCCTGTCCCTATCCCTGTCCCTGTCTCTGTCCCTGTCCCTTCCTTGGCCTGTGACATCCTGACCCTCAGCTAGCCTGTCCTCCAATAGAATCTTCCTCTGTCTCATAAACATTCGCATAATTTTCAGGTCTCTAGCTGTCAATGCGCAGGTAATTAGCCTCCTTTAAATACCTATGTGATGATGTCAGGTGACTTGATGAAGTGCAAGGTGTTACATTAACATATCCAAGTAGTTAACTCCAAACGGGTATCCAGTACGAATTAAACGGATTATTTATGTGTGTTCACCAGGCAATCATGATATTTGACAATGATGTAACGTTAAGCTTTGTACAACCATTTATTCACAACTATTTCTGGAATGTGTAATGCATGTACCACTTCTGAACGCAACACTCAGTCATCTCATTAGGATACAACCATGACATTGACGTTGAAAAAGTACGTTGCAACATGTCTAATTTAGCATGTTATTGTCACATGTTCACATGAACTAATTGTAATGTAAATATGCATAATTTAATGCCATCAGGATACTTGCTATTGATTACACTGGCGACACACTTTATTGAAGTGTGGCCAGTTCCGCAAGCCGGGAGATTTCCCGGCTTGCAAGTGGCAGCCCCTCGGCGTGCCGCGCGTCTCCGATGCGCGGTCACGCGTCATCGGGTGCCTGCGCCCCCTGCACGCGCGTCCAGGGCTCCCCGAGGGAGCCCTGGTGTCCCGCGATGTGGGGGACGGCGGCAGGGGGTTCCGGGGGACCCGGCGGACCCGGAGAGGAGAGGGGGAAGCCGCGATCGGCGGGCCTCTCCTCCGCTGCTTCGGCGCGCGCCCGGCACCATCCGGCGCGCTCCAGGTAACTGCTGCGGCCGAGAACGGGCAAATGCTCGAATAAACTCGGCCGCAGCAGTATGTTTCAATCGTGTAAAAATGAGTAACTATTATAGATGTGTGTATAACTTAGCATGAAGTGATTGTAATGCATCGTGTACAATGTAAACATGCAATGTTATTGAGTGTCCAATTGCGGACGTCATCAAAAGAGGGAGGTCACAAAGTACATGTAAACATGAAAACAAACAGCTACATTTACATTTGATCATGCGTTACACATTCAAAGCATTCTCTAATGTATAGCAACATTACTATACGCTGGATCTGTTAGATGTGTGAAATCTGTTACATCATATAATACATTGAAGCACACTTAATTAATATGTTTCATATTATGTGACCTGTTCCTTTAAGAGTTGAGTACAGGATTTTCCATTGACACATCATAACATTAAGACTAATGTGACACGCAAATCATCATAACATTGAAAAGTACAATGTTCTGCCAATAATATACGTAGGCGCTGACACGATGAAGTGAATGACATCGACACTGTAATGCCAAGCACATTTTTATTATGAGCAATAGAACATAAACACTCCTATAATGTTATAAGTCCCAGCTGCATTGACTCCATTGATGGAGAGATGAGCTTTTTTTGCTAAGTGCCGTCCCGGCAACCTTGCCGATCCTTCTCCCCTCCAACTTGCCAACTTTAGTTGGCGGGACCAATTGCCGATGAAATCTCCATTTTTGAGTGCCGATCAGCACCGATAAGCTGATCGGGGCTACTAGAATACAGCCGATTTCAAAAATTGCCGAAAAGTGCAGGTAAGTGGGTTATCGGCAGCCGCATGCCGATAAATTTTTATCGGGAAGAAAAACTGCCGATTTTGAGCACTTATCGGTGCTTACTGAATCTGAAATCCAATTTTGGCGGGAAAATGCCGATAAAAGCCTTATCGGCGCTTACTGCATGAGGCCCTATATCTGTACATCTTTACCATAATATGTGTAGAGCTGAGTATGGAAGGAGGGGTACATGGTGGATCCTGGGGTGTTTTTTGCCAGCAAGTGAAGGAGGTTGGGAAGTGTCTGGATATTTAATGGCAAGGATCCAGTGTTGAGTACGTAGGTCCCATGAAGCTACAATTGAGCATCTAATTTCACTTATACATGTGCATGATAGATCTTACAAAAAGAGTAATGAGAAAGTGTATCTATTAATGTTTTGATCTGTTGTGGAGTTTTTCTATAACAGAGCAACACAGGGGCAGTTTCCAGAATCCTCATTCTCACCCAACAGTAATGTGAAATGTCCAGATACTATAAACCATGCAGACTTTAATGTATAAATATAGCCAACGTTATTGCAACCCGTGGTGTGTTCCCATGGGTGAAATAGCACGGTAGCATTACCCCATTCTCGCGTGCCACTAATTCAAAACAATGACCACTTCTCCCACTGGTGCATTATGTATGTCCTGTTAGAGCACCACGGGTTGCAATAAAATTGGCTATGTACTGCACCGACACACTTTATTCGAGCAAATGCCCGATTTGTACCTGGCAGATACTTTGAATCCGCCGCTGCTCACCTCTTGCATGCTGCGTTGCGTTTGCCTTCCCAGCCATGGTTCATGCCTGGCTGACGGGGGATCTGATCTGTTAAATGATAACAGAAGAATTTACTAGGCGGCAATGTTTCGTTTGTCCACCAGATGGCATAAACTCATGATAACCAGAAGAATTTACTAGGCGGCAATGTTTCGTTTGTCCACCAGATGGCATAAACTCATGACTTAAGTAATGTGTGGACTTTGCAAGTTGTTTCGTTTACTATACCAAAAAAGATACTTTATCCCAGTACAGTATGCTACAGTATTGTAACTTGTCCTTGAGACTGAAGGAAGAGTTGCAAAAAATGTATCAATTTAGGCTTTACATACAGTACTGTATTAAATAAAGACAAAGATCATTTTCGCTTACACTATTCTACAGAGACATGAGTGTTCAAGTGGAGCCCGCTTTCCAAAAACCTGACAGAAGTTATGCTTATTTGATATGGGCCGCTATTAATGCAACAGAGGATAAGATGGCAACAGTTGTTCAAATTTATCAGTATTTTATCGAAAATTATGACTTTTACAGATTTTCGCCAACTCCTCATTTGTGGAAGCGCGCAATAAGGAAAAGGTTATGTAGTGACCCCTGTTTTCACCGTATTGAGCCCCAATTTGTTGGAGGGTATTGGTGTGTGGCACCGGGTTTTTCCCGTATCTATGATAATGGAGGCGGCAAAAGGCGAAGGGTCGTGTTAAAACGAAATAAGAAGCGACAGTCCCTGCCAAGCAATGCGCCAGAACCAGAACCAGAACCAGCAGCAGCACCAGCTTATCATGATGCCATCTCCATCGGTGACAACTCTGAGATGGATTTCGCAGCCAGTTTTGATGAAGCTTGCATGTACCTAAGCGATTTCCCGCTGACTACAGGTGGGCTAGTCCCTCTGCAAACTATCGACGTGGGTGATGATGAAAGCTGGACTGGAAGTGGGCCGGCGCCGGCGCAAGCTGAATGGGAAATTCAGTAATACAGTATGGTGAGTACTATTATTTTGGTGGGGCTGGCTGGGTACTTCTTTAGGGGGCTGACCATTACTGTACATTAAAACTTTTCATTTTGTTTTTCCTCAGAAAAGAAAAGAAAACGGCTAATGGGGGGATTTCGATGGATACAGTAATATTGTGCTTTTTCAGTATGCTGATGTTTTCCAGCCGAACAGTATACTGTGTAATAAACCCGAATAAATAAAACTATGCATTTATTCTACAGTACATGTTCAGTAAATTACTGCACATACTGTACTGGGGGCGAGATGTGTTTGCAGCAGAGAGAGATTTAATAATATTGTACAGTGAGCAGGGGGCTCCCTGAGCCAGAAATTAATGCTCAGGGAGCCCCCCCCCCCCCCTGCTCCTGATCAATATTATTAAAAAAATACACACAGCAGCCGCCAAAAAATAAATAAATAAATGACAATAAATACTTTTGAAATACATTTTTATTGATAGTGTAGATGTGCAGGGGGTCTGCGGAGCTGAACCGCGTTGGTTTTAGGTCTGGGGACCCCGTGCCCCCCGAGATACAGGCCCCTTTAGGGGGTGCCGGTATCCCTCTGCGTTTAAAGATCCCGATCACGTGACCGCGGCCTGTAAACCAAGCAGAGCAGAGGGATACCGGCACCCCCTAAAGGGGCCTGTATCTCGGGGGGCACGGGGTCCCCAGACCTGAAACCTGTGCGCTTCTGCTCTGGAGACCCTCTGCACATGTACACTATCAATAAAACACATACAATATACAGTATAAATAAACACTCGTTCTTTACCTTAGCGTCTATGCGCTATGGTAAAGAAGCATTATTTTAATAATATTGTAAAGTGAGCAGGGGGTTCCCTGAGCCAGAAATTAATGCTCAGGGAACCCCCCCCCCCCCCCCCCCTGCTCCTGATCAATATTATTAAAAATACGGAAAATGCTGCGTCATTACCATAGCGAATAGCCGCTAAGGCAATGAAGGGGTTAACCCACCGTGCCCGCTTTATTGTGTGTAGTGGGGATTGGTGAGGGGGGTATTTGGACTACGGGTCCGTGGTGCCCCCACAGAAGTGGGACCACACATCATCATCCCCGCATGTGTCACCCGTGGAACCACCAGCCTGCTACCCTTTAGGATACCCGAGGATTCCCCGCGGGTGGTCTCCAGAGGTCCCACGCAAAACCACGGAAGTAACCCTGAATGTAAAAAAAATAAACCTGGCCTATACATTCAATACATACACCCTCCCCCCCAACACCTACAGTACAATAATGTGCAAAATAACTATTATCCAGATATGGATAATAGATTAATTGCCCATTATTAAAAACATTAACTAGCATATACAAATAAATAAAGTACTACTGACCTCATCAATACGAAGTGTCCGATGCCAGCGCCTTCCTTCTCTTGCCCACACAAAACATAGCCAAAACCAAGCCAATACATTGCAATTACATTCAGATATCAATTAACCCCTTAAACACCTTATCGGATAATAACAGCAAAGGTAATTAAGGGGTTAAGCCACACAGGCACGATACCCACCCTTCACCCATGAATTTGTACTGTGGCTTCATCATGCAACTATATATATATACTGTATATATATACGTACAGAGAGACAGAGAGAAAGAGAGAGAGAGAGAGAGATATATACAGTATATATATATACACACGTTATATACACACCCATGATAAACCAAATATACAGTACAAATAAATGTAGAAGGGTTATCAAAACCATACTGTTCTACAACCAAACACTTCTCCATACAGACATTACATTAAAATCAATTTCCTTTAAAAATCCTAACTGATCTCACAATCTACTGTACTGTATATGATCACAAACCAATGAAAAAAGTCACATTCCAAAATGCATAAAATCTATGCACCATACTGTATACATTCTGCAAATTAATCAACGTAAACAAAAATCAATTAGCAATCATTATTTAGATCCCTAAACATTTCATACTCAATCATGAACAATGAAACCATTAACAGATTCACGCCTAGAGCAGAACAATTAAGCCTTTGAAAAAATATAAGTACCGACAAAAATACAACCTTTACAGTACAACCAAGGCTATCTATCCCTGACCTTCCTCAAACACACAATACAATACCAAGGAATAATACATCTATCTAATTTTAAAATACTTTAAACTCACAAAATAATTAAAAACACATCCAATCCAGCTTTTAAAACATCATCATTTCTTACCCTGCATGTATACTGTACAGTATATCTCTCTAGACATATATATTGTACATACATACATACAGTGGCAAGAAATGATATACCACAAAAAAAAAAAAATACACATGTTAAAAAACCTTTTGAAATAATTAACAAGTTAAATAAAATACATTTCGTTACTGTAGTTCACTTACCATTACTTGCCCCCACCGACTCCCGTTGCCCAGCTTACTCACGAACCAATCCACGATCAGGAACCCATAAAATAATAAACCATTCAAAATAATAAACATTAAACTAAAAATCCAAACCAATCCACGGGTCTTCTACTTGTAATACATCTTCATCTGTATTCTTCTTTCTTCTATCTCCTTCCGGGCGGGGCAGGGCGTGGTCTTCTTTCCATCATCGGCCACGCCCTTGTCTTTTTTCTTCTCCGGAGGTCCTTCCTCCGCGGCGTCTGGCTGCAAAATGAGACGACATAGGCTTTTAAAGGCCTATGACGTCACATTTTGCGTCATGGTTCCCACGGTCCTGATTGGACCGTGAAAACCATGTGTTTTGGCCGATAATAAAAAAATGATGACGTCACTTAAAGGGAATGAAAGCACAGCCAATCAGAATGGCTTTGCTTCAATTGCCTTTAAGTTGACGTCATTAAAAGACACATGGCCGTGCACACATGGTACTAGAGCCAATCAGAGCGTGGGAACTTTATCCCTACTCTGATTGGCTCTGGTATACCATGTGTCAGGGGCTTGGGGGAGAAAGGATGTGACGTCAATGAAAACATGTCACGTGGTACGGTAGCCAATCAGAGCGTGGGAACTTTATCCTTATTGACGTCACATCCTTTCTCCCCCAAGCCCCTGACACATGGTATACCAGAGCCAATCAGAGTAGGGATAAAGTTCCCACGCTCTGATTGGCTCTAGTACCATGTGTGCACGGCCATGTGTCTTTAAATGACGTCACCTTAAAGGCATTTGAAGCAAAGCCATTCTGATTGGCTGTGCTTTCATTCCCTTTAAGTGACGTCATCATTTTTTTTTATCGGCCAAAACACATGGTTTTCACGGCCCAATCAGGACCGTGGGAACCATGACAAAAAATGTGACGTCATAGGCCTTTAAAAGCCTATGTCGTCTCATTTTGCAACCAGACGCCGCGGAGGAAGGACCTCCGGAGAAGAAAAAAGACAAGGGCGTGGCCGATGATGGAAAGAAGACCACGCCCCGCCCCGCCCGGAAGGAGATAGAAGAATACAGATGAAGATGTATTACAAGTAGAAGACCCGTGGATTGGTTTGGATTTTTAGTTTAATGTTTATTATTTTGAATGGTTTATTATTTTATGGGTTCCTGATCGTGGATTGGTTCGTGAGTAAGCTGGGCAACGGGAGTCGGTGGGGGCAAGTAATGGTAAGTGAACTACAGTAAAGAATTGTATTTTATTTAACTTGTTAATTATGTCAAAAGGTTTTTTAACATGTGTATTTTTTTTTTTTTGTGGTATATCATTTCTTGCCACTGTATGTATGTATGTACAATATATATGTCTAGAGAGATATACTGTACAGTATACATTCAGGGTAAGAAATGATGATGTTTTAAAAGCTGGATTAGATGTGTTTTTAATTATTTTGTGAGTTTAAAGTATTTTAAAATTAGATAGATGTACTGTACAGTATTCCTTGGTATTGTATTGTGTGTTTGAGGAAGGTCAGGGATAGGTAGGCTTGGTTTGTAAAGGTTGTATTTTTGTCGGTACATATATTTTTTCAAAGGCTTAATTGTTCTGCTCTAGGCGTGAATTTGTTAATGATTTTATTGTTCAGGATCTAGTGTGAATTGTTTAGGGATGTAAATAATGATTGCTAATTGAGTTTTGTTTACTTGGTTGATTACAGTAATTTGCAGAATGTATATGGTGCATACAGTAGATATTTAGGCATCATTTATATTGGAATGTAAGTTGTTTAAATGGCTTTTCAGAGGTTTAGTGATGATTTACAGTAGATTGAGAGATCAGTTATGAATATTAAAGGAAATTAATTTTAATTTAGTGTGTATGTATGGAGAAGAGTTTGGTTGTAGGACAGTGCTTTTGATAACCCTTCTACATTTATTTGTACTGTACAGTATATTGGTTTATCATGGGTGTGTATATAACGTGTGTATATATATATACTGTATATCTCTCTCTCTCTCTCTCTTTCTCTCTGTCTCTCTGTATGTATATATATACAGTATATATATATATAGTTGCATGATGAAGCCACAGTACAAATTCATGGGTGAAGGGTGGGTATCGTGCCTGTGTGGCTTAACCCCTTAATTACCTTTGCGGTTATTATCCGATAAGGTGTTTAAGGGGTTAATTGATATCTGAATGTAATTGCAATGTATTGGCTTGGTTTTGGCTATGTTTTGTGTGGGCAAGAGAAGGAAGGCGCTGGCATCGGACACTTCGTATTGATGAGGTCAGTAGTACTTTATTTATTTGTATATGCTAGTTAATGTTTTTAATAATGGGCAATTAATATATTATCCATATCTGGATAATAGTTATTTTGCACATTATTGTACTGTAGGTGTTGGGGGGGAGGGTGTATGTATTGAATGTACAGTATAGGCCAGGTTTATTTTTTTTACATTCAGGGTTACTTCCGTGGTTTTGCGTGGGACCTCTGGAGACCACCCGCGGGGAATCCTCGGGTATCCTAAAGGGTAGCAGGCTGGTGGTTCCACAGGTGACACATGCGGGGATGACGATGTGTGGTCCCACTTCTGTGGGGGCACCTCCGACCCGTAGTCTGCGGGCATGACGATGTGTGGTCCCACTTCTGTGGGGGCACCTCCGACCCGTAGGTGCGGGGATGATGATGTGTGGTCCCACTTCTGTGGGGGCACCGCGGATCCGTAGTGAGCACCCGTGAGTTCCCCAGACCCCCATGGGAACCACCCGAGGCCCCGCAGACACCTGTGGGTTTGACCCGGGGCTCCCAGACATCCTTGGGCCTACCGTGGGTACCCAATTGTGGCTCACAGTGACCCAAGGAGACCACCTGGGCGCCATGGTGCTGGCAGGATCCACCAGCAGGCCTCCAGAACCTGTGGAATGCTGCTGGTAAACTGTAGGTCTGTCCAGGTGCCCTGCCAGCCCACCGGGGACTAGCGTGGGGCTGCGTTATGGACCCTGAATGTAAAAGAATAAATCTTGTATTTATGGGGGGGGGGGCACAGGGGGTGGGTAATGTATTTAATAAATAGAATGCTGTTTATTGTGGGTCATTGTACTGTTTTTATTGTGGGTACTGGGGTGGGGGTGGGGTGTTTCCCCAACGGTATGTGGGTAGGCCTCCCTTGTGGGTACTGACTGGGTGGTTAGGCCTCACGGGTGGGGGGGGTTAGTGTGGGAGGGTATGTAGGCATCCCGAGTGGTGGGTGGGTGAGGGTGGGTTAACCCCTTCATGACTGTAGCGGTTAATAACCGCTATGGTGATTAAGGGGTTAGGGGACATTACTTTGAAAGTGTTATTTTTTTTCTCTGTTTTACTGTACAGCAGCGGAGGTTGCCATGGGTAGTGGGTAGTGTATTGAATGTATTTATTGGTTATTATGCCTTAACCCCTTCATTACCTTAGAGGCTATACGCTATGCTAATGAAGCCTCGTTTCTGAACTTTTAATAATATTGTGCAGGAGCAGGGGGTCCCCTGAGATTAGATTTCTGTCTCAGGGAACCCCCTGCTCACTGTACTGTACAATATTATTAAAAAGACAGAAATGCTGCTTCTTTACCATAGCGCATAGCCGCTAAGCTAAAGAATGATTCTTTAATGATGTGTGTGTTTTATTCACAGTGTACATGTGCAGGGGGTCTCCGGAGCTGAAGCGCACAGGTTTCAGGTCTGGGGACCCCGTGCCCCCCGAGATACAGGCCCCTTTAGGGGGTGCGGGTATCCCTCTGCTCTGCTTGGTTTACAGGCCGCGATCACGTGATCGGGACCTTTAAACGCAGAGCACTCAGCAATCAGAAACACAGGCCAGGCAGATTTAACACACACACACAATAGGGGGAGGTTTTTTTACATAGCTTGCAGGGAAGCTTAACGCACACACACAATAGGGGGATAGGGGGAGGGGTTTTTACGTAGATTAGAGAGAAGGCAGGGAGTTTTAACACAGACGTGAAAAATATGTATTGAATGTATTAATTGTTTATTATGCCTTAACCCCTTCATTGCCTTAGCGGCTATCCGCTATGGTAATGACGCAGCATTTTCCGTATTTTTAATAATATTGATCAGGAGCAGGGGGGGGGGGGGGTTCCCTGAGCATTAATTTCTGGCTCAGGGAACCCCCTGCTCACTTTACAATATTATTAAAATAATGCTTCTTGAGGGCGCATGCGCGATGTACACGAGGAGAGTCGCATAGGCTGCTAGCTCCGTGCCGCGCTCATATTAAAACATATTAAAAGCACCCGAAAACCGACGGAACCGACCCCAAACTGAAGGCATCTCCCACATATCATCCAGGGATGGCCCCGAAAAAATCAGGTCCCCTTAAAAAAACCAAATCAGCCGATGTCAGAGCATATTTCGGAGGCACCAGTGCAAGCGGGGGAATGGAGGAAATGGCGCCGGTTTCAAATCCTGACACAGACACCGAGGCAGAGGGAGAGGAAGACAGCCGAGGGAGCCAGGGATTATTGCCTGTCAGGAGGTGCGATTTCGAAAGGTTATACAATGACCTGAAATCACTCCTGCAGGCAGAGATCAAAGAAGTGAAAAAAGACGTAATTAAACTTGGCTCCAGGACAGATGATCTCGAAAAAAAAATGGATCAAACAATTAAAGTGGTCAAAAAAACGGACAAAAAAACAGGAGATCTGCAGCGACAAATAGATGAACTAAGGGAGAGGCAGGAGGATGCGGAGAACCGCGACAGGCGGAATAATCTGCGAATTCGGGGGGTCACGGAGGAGGTTGGGGACTGCTCAGAATTTATAGCAAAATGGCTGGAGACCCTGCTCCCTGACTTTAGCAAAGACGCCCTAGCACTAGATCGCTGTCACAGGGCCCTCCGCTCGAGACCGGTGCAGAATGAGCAGCCACGCGACATCATCATCAGGCTGCACTTCTTTACAACTAAGGAAGCCATACTACGACAAACAAGGCCGCTGCCGACGGTGGAGCATGAAGGCATTAAAATGCTCATCTTCCAGGATCTCTCCCCTGTTACATTACTCAGACGCCGCAACCTGCTTCCTATCACGAGAGTGTTGAGGGATCATAATGTGAGATACAGGTGGACCTTCCCGTTCGGATTGATGGTGGCTAGGAACGGGAGGTCCACCACGATAAAGGAGCCCACGGAGGGTCCCGAGTTCCTCGCTAAGCTAGGCCTAGGGGAGGCACCCGTGCGGGCCACGGAAGGAGCCGAGGAGCTGGAGCCTGAATGGAGTGGGAGCAGCGGCTCGCCCAAAACGAAAGGGAAGAGGCGCTGAGAAGCTAATATTACCCCCGCACTCTAGCGCGCGGTTGCGCTAAGGACCGGTTGCGCCGTTTAATGCGCGGATCAAGTTTAAACTTTTTGCCTGTTTGACTGCACGCCCAAGTTACAGAAGGTCTCTGGCCAGCCAACACTAAATACCCCATAAACAAATGACCGACGAGGTGGCACCCCGCAGAACTGCTCCCACAATGAGCCCCGGTCACTACTTGGCGGACCCCCAGGCAAGAGTCGGCATCCCGAAGCACCCCTGCGAAAAAAAGGGAGATCAGAGATTACCTTCAACCCGAGGAAGATGGTGGCATTCGAGAGAATTGGAGCGGCCCAGCGTGAGGCGCAGAAGCAGGAAACAGCTCACCGGCGGGAAGAATCCGCGCGCTTCCTCCTCGTGGCAGATCACCTCTCAAAATGGCGGCCGTCGGAAACAGGAAACCGGAAGTCGTCACCAGGTGGAGGCGTTTCGGACGACGCCATCTTGGAGGGGGCAATTAGCCCGGAAGCTGCAGACATTGACGGCATCGAGGGGAGCCACAAAGCGCCGGAAGCGGCCGGGAGCACAAGGGGACATTGCCGTCGCTCCGGAACCCAGCCCTGGGAGCAGTTAGTGGAGAAGACAGGCAGCATGGGCACCGGGGGGAGGAAATTAATCCGGCACCTTGAATTGAGGGAGCGGATAAGACAGCGTAGGTGGCATGAGAGCCTGACAGGTTGCCGGAGCTAGTTAGGGAAAACAGGAGGGAGGGGGAGGTTGTAGAAAGCAGGGGGATGTAGGAGAGGAAGGCGATAAGTGGCGGCGCAAGGAGGAAACAAGTCGGAGGAGGTAAAGGAAGTTGGAAGGTTTAAGACAGTGGGTTGAGGCAAGTGATGCAGGTTAGCTGGACAAGGGGAAAGTCATCGAGCGACAGGAAGGAAGTTAGAAAGGAGAGTTGACAGGTGGAGGAGAGGAGAGAGAAGCGGCGAAGCTATCGGAGTAAGGGACTTGAAAGGGCTAAAGATAAGGAGAAGCACAGTAAAAGGGAGTAGACAGCAAGGAAAGGGGGCTAGTAAAGGAGAAGTGTCGGAAAGACAGTGAAAGCGAAGGAACACAGAAATTGTAGATCCGACCCCCAAAGGGTGGACAGCAGAGGGACGCAGTCGGGAAATGCCACCGAGGGTAAGCAGTAGTTAAGGCAGGCGGTAGGAGATGCCGGAACAAAAGTTGACGGGCGGAAAAGGCACAATATAGAGGTAGAGGTTTCAGTGTGTTTTGTCAAGGCAGGAGGATAGCAGAGCGCGGACACGGGGTGGGTACCAAGGGGACTACCTCGGGGTCGGCATGTGTCTCGAATGGGCCGGGGGGGGGGGTGGGCCCCCTAACCCGGGCAAAGTCCTTTGGGTACGGGGCAGGGAGTACGACGGAGTACCCGCGAGAATCCCCAGACCAAAGGCACTGGACTTGGCTATGGGATTGGGGTGTCCTAGCGCTAAGGACATGGTGTTTTATGTTGTCATGTATTCATGTTTTCCCTTTCTTGTCTCCCCCTATGTTCTTTCCTCCCGTATCACCCCCCCCTACCCCCCTCCCTGGAGGTGCAAGAGCAAGAAGTGGCGACAGAGCGGGAGAAGACAAAGACGAGATCTACAACTACCTGGCGGTAGCAGAATGTCCCAGCAGGACTCCGAAAGAGACAGGTTCATTTTAATACACCATGAGTATTGAAGTCAGGTGCATCTCACATAATGTTAAAGGCCTGAATAGCCCAGCAAAACGCAAACTAGCCCTTAGAGACTATAAAAGACACAAGGCGGATTTATTATTCCTCCAGGAGACGCACTTCTCCAGGGACAGCTACCCCAAATTCCTAGATAAAAATTTCCGAACGGTATACTTAGCATCCGCACAGGTTAAAAAGAGGGGGGTAGCCATAGCGATACACAACCGACTAGCCTTCACGTTAGAAAAGAAAGTAACTGACAGAGAGGGTAGATATCTCATCTTGGTGGGCTCGCTCCAGGGGAAACCTCTTACATTGGTATCCATATACGCACCTTGTGAGACGTCAGGGGACTTTTTCGCCCTTTTCTTCCGAAAATTACGGAGAGAGGCAAAAGGAACGCTGATAGTAGCGGGAGATCTTAACAGAACAATAAACCCCAAACTAGATCGATGCACCGAATCAGGTCTCCCACCAAAGCCAGACATCCAACAAATCACTCAGGGCCTAAAGGACTGCCAATTGGTAGATATCTGGCGGGAGCAACACCCACTGAGCAGAGACTATACCTTCTTTTCCCATCCCCATAACCGTTACAGCCGGATGGACTACTTCCTAGTATCTAATAGACTGGTCCCAGTGGTCTCCCATTCGGGCATACACGATATTTCGTGGTCGGACCACGCACCCATTGAGCTGCGGTGCACATTAAATTCACTAGACAGGCCAGGAGCAAACTGGAGATTAAACGAACTGCTGCTGAAAATCCCTAATACCCATTTGGAAATCGGAGAGAAAATAGCAGAATTTTTCTCGGATAACTTAGGTTCAGTGACATCACATACCACACTTTGGGAGGCCCATAAAGCCACCCTAAGGGGAACGTTAATGAACCTAGCAGCTAGAAGGAAGAGGGAGCAAGACTGCCGGATAAAACTCCTACACGAGAAATTGGCAGCCCAAACAGAGGAACATAAGAGAGATAAAAGTGAAGTCTCCTTCAAAGCACTCTCAGACACGAAGCAGCAGTTAAATATCGTACTAACCTCCCAGGCAGAAAAAGAAATGAGCTGGACAAAGCGCAGGTACTTTGAGAAGGCGAACAAGCCGGACACCCTATTAGCTAATCGACTCCGTCACAAAATTCCGAATTATCACATACAAGCCATCCGCACACAAGGGGGAGACCTCACCTCAAATCCTAAGCGGATCGTGGCAGAATTTAAAAGCTACTACGAGGCGCTCTACGATGGAGGGAAGGTCACACATAATCAAAATACGAGGGACAATCTCAGGGATTTTCTACGGGAAGCAAAACTCCCAACATTGACCAGGGTGGAAAGGGAAGCGTTACAGACGGACTTCTCTTTAGAAGAGTTAACGGCAGTTGTAAAGTCACTTAAGCCTGCCAAGGCGCCTGGCCCTGATGGCTTCTCCAATCTATACTACAAAAAATACCTAAAAATTCTAGCCCCACACCTGTTAAGAATGTTTAATTCGGTCATGCAGGGGGCCTCATTTCCAGCACAGATGCTGCAGGCGTCCATCTCCCTGATCCATAAACCTGGCAAGGACCCGGCAGACTGTAAGAGCTACCGGCCCATCTCGTTGATAAATACAGATCTCAAAATTTTCTCCAAATTATTAGCCAATCGAGTGGGTATCGTCCTTCCCAGGTTGATTCATCCAGATCAGGTAGGGTTCATCGGAGGAAGGCAGGCGGCAGACAATACCAGGCGGATAATTGACTTGATTGATCTGGCACAAAAACAGAACACCCCGTCAATTGTGTTGAGTCTGGACGCCGAAAAAGCCTTCGATCGGATTGATTGGCCCTATCTGAGAGGAACGCTTGAAGCATTTGGCTTTAGAGGACGTCTCCTAGGGGCCATCATGGCCCTATACGAGGGGCCAACGGCAAGGGTACGGCACCAGGGGTTCCCCTCGGAACAGTTCCCAATAAAGAGCGGAACTCGTCAGGGCTGCCCGCTGTCGCCCTTGCTGTTCGCCTTGTGTGTAGAACCTCTGGCGGCGCATATAAGAAACAACCCGGATATTACGGGAATATCTGTAAAAGAGCAGTCACACAAAGTGGCGCTCTACGCGGATGATGTGATCCTGACATTATCAAAACCCCTTACCTCCCTGCCCAATGTCTTCTCAATTCTGGGGACCTTCAAACAAATATCGGGGTTCAAAATTAATCAGGCCAAATCTGAAGCCCTCAATATTAATCTTTCAAAGCCGATGGAAAAATTAATTGGACTAAATTTCAATTTTAAATGGCAACCCTCCACGCTTAAATACCTAGGGGTATACATCACGAAAGACTACAAAGCTTTGTACAAAGCAAACTATCCCAGGTTGTTCCGGACTTTGCGTGAGGATCTCCGGCGTTGGGCGGAGTGCAGCATCTCGTGGATAGGGCGCATTCATAGCATAAAAATGAATCTCCTCCCGCGGATGCTGTACCTTTTCCAGGCCCTACCGATCCCCCTAGTAAAAGATGATATCCTTGCGTTACAGTCCCTAATAACAAAGTTTATCTGGGAGAAGAAAAGCCCACGAATTAAAAAAGAAATCTTGAGGAGGCCGACCTTGAGAGGAGGGTTGGGGGTGCCATGCTTGTTCGCTTATCACGAAGCAGCCCAGCTGAGTCAGATTGTGCAATGGCATTTAGACCCAAGTCTCCGAAGGTGGGTCGAGCTGGAGAAGGCGTGCTGCACACCAATAGAAATCCATAGTCTAATCTGGCTGGCCAAAAAGAATAGGTCCACCATACGAACGCCTCTGCAGGCGGTGGCTAGCTCCTTGAAAATATGGGAGGCAACCAAATTTAAATGTTTCCTTACATCTCCGAACTCCCTAATGACCCCAATTTGGGGGAACCCAGATTTTGCTCCTGGACTGGATAGCTCTAATTTCTCAAACTGGATACAAGCAGGGTATCTCCGACTAAAAGATCTGGAGGCTAGGCAGCACATTAAGTCATTTGCCCACATAAAAGAAGAAAAAGCACTTCCTAACGCGGAACTATTCAGGTACCTCCAGATCAGGGCTTTCTATAACGAAGCTCCAATTCGGCCCCGGAGAACAAATTTTGAGCAGCTCTGTTCAAGAGACACGGACACAAGGGGACTAACCTCTAGAATGTACAGGGAGGTAGTCTGCCCGGAGCCGAAGGTCCACCCCAGACTTAGTTACTGCACCGACACACTTTATTCGAGCAAATACCCGGTATGTACCTGGAAGATACCTGGAATGCGCCGCTCCTCACCTCTGACAAGCCCCGTTGCGTTTGCCTTCCCAGCCTGGGTTCATGCCTGGCTGATGGGCGGCTGATCTGTTAAATGATAATGATTAGGATTTAATAGGCTGCAATGCTTCGCGTGTCTACCAGATGGCATAAATTCATGAATTGTAATGCAGTATATATATATATACTGTGCAGTATTGCAGCCAGCAGGAATAAAATGCTTCAATCCCTGCTTGGAAAATACCTCAATGCACTCGGGCAGAAAACAGTCACAAACCTCAATACACCCGGGTATACCCGAATTCGTGGGACTAGCCGAGCTCGAATAAAGTGTGTCGCCAGTGTACATGAGACAGTGGGAAACAGACTTAGGGGAGACATTAGAAGACGAGGACTGGGACAGGATCCTGCAGGCAGCAGCCAAAAGCTCTATCTGTACCACGTTAAAGGAGAACGCCTATAAAGTCCTGATGCGGTGGTATTATACTCCCACTAAATTATCTAAATTTGTCAAAGGCTACTCTCCGCTCTGCCCCAAACAGTGCGGAGACAGAGCGGACTTATGCCATATGCTGTGGTCTTGCACAAAGGTGGCGCCGATTTGGGCAGAAATTAGAGACTGGCTTCAACGTTTGTTGGAGGTGGAGATCCCCCTGGACCCATGGCTGTTCCTGCTGGGCAGACGGGTCAAGGGACTATCTAACGCCTCACATAAGCTAATCACACATTTGGCAACTGCCACCAGGTGCGAGATTGCAGCACTGTGGAAACAACCAATCCTCCCATGCATCCCCAAGATTAGAAATAGAATTTGGTTTGTTTGCCGGATGGAACAATTAACAAGTTTGGTTAATGACACCGGCCAAAATTATCTAAAAGTCTGGTCGCCCTGGCTGGCACAGACGGACATCCCGGGAATAGATAGTACCACAATATTGCAATGATAGCTGAGAAAGGCGCTCTCCGGTAACGAAAGGGATCCATGACGGCAGATTGACAGTATAGCATGGGGAGAGGGCGTGAAAACGCCAATCAGCATCCACAATAGGGGACAGAGATAGACCACATGGAGCCACAGGGCGCTAGGCAGAGAGGCGTGTACACATAACCCCACGACATCCTCGCTGAGGAGCACATCCAACAGGAGAACTGGGAAAACTCGAAGCCGGTGCCGCTTCTGCAAGAAAGTCTTTATTGCACCACCCCCCCCCCCCCACCTGGTCTACCCTGTTTCCGAATCCCCGTGTTTGTCCTGTGAGTCTAGTACGTCTAGTTTTTGGTCGATTGTTAAAAATAAAAAAGTAAGGGTGATATTATAGAAGCCAATGGGAAGTGATAACATGTATGTTTGAATGCACCCAATAAAACCAAAGTTTCAAAAAAAAAAAAAAAAATAATGCTTCTTTACCATAGCGCATAGACGCTAAGGTAAAGAACGAGTGTTTATTTATACTGTATATTGTATGTGTTTTATTGATAGTGTACATGTGCAGAGGGTCTCCAGAGCAGAAGCGCACAGGTTTCAGGTCTGGGGACCCCGTGCCCCCCGAGATACAGGCCCCTTTAGGGGGTGCCGGTATCCCTCTGCTCTGCTTGGTTTACAGGCCGCGGTCACGTGATCGGGATCTTTAAACGCAGAGGGATACCGGCACCCCCTAAAGGGGCCTGTATCTCGGGGGGCACGGGGTCCCCAGACCTAAAACCAACGCGGTTCAGCTCCGCAGACCCCCTGCACATCTACACTATCAATAAAAATGTATTTCAAATGTATTTATTGTCATTTATTTATTTATTTTTTGGCGGCTGCTGTGTGTATTTTATTGTTGTGGGTTGCGGGAGGGTGGGTGAATGGGGTATTCGCCCCAACGATGGTTGGGGAGGGCTTGCGGGGGTGGGGGGGGTGGGGTAGCGGGAGGGCTTAACCCCTTCATGACCGTAGCGGTATTAACTGCTACGGTCGTGAAGGGGTTAAGTGCACCCGCAACCCCCCCCCCCTCCCGCAAGTCCTAAACTCACACCAAGGGCCAAATACCCCCCTCACCAATCCCCACTACACACAATAAAGCGGGCACGGTGGGTTAACCCCTTCATTGCCTTAGCGGCTATCCGCTATGGTAATGACGCAGCATTTTCTGTATTTTTAATAATATTGATCAGGAGCATGGGGGGGGGGGGTTCCCTGAGCATTAATTTCTGGCTCAGGGAACCCCCTGCTCACTTTACAATATTATTAAAATAATGCTTCTTTACCATAGCGCATAGACGCTAAGGTAAAGAACGAGTGTTTATTTATACTGTATATTGTATGTGTTTTATTGATAGTGTACATGTGCAGAGGGTCTCCAGAGCAGAAGCGCACAGGTTTCAGGTCTGGGGACCCCGTGCCCCCTGAGATACAGGCCCCTTTGCCGGTATCCCTCTGCTCTGCTTGGTTTACAGGCCGCGGTCACGTGATCGGGATCTTTAAACGCAGAGGGATACCGGCACCCCCTAAAGGGGCCTGTATCTCGGGGGGCACGGGGTCCCCAGACCTAAAACCAACGCGGTTCAGCTCCGCAGACCCCCTGCACATCTACACTATCAATAAAAATGTATTTCAAATAATTTTTAATGTGTGGATGTTTGCGCAGAGAGAGAGCAGCGGATCTCTCTCTGCTGCAAACACATCTCGCCCCCGCCGCCCATACAGTAGTATCATTTATGTATATGCATATACAGTACAGTACAGTACTGTACAGTACTGTATGTTAGGGCTTACAGGGGTTGTTGTTATACAGTATATACAGTATATAGTATACAGTATACAGTATACTGCATTACAATTCATTATAGGGGACGGCTTCACAGAGAATAGCTCGCAAGCGCCACCATGTGTATTTTGACGGCATTGCAGTATTGTAACCAGCCGGAATAAAAAGCTTAAATTCCGACCGGAAAATAACGCAATGTACTCTGGCAGAAAACTATCAGAAACCTGAATACACCCGAGTATACCCGAATTCGCGGGACTAGCCGAGCTCGAATAAAGTGTGTCGCCAGTGTATGAGTCATAAACTACTGTATACATTTTTATATCCATTTTCTCTAATGTCTTGAAGAGGTGCAGAATTCAGAGGAGTATGTTCATTTTGATACAAGCTATTTTACCACACAATTAAATTGGGTACTTGCTTCATATTTCTAGATTAGATAATCATTTTGTGCTTATAAGAATTCAAATTTAATTTTGCTTTAATCAATTTTATAGCAGCTGTCATTTGTTTCAATGTGTTGATGCCTAACAACCTCATGTTTTTATTGTCAAGATAACAAATGTGTTTATAATGCATAGAAACAATATACACAAATTGCATGGCTCAGTCATTTAGTTAGGTGCCATTATAGTCCTATTCTTAATGCATGATGTCTTCGTGTGTGTCTCTTCACTTAGGAAAAATATAAATAGTTAAATGATGGCTGATGTTTTTTTTGAAAGAAGAAGAAAGATTTGTTCACCACAAAAACATCTAGATCTATTTCACAGATTAATTATTAAAATAAACCTTATACTGAAAGACAGTAAAGCTTATTTCTGAACCCATCAATCTGTAAGTGTATAATAATGGCTTATTGTGTCTAGCCTTTTAACTTGAACTGTCATGTTTCCATGGTACAATTGATCTACAGTATGTGATCCTAAAAATAAACATCATAATGTTGCATGAAAAATGCTGTCCCGAGAGGATAAACCTTCACTTTGCTTTATTGCTACTCTCTGTCCTATTCATGTTGGACTAGTTTATATGGCACCAGAGTCCGATATTGGAACAGTGAGATTTCTGAATATTACTCTGAAGTTACATCCTGATTAATAAGGAGTCGCTCAGCAAGTAAAGGCACTGAACAGTACAGATATGGATAATAGCGCATTTTCCCATTAAAAATAAAACAGTACCCAACCAGCATAAAGTACATTAAAGTTCCACTTACCCCTGCCAGGATGAAGGCCATCCTCGTCTTTCTCTGCATCCTCCTTGTCCTCCGTGGGTAGTAATATTAAATAAAAAAAGCGAACTCCTGGCCACTAACCCAGTTATTAAGCGGTTAATCCCTCTCCCTCTACCCACCCCTTCTACACCCATCACCACACATACAAATGGGCAAAGGCACTAGTAGCATGTTTGCCCAGTTTGTTGTAAAACAAAAGAAATCTATATATAAAACTCAAAATCTGGTTGTCTGTGGGTTTGTGCGCGCTCTCATTGGCTGTCATTGGCTATCAAGCTCTCCCATTGGCTGACTGCGGGGCGGGCCTTGGCTGTCATTGGCTCTCATTGCCTGACTACGGGGTGGGCATTGGCTCTCGCAGTCTCTGAGTGCAAGGCAGGGTGACCTCATTATATACACACACAGAGAGAGGGGAGAAACATATATTATATACATACACAGAGAGGGGAGATACATATATTATATACACTCACAGAGAGAGGGGACATACATATATTATACACACAGAGAGAGGGGAGATACATATATTATACACACACACAGAGAGAGGGGAGATACATATATTATATACACACACACACACACACACACACACACATATACAGAGCGGAGATACATATATTATATACACACAGAGAGAGGGGAGATACATATATTATACACACACACAGAGAGAGGGGAGATACATATATTATATACACACACGCACATACACTTATTTATTTATTTATTTATTTATAAAATATTTTACCAGGAAGTAATACATTGAGAGTTACCTCTCGTTTTCAAGTATGTCCTGGGCACAGAGTAAAACAAATAATACATGGTTACAAATACAGTTACATAAATGAACAAGGTATACATTTATATACAAGACATTGCATGCACAGTTAAAGAAAATATATATTATGAGCGTATGAAACAGTTACAGACCAGATTAAAGTGTGAGACAGCCTTAGATTTGAAAGAACTTAAGCTGGTGGTGGATATGAGAGTCTCTGGTAGGTTGTTCCAGTTTTGGGGTGCACGGAAGGAGAAGGAGGAACGTCCGGATACTTTGTTGAGTCTTGGGACCATGAATAGTCTTTTGGAGTCTGATCTCAGGTGATAGGTACTGCATGTGGTAGGGGTGAGGAGCTTGTTCAGGTAGCTGGGTAGCTTGCCCAGAAAGTATTTGAGGGTGAGACAGGAGAGGTGAACTTTGCGCCTAGACTCTAGTGATGACCAATCTAGTTCTTTGAGCATTTCGCAGTGATGTGTGTTGTAGTTGCATTGGAGAACAAAACGACAAATTGAATTGTAGAGGGTGTCAAGTTTGCTAAGGTGGGTTTGAGGAGCCGAGCCATATACTATGTCTCCATAGTCAATAATTGGCATTAGCATCTGCTGTGCAATACGCTTTCTGACCAGGAGACTTAGGGAGGATTTGTTCCTGTAAAGTACCCCTAGTTTGGCATAGGTCTTGGTTGTCAGGGTATCAATGTGCATCCCGAATGTTAAGTGGGAGTCAAACCATAAGCCCAGGTATTTAAAACTAGTGACAGGTGTTAGGGTGGTTTTAGCGTTGGTTCTAATCAGGAGCTCAGTCACTGGAAGCTTTACAAATTTAGTCTTGGTCCCAAATACCATTGTTACAGTCTTGTCAGTGTTTAAAAACAGTTTGTTTTGGGAAATCCAGTTTTCGAGTCTCAAAAAGTCAGACTGAAGTATGTGTTGAAGGTCAGAGAGGCTATGGCTGTGTGCATACAGGATTGTGTCATCTGCATACATGTGTATTGAGGCTTCCTTACAAGCTGTGGGAAGATCATTAATGAACACTGAGAAGAGTAGGGGCCCCAGAACAGAGCCTTGCGGGACACCACAGGTGATATCCAGGGGGTTGGAACACAGAGCGGAGATACATATATTATATACACACAGAGAGGGGAGATACATATATTATACACACAGAGGCAGGGGAGATACATGTATTATATCCACACAGAGAGGGGAGATACATATATTATACACACACACAGAGAGAGGGGAGATACATATATTATATACACTCATAGAGAGAGGAGAGATACCCCGCTGTGAAGGGGTGGGCAGGAATGGAGCTGCGTCAGCGTCATGTGCAGACTTAAATACAGAGTCTCCTGGTCCCGACTCAAGGTTGCGCCCATGCGCCTGCTCTGCGTCATCAACCCGCAGCTGCTATACGACTCTAACCTCTCTCCTGCGTGACTGCAATCAACCACAGCCCACACTGATGACATGCCTCCACTCTTCTCCACACTCATTGGCTCTGCTCCCTGTTATATGCCCAGCCGGCCCACTGGCTCATCTGCTGAGCATAAACCTTTGTCTTTCAAAGTGTTCACCACTCTCCTTGTCCCTGCTGTCTTGTCTAATGTTCTTGTTCCCAGATCTCTATTCCTGACCCGGCTATCCCTTGGACTCCGCTCTTCTGTACTCCTGACCCCGGCTACCATCAACAATCCGCATCTCTCCAACCCGGACCTCGGCATACGTACCACGACTACTATCATCTCTCCAACCCTGATCTCGGCTAATAGTACCTGCAATGATCCATACCTCTCCAATTCAGAACCCGGCAAGTATCTCGACTATCTGTACCTCTCTAACCCCGACCTGGCTACGCTCTCGAGTTTTCGACCATCGCTGCAGAGACCAGTTGAAATAACGAGGCATTGTCAATAGCATTATGGCAAGGACTCTCCGAGACACTAAAGGATGAACTCGCAGCACAAGAGCGTCCAGCCGACCTTGAGGAACGTATCGCCGTCTGTATCCGCGTAGACCAAAGGTTGCAAGAGAGGAGGTCTGAACGATCCCGTCTTCGCCAACTCGCTATCAGACCATCTTCTCTCCATGTCGGTAAGTCAGAATCTTCTCATTTCGATTCTTCTGAACCAATGCAACTAGGTGGTAACAAATTATCTTCCATTGAGAAGCTGTAACGCTTACGCTCACCACGAACAAGGCGGGACCCCGGTACTGAGGTGGGAAAGTATGAAACTGAGCACCTACAGCAGCGGGGGCATGCCTGGAGGGTGGGTTGTCAGCGCAGCCGTGTCTGGATTGCAGAGATCGGGTTAGTTCAGATACTTGCCGGAGTCCGGTGGCAGATAAAAACGGGGCACTGAAAGGGTTAAATACTAAGATAATCACTGCTGAGAAAGACTGCGTTAGGTGAAGGAGATAAAGGGTGCGTGAATCGCTGTTATGCACAAGCCTTGTTAACCCCGTGAAGGACAGATACACCACCTCCATGGGATAACTGCAGCTTGATGTAACCCCTGTCTCCATGGGTCTGGTGTGGAGCAATGCTTCTACTCAAGATTAACCACCGCTTGAACTTTTCAACCTAGATAAACCCAAACTGAGAGGGTAATCCGTGTTCTCCCTGTGACATCTCTCTGATCATGGAATGCAGAACAAAAGCGGTAGTTGATCTGTGAAACTGTCGCCCCTATTAGTAAACTCGGAACTCACCAGCGTAGAAAAAATAAAAAAGTTTATTTAAGCTGCATAAAAAATGGTACAAATATAGACACAAACAAAACAAGTATTCTCCTCCTACGCACTTCACGCCCTCTCTGGCGCTTTCTCAAGGAGTCTCTCTTTTGTTCTGAATCTAATACCAGCCTTATATTGGGTGACTATACTCAATCCTGGATTCCTGCTGATTGCTGCCTCCAAATAGGAGCTCCTCCACTCCCAAAGCTCAATGAATTGCAAAATGCATATATAGGAGATTTGTACTTGCATACAAAATGAAGGACTCTTGTTGGGGTAAATAAGAAACTATAAGCATGATTCATAAAAGTATGAACACATAGTTACTGTACTGTGTGACGCTGAGATAAAGCCTGTTATGCAACGTATCCATGTTTGATAGTTACTTATATAACGGATTTTCTGACCTGGCCTGACCCACCCAATCTCACATTGGCCCCTGTTGTCTAACCAGTCCCCATTACATGGTAGTGTCTGTTGGTGCACCTGTTGGCAACAGGACTCCTGAGTCTCCCACATGATGTTGTGTGGGGATTGCCAACCCAGACAGGCAGCTGAGGTAGTGTGCTTGAGTCCTACCTATATCCAGGGCAGCGCCTCCACCTCATCAGGATCCCAGCGTCTGCTTGTGGATAGTCCTGGTGAGGAACTCCTCTGTGGTGCACTCCTCTGTGTAATCACTCCACACTTACACACGAGGGTATGGTTTAACAGGATCATCTTTATTGACTTGCGGCGGGCCAACTGCCCCTCACAGTGGGTGTACTTAGCCTCTCATGTTCACCGCACTTCCCTCTGAAAGGTGTCCTTCCCCAAATTGGTGGATTCCCTATCTCCCCTTAGGGAGATAGTCCCTGTGCCAGGTCCCTGGTCACAGTCTTATAAGCTGTCTCCTCCCAAGCCTGCACTCAGACTTGCTCCTTGTCTCATAGCTACTACTAACTCCACTGATGATCTCTGAACACACACTGAAGAACTTACTTTTTGAGCAGTGCTGTGCCTTATGTATCCTCTGGGGGCTGGCACAACTCTGACATCACTAATCATGGATTCAGAGCATGTGACCACTCCCATCCATACATAGGGCACCTCACCAGTGTGTGAGGGCAAACCTCCATAATTACTGCTGGCATGCCCATAACTTACCAGGCCTTACTGTCAGCAGGAGAGATGACTGCAGCCATTTTACAGCATGGTTACACTTAGTAATGTGGAGATAAAGTCTGTCAGTGACTGTGTGTGTGTGTCAGTGGTTGTCACCGATACATATTGACACACAGAACCGTGAAGAAGGGGGTGAGCTGGAAAAGTCCCGTCCCCCCACAGTTAGTTCCTAAAAATTCTGGCTGTTTTTTACTGGTTTCTTTTCTTTTTTTTCCTTCACCAAGTGAGATTTGCATTTTTTTTTTATTTTCCGCAAAACCTTAATTTCAATTTTGAAAAAAAGGCCCATCAAGCATTAAAATTCAATGTGAATGGCAAATTTCAAAATGGGCACAAATGGCATCCTACAGTATTTAAAGAGAGGTGGGATCTTATGGTACTGTAGCTGCAATATTTCATACCATCTGTGTAAAAATGTGCAGTTAGTCATTGCATTAAAACAAATGTACAAGCCCCATGTGAGTGGAGAGTCATCGTTCCTCATAGCCAGGATGTTATTTCAGGTTGAGGAACCCTCCTAAAGAGAAGTTGGAACATACTAACCAAACATTTGTAACATCAAAAAGTGTCAAAAAGATTGATAGGTTGCATAATATATACTGTGTTTAAAAATGAGAGCGGGTTATTTAAATGTATGTAAATAATAAAATATACATAATATGCTAGTAACTAAAAATACCTCTTGTGAGCACATTCACATGTCTGACAGGTATATAGGAACATGCTATAAACTAACAAATATCTGTGAGATTGAGGAAGCCAAGATACCTATGCAAATGGAACACAGCCACACCTTGTCTCCCAGCCTGAATGTAGGTGCCTCGCGGCGATGGCGGTTGCCTGTGACTTTTTCCTGAGTACCGCTTCTTGGAGAGTACTCTGAATCTTCATCTAGGAATTTTGTAAAGAGTTAACTCTGGAAACTGCTGCTGGGACGCCGGACGGTATAGAAGAAATAGGAAGACATGAATGGTGGAACCCATAATTAACAAAAAAAGGCGACTCTTGGGTGGACTCGTTTCTCAAGGAGTTATGGGCGAACTCACCCCAAGGAAGTAGGTCTACCCAGTTGTCCTTTCCATCTGAGATGAAACACCTGAGGTACTGCTCCAATTATTGATTTGTCCTCTCGGTCTGCCCGTTGGTCCGTGGGTGGTAGCCTGATGAGAAGAGAAGAGTGATAGCCAAACTCTGAGCAAAGGCCCGCCAAAAATTGGACACGAACTGGGATCCACGATCAGACACTATGGAAAGAGGCACTCCATGGATGCAAAAAATCTCCTTAATAAAGATGTCTGCCAGGGTGGCAGAATTAGGAAGACCCTTGAGGGGTATGAAATGCGATTGTTTTGAAAAACGATCTACAATAATGAGTATCGTGTTCATGCCACTAGAAACAGGGAGCTCGACAATAAAGTCCATTGAAAGATGGGTCCATGGGCGTTCAGGAACAGGCAAGGGACGAAGAAGACCTGAGGGCTTGTTACGAGAGGATTTATTGCAGGCACAGACAGAGCAGGATCTGATGAATTCATTGACATCCTTGGGTAAGTTAGGCCACCAGAAGGTGCATCTGGTTAGATCCAAAGTTCATTTCGTCCCTGGATGACCGGCGGATTTAGAGGAGTGACCCCACTCAAGGATTTTCCTGTGGAACTGTGGAGTGGCATAAGACAACCCTCCAGCACCTCCAGACCCTTCGGGATGCGTGATTGTGAAGACAGGATCTTGTCTAGGACGTCAAAAGAATTAGCTGACAGAATGTATTTATGGGGTAGGATGGTTTCAGGAGTGTCCTCCGTTTTGTCTTCAGAGACAAATTGGCGAGATAAAGCATCGGCCTTAAGGTTCTTGGTTTCAGGGATATAAGAAATTATGTAATTAAATCTTGGGGAAAAAAAAGAGCCCAGCTAGCTTGGCGTGAACCGAAGCGACTAGCCCCCCCAATATATAATACATTTTTATGATCGGTGAGGATCCGACCTCTGCTTGTGGCCCACGGCCACGCAATCTGTGCCTGCCTCAGACCTCTGCTTGTGACCCCGACCACGCTTATTGCTGTTCATGCCAATGGGATCCACTCCAGCCGTAGATTAACCCTTACAGAGAAGGTAAAGGATCCGTGGTCCATCCGCTCCAGGAGAAAAAAGGTAAGAACTCACCAGCAAGAGGGGTTAAAAACTAATTTATTGGGCTACATAAAAACAAAAAAACAGACAGTAACAAACTCTCCCACGCGTTTCACGCCCACTATGGCGCTTTCTCAAGGAGTTCATCCACTTCAATGGAGGCACGGTATACCCCAGGAGTTGTGACATACCTGGCTCTACAATTGCGTGAGTAATACTCTCTAGTGAGCTTTTTTCACTCTCCTTTTCCTAAGTGGCTGCAAGGAATTTGTTTGTTGCCCCATGTTATTACCATGATGCTGTACTAACGCTGGACACCGGCAGGTGTATACTGTCCTTACCTCATTGCATGTAGGACTTTATTTTCCAGTTACACATCTAATAGGTACATGGGTGTAACCTTATATCCTAGCCTTATTTTTGCTTTCTCTGGAGGGGTAATCCGCTATATATTCATAGAAACCACCAATGTCTGCTGAGATTTTTGTTTAGAGCATAATGCAACTTATTTTTTCCATGGAAAAATACTTACACTGTTTTTTTTGCCATCTCCAGGATGACTGGATTGACTTTCTACCTCTAGCAGAGTTTTCATACAACTCACATCATTCATCGACACAGAAGAGTCCATTCTTCTCAAATTTTGGATTTCATCCTACCTTTATTCCTTGTTTTCCATCTTCGGGTCCCATTCCGGCAGTTACGGAGAAACTTGAGATTCTTCAAAATGTCCAGGAGACCCTCAAAGAGACACTTAGTGAGAATGAAGTACGGTACAAGAAAGCAGCAGACTAACACCGCAGACCCTCCCCAGATTTTCATGTTGGGGATAAGTTCTGCTTTCAACAAAAAAATTACGATTAAAGGTTCCAACGATTAAATTGTGACAAAAATACATTGTGCCTGTCCGCATTTCTGCACTGATAAATCCAGTGTCCTTTAGATTAGAACTCCCAGCGGCCATTAAAATTCACCCGGTTTTTCACATTTCCCTGCTGAGACCATTCTGGGAGAATCCATTTGGGTTTATACTGGTTCCACCAGCTCTTGCTAGTTTCCTGTAATCGCTGCTGCTGTTGCTATTGCTGTGGTCCTGTTTCCTCGTGGCCGGCCTCTGCTTGTGATCCTGACCACACTATCTGCCGCTTGCCTCCGACCTCTGCTTGTGACCCCAACCATGCTTCCTGGTGTGTGACACAGACACACACACAGAGACTCACAGAGATACACACACAGAGACATACACCCACGGAGGCGTGAGAAGATAGATGAAGGATAATATAATAATGAATATAACACATTTTCATACAAACACTAAAATAAGGATAATCACTGAAAGTTCCAAATAAAACTTAATTACTTGGTACACATCCTTTAATGTAACCACTTTCTTCTTTATGTAGTGCACCTCACTTCTATTCCAAAGTTTCCCCCCGCATCCCTACAAATGAGATGAACTAAATAAATGCTGTAGGTTAGAACATCCACATTTATTACGCACCAAAATCAATACATAGGAAGGCAGCAAAGACGTCCTCAGACCATCCACTTCTCTTCACAGCCACCAGCTCTGCCACACAAACATTGTGACACCTTTAGAATTTTAGTAGGTATTTTTCTTGGAAAGATGCATTCCTTTACAAAGTACAAGACAACAAGAGAGGTATATTGATAAGTCAGTGTACGTAAATAAATGCAACTGTATTGCTCCTGTCTGCAAGAAAGCCTCTGGTTCCTATTTTTAAAAGCTTAGGTAATTGAGTTAAATGTAAAGCTTTCGTGTAGGAGGCTTAGATGAAAGGTGGCAAAGTTATATGGTTTCTAGAGTCACGATTTGCAGTTATATTCCTGAGAGCCATAAGTAACATACCGTATGAGTCATGGGCTCTAGCTAGTGGAAACACGACTCAGGTTTGGGATTTTGCTTGTAACACTCAAAACTTGTAAAGGTCAAATTTACAAATTCTGTAACCTATTTATGTCATGGTTTTTCAGTTTCTTTTTCCACCTAAATATTGTTGGATGCATTGAGTGTAATAGAGCATAACCTATTAGGAAGAGTGGTAGAGAAAAAGGTATGATGGGATTAAGTGATATTTGTACTGACATGAAGTTCTAAACAAATAAAAAATGTTTATATAAAAATATCTTTGTAGTGACATGGCATTTTCTTGTGCAGAGCAATATAAATATTAATATTGTTTGAATGATTTTCCCATCAATTTAAATGTGGGCACAATTTTATTATTTCCGCAAAATAAAATCAAGTGTTTTGCTGTCTGCAACACTAATACTTGATTATTTCACAAAAACTTACTGCAGAAAGTAGTCAAAGCTTCATGAAGCAGTTATACTGGATAATCTCAAAGTTTTTCATATTAGCTATGTTTACTTGGTCATCCTACACAATTATAATGTTTTTGAGTGGTAGCTCAAGCTATTTGGGGAGTTTCAACTATTACGCTGATGAAGGCTAAGCCTTTTTTCTGTCCTTTCAAAAGCCTATAGAATAATAAGTGGGTAAAGTATATGCTGAACCAGAACATTGATAACATGGATCCCATAAATTAACACAATTTGTGAAGCTCAAGTGCCCACAGCCTTATTCAGTTCTGTGTTCATGTCTAGCGTACATCTTAAATTCCCAATGTCATAGGCGCACCACCACTTGATGTTGCACTCAGGAGGAAGCTACAACTATATTTTTTCTACCCATTCTGGAGTCAATATATAGGTTTTTCATTCAGAATTTTCCTTTGCATTGTTTCCCAGAAATTTTTACAAGCAATCTATTTGGGTAATGTGATTTGCATATTAAAGGTTAAGCCCAGTCATTGCCCCTATTCGTCTAGATGGATACATACAGATGCAGCGGCCATTATCCGATCATTTCTCTGAGCCCTTTTCATAAAGTCTGCTATATTCCACGTGGCATTCCTTCATTAACCTTACTTGAAGGCTGCCAATCACACCTCTGTTTACCGTTGTTGATTTCCTTGATTACCTGGTTTCTGATTTGTTTGGGTGTAGTTCTGCGTGTATCCACCAGATGGCAAAAGTGAATCCATTTGCATAGACTATGCAGTGACTAGTGTGTAGTCACTGTGCAAGTGTTTAAAAAAACAGATAAAAAGAGTATCCACTACAGTGATCCATTGTAAATTGACCTTGGTTGCTGATGATACTGAAGACATTATCAAATGTAAGCGTTTAAGAATTAAAATCTCAAAAGAGAATGTTGTGGACATTATTCTACAGTACATTGCTATGCCTGCACAACTGCTGAATGGATATACACTGAACATCATGTCAAGTCCTTATACTAAACCGGACTGCAGTTATGCATATTTATTTTTTTCTGCAATTAATGCTGGAACAGATAAGAAGGCGACTTTAGCAGAGATATATGGCTATATAATTGACAACTATGATTTCTTCAAATTTTCACCGAACCAACGTAGCTGGAAGAATTCGATAAGGCAAGCTTTAACTATAAATTATTGCTTTTTTTGCAAAGCCCCTCTTTCGGGAAGTACCAGAGGTTATTGGTCAGTGCTCCCAGCTTTTGCTGGTATTTTACTTATGGCGACTTCAAAACGAGAAAGGTCGGGTTTAATCCATTTAAGATTCTTACTTCCCGACCCTGCAATGTACCAACACCGGCTTATCAATACTATTGCAATAACGGGCCAACCGTCACTGAAAACCTGGTGAACCACAATCCTTGCTACCTGGCCCCGCCTGATTACCAGCTTCAGCAGGCACCTGTCAACTATAATGCAGGCTACATGAGTGACCATAGCTTGTGCGCACAATACACCTCTGACATGGGCTCATCTCCTCCCGGTTGGCAAAGTTTATAATGAAGGTAAATATAATGTACAGACACAGAGTATTCTAAAGCTTGCCGTAAACTAGCCCGGTTACATTCTGGGTACGTGCTGAGTGTAACCTGGCTAGATTAAGGCAAGTTTAAGGCATTTCTGCATTGAATAATGACCCATAGGATTAACACAGCAGGGGTCCATGGCAGTCCCATTCAGTTTGAATGGGACTGCCAGGGACCCCCGCTGTTAATCTGATGGGCCATTAGTCAATGCAGAAATGCTGGGTCTAGTTTAAGGCAAGTTTAAGGTATGTACCCAGCATGTACCTGGGTGTACCTGGGTCTTTTTGGCGATTGCCACTGGTTTGTGTTAGAATAGTCTCAGTCTCTGCTGTACTATACTGTATTAACTTTAATTCCCAATGACACTACAGTAGTGGAAGACTGGAGATACTGGGGCGCTCCCTATGAAATAACAATAATAACCTCTAAAATAGAGCAGGGTGTGGGTAAAATAATGAACAAAAGAAAGAGAACCAAAAGTTATAAAAATATATACTGGCCCTAAACTTTTGCTGCTGCTCAGCTGGAAGAGGAAACTCCCTGGATCCTCATTAGGTGAGGTAAAGGCAGAAGATCAGCTAGCGCTCAGGGAAAAGAACAGAGAATAAAAAAGGGGATTTAAACAGTGTCTGAAATATGACCATATGTATAATAATCAAGGTGGTGAGGGGATAATGATAAATTAATTCACTCGCACAGTCATATGTTAGTGGCCTTCATATACGTTGCAGATTTCAAATAACTCTGTGAAGGTTGTTACTTTGCTTCTATGGCTCCAAATAGATGCAGGGATCTCGTGATAGAAGGATACAGATGAAGACTAAAAAAATCAATATTACCACTCACACAGCTATGTGTGGGTGAACTGCACGTCTGTTGCAGGGTCTGGCACATCTTTTGCAGCCAACACTTCCTGATGTGGTCCACCTCCAAACTCCTTTCTTCCTCCGTGAAGGTCTCAGAAGTAAAGAGATACAATAGGGGTTTGTACGCAGTGGTGGGAGGGAATAGTAGTAGTAGTAGTATATATATATATATATATATATATATATATATATATATATATATATATATATATATATATATATATAGTGTGACAGAGTCTCTGACTCCGTAGGTTGGAACAGTGAATGGAGAGATGCTGCAGCCAGTACAGAGAGTTAATCTCCTCAGAGAGAGAAAGCACAGCTGAAGACTGATTAAACAGGGTCTGAACTCATCAGTGAAACAAGTGCTTTAAAAGCAGGAAGTTGCTCACACAAGGTGAGCTTGTTTTTCCTGATCACCCTGGCAGTGGGCACCATTGGGTTAATCCCTTCTTACTCTAGGTAGGACAGGAAATAGACTTTTGCAGGTAGGCCATATAAGGCCCCTCCCTCTACCTGCACCTTAGTCTTTTTCCTGTCCTCACAGCTAGGAGTAGGACTCACCTACTGCACCTTGTGCAGATATCTAGGGTCTCAGCCTCTCTGCCCTGAAGCTCCGGTCGACGCGCCCTATGGGTGGCAAGACGGAGACCCCTTAGAGTCGGGGGAGCCCCTGGTTGGGTGGGGGAGCAGCTGCAGCCGCGGGCGGGGAAGCTTAGGTGCAAAGCCCCAGGACCAATCGAAGGCGCACAGCAGCTGCAGCTGGGAGCCATGGAGGCCCAGACTCACCGCATTAGCGTCTGGTACGCTGCGGTAAAGTACCCAGCAGCCCGCTACACGCGGAGGGGGGAGCAGCCATAGCTGCGAGCAGAGGAGGCTCAATTGACCGCACTAGCGTCTGGGACGCGGCGGTGAACTACCCCAGTAATTCTGCTGCGAACCGAAGGAGGTTCATATTGACCGCGTGAGTATCTGAAATACTGCGGTAAAAGGGTACAGTGCACGCGGCCGCTCGGGAGCGCGCGCGTCACGGCAGGCCGGCAGATGCGTGCACAGACACGCGAGCCGTGCACGAGCACTTGATGACGTCAGAGAAGTGACGACCGCACTGTGTGTATGTGTGAGTAAAGCTGCAGCATGGAACGCTCAGCAGGGAGAAGCCAAGTGCTGGAAATGGATTCAAAAATGGAAACACCCAAAACTTCAGTTCCCAAGGCTAGGTGAGTCCTTAGTTTTAGTTCTACATGGGAAAGAGAGATGGTATATATATACATTAGGGTGTATGTTTAGTATTTATTTTGTTTTTATAATTAGTTCGGTGGTTACCCTCCCTGAAGCAGGATCTTCAAAAGGGACAGGGGAATCCCTGCAACATAAATGAAAGGTTGCTAAGAAAACTAAATGGTGTCAGCTTGTGAGAAACCAGCCCTAATAGGGAAGTAATTATGTGAAGATTGTCTTAAGGCACCTGCAGGTGATACCAATGAACAAATGAGCACTTTCCTTATTGATGAAGGAGGCTGTTAAACAGAGTGTTGATGCGGCAGTCCAGCAAGCTGTTAACCCTGCGCAGGAAAGATCTAGATCCCAGACCAGTCTGGATAAGGGGAAAGGTTTTTTCATCATATGAGTCTGAAAATGATTGTTTTCATGTGTCAGAGGGTGAAATGGATTCATCAGATCAAGATATTCAGGAAGAGGAATCTGAATTTGATGTAGAAAGGGTGGATCCACTCATCAAGCCATGATACAGGCTTTGGAACTGGAAGACACTGAGGAGTTAACCCACAAAAAAGATAAACTTTTTGGGGCGAGACAAAGAGTGTCCTGGCTGCTTCAAGAGTTTCTGTACTGGCCTGCTGTTGACAGGCTAAGCGGTCTGCTGCTGCTGCTGCTGCTGCTGCTGCTGCTTAAAAAGGTAGTCTTTACTATCCATCAAGTAGTTAAGGACCTCATTCAGGTGGAGTTGGCGCAACCAGACGCCAGAGTATTTACGCCTAAAAGGTTTGGGAAGATGTATACATTCCCACAAGAGGAGGTAAAATTTTGGGATGTCAGCCCAAAGGTGGATACTGCTATTTCCAGAATAGTAGAAAAGACCACAATTCCAATAAGGAACTTGCATCATTGGAGGACGCTATGGATAGGAAGATGGATACGTATGGAAGAAAGCATACGTTACTGCAGGAACATCCTCAAACCTGCCATAGCAAATACGTCAGCAGCAAGGGCTATGCGAGTGTGGATTGCCAACATTGAAGAAGCAATATACAAAGGTGTGGAAAGAAGTGCTATTCTTAAAGCACTGTCAGAAGTAAAATGAGCAGCCAAATCTATGGTGCTGGCGGTATCAGCAAGAAGGGCTTTATGGCTCAGACAGTGGATGGCTGACACAGCATCAAAGAACAACTTGTGTGGATTACCATTGAAGGTGAGTTCCTCTTCGGTAACAAACTGGATGCAATAATAACAAAAGCATCAGGAGGTAAGAGCACTTTTTACCTCAAGAAAGCAGAAGATTCGGTTTCCAACAGGCTAATAGAAACCAATATAAGAAAGCAAAGGCATATAGACCTGGCAGGTCATCTCCAAGACAGACAACATGGAGGGGCGGCCAGGACCGGCTTTTTCGTGACAGTTGCCAGTAGGAGGGCGACTGAAGCAGTTTTCTGCAACATGGGCCCAAACAATACAGGACAATTGGGTATCACAGACCATTCGTCAGGGGTACAGTATAGAATTCAGAGAGATGCCAAGAAGAAATATGTTCTTAATAACATGGATACAGTCCAAGGAAAAAAGAAGGCAGATGAATTAGGCTTTAAAGAAATTATTACAAGCAGAAGTAATAAAGAAGGTACCTCAGGAAGAGGAAGTGGAATTTATTCCAGAATTTTCTAGTAAAACCTACAGGGGATTACAGAGCAATCCTAGACCTAAGAAGTGTGAATTTATTCTTGAAAATAAGAAAATTCAAGATGGTGTCGTTGAACCTGATTATTCAAGAGGTACAACCAGGAGACTGGATGGTGGCAATAGACTTAGAAGATGCTTATCTACAAGTGCCCATAGCAAAGGGACACCAAAGATGCCTAAGGTTTACAGTAAATCAAGATCATTATCAGTACACAGCACTGCCATTTGGTCTGGCGATTTCCCCAAGGACATTTAAAAAGGTTCTAGCCCCTCTAGTGGCAGAAATGAGAGAAAGAGGGGTAGAAATATACCCATACCTGGACGACATCCGGGTAAAATCAGGGAGTCTGGAGAAACTCCAGCAAGACCAGAAGATGGTAATAACCTTCCTGGAACACCACGGTTGGTTAATAAACAGAAACAAGAGCTATCTCATGCCCACTCAGCTGTTAAGATTTCTGGGGGTAGAATTTGATACAGCAAAAGGAGAAGTGAGACTACCAGACGCAAAGAGGCAAGACATAGCCATGCAACAAAGAAGCTCAGGAAAGCTACCAGGACTTCAGCAGAAGAATGCATGAAACTTCTAGGGAAATTCGCTTCAACATTAAGCGTCAGAAAATGGGCAGCAATACATATGAGACCAAGAATCTTGTTACACCCACACACAAAACAGGAATTAAAGTGGAGGGAAGATACCCGAAACCTGGAAAAAGGACAAACACTACACCCAGTGCACTGGGTAAGAATTACAACAGATGCGAGCAACACAGGTCGGGGTGCCCAGATGGGAGAAACATTGGTGCAAGGAACCTGGACAAACCAGGAAAAGCATCTTCCATCAAATCTGCTGGAATTAAAAGCAATACAAGGGCCTTAGAAGCTTTCCAAGACCATATAAGAGGTGGCTGTATAAAAATAGAATCAAACAACAGGTCAGTTGTCAAGTATATAGCCGAACAAGGAGGAACCAGGAGCAGAAAGCTGATGAACCTCACAGCAGAAATCCTCTTTTGGGCAGAGTGCCACTTGTCGGAAATTACAGCCATACATATCCCAGGACTAGAAAATGTCACAGCAGACTTTCTAAGTCGGAACATCATACACCCAGGAGAATGGGCATTATATCCACAGGTGTTTCAAGAACTGGTAGAGCGATGGGGCAGCCAGACATAGATCTCATGGCGACACAACAAAACCGCAAGGTAAGGAACTACTGTGCCAGACAGTTTCATCCAAGCGCACAAGGTACAGATGCTCTCAGTTTCAAATGGCACTTCAAGTTGGTATACCTGTTCCCTCCAATTCCTCTAATTCCGGAAACAATCAGGAAAATCAGGGAAGACAGAGCAGAGGTGATATTCATAGCACCATACTGGCCAAGAAGGCTTTGGTTTACACACTTGGTAAATATGGCAGTAGATACACCTTGGCACATACCAGATCGCAAAGGGCTGATGCGACAAGGGCCAATATGTCATCCGAATGCCAAACAATGGGCTTTGACGGCATGGCGATTGAGCGGGAAACATTGAGACTGAAAGGTTGTTCAGACAAAACAATTCAAACACTGTTACAAGCAAGGAAAAGTTCCACATCAAGAGTATACCATAGAATCTGGCTTTGCTTTTGTGATTGGTGTGAAAAAGAGAAACAAAATTTCCTTTCACCAAGAATTGTATCTATAGTGGAGTTCCTGCATAAAGGATTTGAGAAAGGTCTCAGTCTCAGTTCATTGGAAGTACAGGTGTCTGCACTATCAGCTTTGTTGGAAAGAAATCTGGCAATGGAAAGATTGATAATCAGGTTTTTTCAAGCAGTTAAAAGGTTAAAACCTCAAATCAAGAACAGGGTACCTACATGGGACTTGTCTCTAGTGTTGGCTGCTTCAAGAGTTTCTGTACTGGCCTGCTGTTGACAGGCTAAGCGGTCTGCTGCTGCTGCTGCTGCTTAAAAAGGTAGTCTTTACTATCCATCAAGTAGTTAAGGACCTCATTCAGGTGGAGTTGGCGCAACCAGACGCCAGAGTATTTACGCCTAAAAGGTTTGGGAAGATGTATACATTCCCACAAGAGGAGGTAAAAGTTTGGGATGTCAGCCCAAAGGTGGATACTGCTATTTCCAGAATAGTAGAAAAGACCACAATTCCAATAAGGAACTTGCATCATTGGAGGACGCTATGGATAGGAAGATGGATACGTATGGAAGAAAGCATACGTTACCGCAGGAACATCCTCAAACCTGCCATAGCAAATACGTCAGCAGCAAGGGCTATGCGAGTGTGGATTGCCAACATTGAAGAAGCAATATACAAAGGTGTGGAAAGAAGTGCTATTCTTAAAGCACTGTCAGAAGTAAAATGAGCAGTCAAATCTATGGTGCTGGCGGTATCAGCAAGAAGGGCTTTATGGCTCAGACAGTGGATGGCTGACACAGCATCAAAGAACAACTTGTGTGGATTACCATTGAAGGTGAGTTCCTCTTCGGTAACAAACTGGATGCAATAATAACAAAAGCATCAGGAGGTAAGAGCACTTTTTACCTCAAGAAAGCAGAAGATTCGGTTTCCAACAGGCTAATAGAAACCAATATAAGGAAGCAAAGGCATATAGACCTGGCAGGTCATCTCCAAGACAGACAACATGGAGGGGCGGCCAGGACCGGCTTTTTCGAGACAGTTGCCAGTAGGAGGGCGACTGAAGCAGTTTTCTGCAACATGGGCCCAAACAATACAGGACAATTGGGTATCACAGACCATTCGTCAGGGGTACAGTATAGAATTCAGAGAGATGCCAAGAAGAAATATGTTCTTAATAACATGGATACAGTCCAAGGAAAAAAGAAGGCAGATGAATTAGGCTTTAAAGAAATTATTACAAGCAGAAGTAATAAAGAAGGTACCTCAGGAAGAGGAAGTGGAATTTATTCCAGAATTTTCTAGTAAAACCTACAGGGGATTACAGAGCAATCCTAGACCTAAGAAGTGTGAATTTATTCTTGAAAATAAGAAAATTCAAGATGGTGTCGTTGAACCTGATTATTCAAGAGGTACAACCAGGAGACTGGATGGTGGCAATAGACTTAGAAGATGCTTATCTACAAGTGCCCATAGCAAAGGGACACCAAAGATGCCTAAGGTTTACAGTAAATCAAGATCATTATCAGTACACAGCACTGCCATTTGGTCTGGCGATTTCCCCAAGGACATTTAAAAAGGTTCTAGCCCCTCTAGTGGCAGAAATGAGAGAAAGAGGGGTAGAAATATACCCATACCTGGACGACATCCGGGTAAAATCAGGGAGTCTGGAGAAACTCCAGCAAGACCAGAAGATGGTAATAACCTTCCTGGAACACCACGGTTGGTTAATAAACAGAAACAAGAGCTATCTCATGCCCACAAAGCTGTCACTTTGCAAAGAGTTCAACATTATTTGTCTATTTTAAAAGGAAATCTTTTGTTCAGGATTTCAGGATTTTTCTTATATTGTAAATGCCACAGTTGTTAAAAGACCTACTGCAGGATTTTTCTTTTAACACAAGCAGTAAATATTTTTATAGTCACTACACATACAAATCTATTTCCCAGTTTAATTTTGCTATATATCAAGCAACCTGTTTTCATAACTTTTTTTTGTATTTAGGTATTTTTGTTCACATATATAGATAATATATGAACAAAAGAGGGGAGATTCATACATAGGTTATTGAAGGTCTCTCTGAAATCCCTATAGAGGGATTTGATATGAACTTGATATGTTGTAAATGATATACAATGCACAGCAGGTTCAGAATTTATTATAGCAATGTTAACTCCAAGGGCTCTTGCAGTAATAAAAAGTTGCTGCCATACTCCAAGGGCTGACAGGCCCCTGGTAAATAATAATAATACCTTTGCAGATGTCACCGCAAAGCAGGTAGCAAGCCGTCCCTATGTTGAGGGATATATCATATCTGCCAAATTTATAATTTTTAACCATTTATTTGTTTTTGGGTATGTCCTGGAAATAGAGTTAAAGGACAGGGGATATATAATTGCATAAGTGAACAGGGTATATATTATATACAAGGCATTTCACATTTTTAGCAGAATAGTTACAGTGGAGTGTTTGAGGTGAAAGCCACGAGTGACTGTGGGTGTGGGACAATAGCCATGAGTGCAGGCTGTTGGGATGCTTGACTTGTGGGGCGAGTTTTAAGGTTAGTTAGTATTAAATGACTAAAAGGTTGACACCATTTGCATCAGAGAAAATGGCAGATGGCAGTTAGGTATGAATGAGAGTAAGTGTGTATTGGGAGAAGTGAGATTGATTTGAAGTTTGAGACAGTGTTTTTGTCCCCATTTTTGAAGATTGGGACAACTCTAGCAGTTTTCCAGGTCTTAGGGATATGGCCTGCAGACAGGATAGAGTTGATTATGGAAGCAATTGGTTTGGCAAAGGCTGAGGTACCAAGTTTTAGGAACTTGGATTGTAGCAAAGTCAAGTCCATATTGGTTGCTTAGTTTAAAATTTGAGGAGCGTTAATAGGGAATATCTCTGTTTAATACTGTGGATGCTGATAATAGTAGTAACCATATTAATACAAGAATTTATTTCTAGGTATAAATGCTCTCCCTATGGGACACTTATGGGATGAGTTATGACCATCAGTAGTTCAAAGCAACGAATTAAGGATCATGTTATTGGTAATAAAACAATTAATAAGTATTGCATGCAACTAATATATATTTTTGAGTCTTTCTAGGCACAGGTTAAAGCTGAAAGTGCACCTACGCAAGACGGGTTAATGGTCAAGCATTTTCTACGCAAGCACGCTCTTCATCCCAGATGAAAAGGCCATTTAAATGCTACTCATCACCAGCATTGCAGTAAAAATTTCTTATCATCATGGATACACATCACGCACGTCAAAATAGTGCCAGTCTAAGCACAAACAGCTAATAAAGACAAAGACATAGCACCTGCAAATAAGTGTTTTGATGGACACAATACTCTCTGACCACTAATCATCAAGGGAGAAAGGTCATACACTACCGACACGTTTAATTCGAGCACGGCTAGCACCGCAAGCCGGGGGATGCCCCGGCGTGCTAGCCGCACTCCCTCAGCGTGCCGCGCATCACCGATGCGCGGTCACGCGTCATCGGGTGCCAGCGCCCCCTGCACGCCCGTCCAGGGCTCCCCGAGGGAGCCCTGGTGTCCCGCGATGTGGGGGACGGCGGCAGGGGGTTCCGGGGGACCCGGCGGACCCGGCAGCGGGAGGGAGAGTACCCCGATCGGAGGGCGCACTTCCGCTGCTTCGGCGCGCGCCCGGCACCCTCCGGCGCGCGCCAGGTTACTGCTGCGGCCGAGAACGGGCAAATGCTCGAATAAACTCGGCCGCAGCAGTAGGCAAAAATGTCCAGGCCTCAACACACGAACTTTGAACTTTTTATTTTTACAGGTTTTTATTATTTTTTAGTTACAATGTATGCTCCATTATGTTTGTGTACGTGGCGTCCCATAAGGATGACAAAATAGTATAAGGTATTATTTGTTTAACTTTGTTTATTTTGTTTGGATTTCTAGGTTAATAGAATCTCCCTGCAGAATGATATCCCGGTGGGAGAATGCTTTATCAGTCAAACACACGGTTATGTTAATTGCTCACAGGTAGAGTTAGAAACAGAAGAGATGCACCCAATACACAAGTGCTAAAAAGTAGTCTATGGGAAGAATAAGTTTCAGGGAATTTATTCCCAAATGTAGGAGTTGGGTTACTGTATGACAGGTTTACAGGGATATCCTAAATCATACAACCACAGACATTTACTCACTTAACCAAGAATAGGTTTAGTTTAAATTAATGGCTCTGCAGAATAAAATAGCTCTGGACTATATTTTAGCCTCAAAAGGAGGGGCATGTATGCGCCCTAGTTAAAGCGCAATGTTGTGTATTTATCCAGGATTTAGGGACCATGGGGACTTGGTGGTTGGATTGATTTGCTTTGAGCGAAGCTAGTGAATGTTTTTGTATGTGTGTGTTTGTCCTACTCATTGCTCTCTATGTATTAAGTACAGCAAAACTCTGATCCAGAAGTGCGTTGCAACCCCCACCGACGCTATGCCTCTCTGCGGTGATGATGTCGCCAGTCCCCCAAAAGAAGAGACCAAAGAAGAAATCAACTGGGCTGATATAATGGCCGAAAAAGAAATGAATGAAGTTATGCACAACTTGGACATCTTGGTCCATCAGGACTATGAAACGGTTAACTGTTCTGTTCTTTAAATAGACTGTCTCTTAAGGATATGGGGGGACTGAGAAGACTGGATATGAGGAAGGTGGGAGGTCACCACAAGGAAAGGATCACGTCAGCCATTTTGACCATAGCAGCCATCTTGGTCCGTTTTGCCATTCTGAGTAAATGCAGTATGAAAGATGTGTGCAAGAAGAATGTTTGTGCAGTCGCTCTTAGCAGAAATTAGCCCCCACCAATTCTCACAAATAGCTGACCCTTAGATTATGTGACATTATGTGTAAGCCATTTTCTAATCTATAGAAATATTTAATGATATATATATATATATATATACAGTGCTTGACAAATCACCCAAAAATCTACTCGCCGAACCAAAAAATCTACTCGCCACCTAGTCCCGCCTCTAATCCCGCCCCCAACCCCACCTCTAATCCCGCCCCCAGTCCCTCATTTTTAAAAAAACAAATTCCTAGTAAGAACATTCGTTTTTGACATTAGTTTATTTATTGTATTACATTATACTACAATTAGGTGTGTGTGTGTGTGTGTGTGTGTGTGTGTGTGTGTGTGTGTGTGTGTGTGTGTGTGTGTGTGTGTGTGTGTGTATAAATGTCGAATCTAGAAAAAAAAGCCAGAATATTTAAAGCAGCAATCCCGCCTGGGATCTTACCTGATCCGCAGTCCCTCAATGTCCAGGTACCCTCATTCCGGCAATGTTATACATTGGAGGGGATGTGTTCCCTACCTGTCTTCTGGGTTAGGGGGGGGGGAGTTCCGATGTCTTCAGTGTGAAGCTTGAGTCAGATCTGGAAGTAAGCAGTATAGGTTATTTCAGTGTAGTATAGAGCAGTTAAGATATATAGGGTAAATAAGATATCCAGATCCCGAGTGTGAGAGAGTGTGGGGGAGAGAGAGAGAGTGTGGGGGAGAGAGAGAGAGAGAGAGAGAGTGGGGGGAGAGAGAGAGAGAGAGTGGGGGGGAGAGAGAGAAAGAGAGAGGGGGGGAGAGAGAGAGAGAGAGGGTTGGAGAGAGAGAGAGAGAGGGTGGGAGAGAGAGAGAGAGAGGGTGGGAGAGAGAGAGAGAGAGGGTGGGAGAGAGAGAGAGAGGGTGGGAGAGAGAGAGAGAGAGAGAGAGAGAGAGAGGGTGGGAGAGAGAGAGAGAGAGAGAGAGAGAGGGTGGGAGAGAGAGAGAGAGAGGGTGGGAGAGAGAGGGTGGGAGAGAGAGAGAGAGGGTGGGAGACAGAGAGAGAGAGGGTGGGGGAGAGAGAGAGAGAGAGAGAGGGTGGGAGAGAGAGAGAGAGGGGGTGGGAGAGAGAGAGAGAGAGAGAGAGAGAGGGTGGGAGAGAGAGAGAGAGAGAGAGAGAGAGGGTGGGAGAGAGAGAGAGAGGGTGGGAGAGAGAGAGAGAGAGAGAGGGTGGGAGAGAGAGAGAGAGAGAGGGTGGGAGAGAGAGAGAGAGAGAGAGAGGGTGGGAGAGAGAGAGAGAGGGTGGGGGAGAGAGAGAGAGAGGGTGGGAGAGAGAGAGAGAGAGAGGGTGGGAGAGAGAGAGAGAGGGTGGGAGAGAGAGAGGGTGGGAGAGAGAGAGAGAGAGGGTGGGAGAGAGAGAGAGAGGGTGGGAGAGAGAGAGAGAGAGAGAGAGGGTGGGGGAGAGAGAGAGAGAGGGTGGGAGAGAGAGAGAGAGGGTGGGAGAGAGAGAGGGTGGGAGAGAGAGAGAGAGAGAGAGAGAGAGGGTGGGAGAGAGAGAGAGGGTGGGAGAGAGAGAGAGAGAGAGAGGGTGGGAGAGAGAGAGAGGGTGGGAGAGAGAGACAGAGAGAGAGACGGATAGAGAGAGACAGAGAGACGGATAAAGAGAGACAGAGAGATGGATAGAGAGAGACAGAGAGACGGAGAGAGAGAGACTAAGGCTGGGGCCATAGAGGGGTGAGCAGTTCGGAACCGCGCTGACGCTGAGGCTCGCCTGCTGAAATCTGCGCGATTTCATGCCCATGCAAGCGAGCCAGCGGGCGCGATCGGGAGACGGGGGGAGACTGACGGAGGCGGGGCAGTGACGTCGCTGGGCCAATCCCCCGCGACGCACCGACGTCAACGTCATGGCGCCGTGACGTTGACGCTGCTCCGCGCTGATTGGATGTTTTCAGCCGACAGTGCTCTGAAAAACAGTTTTGCTGTCGGCTGAAAAATCCAGCGCCTCAGCACGCCTGCGGACGCTCGCGTGAGCCCCCTCTCAAGGCATCCTCATTGAGGATGCAGGGGCTCAGCACGGAGCGTCCGCACGGCTCAGCGCAGCCTGACCTTCTATGGACTCGGCCAGAGAGAGAGAGAGAGAGACATAGAAAAAGAGAGAGACGTAGAAAAAGAGAGAGACGTAGAAAAAGAGAGAGACACAGAAAAAGAGAGATACACAGAAAAAGAGAGAGACACAGAAAAAGAGAGAGACACAGAAAAAGAGAGAGACACAGAAAAAGAGAGAGACACAGAAAAAGAGAGACACACAGAAAAAGAGAGACACACAGAAAAAGAGAGACACACAGAAAAAGAGAGACACACAGAAAAAGAGAGACACACAGAAAAAGAGAGACACACAGAAAAAGAGAGACACACAGAAAAAGAGAGACACACAGAAAAAGAGAGACAGAGAGAGAATGTGAGACAAAGACAGAGAGAGTGCGAGGGCGAGAATGCGAGGGCGAGGGCGACACAGGGAGAAGGCGAGGGCGACACAGGGAGAGGGTGACACTCACAGACACACACACTCACAGACACGCAGAGACACACTCACGCAGAGACACACTCACGCAGAGACACACTCACGCAGAGACACACTCACGCAGAGACACACTCACGCAGAGACACACTCACGCAGAGACACACTCACTCAGGCACACACAGAGACACACACGCAGAGACACACACGCAGAGACACACACGCAGAGACACACACGCAGAGACACACACGCAGAGACACACACGCAGAGACACACTCACTCAGACACTCTGACACACACACACACACACACACACACACAGACACACACACACACAGACACACACACACACACAGACACACACACACAGACACACACACAGACACACACACACAGGCACACACACACAGGCACACTCACTCACGCAGAGACACTCATGCAGAGACACACTCACTCAGAGACACACTCACTCAGAGACACACTCACTCAGAACACTCAGAGACACACACTCGCTCTGACACACACACACACACACACACACACACACACACACACACACACACACACACACACACACACACACACACACACACACACACACACACACACACACACACACACAGACACACAGGCACACACACAGACACACTCACTCACAGACACACACACTCACAGACACGCAGAGACACACTCACGCAGAGACACACTCATGCAGAGACACACTCACGCAGAGACACACTCACACAGAGACACACTCACGCAGAGACACACTCACGCAGAGACACTCAGAGACACACACTCACTCAGGCACACACACAGGCACACTCACTCAGAGACACACACGCAGAGACACACACGCAGAGACACACACGCAGAGACACACTCACTCAGAGACACACTCACTCAGAGACACACTCACTCAGACACTCAGAGACACACACTCACTCTGACACACACACACACACACAGACACACACACACAGACACACACACACAGGCACACACACACAGTCACACTCACTCACGCAGAGACACACTCAGAGACACACTCACTCAGAGACACACTCACTCAGAACACTCAGAGACACACACTCGCTCTGACACACACACACACACACACACACACACACACACACACACACACACACACACACACACACACACACACACACACACACACACACACACACACACACACACACACACACACACACACACAGACACACACACAGACACACACACACACAGGCACACACACACAGGCACACACACACAGGCACACACACAGACACACTCACTCACAGACACTCACTCACAGACAGACACAGACACTCACTCTGGCACTCACACACACACACACACACTCACCGGGTCGCACGCGGCAGCAGGCCCCTCCGCACGGCAGCAGGTCCCTCCTTAAGGCAGCAGGCCCCTCCGCACGGCAGCAGGCCCCTCCTTAAGGCAGCAGGCCCCTCCGTATGGCAGCAGGCCCCTCCCAACCCGAAGCACGCTCCCCGAACACCAAGCGGGGATCGGGGGCAGATGATTAGGGGGAGATCATGCGCAGGAGGCGCGCACGGGGGAAGCTGGGTTGGCGCTTCCCCCTCCGTTCCACGTGGGTTGCGCGCGGGGCTTGCTTTGGGCTTCCCCCTCCGTCCCACGTAGGGAGCGGAGGGGGGAGGGAGCGGAGGGGGCTAGATTGCGCGCGGCGCTTGTTTTGGGCTTCCCCCTCCATCCCACGTGGGGAGGGGGGGGTGAGGGTGCGGGGGATTCTGGGTTGCTGGGGGGAACAGGCAGCGCAAATGGCAGGACACTCTGCTTGCCCTGTGCACGCGCGCCGGGACCAGACCACAGGATTTGCCGCCATTTTTTTAAACTTTTTTTTAAACCCAATCAGGGAGGGGGATTATTTATTTATTTATTTAAAAAAAAAAAAAAAAAAAATTGGCACGAGCAGGGGAATTCATTGAGCTGCAGCACGGGTCGCCAGCTGCCTAAATCCACTCGCAACGGGCGACTTGTTATCATTATTTGTCGAGCACTGTATATATATATATATATATATATATATATATATATATATATATATATATATATATATATATGTATATATATATTGTGACAGAAACCAGGGGATGGTAATAAATTCCATATATAGGGCTCCCAGGATACTGAACAGTTTCTATCCTGTCTGGCCTGGGAGTGCAGCCTTATAATACATGCACTCCATCCCACAGTTTTGGGCAAGCGCTGGAACTGAGGGATTTCTGTCACCTGTCATGCTAATTAGAAATCAGGTATGTAAGACTGATTTCCTGTTTGCTCTTGTCTCTTCTCCAGAGCCTGGAAGGCTGCTGAACACAGTGGGGAGAAGCCCCTTCCCCACACAGGTTCAATTGTTCTATTCATTTGGCTAACTCTGCAAAAGTACCTTGTTTTGTTGTTGGAAAGTGGAAAAGCCACTTCCACCCTGAGTTAGGGAAATCTAAGTTAAGTTATCGCTCAGGTGAGCAGCTTTTGTTTTGATGTGTTTTGTTGTATGCACTGTGGCAGTCTCAGTGCCTGGGACTGAATAAACCAGGCACAGCCTGTTTAAAGGAACAGTACGTGACGCCTCCTCATTTAACCTACCCCAAAAGACCGTGTTCTAACCGTCCCGGACAAGCAGCGGAGCCCCGGAGTAAGCTGTTTGTCACATATGGTGGAGAATGCGGGCTGAACACTAAAAGGTCTGGGGGTTAAAGAACTTTAAAAAAAAAAAAAAAAAAAAAAAAGTTTTTTTTCTCTCTCTCCAAACAAGATGGAAGACGTGGTGAGTGCGCTGGTACGCAATGTCGCTGTCCAGAAAGACGCGAATGAAGCCCTGCAACAGGCGAATGCAAACCAGCAAGAGACAAACCGCTTGCTGAGAGAGGAGCAACAGCGGTTCGCTCAGGGCTTACAGCAGGAACTCGAGATCCTGAGGGGGACTATCAGTAACCTTCCACTGGCAGCGGCAGCCCCAGTTCCGAAAATGACCAGGGCAAGCCACTACCTTCAGAAGATGGGACCCTCGGATGATGTGGAAGCCTATCTTCTCACGTTTGAACGCACGGCACAGAGAGAGGGATGGCCAGAAGCTGAGTGGGCTGGTCTAATCGCACCCTTCCTAAGCGGCGAACCCCAGAAGGCTTACTTTGATCTAGAGCCAGCCGAAGCTAACGTCTATGCAAAATTGAAGTTCGAGATCCTCGCCCGCCTCGGCGTAACCACGGCTGTTCGCGCCCAAAGGTTTCACGCATGGTCCTTCACGATGGATAAAGCCACCCGAAGCCAGATGTATGACCTCATCCACCTCGCCCGGAAGTGGCTACAACCCGAGATCAACTCAGCAAGCCACATCGTGGAACGGTTGGTCATGGACCAGTTCTTGAGGAAACTTCCCTCTGCCTTACGCCATTGGGTCAGTCGGAGTGACCCCCACAATGCGGATGAGCTTGTGGCCCTCGTAGAAAGGTACAATGCAGCAGGAGAGCACCCGCAACCCACAGTCGTGGAGCAACCCCACTACCCGAGGTTCCAGGACTCTTCCAGAGACAGTAAAAGGGTACCGGGGTTAAGGGGAGCTGAAGAGCGGCGACCACCTTCACGCAGCACCAGCAACAGTGGTTCGCACACTAAGGGCAATAGCCAACATGGGGAGCCGGGAAAAGGCTCTAAGTGGGACACAGACTATGTACCTAAATGTGTAAATTGTCATGAGAGGGGCCACACAGCAAAAATCTGCCCACTAAATGATGAGCCCATGCAATGCAACAGCGTGGAACCTTATTCGCTGTTGTCCCAATGTATGCGCCCTAGCCCAGAGGACCCCTTGAATAACCATCTGTGGGCATCTGTAAAGGTTAATGGTAGGAGGGTTCGGGCACTTCTGGACTCTGGGAGCATGGTCACACTAGTGTCCGAATACCTCTTGCCCATTAAGAAGAAACAGGGAAACAGTTCACAAAGAATGGCAATTTGTTGTATACATGGGGATAATCATGAATATTCCACTGTTGATGTTTTTTTTGAAACAGAGTTTGGTTCTTTAGATTTCAAGGTGGGTATTGTACCCAAACTGGCACATGATGTGTTAATAGGGACCGACTTTCCCCATTTTCTAAAAATGTGGTCCCCCGCTCAGAATAGCGCCCAGAGTTCAATAGCGGACCATAACGAAGTATTAGAAGAAATAAATCCTTTCCCGTTTTCAGAAATGGAGGTTGACGAGGGCCCAAATAAGAAGGGGGAAAAGGAGGAGTGCTGTAAAATTCCCTTCCCCATCACTACTTTGGTAGGGAATACCCCAAATCAGGATGTTGATCAGACACTTACCACCCCAGAACCGGATAAGACCCTCGCTGACCTAGAGGTCAGTCCTGGGAGTTTTAAGAAGGCCCAGTGGGAGGACCCCACATTAGAGGTAGCAAGGGGAAATATACGGGACCTGAGTAGTACTCTTGGCCAACCAGATAGGTCGCTTGCTTACCCCTACTTCGAGGTAGAGAACGACCTAGTATATCGGGTTGATAAAAGAAAATCAGTTACAACTAAACAATTGTTGGTACCACGGACATTCCGTAATGTAGTGTTACACCTCGCACATAGTCATCCATTGGGGGGACACCTAGGGGTGGAAAAGACAAAAGAAAAGGTTCTCCGAAGCTTCTATTGGCCTGGGGTTCTGGCAGAAATTACGAATTATTGTTCCTCATGCCCAGCATGTCAGATCACCGCCCCGTTCAAGGCGTACCGCAGCCCATTGGTACCCCTTCCCATAATAGAGGTACCATTTGACCGGATTGCTATGGATCTAGTAGGACCCCTAATAAAGTCTGCTAGGGGACATCAGCATATATTGGTAATATTAGATTATGCCACCCGATATCCGGAGGCAGTTCCCCTACGTAGCACCTCTGCCAAAAACATAGCAAAAGAGTTAGTAGTTCTGTTTTCCCGGGTTGGAATTCCTAAAGAGATTCTATCTGACCAGGGAACACCGTTTATGTCCCAAGTAACAAAAGAGTTATGTAAACTCCTAAAAATCAAGCACCTCAGAACCTCAGTCTATCATCCACAAACAGATGGTTTAGTGGAAAGGTTCAATAAAACCTTAAAGAGCATGTTACGGCGGGCGGTCGATAAAGATGGGAAAAACTGGGATTGTTTGTTACCGTACCTGTTATTTGCCATTAGGGAAGTTCCCCAATCATCCACAGGCTTCTCCCCGTTTGAACTATTGTATGGCCGACACCCAAGGGGCTTACTGGATATAGCCAAAGAGACTTGGGAACACGAGGTTACCCCTTACAGAAGTGTAATAGAGCATGTTGCCCAGATGCAGGACCGCATTGCTGCAGTCCTACCCATAGTGAGGGAACACATGGAGAAAGCTCAAGAAGCACAGAGGAATACGTATAATAAGGGTGCTAGGGTCAGAATTTTTTTTCCAGGTGATAGGGTACTAGTTCTGGTTCCCACCGTGGAAAGTAAATTCCTTGCTAAATGGCATGGGCCATATGAGGTCTTGGAAAGAGTGGGAGAAGTAAATTATAAGGTAAGACAGCCAGGTAGGAGGAAACCTGAGCAAATTTACCATATAAACCTACTCAAGCCCTGGAAAGATAGAGAAGTCTTGTCAACCCTAGTAACCCCAGGTCCGTCAGAGAGTCAAGAAACTGACCCAGAGGTTAGCATAGCTGAAACCCTGTCCGTTCATCAGAAACAAGAGGTTCAGAATTTAGTGAGCAGAAACAAAGAAATCTTCTCTACACAGCCAGGTAGAACTAGCGTAATTGAACATGACCTAGTCTCTGAACCGGGGGTCCGAGTTAACCTTAAACCATACCGAATCCCAGAGGCCAAAAGAGAGGCTATAAGTTTAGAGGTTAAAAAAATGCTAAAACTAGGCGTAATTGAGGAATCCCAAAGTGGGTGGAACAGCCCTATAGTCTTAGTCCCAAAGCCAGATGGTACAACAAGGTTTTGTAATGACTACCGGAAACTAAACGCGGTGTCAAAATTTGATACTTACCCTATGCCCAGGGTAGATGAACTTGTAGAGAGACTGGGTAAAGCCCGATATCTCACAACCCTAGACCTAACAAAAGGGTACTGGCAGGTTCCCCTCACAGAAAGGGCAAAAGAAAAGACAGCCTTCTCAACCCCAGACGGCCTCTTTCAGTATAGGGTGCTGCCTTTTGGCTTACATGGAGCTCCCGCCACATTCCAAAGAATGATGGATAACATTTTAAAACCACATGCTCGGTATGCTGCTGCCTACCTGGATGATGTGGTAATCCATAGTGAAGATTGGCAATCCCACCTTCCAAAGGTCCAAGCTGTGCTCGACGCAGTTCGGTCTGCTGGACTAACTGCTAACCCCGCTAAATGCACCATTGGTCTGGAGGAGGCCAAGTATCTGGGGTATTCTATTGGCAGAGGTTTACTCAAACCCCAAACACTCAAAGTGGAGGCGATACAAGGTTGGCCAAGGCCAGTTACAAAAAAACAAGTAAGGACCTTTTTGGGGTTAATTGGGTACTATAGAAGGTTTATTCCCAATTTTGCGACTAAGGCAACCCCACTAACCGACCTCACAAAAGCAAGAGGACCACTTATGGTAAAGTGGTCCCCCGAAACCGAACAGGCCTTTAGAAGCCTGAAAGAAGCTCTCTGTGCCCAACCAGTGTTGGTCACACCTGACTTCTCCAAAGAGTTCGTAGTCCAAACCGACGCATCTGAGGTAGGGCTGCGGGCGGTACTCTCCCAGGAGTCTCAAGGTGAGGAACACCCCATCCTTTATTTAAGTAGGAAACTAAATCCCCAGGAGAAAAATTACTCCATAGTAGAGAAAGAGTGTCTCGCAATAAAGTGGGCTGTAGAGACGCTCAAATACTACCTGTTGGGGAGAAAATTCCGGTTGGTCACAGATCATGCACCCCTTACCTGGATGTGTCAAAACAGGGAAAAGAATGCTAGAGTGACCAGGTGGTTCCTAAGCCTACAACCCTTTAAATTTTCTGTGGAACACAGGTCAGGGCACAAACATGGCAATGCTGACGGGTTGTCAAGGATGCACTCCCTAATATCCATGGTCGCTCATCCCTCAGGGTCTGAGCTGGGGGGGAGGATATGTGACAGAAACCAGGGGATGGTAATAAATTCCATATATAGGGCTCCCAGGATACTGAACAGTTTCTATCCTGTCTGGCCTGGGAGTGCAGCCTTATAATACATGCACTCCATCCCACAGTTTTGGGCAAGCGCTGGAACTGAGGGATTTCTGTCACCTGTCATGCTAATTAGAAATCAGGTATGTAAGACTGATTTCCTGTTTGCTCTTGTCTCTTCTCCAGAGCCTGGAAGGCTGCTGAACACAGTGGGGAGAAGCCCCTTCCCCACACAGGTTCAATTGTTCTATTCATTTGGCTAACTCTGCAAAAGTACCTTGTTTTGTTGTTGGAAAGTGGAAAAGCCACTTCCACCCTGAGTTAGGGAAATCTAAGTTAAGTTATCGCTCAGGTGAGCAGCTTTTGTTTTGATGTGTTTTGTTGTATGCACTGTGGCAGTCTCAGTGCCTGGGACTGAATAAACCAGGCACAGCCTGTTTAAAGGAACAGTACGTGACGCCTCCTCATTTAACCTACCCCAAAAGACCGTGTTCTAACCGTCCCGGACAAGCAGCGGAGCCCCGGAGTAAGCTGTTTGTCACAATATATATATATATATATATATGTATATATATATTGATTGTGTGGCATGTGGGCCACTAAGATTGTACCCTGCAATCACACTGCCCTTTGTTATCTGGGTTTCATCCTTCCCACTTTCTATGTATCTGACACGTTACCCCAAGGGAAGCTGAGAAATCGAAAAGATCTGAACAGGACCATTAGTCCAACCCGCATTGCAGCTAGGGTTTTTATACCTAGTTTAGGTGTTCTGGATCTCTATTCTAAATTAAGTGAGCTGATGGTAAATATTGATGATGCTCTTAATCAGACAAGCGATGCTATCATCCGTTTGACTAATGAACAAGAGCAGATCCGAACAGTATTATTACAGAATAGAATGGCTCTTGATTATCTGCTAGCCTCACAAGGAGGTGTTTGTAAACTTGTAGGACAGAAGTGCTGTGCCTATATTGAAGATGAGTCTGGCGCTATTCATAAAGATATGGATAAGCTACAGGAAATTCAGCCAAGGATGCGTAAAGAATCCTCAGGTCTTAGCTTCAATTGGATATCAGGACTCACTAGTTGGATCGGAGAATTGGGTATGAAAATTCTCTATGGTTTTGTTGTAGTGATTAGTATAATCGCAGCAATTTTTGTTATTTTTCACTGTGCTAAGTGTGCAATGCTTTCATTTGTCTCAAGGAAACTTTCAGTTTCATCTCACGCCATGTATGCAACTAATAATTCATATGTGGCCATGAACAGAGTCTATGATACTATTGGTCCCCATAAGGCTATAGTCATAGAGAAGTGTACCTAGTAAGGGTATTTGTTCTTTTAGAGAACAAAAAGGAGGGGATTGTTAGGACCAATATGTCAGGCCAGAATCTGCACTCATGTTAAGCTTCCATTTTGTCTGGTCATAACTAGTTAAGATTCTGTAGTCAGCCTTTTGCTGAAATATAATTCCTAAATGCACACAGTTTCTGCTAAATTACATTTCTTTTCTTCCTGCTAAGGATATTGCTAAGATACTTTTGTGTTGTCAATTTCCTGATGTTTTAGTTAGAATATAATAGAATGGTTCTCTGCAAGAAGCAAAATAGTGTAATATAGTTGCTAAAGATTCAAGGTCTCTTTTGATAACAGACAATGAATAAGCTATGTATTCAGACAATTGCTTGTATTTGGATAGACACGTCCCAAAAGTCACGCCACTAATATGTCCTGCCCCTAAATCACGCCTCTAATCAAAGCTACGCCCAAGACACACCTATGATACGCCTATGTTACGCCTCTAACCAATATCCTTTTTTTTTTCTGTATAAAAATCATTACCCTATGAGTAATAAATTGAGACAAAGGATTTGAAACCTGGCATGCGTTACGTTTCATTTCGTTCGTCTTCCAGGCCTGATAAAGTTCATCAAAAATCGAAGATAACAGTGGCAGGGCGTGAAAGCTTCCCGGGGAAGTCTGCTGCAAAATGGTGCAGATTGTGTATCCAGTCACCAGGCTTCAGTTTTCTTGGCAGAGGAAAGGCTCCTCTCAGTTCTGAAGCATAGGTGAGGAAATTAGGTCTTCCTTCAACTATGCTATAAGATGTCCCAGAGAGATGTGCAAAACTTCATCAAAGACTTAGAAGTTTCTCACCAAGAAGCTTGCGCGCTCAAAACAGAGCTGGAGCTCTCACGCCAGGAGGGCCACTGTCTAACTACAGAGCTGGGTACTTTGAAGAAAGCCAATGAAACGGTCCTAAGGGATATACTGCTGCGACACACTTTATTCGAGCAAATACCCAGTATGTACCTGGCAGATACCTGGAATGCGCCGCTCCTCACCTCTGACAAGCCCCGTTGCATTTGCCTTCCCAGCCTGGGTTCATGCCTGGCTGATGGGCGGCTGATCTGTTAAATGATAATGATTAGGATTTAATAGGCTGCAATGCTTCGCGTGTCTACCAGATGGCATAAATTCATGAATTGTAATGCAGTATATATATATATACTGTGCAGTATTGCAGCCAGCGGGAATAAAATGCTTCAATCCCTGTCTGGAAAATAACTCAATGCACTCGGGCAGAAAACAGTCACAAACCTCAATACACCCGGGTATACCCGAATTCGTGGGACTAGCCAAGCTCAAATAAAGTGTGTCGCCAGTGTAGAGACTGGAGTGAATATAAACCTGAAGGAAGAGGTTTTAAACCTGACTGGTCAGGTCAGTGATGGGACTGAGAAGCTTCACCAAGCACAGAAAGTGAAGACGCAATTGGCGCAAGAAAAATTAGAAGTACAGGCTGCACTGCAGAATGCAGAGAAAATGCTGGAAAAAGAATGCATCACCTTGGAACAGCTGAAGGTCACGTTGAGCGCCACAAGAGCATCACTGGAGGCGTAGCTTAGAAGCCAGGTAACTCGGTGTGAGAGGGAACATGAGAAGGTCCAGAGACTGAAGCAAGAGCTGGATAAACAGAGAGTCAGCGCCATCCCAAGGAGAAAGGGTCCGGGAAAACAGAAGCAGCAGCGATCCTAGCGGCAAGAACTGCAGAGCTCCAAAAGATGAAGGAGGCGCTGATGCAAACCCAGAGTAAGCACCGGGAAGCGGTGAAGGCCCTGAGAGGGGACTGGCAGCATCAGATTGAAGAGTTGCAGATGCAGATGGCTAAGCGCGAGATGCAGCATGCCAAGAGGGAGGAGGTGTCCGTCAGGTGGCCTGCCTGACATTGCACCATGAAACAGAGATGGCTGATATCCACAAGTGGCTGGACTTCATGACCAATGAGGGGGCCAGGCTACAGCTGGAGCTGGACAAAATCTGGGAGGAGCACCAGCAGCTGCAGGTCCAGAATAAAGAAACAGAGACAGATTTAAGCCTTGCTCTTAGTCTGCTAGGAGATGTAGAATAGCGACTCAACTCTAAAGAAGCTGTACTGGATGAAAGAAGAAAGGCAAAGGACTGCTTCAAGACCTGAGGAAGAACCTGGAGTCTGAGTGTACTGGCCGAAAGATGGCGGAGAAACAAAAGTGTAACTTAGGTAAGGAGCTCGAGGCTCTGAAAACTGAGCGGAACGCTACGTTGGACTCTACTGCTGCCCAGCAGGAGGTTTCTCAGATGAAGCTGGAGGAAAAGCTTACAACCCCAAGACAGACGTTTGGGTCACTGAAACAGTCCAAGGAAAAGGTGGCGGTAGAGATAAAGCAAGGGAGACGTACCAGGAAGCATGACCGTGATACCGCAGTACTACAGTCGGCCTTCGCCTTCCGTGCCTTATGGAAAGCAAAGTGGCGATGCAGTAGCACAGTAAAAATCCAATCATACTACAGTGCCCAGGGGATCCAAAGTGGATTCCTTGCCATGAGGGTAGCCACTGTGAAGAGACAGTCGCGAATGAGATGGAAGTGTGCCCGTGATCATAAGAGAGCGAATGAATGCATAGATTGGCCAGCGACACTCTCAACAGAGTAAGTTAAAGACTCAAGACAGAAAGGCGCAAGCCTATGAGTCTGCTGACGGTAAAAGAGAGGTGCCATGGGGTGCACTTCGGGTTAATAAGAATCTCGACCAGGTTGAAGTACTAAAGATAAATATTGTGTAACCCAACACTGAAGTTATGCTGATGAAGAAAGGTCCAAAAGCCATCACTGCTAAAACAGAGTTGCTGTCTTCAAAAGAGAAGGCCAAACAGTCACTGGTGAGTGTATGCAATGAGCTGACCGAGGTCAAGGCTCTTCTACAGGGTAAGGGAGACTCTTTGCACAAGAGAACGATGCATCTTCAGGATTTGCAGATCAAGGTCACAACGTGGCATAGAGTCCTGGTAGAGAGAGCTAATAGAAAGCAGGATGCTTAGGAACCTTTGAAAGAAGAGACACAACAGAAGCGGAGCATCACACTTTAACTGGCACAACACAAGGAGATAGTGAGGTACCAGTCTTCAGACCCAGATGGCCTGGTAATTACCCCAAAAAGAAAATGCCTTAATTGGAAGGCAAGAAAAAAAGGGGGAGGGAAGGGCCGACGTCGGACATTTTTGACAAAGATGCTGGTGCACGGGAATGGTGCATGGGCCGCTCCACAGGACAGTGTTTTGCTGGGGAGAGGGATATGTGACAGAGTCACTGACTCAGTAGGCTGGAACAGTGAATGGAGAGACGCTGCAGCCAGTACACAGAGCGTTAATCTCATCAGAGAGAGAAAGCACAGCTGAAGACTGATTAAACAGGCGCTGAACTCATCAGTGAAACAAGTGCTTTGAAAAGCAGGAAGTTGCTCACACAAGGTGAGCTTGTTTTTCCTCAGGAGGCTGGAGAGACTTCTCCCGGCTAGGAAGCCCTAGCTGTTGCTCTGGTCCCCCAGTCCTGCGAGGAGCTTTGCTGCTGGGACCCCAAACCAGGATAAAGATTGCTGCGAGCTGGACACAGCCTTCTCCCCGGAACCAGTGTTCCTGTTTGCTATTGGAGCTGCATTACAGATAAGACTTTATTATGATACTTTGTAGAGCACATGTTTTGGGCATAACCAGATTAGCTGGCTGCCCTGTTAGTAAGGGCTCAAGAAGTGAGTTAGTTTCCTTAACGGGAATAGGCTTTATTTTCTAGAAAGTAGTTTCTTAAAGGGACAGTGCACCCATACTTTATTTTTGGTTGTGGCTAATAAACCACTACAGTTTAAAGTTTCCCATCGTGTCTATCGTCTTACTGACCCCGCCACGAGGCCGGCATGCCACAATATATATATTTATATATAAAGCAGAAAATAGCCGTGTTAGTCCAGTTGCGATAGTGCAGAATAAATGAGTTCTTCAGTATTAGGTGATACCTTTTTTATTGGAATAACAATTTATGTCATAGGATAAGCTTTCGAGAGTTCTCCTCTCTTCTTCAGGTCAACAATACTGATTAACAGAGATTATTATCACCTAACACTGTTTTAGCCATAGATTCCTGTGTATATCAGTATTGCTGACCTGAAGAAGATAGGAGAACTCTTGAAAGCTTGTCCTATGACATAAATTGTTAGTCCAATAAAAAAGGTATCACTATTTATATATATATATATATATATATATATATATATATATATATATATATATATATATATATATATTGCATAGCATAAAAGTCTTGCACACTAGCCTTCTCAAAATGCTGATGCTTGTCCCATAAAGCAGATAATAAACTTGTATAGTTACCAGAGTAGCTAGAACTGGTCCAGTGGTCCAGTGACAGAGAGACAGCACACAGCACGCAGTGGTACAGAAAAAAAATGTATTAAAGATAACGCAGGACACCAAAACCAATGTTTCGGTCCTCAACAGGGATCTTCGCATCACCCTGAGGATCGTTGGTTTTGGTGTCCTGTGTTACATTTAATACAGTTTTTTCATACCACTGTGTGCTGTCTCTCTGTCACCGGACCACTGGACCAGTTCTGGCTACTCTGGTAACTATACAAGTATATATATAAATTTCATCGATGCACTCAACCACAACAAGCTCAACATCAATCTCACTCATTTAAGCAGTCCTACCTCTGTGATATTCTTAGATGTTCTAATCAGTATCAATAGTACAGGTACGATTGAAACAGACATCCACCGCAAAACTACTGCGACCAATTCCATTCTCCATGCGTCCAGTTTCCATCCCCAGCACCAAGTCTCATGGATTCCTCGTAGTGAATTCCTGAGACTCAAGAGGAATTGTTCCTCTGATGCTACATTACAAACCAGAGCTGAAGAATTTAAAACCAAATTTCTCAATCGTGGGTATTCCAAATCCCAGATTCAAAAAGGCTACAACAATTGCCGCAAAGTAACCCGTGAGAGCCTTTTGCAAGTTAGACCCAAATACAAGGGCAGGAAACAAATTAGGTTCATTAGCTCTTTCAACTGCCAATGGTCAGATCTTAGGGGTATACTTCAGAAACATTGGGGGACCCTTATGATAGATTCTGAACTCAGGAACACACTTGGCGACCGCGCGAGCCTGACAAGCAGGCGTTCCCCGAATTTAGGGGACAAACTAACACGCAGTCATTATGTGCCTCAGATTAACCCTACTTTTCTGTCTCAACATCGCAAACTGGGCTTCTACAAATGTGGCATGTGTTCAGCATGTAGACACATGCACCAAACATCTACATTCACGAATTCCAACAAAACACACACATACAAGATACTCTCGTTTATAAACTGTAAAAGTAAGGGAATAGTATATCATCTTGAATGTCCCTGTGGCCTTGCATATGTTGGCATGACCACAAGAGAATTCCGCTTTCGCGTGTTGGAACATATTCGCAACATCAAAAATGCGCAAAGAGATGTAGATTCATGCAAGAAGATCAGCTCAGTTGCGCGTCACTTCTTGCGCTGTCATGGGTCTGACTGTGCGGTCCTTTCTGCATTTGCCTTCGACAGGGTCGCTCTCGGTGCCCGGGGTGGTGACCTTGAAAAGGCTCTGTTAAGGAGGGAGTGCAGATGGATCGTGCAGTTGGGCACCATGATACCACGTGGTCTCAATGACTATCTTGGATTTGCTATGTTTCTATAACTATTGCCCCTCTGGTTTGATTTGTTTTTTAACACTTTGGCCTGTCTGTTCTCTAATGCGTGGTTTCTCACTTTATTCCTCCCATACATGCTTATACTGTGAACCAGCATTCCTGTCCTACACTGAAGATCCGTGATTGCTGTATGGAATGTCATCTTCCCACATTAAGAACAGCCGTGGAAATTATTCATTTAATATTGAAACCAAGACAAGAGGCATTGTGACGATTCCTTCTACATCCGGAGTACTTATGGGAATTGCTCCGTTACTACAACTATTGTTTGTTAATCCAGCTGAGGACAAGAAAACTCCCAATGGATTTTGGTTACTGCATTAACTTTGCACACCGACTGATCCAATTTCAGTGGTGTTTTATCCAGGACTTTTCCAGTTCTACTATGTCCGTATTACACGGTTGAAAATGCTTTCGAACAATCATTGGTCTGCATCCACTCTTAGAGCCACAGATTGTCTCATCTTATGACACACACCAGGTCTATGCAACTGTGTCATTTTAGTTGTGGTGCAGTCTCATATATCTCAGATTTAAATTATCTATGGCTCAATAATGTGATGATAGCCGGATGAGACTTCAGCAACCCGGCACGGTCGTTATATATTGCATCTGTTGCAGGCTAACGCTCAGCATAGTGGATATGTATTTGCACTTACCTGCTTCTATGACCGAACTGTGCCTTTCATGCTGAGTTAATCAAATATGTAGATTATTGCACGTATGCATCGAAAACTAGATTACAAATGCACAGGCATATGCCTCAATTAATAAGTCCCCTGGCTCATTGTACTTTCTCCCATCTAGGAGCATGAAAGTATCATTGTTGACATTACTGCCACAACACTTTATTGGGGTACCCTTACTTAATGGCATATGACATTTATAAAGCATGTACCTTTCCAGACCCAGCAACAAACATATATCAAATTGATGTTTGTTGCACATACACTCATCTTTATTTGTCTTTTCAACTTAGGATAGCATGCTGTTTAATGTTTCTACCAGCAGCAGCTTCCTTTATTCATTGCCTGGGGCCTCTTAGAGTGCTTTTTTGTTTGTTTCTGGTGTATGATCGCCCGTCTTTACTGTTTACATGGTTGTCATGACAAACGCATGTATGGAGTTACACAACGTGATGACGTCATGCGCATTCCCCCTAGACCTGGCAAGCAAGGACATCACAGTCAGTCTCTTGCAAGTGACAGCTCTGCCACTTTTTCCCCCACTTGCGGCTGTTATAGGCTTCAGTGGGAGGTGATAATTCGACCATGCGCTATGACGCTCGTGACGCGATAACGTCACACGCGTCATCACCGTATTTACATAGGGGCTGACCTTAGTGTGTACATGTGACTAGAATAGTCCAATGAGATGAGCAATCTTTGTACAACAGACCCTATGACGCTGCCACACTTGTAAATACTCCCTTCTCTCACAGCTGCCTGCAATTCTTGTACTTTTAGCGCGATTTTTGCTGTAATGATTTCTACTATAAATGCTAGCTCATTTCTCCCCTCACCACTCCCAGAAGAAGACCGTCGAAATGCGTTGGAGTGGGAGTCTTGCTGAGGGGGGCCCCTACCTTTTTCCACCTGACATGGAGTTTTGACCTACCTTTCTGTCTGTGACATCTACCTACTGAGCGGTGACGTATTTTGCATTCTGTTACCTCTATTACTTGTCTACCCACAAAATGTAACCATTGCATCAAATTATATGGTATAATAATTTTACATGTGCTCACAAGATCTCAGTGTAGGTTGATTGTCACGCAGGTGTGCTTAGACAAAGCCACCTGTACCCTGTATATGTCTTGCATTGGATCTTAACTTAGACCCTTGCCTCCAGGTCCATATTGTCTAGGTAGTGTTGACCCCCCCTCACCTTTTAACTGTATCCCCTGTTTTATTCACTTTAATAAATTTCTTTTTGTTACACTTCCATCTATGTCCGTGTGCTATTTAAAGGTTGCTTTCCCTCTGTTGTTTTCATATATATCATATATCATATATATATATTACATATATACAATTTTACGCTATGGGGCGTGCGCTCTCTCCTCTTTTTTCCATATATATATATATATATATATATATATATATATATATATATATATATATATACCAAAGGATTAGTAGCGCCAAAATGACAAGTGATAACTTTGAAATAAAAACAAATTATATCAAAAATAAAACAGGTAAAGCAGTGAATCATAAAAAATAAAAAGATGATACTAATCCACTCATCAGAATGTCCAGTCAGTTGTTGTCGCTTGAATGGGTGTGGGGCAGCTTTCAGCAGAAGAACCAGTTCCACAAAAATCTATTAGACAGAAGGAGAAAGCGCACAACCCATAGCGTAAAAACGTTTAAAAAGTTTAATAAAAAATATATAGAGAGGGAAACAAGCTCACTCACAAACATAAAATGTAATTAGGCATGTATGATAAAAATATCACCACCACGGGAACAGCACGGCAAGATCTCCTGCAGCGTCAGATGTAGCAAACGCCGCCCACTCGTGTCCCACGGTCTCAGACCTCATGGATGGTGTTGAAACCTGTAATCTTAGGAGTCCTGAGTTGTCAGTCTCTCCACCCCAGACCGGCAATCAACCGCGCCAATTCTGGGGCTGTGTGCAGCAGGGCTGGAAGCTTGCCACTGCTTCTGACCCTTGTTGATGACGTAGTGTCGGCGCTGCTTCCTAACGCATTTCATCAGACACACTGACTTTTTCAAAGGATGTTGGAATAACAACGGAGACAGAAATATATATACCCAGAAAAGTGGGTGGTGGAAAACAATTAATCAATCACAAAACTCCCCCAATTGAAACTAAAAGGGCAATAACTTGAATAAACACATATCAGCTGTTAGAGCTACAAGAAAAGAAAAGAAATATTAGTATTGCGACATAATAAAACTAAAGGGAAAGAATATTACCTTCAGTTTAAATAGCCATAACAAAATAATTTAACAAATGCAGGAATTACAAACTGAATAGTATAAACAAATGCAACATTGTTTAGTACATATTATTAGTGAAAAATTTGGCCAAGCAATAGCCCCTGAGGGAGAGGTATCAATACTAGCACATCAAAAATAATAATGTATATTTCTAATACTTGCACAGACAATAACATCCGTGCCTACTTCTCCAGCTCAGCCTTATTTGTCAATGTAAAATATCAATATAGCAAAAGAGGAGAGAAGCTCCACCAGGGAGCAACAGAGCCAAAAACAAAAAGATATTAACCCATAAGCAGATTGGAAAATAAACCAATATTAAACAATAGTGCTTGTGTCAATGGACTCATTAAATACACCAGGCGCTAGTGTCGCGAGCTGGTAGATGCAATAAGTCTCACGTTTACACAATTTTTTGAACCGATCACCCCCTAAAGTAAGAGGACATATATATTCCAAACCTTTAATTTTTAACGTTTTTGGGTCTTTATTGTGAACCATTTCAAAGTGTCTATAGATCCCATGGCTGCTAACTCCGTTAACTATACTTCTTCGATGCTCCAAAACACGAGCACTCAAGGGGCGCGTGGTGCGGTCCACATATTGTTTGCCGCAACCACACGTCAGCATGTATATAATGTACATGCTTATACAAGTAATGTATCCTATAACACTATGTGTATTGCCCTTGACAAAGGAGATAAACTGATCAGATGTTGACAGATGACTACAGGTGATGCAGTGTGTTCTGCCACACCTATGGTTACCAGCAGGCCTCAAGTGAGACTTCTGATATATAGCCTACTGATTCTTTCTGGTACTGTTTAGTATTAGTAGAGGTTAAATTCATTTAATAAATTAGTTGGGTTATTTTTAGTGTATGATGTGATCAACACAAAAATTGATGAATTGTGTAAACTTTATAATGTATTTGTGTTTTTTTTATGTTGCAAGCCTCCGTTTTTTGGTGAATCAGTAATTTGGTTAAAGAATAGCTTTACATCGCTCAGCCTATTTCATTGGCTGTCCCTGACCAATCAGACATCCCATGACGAAGTTGCCTTTGTGTGACATAACGCGTAGGGTTGGTGAAGTCATCGTGCTGTGGGTGTGTCTACACTGAGTCCTGGGCGTCCCTGTGATCTTACTAGCTGCATTTTCAAGCGCTGGCAACTATCCTATGCAGGAGCAGAGGACGTGGAGGCACTGATTGACTCAGTCTCCTGGTGCCAACTTGTGACAGGAGTTGGTGGTGGCTACAAGCTGTGCAGATATATATTGCCTACCTGGGACCCTCTCACCCCCGCAGATGACTACACACAGAGATTTCTCTCCCACGTATGGTTGCTTTTTTTAATCCTGTAAGTGCATTTCCTTTGGGCTGCAGTTTTTTAATAAATGTACTCTTTTGTTTAAACAGTTACATGCTATGGAGCTTGCGCTTCTGTTTGTTTTTTGTTCATATATATATATATTAGTATATATATATATACAGTATATATATATATCTGGAGAAGATTTTTGACCGTCGTCGGCCATCGTAGTTGCTGAAAGTTTCTGGTTTGCAGTCCCACGATCCAGACGCAGCAGCGAGGAGTATCTGATAAGCTATTGAACGAAGTTACAAACTACAGTAAATGTGGAATGTTGAAGAACAAACTGCTGCTGTACGGTAATTCCCTACTGGGGACTATTATCACCTATACACTTTTTTTTTTGTCTAGATATTTTCAATATGTGCTACAGTAACTTGGCACAACTATGTGACAATATTTTCTCCAGCATGGATATCGTTACTAGTATTACACTGGCGACACACTTTATTCGAGCTCGGCTAGTCCCACGAATTCGGGTATACCCGGGTGTATTGAGGTTTGTGACTGTTTTCTGCCCGAGTGCATTGGGTTATTTTCCAGGCAGGGATTGAAGCATTTTATTCCCGCTGGCTGCAATATTGCACAGTATATATATATATACTGCATTACAATTCATGAATTTATGCCATCTGGTAGACACGCAAAGCATTGCAGCCTATTAAATCCTAATCATTATCATTTAACAGATCAGCCGCCCGTCAGCCAGGCATGAACCCAGGCTGGGAAGGCAAACACAACGGGGCTTGTCTGATGTGAGGAGCGGCGCATTCCAGGTATCTGCCAGGTACATACCGGGTATTTGCTCGAATAAAGTGTGTCGCAGCAGTAACAATTGAATGAACACGTGACATAGTCACAGGAACATTCACAGAAGTACATTTAGGGTGCACATCACAATAATCATTTTTTAATTTTATGAATAGATATAGTGAAAAACCAAGGTGAAAAAGTGAAAATAAAATATTGTTTAAACACGTTGAGCTGATGTTATCGATCCCGAACAACAACACTATTGAAAGTGAATGCACAAAAACTGCCAGATACTGAAGCTATAGTGTGCTAATCACTGAATAAACCTCCTGCCTGATGTACATAAATCAAGTCCAAAACCTGCCAATCAATGTGAAGTCACAGATATAAAATCTAAAGGAGCGTCACCACACATATAATATGTGTCTTAGTAATCCTGAACTAGTAGGCTGTGTATTGCTGCAAATCAGCAATCCGTGGGAGCAAGGATGGTATACAGAGTTGAGTTGCACAGTTAGTGTGGGGATTCCCTCATTGCTAAGCTATCATATGAACGCTACTTGCTTCCAAGTAGCACAGCTCCAACATCGCTGTCAACAAGTACTGGGAGTCCCTGTAACTAGTGTCAGACAATGAAAGAACTGTCAACCCACCACAGAACATATATATGTGAATACAACAGATCCAGATAATATTCAGGATTATTTTAGGGACCTATCCAAGCTGTTCAGGTCACAGATTCAGATATGGTGGGAAGTTACTAGCTTGCAGACTTATGAATTGGAGAATATGATCCCAAGAGGTCTAAGAATGAATGTAGCACCAGCATATCATATCACTGATGCTGAATTCATTAAAAAATGGGAAAACATCTTATCCAATTGTTCTACTCAGCTCATAACATTGCTAATTGACTCTCAACAAGCTAAATTGGAAACAATTGACAATGATCTTACATTGCAATTGAAAAAAATAGAGACATTTCAACCTCATGCTGAGTTTGTTGATTTAGAGTCAAGACTGCATAAAGATGTTTTGAAATTTAAAAATTAGATTAATGAAAGGAAACACCGAAAATATCAGAGAGACAAACAGGACTATTGCCAAGACAAAGTCTATAGCTACAAACAAACCCGTCTAACAAAACCTAGAACTATTAATTATTCGTCATCAGAAATAGAGAACTCTGAATCTGATTCAGGTGGCAGTGAACAGCCAGGAGTAACTACTGCACAGTCTTCAATCAGTACTAGGCTACAACCAATGTCTGATAGAGATGTTTTTTTAGAAGGAACAAAATCAAAAAATCTACAAGAAGGGGAAAAAAGAAAACTAAGGGACAGACGAGGCAAACCACGAAACCCATTTCATTAGGCACTAACAAACTGAAGATATTTAATTTGTCAGATCTAGAATTATCTCCCATGCATGTATCTATTCTGGAAAAGGGCTTATCATTTTCACCCTCGAGTGATTTTAAGCTCTTTGAATGGATCAAAGATCTAAATCTTTTTTCCAGAAAATTATTGCTGCATAAATTTCACATTAAAAACAAGAGAAGACAACTAGAACATAGAGATATGACCACTCAAGAGCAAACTCACTTGGAAGACCTAGTTACACTCTTAAGTGATAATGAACAAGTGAATACATCTGTAGAAGGTCCCTTCACAGATTTAAGACCGCGCAGCAGATTCACACCCCTTATGAATGTTTGCCCTCAGGTAGAAGTTTTCACTGACTTAGTGACCAAAGATTTGGAAAAACTGAAACCATGTCATTCACGTAAAGGGAATATAACCAACAGAGAGAAACAAGCACTGAAGGAACTTGTGACAAATGAGCAAATAACAATTAAACCTTCAGATAAAGGAGGTAACATTGTGGTTCTAAATACTAGTGATTATGTCATTGAGAACAAACGTATCTTGAAAGATAAGCACACATATCGGGTTTTGGACAGGGATTCAACTAATAAATTTAAGTTGGAGTTGTATGCAATTCTTAGGGATGGTCTGGATCACAAGCTTATTGGCAAAAAGGAGTATGAGTTTATGCATATAAAAATACCTACCATAGCCACGTTCTACACACTCCCAAAAATCCACAAAAATCAGGAAAGACCACCGGGGAGACCAATAGTGTCTGGCAACAATAATTTGACAGAAAATACCAGTAGGTACCTTGATAGAATTTTAAGGCCTTTTGTCTTAGCATTACCGTCCTATATTAAAGACACCAAGGACACCTTGCTAAGACTTAATGGGATTAAAACTGGAAATGACACCTGGCTGGTAACCCTTGATGTGGAATCACTGTATACAAGTATTCTGCATACAAGTGGACTGACAGCATGTAATTATTTTCTGTCAACCAGACACTGTGGATATGTGGAACATAATAAGTTTGTGCTGAATCTCCTGACCTTTGTGTTGACACACAACTATTTTTTATTCGATGGCTTATTCTACCACCAGACCCAGGGTACAGCTATGGGGACATCTTGTGCCCCTACTTATGCGAACTTGTACCTGGGCTGGTGGGAGGCCACTATTGTCTTCACTGAAGAGAATGCAATATTTACTGAGTACATAGATCTACGGCTCAGATTTATCGACGATATCATACTAATTTGGAGTGGTCCAAAAGATATGTTGATTGACTTTATCAAACGGCTTAATATCAATACTCTAAATTTACGTCTAACCTCAGAGTATAGCCAAACCAAGATAACGTTTTTGGATCTGAGTATCACTATTGATCCCTCTCACCGTATTCAAACCACAGTGTTCAGAAAAGCTACCTCAACAAATAATTTGTTATTGGCTCAAAGCCAACATCCAGTCTCTCTCATCCGAGGTATACCAACAGGGCAGTACTTGCGCTTACGACGCAATTGCTCGACCCTACAGGACTTTAAATTACAATCACAAGATCTTAAAAGTAGATTCCTGGATAGAGGGTATTCCTTGAAAAATGTACAAAGGGCATACAATCGGGCACGGCAATGTGATAGGGACACTCTACTTGTTCCTAATGTGAAAGCAAAAGATACTGTAATAAGATGCATTGGCACTTACAGCCAAAGATGGGATGATGTTAAACAGATATTTTCTAGACACTGGCATATATTAAAATCTGATAGCGATCTATCCTCTGTATACACTCCGAGCATCACGAGTAGGAGGTCCAAAAATCTGAAGGATGACTTGATACATAGTCATCATCAACACAAGACCCCTAAAACATGGTTACCTAATCCACCCAAAGGCTGCTTTCGTTGCGGCAGCTGCAAGGCGTGCCAATACCTGCTCACCAGTAAAACCTTTGATAGTGATGACAAAACCAAGCAATTCAAAATAAGACACTTTGTGAATTGTAAAAGTTTTAATGTCATTTACCTCATCAATTGTGAGTGTGGTTACAGATATGTGGGCAAAACAATACGCGAGCTGCGCAGACGCGTGTTAGAACATATTAACTCTGTTCTTAACAAAGCTGACACACCTGTAGCACGCCATGTTAATTTAAGACACAATGGGGACCCAGGTTGCCTTCAGTTTATAGGGATTTATCGTATCAGGAACACAATAAGAGGAGGTGATATTGATCGCAGACTTCTACAAAGAGAAGCAGAATGGATATATCGCTTAAAAACCCTATATCCATTGGGCCTAAATGAGGGCTTCACATTCAACCCTTTTATTTAAATCATTTTTGTCTGTCCCTAGTTATTCGCTGTTTATGTACTGTGCCATGGATTTATTTACATCATATCCATAGTGCACTTGGTCGGATCCCTTTTCCCCTCTGTATATATTGTAAAAATTAGCGGTGCAAATTACTCCCAACAATGGGTCCATGAGTATTTGCAAAAATATGTGTATAGGAGCTGCCTCATCCTCCCCGGCGGGGAACCATTTGCTTGACAATGAGTATCCAGTCACAGTATTACACTGTTAACTAATAGTATTGCGGTTTGTTATAATTTTTGTTTCATTTATTTATATCGTTACATACACATTGGATTTAATTATACTCTAAATCGTGCCCAGTAGATATAGTGTAACACCAGTCGGGTATCTGCAGACTTGCGCTGCGATTTACATATGCTCTAGTTTACCACACAGTGGCAGCTAAAGGTTAATTATACCAATCATTACATCTGTCCATTGCTATTTAAATGAGGCAGGTCTGTAGTCCCGTCATCCACTTTCCCCTGACGAAGCTCCGCCTGGAGAGAAACGCGTAGGGCGTGGGCACTGTGGCGTGGTGACGTCACATCACGTTGAGCAGCTGATCCCGAACAGCCGGTCTACAGCGGGAGCGCCCAAGCAGTGCTGTGTACCGTTTAGGAGCAGAGTATAGTGGCTATTTAGCTAAGTATCACACATTGATTCTTGATACAGTACCTTGTGTTGGGTTGACAGTTCTTTCATTGTCTGACACTAGTTACTGGGACTCCCAGTACTTGTTGACAGCGATGTTGGAGCTGTGCTACTTGGAAGCAAGTAGCGTTCATATGATAGCTTAGCAATGAGGGAATCCCCACACTAACTGTGCAACTCAACTCTGTATACCATCCTTGCTCCCACGGATTGCTGATTTGCAGCAATACACAGCCTACTAGTTCATGATTACTAAGACACATATTATATGTGTGGTGACGCTCCTTTAGATTTTATATCTGTGACTTCACATTGATTGGCAGGTTTTGGACTTGATTTATGTACATCAGGCAGGAGGTTTATTCAGTGATTCGCACACTATAGCTTCCGTATCTGGCAGTTTTTGTGCATTCACTTTCAATAGTGTTGTTGTTCGGGATCGATAACATCAGCTCAACGTGTTTTGACAATATTTTATTTTATTTTTATTTTCACTTTTTCACCTTGGTTTTTCACTATATCTATTCATAAAATTAAAAAATGATTATTGCGATTAACTTCTGTACATAGGTAGCACTCATTTTGTGTTAATAATTAACACTCGACAATTACAATTATTTATATTGTTTATTTAAGAGTGAGCGGTGTGAAATGCTCTGTGTTGGATATCGTTACTAGGCAAAGCACCTGCTACAGATGCTTAACCTTGTTCTGCTCTCTTACTGTGCTGTGTGTCTTCCAATCATGGCTCATCTAAAACACAGCACTGGGAAGGACTGAGGGTATAATGTACACTTGCTGAACTACTGAAGCCGGAACCCCTTGCAGTGCTGTTCCTGACAAAATAATAAGTAGCTACTGTGGAAATTAAAGCCAATGAAGTGTACTGTATGTGCAATTTGTGCTTTCTGTAAATAAAGAGGATGCCTGAGGTAAAACTGGGTAACGGAAAGGTTTGATTTTGCTTGCAGTTGATTTACTTGCAGTTTATTTTGCTGTCATGGGCTAAATTATTATTACCATCTGCCATCATAACCTTATTAGAACTCTGAACACCAATAAGAAATTAGCTTTCATTTCCACATTAATTCAATATGTGTATTTCACAGTTTAACTACAAATTACAAATGATAGTATACAAACCCACTAAATAACTATTAAAACCAAACAAAACCTGGGCGTGTCCACGATGTCGGCGAGGATGGTCGTGTGAGAGGAGAGCTCCACAGACCCTCGTATATAACTATAATTAGAAACGCTTTCCCCCCAAATTTTTGACCCCCAAAACGCTCTCCCTGGTCTGCGGCACAAGATGGCGTTGGCTCAACCAGCACACGCGGCCCATAGCAAGCGACTCCAGGTTGGGACCGACCTGAAGAGAACCTGAGCTCAGAAGAAGGAGTCACACAAGAATATATGCAGGAATTAATGGCCTCAATGCTTGACAAGCTGCACATTTCACTGCAAGCAGATTTAAAAGCTGCAGTGACAGAGCTGAAGCAGGATATAACAGGCCTGACAGAGCGCACCTCAGCGCTTGAAAATAAAATGGAGGAGACTTTGCAATCACATGCGGCGGACGATGAGATCTTCTGGCTAGGTGTAGAAATCAACTACCTAAAAGACAGCCTGGAAGACCAGGAAAACCGGGACAGGCGGCAGAATATTAGGATCCGCGGTATTCCGGAGACAGTTCTTCCTGGTCAGCTGAGAGCATACAAAGAAAAAAACACACTAAGTGCAAACAATTTTGTTCAAGGGTGATATATGATGCTTGGCCCCTGTGTGCTCCCTACTCACAGAAAGTTAGTAGGATAAGTGCAGTGGCGGGATATGTGAAGTCAGGTGGATCTCACTGGACATATGCAGGAAGCAGCTAGAACTGGGATGTCAGTTGCAAACGTACATGGAAAGATAAAAACAGACCTCCATGGTGCAGATCAATGGTATAGGGATAAACTTTATATAGTATTAAAATGTGCACTCACAATGTTAAAAATCAATATAAGCGTTATTCACTGTATAAGTGATAAGGAGTGTAAGGGTGGTTGCCGCAGCTCACCGCACCGCCGCCGTCTCGGATGGGCTTCTCCACAGTCTCACCGTGGCTTCCTCTGCACTGTATCAGCGTGGGAATCTCCTCCAGCGATGTCTCTGACGCGATACGTCACTTCCGGTGGGCGCGATCAGCTCCGTCGCGTCACTTCCGGTTCGGCAGCAGACGAAGCCAGCCATTCTATTGGCGAAACGCGTAGAGTGGACCCGCCCAGGAAGTGAGAGGATTGGTGCTGCAAGCTGTCAATCTGCTGCCGAACTGGAAGTGACGCGACGGAGCTGATCGCGCCCACCGGAAGTGACGTATCGCGTCAGAGACATCGCTGGAGGAGATTCCCACGCTGATACAGTGCAGAGGAAGCCACGGGGAGACTGTGGAGAAGCCCATCCGAGACGGCGGCGGTGCGGTGAGCTGCGGCAACCACCCTTACACTCCTTATCACTTATACAGTGAATAACGCTTATATTGATTTTTAACATTGTGAGTGCACATTTTAATACTATATAAAGTTTATCCCTATACCATTGATCTGCACCATGGAGGTCTGTTTTTATCTTTCCATGTACGTTTGCAACTGACATCCCAGTTCTAGCTGCTTCCTGCATATGTCCAGTGAGATCCACCTGACTTCACATATCCCGCCACTGCACTTATCCTACTAACTTTCTGTGAGTAGGGAGCACACAGGGGCCAAGCATCATATATCACCCTTGAACAAAATTGTTTGCACTTAGTATGTTTTTTTCTTTGTTGTTCTTTCCCTACATGCTCCCCCTGGGTTGAGAAAATACATATTGATCATCTGGGACCAGTGAAGACAGTCCCTTCCAGAGGGTCTGAGCAGGGGGTTACAACCTATATTATACTTTTTTTCACTATTGCACTATTTTTAGGCACTATATTATTCTGAATCACTATATGTGTGTTATATAGTCACTGTATTTTAAGTGATCACTAGTATTTAATTAGCGCCAGATTTTTCACCAATCACGTTGTCACAGCTGAGAGCATACCTCATGGAATTCTTCTCCTCAATTTGCGATGACCTCGGCAACGAGGACCTAGAAATGGAGAGAGCACACCGCACATTGGAACCGCGATCAAAGGATCCTAACTGCAAAAGAGACGTGATTGTCCGTCTCCACAGTGTAACGATGCGCGGAACACACCCCCTGTGGCGTGTTCCTTCCTTACCGGTTTTCTTCTGATCGCTGCCCTCTAGCTGCGAGTTAAGATCCTGTGTCTTTAAGGATTCCGAAGCAAACGACGCCATCTTGCTTCCTGGCAAATCCTGCCCTCCTCCTGACAGGAAGTAAGCCTCTCTCTGACTTTCTCATTGCTTACAGCTGCTGCTTCCTTTAAATAGCACTCAGTGGCTACCTGTCTGGGTTCCTGCAAGTACTACCATTGCATGCTGTTCCTGTCTGGACCTCCTTGGGATCTTTACTCATCTCTTTGGATTCCGGAAGACGGGGACAGTCACTCATTTACTACTGAAGTTAGTTTACCTTCGGGTAGTGTAGGTACCTGCTTAGTAGGGTTCACCTTGATGTGGTAGCAGGTTTATAATTCCTTGGCCAATGGATTAGACTAAGAACCCTTATGTTATATTTAGTTTCGCTGCACTTAGCTGTTTCTGGTACTATGTCTTTAAGGAGGCTGGACGTCCTCCAAGAAGCAATTCCCTTGTGGATGTTACCTTGTGCTCTGGACTCCATGCCCATGTTCCTGTTCCATGTTCCTGGTTTCCATTTCCAGACTCCTGTGCTGAAGCGTTGCTTACCGCAACCCCCGCTTTGGTGCCTGAGAGAGTGCGCACTCCCGCTCTGCTGTCAGAGCGTGCGCGCGCATGTAGTTGGATCACTCGTGTCTCTGAGTAGGCAACGCACCTCCGGACTCATCGCGCATTATCCTGTGCGCGTCACGGTCACGTGACTACGTGCGCCGATCCCCAGCTGCGTGGCAACTCACTCCCTTTGAGTATGTTCCTAGGGTTTAGAACAAAAAGTGTAACATACAGGAAAGTCAGAATCCAAGGGCAATGCGTACACTGTCGTCCAATTCTGGTTCCTCTCCTGTTTAACTTCTTGTATAACTTCATATTCGTATGCCCCAGAATAATCAAAAACTTGAAAGATAGGACACTAACCCCTGCACAGCTGCTTTCCCAATTTGTCTCTATTTAGGCTTGTTAATAAAAATAATTATACTATTGGCATTTGTTGCACTTTCATCTATTATCTTTCCTATGTTTCACAGCTGCATTGAATCTCAACCACCCCAGTGTACATCTGCATTGCCTCAAAGGCGGACAGCAGCATGGGGCTCCCCAAGATCTGCTCCCCGCTGCACAGGACCAGCATTCTAAGGGTTAAGATTTCCTTGTATTTTGTGGAACGTCAACCCCATCCACTGGAATGTTAATGAACCAAGATGACAAAGAACTTTGTATTCACAGCTGCATTGATCTGAACCACCCCAGTGTACATCTGTGTTGCCCCAAAGGCGGACTGCCTTTGGCAGAGCAGAAGGGCAGCCAAAGGGTGTAAGCCATTTTCTGCCATTCGTTGATGTGTGGTGATGTTAAAGCTGCTCTATTTCAATCTGAAACTCACAAGCCCTTTATCCCTTGTACCCAATTTTCCAACTCTATTTGTCCATGAAATGTCTGTGAATTAACTGTATAACCCTGTTCTTTTAATGTAACCATGTATTGTTATAACTCTGTGCCTAAGACTTACTTGAAAACGAGAGGTAACTCTCAATGTATAACTTCCTGGTAAAACATTTTTATAAATAAATAAATGTCATCAGCCAAGAAAAGTTAAGCATCTCAGTTAAGGAACCTCACACGCCAGAAACGAAGACAGATGAGGAACATTTGGAGGAGCAAAGCCAGGATTACAGGATCTAAGTCGGCACTAACAGTGGTAACTTTATTATTTTATCATATATTTTTAATACTAAATGTACTTTTTCATTTTTTTTTTTGCTTGTTGTGGGATACTGAGAAAAGCATTTCAAATTGCACATAGTGGCTTGCAATTAATTTGATTAGTTAGTGTTTTTCAGTATATTGAGTACCTGAGAATTATACACCTTATATCTATAATAGATAATTACTTCACTTTCTAAATATATATTATTTGATTCACCTTGTCATAATTGGTGGTGATTTTTATAACTGTACACATTCTTTGGAGCGCTTTTATGTTTTGTTTCACTATAGCATACTTATTGAGCCTTTTTTTTAAAGATGTGCACATTCTCTGGTTTAAAATCTGAACTTTGAGGATTGTTTGAAAGTTTGGGTCAAGTTTCGATACAAATATTCAAATCTGAGCCAAGACCTGAGAACGGCTCATCTTTAGATTATTATTTTTTTATTTTTAAATAAACTGAGTAAACTTTTGAGTTTGTGAATTCAAAACCTGCAAACAAAATAATTAAAGGTTTGAAAAAATTAGTGTCAACACGATGTCTCCATAATCTCCAAAATCGAAATAAATTGATTTCCAGCTAAACCAAAATGTGAATTTTTTTAGAAACAAAATACAGTGGAAGTTCCCACCCGTACCTTATTTATTATAACAGTGATTTACTTTTGGTTTTAATTTGTATTCCTATAAACACTGCAAACTTTTTAAAGAAATATGTCTTTAAAAAAAAAACCCATTGGAATAACATAATATTCAAGACAAAATATGAATGTAGATAAGAAGAAGATAGTGACCACATGCTGCGGTGTTATCACTATGCAATACATTTACAGCTTGTTCGGCTTTGCGTTCTCAAAATATAGGACCATTTAATGTCTCGATTTGGCATGCCTGGAGAAATGTTATGTGATATCCTTTTATACTGCAATCATTCATAGATCATGCTACAAGAAATAGGAATACAACTCAATTATGTCTGCAACAGCGAAGGATGCTTGGAAAGATGTAACTTCAATCTGCTGTATTTTGCTTTCTGTACTGAGAAGCATCAGTCTTGCCTTTTGAACTTTTCGCCTGCTCCACAATATTAATCTGCCTACAGTATGTATTACCTTTCTCTGATCCCATGCCTGTCTCTGTTGACAACTAAGAAAATATAAGAAGTTACGCAAGACAAATTTCTGCTGAAGATTCAAACTAGACAGCATAGGTTGTAATTGCTTAAATAAGTAACCTCTTCACTACCAGTAATGTGTAAAGGAATCGGGGAACACGTCCTATACGGCTTGTTTCCTCCTTACCTGCTTAATTGCATACCTCTGCGCTGGTTGCTGATCGTGCGCACATCCTCGCTCTGTTTACAGAGTGCACGCAGGCACACATGCACGCAGCTCTTCTGGCCGTGCCACGGAGCCTGGCTCCGCCCACGGACGCACAGCGCTTCTCTTGTGCGTGGAGCACACACGTGACGTTGTGCACTGCCTCCCAGCTGCGTGGCAACTGTTCTAAGTGCCCCTTATCTCCTACAGCCTATCCTGACCTCCACAGAGGCTGCACCTCTGCTCCGCCCCCAGCCTCATTGGTTCCTGCTTGCTATAAAGGACTTCCACTTCCCTTCCTGCTTTGCTGAGCATAACACTTGTGACCTTGTGTTCCTGCATTTGTTTTGCCTTGCCTTGCTTGCTTGTGCCTTGCTGTGTTCTCTGTTGCTTTCCTGTGTACTGACCTGGCTTGATTATAGGACCCCCTTTGGATAAAGACCATGGCTTGACTATTGAATCACCTCTGGATAAAGGCCCCGGCTTGTACCTGACTACCTGCACCTCTCCATCCCAGACCTCGGCTTTCGGGCAATTTACCACTTTCCTGGCTCCAATCCTAGACCACAGCACAACGGACACTAACCATCCCACTGGCTCCACCCCTGGACTCCGGCAAGTACTCACAATAACCCACTCTCTCCAACCCAGACCCGGCTACGCTGACTATCCACCCTCCAGGCGTGCTCTGCTGCTGTGTGTGCGCAGTCTTATACTTTCCCACCTCAGTACCGGGGTCCCGCCTTGTTTGTGGTGAGTGCAAGCGTTACATAATGTCTATGTCAATGGGAAAGGCATGTGCATATACAGTAGGAAGTATATTTTTAATTGAAAACCCACAAGCATCATATAAGCTCACCTTATATCCAATAATTTCCTATTACCTACAATGGGATGTGAAACTGCTTCCATGTGTTGGAGAAGAGTTCATCTCCATTCAAATGAATTGAACTCAAATCTTCGACAGCAAACTGGGTGAGTTGTCTTCACAGGATATTACAATGGAATCACATCTTGCATAACATTTAGGTCCTTATTCAGTGTGCTGTGAAGTGGCTTACCAGTACTCTATTCACACAAACTGAAATAAAATCTTCTTCAGTACAGGAAAGCAGCTTCATACGGTAGCATATTGAATGCAGGGCTGGTACAAGGCTATTTCACACCCTAGGCGAACCTTTAGCCTCACCCTCTCTCACCCTCCCATCTCATCCTCCCTCTGTCTCCCCCTCCTCATTCTCCCTCTCACCCTCCCCTCCTCATCCTCCCTATCTCTCCCTCCCCTCTCATCCTCCATCTCTCACCCCCAATCTCATCCTCTCTCTCACACTCCCCTCCTTATCCTCCCTCTTTCACCCCCCTCCTCATCCTCTCTCTTCTCCCTCCTCATTCTCTCTCTCTTCCTCCCCCCTCCTCATCCTCTCTCAGATTTCAGTGTTTAGAAAAAAAGAACAGAAAAATAATGTCTGTGTAGCAGGGTACCTTCCCTTGCCTCCTCCCTGACAGTGGTCCCGTCGCATGGGAGGGTTTAGTTAGCTGTGTCGGTCCCATGTATGGTTGGAACAGTCACATGTATTATGGACTATGTGTAAGGCCATGGCCATTTTGAGGTTGGTGCTGCCAGAGGAGATCCTGCCATTCAGGGTATCCTCCACGGACTGGAGACGGTGTGGCATTCCTGACGGAGCCCGCGAAGGGAGAGGTAGTATTCTGGGAGCTAGTCAAGCCCCTCGGATTAGGCAAGACCCGTTCCCCATACGCCCCAGTTAGTTTGCCCTACCCCTGTAGCGGATGTATTGTAGGGCTAGCCCATAATAAGGGAATTGCTGGGATGATCGGCCTTAGGCCCCGCCCCTGTGATGTGTCTCATGATGCCACTGGTGATGCGCCTCACATGGACAGGAGTATGGGTAGGCACTGTGCTACCATTTCCAGGCAAAAGGATTCAACAAAGAGTTAACACTCACAGCAGGATAACATTTCATCTTCCACACCTGCGGTGCTTAATCTGCCTCCTGACGATCGAGTGGGCAGATAACGATCATCACAAACAGCCTTGTGCCTGTCTTCTGATTGGCTTACAGTTCTTTATATGCTCAACGATCCCTGCTCCAAATCGGTTGAGCATAGTTACTCTTCCCTGCAACGAAGTGCTACCCACAAGCACCCAGCCTGCCTTGTCCCGTTTTGTCTTGTGCAAATCCTGCTTCACCTGTCTTGTCTCTTAATAACCTCAACTTCTACCTGGACCTTCGCCTTCTCCTATCCATGACCTCGGCTTGTACCACCATGGACCCCACCATCTCTACTCCTGGACCTCAGCTACAAACAACGACCATTCTACCTTCTCCAACCCTGGACCACGGCGAGTATCTATACTATTCTACTGTCTCCTACCCTAACCCGGCCATACGACTACGAATCTGGACACCAGACGCTGTCTCGCTGCTGCAGATTGGTGTATACTGAAATCCACACCTCTGCCTTTGCGGTTCTGTCCTGATTGTGGTGAGCACCCGTTACACTTGCCATATTAGTGTGGACAATTCAGCGGAGCAACGGAAACACAGCAGAGGATTTCCCCAGGCCTGATGGAACGGCCGTGCGGTGTTCCTGGACATGAGGCGAGAAGGGGATTGTTTTGGAGGCCCTGCATTGGGGGACCACATTTGCAGCCTATCTACAAATCCCCTGGTATACCTGAGTAAGCCAGGAAGGTACCATCACATGCATCAACACTCCATGGGAGGGTAGTGCTGCCCTCACATATATTTGGGTGGGACTGTTCTGTGGACATCAGGATCCTGGTTCCATGGGCACGCCAGTTGGTGGGGGATACTGTATTATTACTGTATTGTTATAGTGTGTATTGCTGGGAGTACTATGGGAGCATAGTAAAGTGTGTTGCATATACATCGTTTGGATTGTGGTTATTAGAGGTATACCCTATCGGCATACTGGTTCCCGTGTGGGGCTATCCCGCCAATGCAGGGATCCTCATGGGTGGAGGCGCAGCACCAGCCACCCAAGGCTCCCCAAGCATGAATGCTTAGGCCTCTTGTGAGCCTAACAGGTAGCACCATAACACCCATAACAGGTATATCTCCTTGAGGAGGAGGGAAAGGGTGTTACATTTGGAGGCGCTGCTGAGATTCAGACCTGGGGTGCCTAAGACCAAAAGTATATTAATAAAATTTAAAAATGTGTGTAACGACATGTTGCTACCGACCAGAATGGAGGTCCAGCAGTGCCGGAACCTCCCAGCCACTTGGTGGCCGTTGGTTATGTGCCAAATTTGACTCTCTCTTTTGACATATGCCTGGCCTTAATGCAATATCCATGGTTTGCTAAAATCGTGGAAGTGGCGCGCATATCTGACTCCACTTCTGTCTGGGATACGGTACTAATAGCCAGCCATACAGACCTGGATGCGAAAATGGGGCCCAAGGGCAAACACTTCCATGGATCCTCAGAGGGGGGGGTGTCCCCTAATATACCTAGAGGTCGAGATTAAGAGAGAGGAGTATAGTCATGAGGGATATGATGGGAATACCTGAGGAGACAACCCAGGATCACCAATGAATAGCCCCCACCGGAGAGGGGGTGGTCCCGATCCCCAGGGAAGCCCCATATCAGAAACCCTGTTAACTGATGTATAGCAATGGTTGTCTGCCACCTTAAACACATCCTCCCATGCCCACCACTGCTGCAGGCTAAAGGACTTCTCTGGGGTGATGCCCACCCCACTAGGTGAGGAAGAATTTGGGGAATGGAAGGATCACACCCTGCAAGTCCTAGGGGAGTGGTCCTGCTCTAAGGCTGTGAAGCAACAGCGAATAGTAGAGTGTTTACGCCCCCCTGCGTCCAATATTGTTCAACTGCACCGTGAACAGTATACGGAGGCTGACGCCAGAGACTTGGTTATGGCTTTAGACTCTGCGTATGGTTCTAAAGATGATGCTGTGGAACTCATGGCAAAATTGCATGACCTTACGCAAAATGGGGTGAAGATATGTCCTCGTTCATTCGGCACTTGCATTTAACACTATGGACACTAGTATCAAAGCGGGTCATAGAATTGTCAACGCTAGATAGCCACCGCCTCACACAGTTGCTGCGGGGATCTTTAACAATGGACCCCATTGCCATTATGCTCCAATGTACTCTCTCCACAGAGCATCTTCCTAGGTTTGATGAACTGATGCACTGCGTGCAGGACAAGGAGGTATGCCTGCAGTTCCATACACCTAAAAAGAACCAGAAGTATAAATGCTCAGAAGATGCCGGCAGCTCTATCCGGGGGACCCCGGTACAGAGGGTCCCCACGGAGGTAACTATTCTGAAGCCCTCCTGGTCGACAACCAGACAACCAATGCAGGTAGCCCACGACCTTGCCCCGCTCTTCCATGGAACACACAACCATACGTCTCGCTGTTATGAGTGCAGGGAGGAGAGACACATGAGGAGTGACCACCCTCAGAAGGTAACCCCCAAAGCAGCTGCACTAACCTTTGCACCTCACCCTAAAGTGCAATCGCCTCGTGGAAGGAAAAGCCAGACAACTGCCAGTCCAAGGAAAGAGGCCCCAGCTGATCTCTCCAGCCGCATCGGCCCCACCTCATTGGTTCGCGTCTTGATTGAAGGGATCTATGCGTCTGCCTTACTGGATACCGGGTCACAGGTAACCATTGTATACAGGTCATTCTACAACAATCATCTGCTGCATTTGCCATTGGGCTCGGCTCAAACTATGACTCTGTGGGGACTCAGCATTTAGGATTACCCGATTAAGTAATTAAGGTTCAGATCAATATACCTCAACTCAATACTAACCTAACGCATCCTATGGAGGTGGAAGCCCTGCTGTGTTCCAAACACAACATCCGAATTCACCCATTATATTGGGCACCAATGCCGACATAATATGAGCATGGTTTGCCACTATGGCAGTCAATGGGCAACCTAAAAAAAAACAATGACCAAAAATACAATACATACTGTAACAATTAAATAAAAACAAGCATGTGCTTATTTATACCCTCATAGATAAACACATTGGCAGTCAATGGGGAAGCTAAAAATAATTCCACAATTAAATAACATACAATCAATGCATGTCTCCACTCCGGTCCTACATGAGCACCATCTCTTGACTCTTGACGCAATACTCTTCAAACAGCCGATGCGAAGAAGTCCATGATCATATGTTGATTGAAGAGACGTCTCTGGTAAGTTCTTCATACTTTTCTTCTTTCCTTCTTTCTTTGTAATCCAATGGGGCGGATGTTTTCTCGTCATCTTTTGGCATCAAATGAGATGGACAGGCCTGATATAAGGCCTGTGATATCACATTTGAGTGTCAAATGGTACACCCCCAATCCTATTGGCTGGTGTATCATGTGACATAACTTTTTTTTTTAAATGATGTGACATAATCAAAAGGAAAGGAATCCCAGCCAATCTGAAAGGATATGCTTCCCTCTCTTTAAGATGACATCACCAGAAGAAAATGGCTGCCATTAAATGGTTATCCAACCAATCAGATTGGAAGATATACCATGTGAGACATCAGATGGTACACCCCCAATCTGATTGGTTGGAGTACCATGTGACAGAATCCTTTTTTTTAGGGCTGTGACATCATCTTAAAGGGAGGGATGTCACATTCTTTACGAAAACATAAAACAGAAATCCTGATATAGTATGTTAACATATATCATAGGTTTTCCCCCAGAGAGGTCACTGGCATAGAAATATGAAAATTCATGTATTTGATCCAAAACACACCTCTGTTGAATTCTGATTTCATTATTCCAGGGTAAGCCCAATATAGTGTTGAAAGGGAGGAGTGAGTGAACCATAAAATATACAAGTTTATTTGAGTTGTAACTCAGAAAGTTAAAATAATGGGGGAACGCTGTGAGTCCAGTGTTATACTATTGTAAGCCAGTATACAGCGAATTAAAATAAAGGATGGATGAACCGAAATGAAAGTCACTGTGCTATCTAAACTCTTACAGAGCCTAATAAGGGCTGACACCCACTACCTAGAGTGCTAGGGGACACCACCACAGTATATGGTAAGTGGTGCACCTGAGATAGTGGTGTGGGCTGTTACGTATAGAGGTAAATAGTCACAGTGAATAACTATTAAGCCCAATGACGTGAAGGTCAGTAACTGACCATTATTAGGCTCTGTAAGAGTTTAGATAGCACAGTGACTTTCATTTCGGTTCATCCGTCCTTTATTTTAATTCGCTGTATACTAGCTTACAATAGTATAACACTGGACTCACAGCGTTCCCCCATTATTTTAACTTTCTGAGTTACGACTCAAATAAACTTGTATATTTTATGGTTCACTCACTCCTCACTTTCAACACTATCATTGTAGTACACCAGCTTAAAACTAGTGGTTGAGTGCTCTCCTTGGGGCTCTTGCTCTTTTGTTGTTGTCGTATCATTATTCCCCCTGATAGCAGCACCTCCACTCCAGTCATCTCCAGCCCAGCAGTAGCGAGGGTTCTCCTTCCCCTCCCCCCTTTCCCCTTAGTTCGTAAGCCCAATATACCAATCTTTTCCCATTGAACACCATATAAGCCCACCCCTGTCGTAAATCAGCTGCTAGGTTGACAGTTTTACGACTTAGAAAAAACCCTGCTCTTAAAAGGCGTTGAAAAATCTTGACTCAATAAATAGACATTCAACTTAATTTCCCCAAGACTTAGACAGATCTTAGTTGCTTCAGCCGTGCTCTCCACATGCACACTTGCTCATAAAATGTGACAGCCTAACATTTCTTTTCGCAGGAGAAATAATTATCGGTCTTTTGCCCTTCTTAGCCATGCAGTATGTGATACAGTTTGTTTCGTCTTTTAGCCACAATACTGAATATATACCTCTTAGTATGCAAAGTAGATGACATCACATGATATTTTCAATTTTAATAAAGTTCCCCAACTTAGGTGTGAACTGTGTGAACCCCTCTCTGGAACGTTAGTTTCCTTTGAGGCTGACAGCCCCAGCCTTCTATCTATAAATATGTAACTTTTAGTGGGCCATACGTGATACCTCCCCCAATCAAGCCCTCTTTGAATATCAGCACAGACCCAGGAAAAGTTTTAATCTGTCATAAACCCAATATATTGTATTTTTTAAATCAAACTGTAGCTACATTAACCCCTTAAGCACAGGATTAATTAAAATGCATGATATCCAATGATAAAAATGTATTCCGTCATTAGCATTCACTATAGCTCAAATTGAATGTGAAATCTATCAGTTACTACAACTGAGTAGCATGGTAAGTAAGTAAGTACTGTAAGCAATTAACATTTAACCTGTCTACTATAATACATTTGTAGTGACCTGTACAGCAAATAAAAATATCAGTTTTGAGCATATTAATATGTCTCGGACAGGTCTGTCAACCCTTCTTTTCACCATTATCTCCTAGTTTTCACAGTGCTTCAACTGCAGCCAGGGATTCTGGGAAATTACATGCAAATGAGCACGCTGTCACATTTGGCTTCTTATCCATTTTAAACATGTACCCCAATAAGCTTATGCCTGTCTTACACAGCTTTTCAGCACAGCCTGTAATAAACCACATGACGAAACGCGTAGGGCGTGGTCTGATTGTGGCCGTCATTTGCCCATGAACATTGCTGCTGTTGGATGTGAGACGTAAGCTCCTGTGTCGCCCACGATCCTGCTACCGGCATAGAGGATTTCCAGTTGCTGGTTCCCGGAGGGACTCTTTTTGCCGAGCACCCAAGAGGAGGGATTCTACTTCCGGGTATACGAAGGAGGGTCACGGGAGGACGCTGCTGCCTCGAGCCGGACCGAGAGGACCGCGTTGCTGGCACATGAGAGCCAGTCTCATAAATGCTTTAATTTGCAGTACTCTTGTGAGTGGGCATTTGTTTGATTTTATGTTCCTTTAATATATATTTTATTACGTTAATGCACTAGGTGTGCGCCTGTTTTTTTCTTTCTTTTTCACAGATTTGGTCAGGGATTGGTGATCCTTTTGAAACGGGCTGCAACCACCTGGGAGCATTTTACATTGGAACAGGACTTGGTTTTTTCAAAGGTATCTTAAGGTTTTCATTTATTTTTTTAGATTTTTTTCATTTTTTCATATTTTTATTTTTTCAAATTAAATGGTTTTATATGATATATATTTTTTAAATATATTTTACTTGTTTCCTTTTCGAGATTACAAGTTCATATTATTTTATAATAACGACCATCATACTGCCCCACTAGGCATATTCACTTTTAGTCTAATAGTTCTTTATTATCATTAGCTTTAAATCAGGGTATATTAGAAGCGCTACTTCATTGTTTTTGTTCTTGTTCCATATATATATATGGAAAAAAAATATATATTATATATAAATATATATATATATATATATATATATAATTTTTTTTTTCATTACACTAAGGTTGAAAATTCCAACCATTGTGGATACTTACAGGTTTAGCCAACTTTATTGCAGACCATGTCGCGCCGTAGTGGGACATGCAGAGCGCACCACTGGGCTAAGCAATCATTGTTTTGTAGGAAGGATGGGGGACTATCGTGCAATGTTACCAGCGGGAGAGCACCACAGGTTGAAATAATGTTGGTCACATCTGTATTTAAAATTATTCAGTGTAGACCAAATTATTTTTTTTTAAATCTGATATTTATAGAAACTATATTTTCTTTCTGATATCTACCAAACCTGATCTTGTTTGTTTCAGCCAGTTTCCACATAAAACACAATGGTAGCACAGATGTGTTAATTAGCTATGCATAGTTGAAGACTGTCTCATCATGCTTTTAAGTAGATAATGGAAACAAATGAAGCTATTGAAGTTCATTAATTGTAACCGTTGCAGCCAGTTCCTTGCAAGCATTTCACTAATTTTCTGAGGCATTCACAAATTGTTTTGAGCCAACTAGAGTGCCTATATTCAGTTAAACATTCTGTTTATTTGAAAATAATTCATTAATGTTGATGGTCCGTGAAGTTCTAAAGACTACAAATTGTGCAAGGTTTTCCTTAATAATATTATTTGATTTTTCTGTGTGCTTGCAGCTATCAGTGAACATGCAATAAAATCCCAGTTGACAGCCCATCAGGGATCAGTAAAGTATTTTCTGAACACATATATATTTATATTGCTGCACATACAGTACTGCACATTACATTGTAATCAAAACTGAAAAAAATGACTACTCCAGTTCAAACTTAGTTAAACCTTTTAACAGCATAGTGTAATTCACTTATATTTACTCATCTGTTTTACAGTCAGGGGTATATATTTTGGCTTGGTCAGCATGGCAAATCTTTATAATTATTATTATAAATAAGATTTGATGACCATAGAGGCCCCTTCTATGTTTACTCCTAAAGAAGGAATGTGAGGTCCCAAAGATTATGGATAACAATACAAAAGACAAATCAGTAATAGCAATCTATATATATAAATATATATGGTTATATAAACAGTACATTCAGAGCTCAAAGTATTACTAATTAAAGTTCAGGTTTCATATATAAAAATACAGTGCTTAAGTTACAGAAAAATATTATTAAAAGAACATACTGTTATAATAAATGAAGATAAACAAAGAATTCCTATATATGTTACCACTAAACATGTCTAAGGTTTCTTCTTCACAAAGGTCTTGAGCTAAAAAGTATGAGACTTTGCGTATCTTGTTGACGTCAGATACTCTCTTGGTTGAAATTGACCTCATAATTAAAAAGTAAAGCTTTATAGTCTTAATTCCCTTCATTGAGAACAACATAAGCCCACCACTTTCATCAATCATTACGGACAGTTTTACGACTTAAAAAACAACAACTTACTTTTGCCTTTTAGACTTTCTAAACTTTGCCTCAATATATAAGACTTTGTAACTTTGTTTCTATAATACTTAGACAAACCATCTTCGCTGTTGCATCTGTGTACTTAATATTCATGCTTGCATATCAAATATGACCAGACAATTTAAATTTATTTTAGGAGAAACCGATATCAAAGATTATACATACCAAACCCTGGTTTTGGTATCATTTGATTCATGTAATCGCAATCGTTGCAAATATCTGTTTGTTATTCTAACAAATTGCCTGTCTGATAACTATGCGTGGGAAATGTATCTCTAGGTGCTGACCCCAGCAGAGCAATAGTTAAATAGTGCAAGCAGAGTTAATAAGCAAGGTAACAGCTGCATCGCTAGCCCTTTAAAAAGGACAGCATAGCTCACTATGGGCTGTCCCTGATCAGGAAGGCAGCTGCCCTGCAACTGATGGTCTGGTCCCAACTGGAAATTGCTAACTGATGGTCTGTTTTATCCCTTTGGTCACTAAAATAAGGGGATCCCCACCAGATTGTCCTTCCAGGGCCGATGCCTTGTATGGCGCAAAATGCCATTAATGGAGTCTCAAATGATTTTCATTAAAGGATCTGTAAATGAAAAATAGCGCCGCAATTCCTCCACAATAGTCCTTCTTAAATTTTCAGGGAGCGCCCTTTTTTCGCGATTTCCTTCGCAGTTCACGTTGTAGAATCACAAGCGGTACACCAAGTAGGACACGTGGTGCTAAAAAATTAACATGCCATACTTCTGGGGTAAACCAGCACTCATCACCCTAGTCTTCTCCCTGAGTGCCGGTGGCAGCTCGCGCAGGATGATGTCGGGCACCGTATCGATGCAAGCGTATGTAGGTTGGGTTCTGGGAGAGGGTGTGCTTGTGGCGGCGGGCGAGGGTAGGTTGTCTGGGAGGAAGCTTTCCTCCTGTCTTGGTCGCCGTGTTGTCTCCTGGCGTGGTCTTGACGGGGTTGTCATGTTATCCTCCTCCTCAACGGCATACATGTACACAAATTCTTCTGGTGGACGGAGTGCACTTGGTGTTGGAAGGTGGTCGAAGGTCCCATTCATCACATCCATGCCACCCTCCTGCTCCGGCGTCGGGGATACAGGGGCATGAACACCGAGCAAATGATGTATCTCCGCTATGTCAGTCTCTATCTTCTCCATCCGTCGATCCATCTTCTGTATCCGTTGATCCATATTTAGCATGGTCTCTAAAAGCAGATCTATCTTTACCAACACAGTAGAGTTCCCAGGGATATCCACACTTAACCCATTCAGCATGCGGTCTAACGAGATGGATCTTGTGCATGGTGTGCTGTGGACATCTGGGTGGATGGGTGCTACGGAGGATGAGATGGGTGTTCCATGGAGAGAAGCAGCAGCGTCGTCAAAGAGGGATGGAGAAAGCGACCTCTGGATTTCCAGGCAAGAAGCGACAGTGTCGTCTAAGCGTAATGGAGAAAGTGACCCGTGGATTTCAGGGGCGGCAGTCTCGTCGAAGAGCAGTGGCGAAGATGGGCTGTGGGTTTCCGGGAGAGCGGCGGCAGCATCGTGGACGAGTAGTGGAGAAGTATGGCTGTAGATTTCCTTGAGAGCGGCGGCAGAGTCGTCGAAGCATAAATGAGGAAGTGGCCTGCGGGTTCGATGGGTTTGCTGCCATTTTTTTTGCGTTTATTGTACATCACCGAATTTCATCTTGACATAATAAGGCTTACGTATAGTAAAACCCTTAGCCTTTGGGGTCAGCAGAAGGTTTTCTTTATTAGCCTTAGCCTGTCGCTTTGGCCTTGGCTTGGAAACGGCTGCCGCCTTTCGCTTTTTCTGCATGACAGGCATGGCAGAGGCGAGTGGCTTCTTGGGTCCGTAGAATCGGGGTTGATCCATGGAAGCAGATGGCACAATGCAGTATCTGGACAAAGGCAAGTTCAGATAAAGATCATCGAGTGGTGGGCTATGCAATGTGTGTAACCTTTTATGCATGGTGACGAGGTACAGGTGTTGAAAGTGGGCGTACTCTAATGTGAGCCATTAACGTATAAATACACCATCCATTTTGTGGATTCACTGCACATTCAATACACATCGACTAAACATCGAATACTTGTGTTTGTATTTCTTTCTACTCGCAGCAATGCCTGTTAAAAAGATTTCAAAGGATCTCAGCATGAGAATTAAGGAGATGTACACGAGCGGACACCGAATTGCAGATATCCAACGCTGGTTAGCTGCTTCTGGCCTCGTTGTGCCATCAACCACCGTGTGCTATCATGAATACGGAAAAACCAAACAACGCACGAGGACACCAACGGTAACTAACGCGTAATTATGTTTATATAACTATATAATACAGTATATCTATTATTGTTTATATTGCTGCATATTAATAGAACTATATATTGTGTAGACCTATCTAATTTTATAGTTATTTCTATATATTTATATAACTACAGTATATCTATTATTTATATTGCTGAATACTAATAGAACTATATATTGTGTAGATCTATCTAATTTTAGTTATTTCGGTATATTTATATAACTACAGTATATTTATTGTTTATATTGCTGCATTTTAATAGAACTATATATTTTGTACACCTATCTAATTTTATAGTTATTTTGGTATATTTATCTAACTACAGTATATCCATTGTTTATATTGCTGCATATTAATAGAACTATATATTGTGTAGATCTATCTAATTGTATAGTTATTTCGGTATATTTATATAACTACAGTATATCTATTGTTTATATTGCTGCATATTAATAGAACTATATATTGTGTAGATCTATCTCATTTTATACTATTTTTACTGCAAATGATGTGCTATACTTGTGGCCTACTGCACTGTAACTTACCTGATTTTTGTTTTTCTGTACATTGTAGGGAGACAACTCTTCTGGTCGACAAAATAAGTGAAGAGAATGATGAGAAGAGTGCATTAAAGGTCAAATACACTCTGCAGCAAAATCACAATCTCACTGTATCCGAGACCAGCATAAAGAAAATGAGACGCAGAATTGGATGGAAATATGGTCGTGTGAGGTTAGTACTGGACAGTACAGGAGGTAAAAGTGTTGTTTAAGAAACTGTACTGTACCTATAAAATTATTCCTTGTCATTACAGAGTGTACCCTATGATAAGGGATGTTAACAAGATCAAGAGAGTGGTCCAGGCCCAGGCATGGATCGACAGTGGAGAAACTTTCCAGGATTGCATCTTCACTGACGAGTCTACTGTTTCGCTGGAGAGATTTGCCACATTTGCATTCCACAAAAAAGGTCGCATCTCTACAGTATGAAGCCGAGTCCAAAACACCCAGTGAAGAAGCATGTGTGGGGTGCCATCTCTAGGTGTGGACCATGGATCATCAGGAAGCGCAAACATGTGAAAACAGACATATTCTGATGGTGCAGTATAGTGAAGAATCGTGAGTACTATATTAGCAAAGTCTGTGATCTGAATACTCACAAACGTGAGATGAACAGGGACACGTAAAGGTATCTTTAAATGTTGTGCCACAGATGGTGTTGATCTGATAAGCACGCTGTCCTCTGACAGGTAAGTCACTCCAATGAGCCTCTAGTATACAATAAAACTGAACATAGTGTAGACTGTACAAGGTAATTTATAAAAGTAGATAAAATCCAATAAACTCACATGGTACAGAGAGCAGTCCTTCACCGGGTTACAGCGGCATTCGTTATATGTGTTTGTATAAGTATCACTATTATTTTTTACAGAGTTGATTTTACACCACACTGTTGGTTTATTCACTACACCTGAATATATAGAGCGCCACTTTTGATAAGTTTTTTTCACATACACTAGGCGTGGACCAGGATGCATCGTCATCTTTGAAGGTAAAGTAAAATGTATGTCACACGCTTTTGCCTTATGCACTGTACTGTATTAGTGTGCATTTTTTTGAGCACTTTTCTTTTCTTGTTATAGGAATCATGAATAAAGCTTTCTTCCAAGAGAAAATTGTGCCTGAGATTGTGGAATACATCACACGTGAGTTCCCGGATGGTCACCGTTTCTACCAGGACAACGATCTGAAGCACACCGCGTCAACAGCGCATATCCTTGAGCGTGGTATAAACTGGGTGAAGACGCCAGTGGAGTAAGTGCGGTAACCGTGTCTCATTTTTTCTCCACTGTTTTTACTGTGTACTGTATCTCTTTAACTAATTGTCCCTTTTTCCCCCCTCCAATGACAGATCGCCAACTTCAATCCGATCGAAATGGTCTGGCATCAGCTGAAGGACCATATCCGAAAAGTCGTGAAACCCTCCAAAAAGGATGAGTTGGCGCAAGGCATACTGAGTTTTTGGCACGATGTACTCACCATGTAACGATGCAATAAATATATTGACCATATTGCGACTGTGTTGCCCATTGTGATCGCGTGTAATGGGCAACATCAGGAAGGTAGTATGGTATAGTACTGTACTGTAGTATTGTAAGTACAGTATGATACAGGTAAGTATGGCACAGGTTTTTTTCCCCTGAGAGAGCAGCCCCAGCCATCTGGTTACAAAGTATTTAACAGTAGTCACAGTATACAGTAGTTCCGGTATAGACTAGTTTGACAGTACTAACTGCATACTGTTGTCCAACATGGAGTAGCTATACAGTACACAATGCCATAATACAGTATGCACCTAACTGCTCAATTTTTTTCTTTCCAGAGAGAGCAGCACCAGCCATCTGGTTACAAAGTATTTAGCAGTAGTCACAGTATACAGTAGTTTCAGTATAGGCTAGTTTGACAGAACTAACTGCATACTGTTGTCCAATATGGAGCAGCTATACAGTACACAATGCCATAATACAGTATGCACCTAACTACTCAATTTTTTTCTTTCCAGAGAGAGCAGCACCAGCCATCTGGTTACAAAGTATTTAACAGTAGTCACAGTATACAGTAGTCCCAGTATAGACTAGTTTGACAGTACTATACAGCACACAATGCCATAATACAGTATGCACATAGCTGCACTAATTTTTTGTTTTCTTGTTTTTTCAGAAAAAAAGGATGGACTGGTGCAGAGGGGGAGTATCATGTAAAGTTTGTGAACTGTTTGTACAGTTAAGTGTACAGTATCTAAACTGCAGTCATGATGTACACAAAACCTCTCCTCTCTCAATGAACTACTGTACTGTACACAGAATGAGGAAGAAGATAAAGACGGAAAAAAATTATATTATTATATATATATTATTATATATTATATATTATTAATTAATATTATCATCTATGTGCATTATTCATGATTATCCACCGGCCCTCAATTTTCATCTGACAGAAGAACTGAATAAAGACTGCATTTTGTATTATTCATGATTATTTTTATATTTGTATTTTTTGTTCCTGATAAAATAAAATAAATATTTCTTTACATTCATGATAATCATAATTGTTGACAACCCCCCCCCCCCACACACCTACACCAAAGAAAAAGAAAGAATGACAAAAAGTGGTAATTTACTGCATCAACAACATGAATCAGATAATGTTTTTTTTAACTTTCAATTTCACAGTGCAGTGCAAATCAGATTTACATATCAAATTCGAGAAGGGATTATCAAAAGCATTACCGTAAACAAAGCCTCAAAGGGTTGGGGGGGGGGATGGGTGAGTCATGCGCAGTAATCATCAGCTATCTCCCTTCCCAAAGAGGATTACAGATAGGTGACTCTAAGCCAACAATAGGAAAATTAGGCACGCCGGCGCAGAGAGGTGATGCTCGGCTAGGGACGGACAATTAAAAACACAATGGCAAGCTTTAGAAAAGGAATGGCTCTGGAGAGGTGTCTGTCGATAAGAGGTTCAAATCCTTGAGCGAACTGTGTGTGTGTGCGTGGGGGAGGGGCGTACAGGGTACAGCTGTCAGTCAAAGGCACAGTGTCGCAGTCAAAAGCTACAGCACAGATTGAATATCGTAATATCAAGATGGTTTAGGCAGGTTTGTGGAAAAAATAAAAATAAAAATGAGGAGAATTTTTTTTTTTTTTTTGGTCACTTACTCTTGAACTTCGCAAGCAAGCAGTGGTGAATTTAAAGACGCATGCGCAGTAATCATCAGCTATGTACTGTAGCTCCCATTCCAAAAAGGATTACACACAGGCACAGAGAGGTGATGCTCGGCTAGGGATGGACGATTAAAAACACAATGGCAACCTTTAGAAACGGAATGGCTCTGGAGAGGTGTCTGTCGATAAGAGGTTCAAATCCTTTAACGAGGTTTGTGTGTGTGTGGGGGGGAGGGGGGTACTGGGTACAGCTGCATGAAGGATTAGCTGTACTGAAGTTCAAAGAAATGGCATATTTTCAAAAGGCAGGTCATCATAATAAGTTGATCCCTACACCCCCAAATAGTGTACATAAAAATCACACAAATCAACCATGTGCAGTCAAACGCACAGTGTCGCAGTCAAAAGCTACAGCACAGATTGAATATCATAATATCAAGATGGTTTGGGCAGGCTTGTGGAGAAAATAAAAATTGAGGCGAAAAAAAAATATATTTTTTTTTTGGTCACTCACTTTTGAACTTCGCAAGCAAGCAGTGGTGAAGTTACAGACACATGTGCAGTAATCATCAGCTATCAAGCAGGAATGTGATTGAAACCAGAAAGACACACATTCAAAGGAATGGTGTGGGAGAGGTGTACTGTACTGTAGATAAGATAAGAAGTTGAAATACTGCAGTGCAGTAAATTATCCTGTGTGTGCGGGGGGCGAGCGAGGGGAGAGCGCTGTATATGCCGAAATGTGATACTGTTACAGTACTGTACACGCCTATGGGTTTCAACAATTTTCAAATGAGACATACAGTACAGCACTGCAAAATGCATGTATAAATATGCAAATTTACAATTACTGCGCGCGGACACGCAGACTGTGTACTGACATAGGTTGAACTGCTAAAGTATTAGACTTCGAAGACAACAGCTCGCGAATGCCCCTCTGAGTTTTTAGATGGTATTGCAGACAGCGCTAATAAAATGCTAATATTGCGAGCGCTAAAATACCGCAATACACTCCAGACAAAATAAAATGCATCTGCCCGCGGTTATCAGAGTTGCACCGCTACGGCCGCACGAGGCTAAAGGCGGCCGCCACTGTAAATCACAGGTAATGACTGGGAATGCTATACAAAAATGACACTAGATGGCGCTCAAACACTCTAATAAACACAAAACATGCAGTGAAATAAAGTGACTAATAATATCAAAATATATAAAAAATAAAGTGCAATATGTGATAAAAACAAACACTCAAACCCTTAAGGACTGTTTCACGGTCCGCAAAGTACAAAGGAGAAGAATCAGGGGAGCGTCAGTGCCTAAAGAAAAAACGTGATACTCGCATAGTGCAGTAAATTAACAATACACATACAGTAGAGGCAACACTTATTCTAACATTTGCATTAAACTAGCCGGGTTACATTCAGGGTATGTGCTGGGTATGTTCTGGGCTAGTTTGAGGCACGTTTAAGGCATTTCTGCATTGACTAACGACCCATAGGATTAACACAGCAGGGATCCCTGGCAGTCCAATTCAGTTTGAATGGGACTGCCAGGGACCCCCGCTGTTAATCTGATAGGCCATTAATCAATGCAGAAATGCTGGGGCTAGTTTAAGGAAAGTTTAAGGCATGTATTCAGAATGTACCTGGGTGTACCTGGGTCTTTTGGGGAATTGCCACTGGTTTTTCTTAGAATAATCGCTGCCTCTACTGTACACAGGAAGAGCTCTCATAAGAGCACAATAAAGCTAGATACCAATGATCACTGAATATCAGAGACACTAGCTATCTGTGGACATCTATAATAGTACAAAATGTCCCTTAGCAAAGGAGCAACAATTAGGAGGTAGAAATCCAAAAAAAAGACACCAATCCAAAACTTAAAAATGTAGACATTTATCCAGCATTGGTAAAAATTGGAGGCTTACAGGATTCCGAATGATAAACAGCAAGTGTGTATACGTGTAGATTCCAGCCGAGTCGCGTTCTCGGGATCTCTGCACGTGCTGCTTCCTCACACGGTCTCCGACCTGCGCTGCTTCAGGGAGCCGATACGTCACTTCCGATTTCTTCAACGCGTATAGCAGACGCCACCGGAACTCCACAGCAGACACTCTCCCTCTGGATCTCGCAAGAGGGGTTACGCTCTACGCGTTTCGCCGTACGTAGTGACGGCTTCGTCAGGAGTAACGTTAACCCGTAAAGGAATACTATTTATACCCTTTAATCTATGCTGACCTTTCCTCCTATTGGACAGCAGATTAATAGATAAATTGGTAATAGACTCAAATTTACAGTGATAGAACAAGTGTTAGCACACTGGAGAGGTGGAGACAGACAGGCTGCTCTCAAAAAAAGAGAAAGCTTCTGGATCTTCACCTTAAAAACACTTGTACCATTAGGTCTTAACGTGGATTTTGAGCTGAGTGCTTTCTTATGAAAATCGCTTTATTAAAACTGCTTTTTAAAGTTGAAAATGCATATATTTTGCACTAATTGTGTTTTTTCCTTGTTCTTGTTTTTGAGATACATCAATCGCCGTTTTCTACATATATCAAAGTTAGATTTTGAGCGATTTTATTATATTTTATTTATCTTATATATTTTATATACAATTCTTGAAATAGCACAGTTGTATATTAGATCACTTCGGCAATATATTTTTTTTATATATATTAGAATAGGATTTGTGTATTATTAAAGTTATATTTTATTTTGAAGTGTATAAACATTGTTGTGTATTTTAGAGTTAATTGTATAACGGTGTTGGGATAACTTTGGGAGGACATATGCAGTCTATTACCAATTTATCTATTAATCTGCTGTCCAATAGGAGGAAAGGTCAGCATAGATTAAAGGGTATAAATAGTATTCCTTTACGGGTTAACGTTACTCCTGACGAAGCCGTCACTACGTATGGCGAAACGCATAGAGCGTAACCCCTCTTGCGAGATCCAGAGGGAGAGTGTCTGCTGTGGAGTTCCGGTGGCGTCTGCTATATGCGTTGAAGAAACCAGAAGTGACGTATCGGCTCCCTGAAGCAGCGCAGGTCGGAGACCGTGTGAGGAAGCAGCATCGTGCAGAGATCCCGAGAACGCGACTCGGCTGGAATCTACACATATACACACTTGCTGTTTATCATTCGGAATCCTGTAAGCCTCCAATTTTTACCAATGCTGGATAAATGTCTACATTTTTAAGTTTTGGATTGGTGTCTCTCTTTTGGATTTCTACCTCCTAATTGTTGCTCCTTTGCTAAGGGACATTTTGTACTATTATAGATGTCCACAGATAGCTAGTGTCTCTGATATTCAGTGATCATTGGTATCTAGCTTTATTGTGCTCTTATGAGAGCTCTGCCTGTGTATGTGTATTGTTAATTTACTGCACTATGCGAGTATCACGTTTTTTCTTTAGGCACTGACGCTCCCCTGATTCTTCTCCAATGACTGGGAATGGCCAGAAGGAGGGAGTGACAGGGCCTGGAGATTTATCGGAATTGTCTCTCACTGATTTTCGGCAGAGGGAAGACCCAGTCCTTGTCAGACAGTATCATAAGGTGGTAAAAATCGAAGACAATCTATTGAGTGCACAAAGTGTAATGGTGTTCCCTCATTTTGAATTGTTGAATGATATTCTGTATACGGTGAACGAGCATTCACAAACAGGGGAGGTCACAAGGAAAATCTTCGTCCCTAAGGTGTTTCTAAAAGCTGTCCACCGTAGCCCATACTATCCCTTGGGGTGGTCACCTCGGTAGAGCAAAAACCATTGACCATATTTTGTCCCAGTTCTCTTGACCAGGGATGCATATTGATATTGCCAAATTATAAGCAGCATATCATGAATGTCAACTAGCCAGAATGGACAAAAACTGACCTCCTTGGTTCCTCTACCCTTGGTCTGAGTCCACTTTTAGAGGGCATATGGGGACCGCTAGAACCCTCTGCAAAGGGGCACAGGTTTTTTTCTGGTGATAGTCGACTATGCAACAAAGTACCGTGAGGTTTTCCCCCTGCGGACAGCAACCGCTAAGCAGGTAGCCTGCAAGTTGTTGGAGCGGTTCTCGTGTTTCAGATTTCCCAAGATTACAGATGCAGCGGCCGTTATTCGAACACTTAACGGAATACCCACGTCATGGCGCGTGATTTCTTCCAACCATACCGCCTTTAGATGCGAGTGCAGGTGAGTAGAAAATAAAGTTGTCCTCCAGCGCGTGGTCTTATTGCTCTTTTCTTCCTTATGTAGAAAAAAGACAACAACAAAAAACACCACACACAAGTGGTATAATAGGCGTCGACACTCAGTATCTTAATCTATAGAGAAGTAGAGAACGTGACATTTGCCTGTGTGTTTGTTCCTGTAGTGCATACTCCTCTATTTTCCTTCTGCTGTTACCTTAAAAAGTGGAGAGAGGCATAGCATAATACTAAGACCACGCGCTGGAGGACAACTTTATTTTCTACCAATCTTATATAAGGAGGAGTTTGAATTACCTCCTGGGACACCAGCTGCGGGACTTTATTTATTGCACCTCATTAATAGGACTAGCGACACTTTTATTTTTTCTTTATTGAGTGCAGGTGAGTGTAGAAAATGGCATTTTAGTGTTCTGGTTTTTAAACACCTGAAATTGACACAGTGGCACAGTAGCACAGTACTGTACACATTACAATTCATTCATTTAATTGCACACAAAGAAACAGAATCCATGAAATTCAAACAAAGCAACCGCGATAAATACGTGTGCCTGGGGAGATTGGCAGAGTTAATGCCGCGCAGAGTAAAGCAGCGCACACGAAAACAGCTCTCTGATTTTTTTCGAATAACGGCCACTGCATCTGTATATTGACAGACCAAGGGACAAATGTTATTGCTAAACTGAAGCAGGTTGTATTAACGTTACTAGAGGACAAGTCAGCACAGACATCAGTCTACCATGAAACAAAGGATATTGCCGCTCTCCAAATGTACAGAGAATATATACATATAGATAAGGAGTGCATACTGGAAATAAGTACATATAGCAAGACAGGAGAGGGTTAGAAGATAACCCAAAATAATTCCTATTTGCACTCCCCTATACTAATAAATGGCTAGGAAGGATTCAATCCCTGGGTAAAAACCCATACACCATTTAGTGAAATACAATTAAAATATTTTTTAATAAACAATTATGCAGAGACTAATACAAATATTAAAAGAAACAGGGAGTGGGTACAGGGAGTGGAGTGAGCTATGTGGTCCTATATAACTTGCTGTAAGCAAACAGCTAACAAATATAAATTGCTATTAATACGTCATAACAATCCTATGCATGGACCCTCTTAACAGGCACTAAATCTTTCGTGCTAGGTGCGGTGTATGAATGACATAGTCATAAACAGGACTTGTAGCACGCCCAACCTACGTATATAGAAGGCTATCACGTGATGTCCCTCCCTAGGGGAGTTTATGCTGCAATGCATAAGTTATCAATGCATGTATCTGCCAGAATCCGTGGGTACATAAAGGCACACCATTACTGCCTCCTTAGTGAGGGGAGATCTTAACTTAAAGTATCAGATACTGTATCAAGCTTGATACAGTATCTGATATTTTAAGTTAAGATCTCCCCTGTTTATGACTGTGTCATTCATACACCGCACCTAGCACGAAAGATTTAGTGCCTGTTAAGAGGGTCCATGTATAGGATTGTTATGACGTATTAATAGCAATTTATATTTGTTAGCTGTTTGCTTACAGCAAGTTATATAGGACCACATAGCTCACTCCACTCCCTGTACCCACTCCCTGTTTCTTTTAATATTTGTATTAGTCTTTGCATAATTGTTTATTAAAAAGTATTTTAATTGTATTTCACTAAATGGTGTATGGGTTTTTACCCAGGGATTGAATCCTTCCTAGCCATTACTTAGTATAGGGGAGTGAAAATAAGAATTCTTTTGGGTTATCCTCTAACCCTCTCCTGTCTTGCTATCAGTCTACCATCCAAAGACTGACGGATTGTTGGAAAGGTTTAACCGAACTGTAAAAAGTATGTTAAGGAAGTTTGTAGACTCTGAAAAAAGAGCTTGAAAGGAACTTCTCCCCTTTCTGCTGTTTGCAATGCAGGAAGTTCCCCAGGTCTCCACTGGTTGCTCCCCATTTGAGCTCCTATATGGTTGCCAAACCCCAGACTATTCTAGACCTAAAGGTGTCCTGGTAGGAACAGCGGCCCCCTTTTGAGAATAACCTTCAATATGTGTTAAACGATAGGAACTGCCTTGACATGGTCAGTCATTTTGCAAGGGAGAATCTTAGGTCTCAAGACAGTCAGGAGAAACATTATAACCAGAATGCTTGCATGAGGGTGCTTCGCGTGGGGACTAAGTGATATTGCTTTTACTTTTTGTCAGAGCAAACGCCTAGCCACATGGGAGATGTGAATTACTGTACGAGATCTCTCAACCAGGGTCCAGGAACGATAAACAGATTTACCATCTAAACTCACTGAAACCCTGGTAGGTGCAAATATCTTTGTTCATCCACCCGGTGGAGGAAGACATTGATCTGTGTCCTCAATCTCCACAGAGAAACACCTTTGACGCCTACCAAATCCCTATGGGAATTCAGTTAAATCAGAACAGAGGACCGAATTTTTTTTTAACAATTTAAACAGTTTAAATATGTTTTTCTAATATCCCAGGGCAAACAAATTTAGTATCACATAGGATAAAGACTGAACCTGGTGTGGAAGTATTGTCCCAGCCCTACAGGTTGCCTGAAAGCCTTAAAGCTTTGGTAGAAAAAGGAGATGCTAAATGTGGGCATGATTGAGGAGTTATGCAAATGCATGGTGTAGTCCGATAATAATGGTCTCTAAACCTGATGCAAAGGAGAGGTTTTGTGTTGACTTCCAAAAGGTAAATGCGGTGTCTAAGTTCGATGCGTACCCGATGCCAAGGGTAGACAAATTCCTGGACTCCCTTGGTACGGTGCAGTACATATTGATACTTGACCTCACAAAAGGCTACTGGCAAATACCTTTAGAGGATGACTCCAAAGCCAAAACTGCATTTTGATTCAGACCTTGCTGCTGCTGGTTCCTCATTAGTGCCTGCTGTGCAGACCCTGCCCTGCAACAAACCAGGGCTCTGATTCTAGTTGCAGCTTTTACTGTGCAGCTCTTCAGCGATTGGCTGTTCCTCCTTTATAGGTTCAGCGATTGCCTCTGCAAATCGGCTAAGCTTAATAGTATTTCACTTGTGACGATGTGCTGGTCGCAAGCACTCTGTTTTGCCTTGTCCCGCCTAGCCTTATCCTACCTTACTTTTCTATAACTTATCTTGCAGTTCCTTACATGAATGCTGCTCCTGTCTATGACCAACCACCTCTCTCCAAACCTCGACCACGGCTAGTGACACCAACAACCCATACTCTCTCCAACCTTCGACTACAGCTAGTGACCCCAACAATCCATACTCTCTCCTACCTCCGACCATGGTGAGTATATCAACATTCCTCACTTCTCCAACCCTGATGCCAGCTACCAATGACTACAAATCTGCATTACAGACGTGAGAAAAGGAAACAAAAAAACAGCGCACAACGCAAATAGTGAAGTATGCAAAGACAAATGAATATTAAAATAGGGAAAAATATTCTGCGTACATCAAGTAAAAAGTAATGAGCAGTGGGTGTATATAACACACAGGTTACCACTCGGCGACTGCTGGTGTGGGAGTCAGATGCTTGCTTCTCTCCTCGGGCACCTTGAACAGCAGCTGCAATGCAGACTTTTCCTAGGAACTCCTCTTCAAACGGTCAGCGTCTTCATAGGGGATTTCCCTTCTGATCAGCTGGGCTCCGCACTCGGTAATAGAACTCAGGGAGTCCCCAGATAAGTCAGCAAGGACTGGAGCATTGGTAAAGTTCCCCGGTTTAAACAGCCACACACGAAGGTGAATCTGATGGCTGCGGGTGAACCTCCAGCGTGCCACGCTGCCGCTCCGTTACGGGATGCTGCGTGATGACGTCACCGTGTCAGTAACAGGAAATCGAACCGCAAGCAGACGCCTTCATCATTTACTACACGGTTATGTAAATTATTTTATATCACCTACACTGTGGTTTTTTTGTGGCTCCATTAGTTGGGCTACTAATTAGAAGGGTTATGGTTATTACACTTTGTCACTTATTTATTTAGAGGTTAAGTAGTTGCGCACAGTATATTTTTGTTTTTCACAATTCCAGACGTGACTTCGCGGCTCCAGGTCAGTGTTTCTATATCCCCTCACGGTTCAGTCCAGCTTCTGGCAAGCACTTGTGATAAAACCCTACAAAATGGGGATGGTAAGACCATTGGACAGTAAAGTAGTGGTCCTGAAGGAAGTCCCAAACCTGCAGACAAAGAACCAGATACGCAACCTCTTTGGTTTAGCAGGATAATATATACAGTTTATTCCACATTATTCTGAAATTACGACTCCTATAATGGACCTTACAAAAGAAATGCCCCTGCCCAAGTTGTTTGGTCTAAGGACTGTCAGGGCCTTCAAGAAACTAAAGAGGTGCCTATCAGAAGGTCCTGCCCTGAGGAACCCAGATTTTCATAGGTCTTTTTTAGTACAAACCAATGCCTTAGATGTAGGACTAGGAGCAGTTCTCTCCCAACAGTTTTAAGGCATAGAGCACCCCAGCCTCTTCATAAGCAGGAAGTTACTGTATTTCCAAGGGAACGGAAGTACGTGGTTATTGAGAAAGAGTGCCTCATCGTAAAGTTTGCGGTTGAGGCATAAGTGTAAGGAATCCACACCTCAGTTTACTGCTTACCTTGCCTTACAGACATGTGCAATCCTGGAATACTCCCCCTGGTATCTACTGCAGCTGTGCAAGCTATTACTGCAGCCCCAGCCTGGGTTCAGTCATTAGAGCAATGCTGTCACACGACCTTCTGCTGTTGGTTCGCTGGCCTTTAAATACAGCATTCCCACAATACTTCTCTGCTGAGCATAATCCTTCTTGGATGTTCACTGTGTTTGCCACAGCCACCTGTCTTGGCCGTCTTGGCCGCCTTGTTGCTGTTTTCATGTCCATGTTCATGTTCCTAGTTCATGTTCCTGGGGCCTTCTGCTCTCTCCCCATTCCAGAGGCCGTGTCCTGGTGCCTGTGCTGAAGTGGGGGATCTCCAGCGTAACTTCAGCTACCTGTTTCCTGAGACCTGCTGCCCTTCCCATAGCAGAGGTGAGTCTTGAGGTCTGTAGCTCTCTCTCCCCGTCACAGGCTCATTCTGGACTCCTGCGCTGAAGCATTGGTTTACCAGTGCTGCCTGGCGGTGTGCCTACTCCGGTCAGCCTTCTCCTTCCTGAGACCGGCACCATGGGCCATGGACGCCACTTGCGCAAACCCCGTTCCCGACCTGCAGCAATTTCGCTGAAGCAGGAAGACCTGCTTGATCTCCTGTTGCCGACTTCCTGCTTGGACTACGTTTACCATGATGTCTCCAATCCTGACCCTGGCTCGTCCACTGAATATGCTGCTCTCTCCAGTCCCGACCCTGCAATGTACGACTATGAACTACGCAATCCGGATCAGCCTGCGCGGTCTAAGGTCGGTGCTTATACAACCCCACCTCAGCCACGCGGTCCGACCCTGGTTTGTGGCGAGCACAACCGTGACAGTATGCTCGGCCCCACAAACTCGGACCGCCCTGTGGTGAGGGTTAAGGAAGAGGCACACAAATTGTAGTGTTTGGTCTGAGGAAGGGACTGCTTGTCCTGAAACGTTACCATTGTTAGCTCTGATGCATTAATACATTTGAAATCATTTGATTCCACTACAATTTGTGTGCCTCTTCCTTTCTCCTATCTTGTTATTAGTTTGGATTTAGCTTTGGGACGCCAGGATCAACGGAAGGTGAGCACCAAATGTAAACTTCTTGAGAATTTTTTTCTTTAAAACAGTGGTGTGGCACCTATAATCTCCTTTGTATTGCTGTGGTGAAGGTTGGCATGTTTCTATCTGAAATCCTGTCCCGGCCTGCGGACCAGTCCCAGTTTGAAAACCAGTATCTGTGCGAAATACTACCCCTGATTGAAGATCCATTTATGTTTGAAGGCTTAACCCCTTTGCAAAGACAATGCCGTAATGATCTCATTATTAAGGCTTACTGCCTCACTTATTTAAAACAGTCTCAGGCCGCTTGTGTTCGCTCCCCAGATTCCCCTTTAACCTGGGATAACGTGTACCCTATGGAACTGGCCGACGCCCAAGATGCACTGTATGCCCTGGCCTTATCATTGGACAGTCACATAGTACAACAGGACCCCCTCTTCATGTTGGCTGAGGCTCAAGACACGCTCATTGTACTTTCCCTAACATTGGACATTTGCATAAAGGAACAGGACCCCCTCCTCACCAGTTACGCTGCTGCTTGGCAGTTCCCCTGTACTGCCAGTCCTGTTGCTAAACCTGTGGGGGTACCTCCCTCTCCAGGAAATGACCAAACTGTCCCACTATCACAGCCCCCTAAGGTAGAAGATGCCATGGTCTCTGGTCCTGATTGCTCCTCCTGTTACTTAGACCCCAAGGATATGTCTACGTTAACCCCTGCCAATCAGCCCTATGGTTCTCCTTTGGTAATTCCCTGTTGTTCGCCAACCAAGGTTACGTCCTTGGCCCCAGAGGAGGAACTCCTTGTGTCCCCAATTGCAGAGGCAAATCTCCCTCTTTTTGACTCTCAGGTACTATCTGCATTAACCCCTGTAAATCCTTGCTGCCCCCAGGCTAATGTGTCCTTTCTAGCATCTAAGAATGAACCCCCAAGTCTGACAGCAGAGGTTGCACTGAATGTCTCCCCTAGGATTGCGGAGTCCTTGGATATTCTTTGCTTTAATCCCCCTGCTTCAGCTCAAGTTTTCGCTGTCGTCTTCCCTGAAACTTCTGCTAAAATACTGATTTCAGTTAAATGTATTTAGGAACCAGGTTTTTCCCTAAGCCTGTTCGCAGAATCCCCCCTCCCAGGTATTTCACTGACCCAGTCTGTCACTCTGAGCTGAGATTCCTGCTTCAGCGCGTAGTCCCCTTGTAATAGAATCTGTAGTTGTTTCTGGTGTCCCAGACACTCCTTCCCAAGTACCCACTTCAGAGACCAGCACAGTTGTTATTGCCCCCCTTGTACAGTCTGTGTTCTCCTCTTCTCAAACCCTAGGGTTAAAAGCAAACAGTGGTCTTTATGCCCTCCTGATGCTCAAGTTGTTCAGTTCCCAGGATTTTTTGCTGACACACTGCTCCCACTTAAAAGTGATGCTTTTTCTTATGTGCTAGCTAGAAGCCTGTACACAGTTTCCTCCCTCTCTGAAATTTGCCTTGTCGGTCCCGCTACTCAGAGAAGTAAAATTCTTCCTTCAGATTCAAAATCTTTTCCCATAGAGGCCGTCCTGGCTTTTGGTCCCCCTGATGGCCTCTGCCCAAGCAACCCCTCCAGAGATAAGCGTATTTGTCGTTACCCCCTTAGTACAGTCAGAGACCACCCTGCCTACATTACAAATTCAGGTGTTTAAGTCTGAGCTATTTTGTCTTCCTTCCCTTGCTAAACCTCAGTCCTTTAGCACTGCATCTAAATGTGCTCCAGCAACCGTTGGGTTACTTGGGGTTAAAATTAAAACTTCTGTGTTAAAGGGTACTTTCTCACACATGTCCAGCAAACCTAGAACTTTCGTGTTTGATTCGGAGTCACTTACCACTGTATCTGATTTCCTCACTAGTGAAACCCAGACACCCGGGTCAGCCTGCGCGGTCTAAGGTCGGTGCTTATACAACCCCCACCTCAGCCACGCGGTCCGACCTTGGTTTGTGGCGAGCACAACCGTGACATTAAGGCACTATCTAGCAGGGGTACACTTCATTTTGGTAATGGACAAAGTACCCCTTATGTGGCTTAATTCCATGAAGGACACCAACCCCAGTTTAACAATATGGTATATATCCCTCCAACCCTTCTCGTTTGAGATCTAGAACAGGCCTGCAAAGAAAATGGCAACACTGACTTTTTATCTTGAGAAGGAGTGGTGGGTCGCGCTTCAGCCATTTGTAGTCCCTGCCACACACAAACAGGGGAGGAATATAGCATTGTCAATAGCAGTGGCGTAGCTAGACATGGACGGGCCCCCGGGCAAAAAAAACATCAGGGCACTATTAATATTAATACTGGCTGCAATGTTTCTTCCTCCCCCATCCTCTCCCTGATCCTCTCTCTCATCATCCCTCCTCATCATCTCCCCCCTTCCCCATCATAATCATCATATCTCCGTCTCCTCAGCTTTCCACCTTCATAATCATCTCTCCCCCTCATCCTCCTAATCATTTCTCCCCCTCCCCAACTCTCCCCCTTCCCCCTTCATCTCCCCGTCATCTCTCCCCCTCTCTCCCCAACATCATGACCTCTCTCCCCCCTTCACCATCATCATCATCACCACCACCACCTCTCTCCTCCACCATCATCTCTCTCCCCCCCACCATCATCACCTCTCCCCCACCATCACCTCTCCCCCAACCATCATCACATCTCTGTCTCCCCCTACCATCACCTCTCTGTCTCCCCCCCATCATCATCAACTCTCTCTCCCCCTCACCACCATCATCACCTCAGGGGTTCAGGGTACTTACTACATGATCGAAACAGTGACATGGTTTTCAATTAACCATATCAGGTTGCAATTTCTTGTGGTGGCAAAGTACTGCATTGTCGCTGCTACATTTTGCCGCTACAACCGAAATGGATTTTTTGGGGTGGCAGTCGCGTCACGTGACATGTTGGCAACACCCCACTACACCCCCAAATGCCGCAACCCCACTCCTGTAGTCTGAACAGAGATTGCTGGGCTGCAGGAGCGTGCGGTGGAGGCGCACACGGGAGCACACAGCTGCAGCATGCACCCAGAACTCGGCTTTACACAGCACAGCATGACAGCAGGGGAGGGGCAAACGCTAGTGGTCTGACCCGGAAGTCTTTTTTACTTCTGGTGTCTGCTGCCAGAGCGTGCTGCTCTCCTGCTTTCCTGCTCTGACTGTGTCACAGCTGCTGATTTCTCTGCTGGCTTCTGTTTAATGCCGGGGCCCACCACCAGGGGTGTGGGGAGAGTGGGGCCCCCAAGACGGGGGGCCCTCGGGCTATAGTTACGCCCCTGGTCGATAGCCTGTCTGATAACTATGCGTATCTGTAGCTGATGACTCCTGCAGAGCAATAGTTAAGCAGTGCAATCACAGCAGCATTGTTAGGCCTTTAAAATGGATGACATAGCTCACTATGGGCTATCCTTGATCAGGAAGACCGCTGCCCTGCGACCCCAATACTGAAGGTCTTGTCGCAACTGAAAATTGCTAACTGAATGTCTGTTTTACCCATTTATCTACAGTCAATAAACTTTGGGGATGAATGTTGTGAAGTCTCCCTTACCCTTAGAAAGGGTTACAGAGACTTTGCAAGCAGTTGAGGTCTGTTCTGTCAGACAGCCCTCAGGACCCAGATATCGCCCTGAGGAGAGGGAACAAAATACTGAGACTTTATATGACAATGGGCACAGCCCTCCTATGGACGGGGTTTTGATTTTTTTTCTTATGCTGACTTAAAGCTGGTTTTATTTTGTGTGTGTTTCATGTTGGTTTGCACAAAATAAAAACCATTGCTCAGTCCACCCATGTGTTGTTGCCCTTTTACCTGCGACTGTAACTTACTGTATTCAGTTGGTGATTTTAGGCAGTGCTTTAGGCACTATTCTTTCACCAGCTGTGATTGTCCAAACGTTGCTAAACTTGTGAACTCACTTGTATTTTTTGTCGATCTCTAGTTCCATTTTAGTTAAATGAAATAATGCTTATGCTACTGCTTCTCAGTAAATAGGGGCCCTCTCTGAACAACTTAGTTTGTTATGCCCTAGCAGTACTACCTACAATTGTTCCTAAGCTGAAATGACATGTATATTAGTATCATGGAGTTAGAACATCTTAATGAATTACTGTAGAAACAGAGCAGGAGCTTAGTTTGATGTAGTACCTCTATTTGGTGTTGGATTTCTGCCACTGCATATTAATTGGGTTAGCCTCAAAGGATGGCTTAGCTAATAGCTTTTTTTCCTAATGCAAATAACAGTGAGTGATGTCCCTGAGTTGTATTTTCTGTCTTTATGGTGTACTTTAAAGTATTTTGCATTGTAAGAATTAGTACTGACCATGATACAGTTGATCAAGCAATAGCTATTGCCTCATAACTTTGTGACCATAATACAGTACTTAGACACACGTGAGTCAAATCAACAGGTTCAGGCGTGTTTGCTGAATGAAACAATACTACTTTTGACTTACTTGCTCTCAGGTTTGAGTGACAAATGGATGTGTGTCCCTTGCCACCTTTTAAATTAAACATCAAGTGTTTGGTATAACTTGATTTGATTCAATGCAATTGGGTGTCAGGCCAATGCTATCTTATATTTAATATAGCCTTCAGACTAAGTTGGTACCTGTTTGGCACACCTCTGTGTGATGCCCAGATTATAGTTCAAGATTAGAAGGGTTTCTTTGAAGCCGACAGCCCGTGATCTGGCTAAAATCTATAGCCTTCCAAACTATACATTTATTTATATAATTATAAAAATGTTTTACCAGGAAATAATACATTGAGAGTTACCTCTCATTTTCAAGTATGTCTTGGGCATAATGGGCCATCAGTGATAGCCCCAAGGTTAAGCCCTCTTTCTAGATAGACACAGGAAGGGTCTTGACCTGTCATAAAAGCAATTCTTGTATTTTTAACACTATTTGTAACCCACATTAAACCCTGAAGTACCATATTGATTAAAATACTTAAAAATCCCCTGACATTTGTATTACAATGTTAATATGCATTCTTCATGACAGTGCTGTGATAGACATAGAAAGGGACAACCATGGCGATATGGCTAATTTCAGTATGACATTTTCTGAAATGCGTGTGCACAGAAGTTTTATCATATCACCTTTGTTTTCCCCAGCTCAAGGAGAAACGGACTAACAAGATGAATGCTTTTAGAGAGTGAAGTGGCTTCTTTCAGACTTACTTTACAATTTTGTAGAGTTCTTTCTTTTTTATCCTTGATTTTGTTCTTCATAGATTCCTATTTCACAAGTTCCCTTAGTTAGACCACTGAATTATGTATGACATTTGTCATGCTGGGGTATAGCACTGACATAATAGCTCAATATGATTTAGTGCTCTGCACTTTTACAGTGTGTCTTGGTATATTTTCTTCTTAACAACCAGAGATCCCTTTAACTTGATGTTATTAAGAAACATTTATGTGAAATCAGCATAGAGGGAGATGCTTTAGAAAAATACCATACCTATACATTTAGCATGATATATTAAGGGGCAGAAGTTAGGTCACAAATAAGTTATAGCTTGTGCTCTCATCCAATGTTAGTGAGGGTAAGTCATAAATGCAACAGAATATATACAGCAGAACAAAAAATAATTACACATTTAGAGAAAATTGCATTATATTTCACATCAGCTCCATTTCAGTATTCAACATCATTTCTACTGTACAACTAAGTTAGGTCAGCACAAGATTATGTGATAACCTACGGTAAATTAGAACCTACCCATGTAATGATGTTGACCGCTGCCATATGATGTGGATTAAAACGTGAAATGTGATAAATCTAAAGTGGTGATGTATACAACTGTGTTGTAAATGTGAACATGACTAATAAGATAATTAAAAGTGCACCTAAGTGAAGGAGAGGAGCACAACAAAGACTGATATTTGTTCTCATTGGTACCTGCCAATTAACTAAACAACCCAAATACCTATACTGTACATGCAGAGGGACATAAGCTAAAATTGGAGTTTACAAGTTTACAAAGGAAATAAACTAGTCATAATGAAGACATAAGTAATATTATTAGATTCCCAATAGATTGGGCAGAATGTGGCAAATATTAAAGAGATGACACAGATTATTTATCAATATTAGAGCATGTCTGGGCTATTGCAAAGGGCTGAACACCCCTTCCCCCATAAGTGTTTACAGTATTTATCTTCTACATATATAGACTAGATGAAGAGAAGGTAGGGGCTATACATATTTTCCCGTTGAGAAAATCAGCAAATTGGAATTAGAGGACTTTTCCAACATTCATGCTCCCTTATCTATGCATGTTTCTCATCTCAGAGCTTCTTGAAGGTAGGGTTAGCTGCGATCCTGTGGTTATTTTGAGACCACTCTTTTCAAATCACAGCCAACTGTTGCAGCCTTGCTGAAGCTTCCCCAAGGTATTGCTGAGCATTTTAAATCACTGTATAGGAAAGGGAGCAGGCAGGATGTTTAACTGGGCTAGCAAAAACCTATATCTTGGGTCATCAGTCCAGCAGGAAAGTGCCTCCCCACCTCAAAGTTATTATTTGTAGCTATTTGATATAGTATTAATTTAATATATATTATTGCATTAACATTGCTTTTTACAGCAAATCCATAACCTATAATAAAATATACTTTATGAACTGTGTCAATGTATTCCTCCATTTATCACTAATATCACAGTAAACATTTAACAAGATAAAGTCCTTGATCCCCAGATCCCAAAGATGCATTAATGTACTGACCCAGAGTGACTTTAAGTTGCAGTATCTATTCCTCAAAGCAAAGAAATGTGACTTTAAGACAAAGCAATGTATTTAATTGTTATTGACAGTGCCTAAATTAAATCTAAGATGCTTGTTAATAATCTTTCTTACATCTTCTACAGACTGTTTACTTGATGCACAATTTGGTCAGATGGTTACAATACATTTGGGAATTATATTAAGTTAGAGTTATGTATTATTCCCCAAAAAGTCTTTCTTGCAATGTATATCTACATTGAGCAAACTAAATCAAAACAAGTCCTGTATTTCAAGAAAAAATAGTGAATGTAAAATAAGGCAATTATGTATTTCTTTGTTGTAGCTTCATGGTTGAACTAGCTATGCCTTGTATTTTCTTGTTCTTTAATTAGTGTAAGTCTTTAAGGCTATATCACTATGAATATACTGCATGTTCTGCACATATTTGCATGTATTTGCTGGACAAAATAGATACAGAGCAAACAATGTATATTGCGGTGGGCATTTAAGAGAGGTAATTCTCTCCTTTTCTAGGTCTGTCACGGCCCCTCTCTTCCTGATTATCCATTCAAAGGCTCCCAATCAAACCCTGCATTGGACACAATATTCCACTTGTGCCCTTCAAGGCTCTACGTTTAGAAAGAGTTCTTTCCCTTACTTCTATATCTGTCTCTGGCCTTCTTCTCATGAAATTCTCCACTTTAACTGCAGGATTCTGTTTCTCTCATTCAAGGTTCTATATTCTCTACAGCAAGCATGTCAAACTGAAAGGCTAACACGGGCCAAATAAACAAGGTTTAAGTTTATGTGGGCCGCAAAAAAACAAAACCTTAAATTTTCATAGAAACGTAGGTTTATTTCGAAAAGTACAGTGTGTGTGTTTGTGTGTGTGTGTGTGTGTGTGTGTGTGTATGTGTGTGTGTGTGTCGGATGACCTCACTTACCGAAAAAAAAATGATGTGAATGACTTCTGAACCCATTAACCAGTGTCAGGATGTCCCCTCTTAACAATTTCCAAAGCAGCAATCCCGCCTGGGATCTTACCTGATCTGCAGTCCCTCAAGGTACTATACTGGAGGGGAGGTGTTCCCTACCTGTCTTCCGATGTCCCCCATGTGAAACTTGAGAGTCAGATCTGGAAGAAAGCAGAATAGGTTATTTTGGTGTAGGTATAGGGCAGTTAAGATAAAACAGAGAGAGAGTGGGTGAGGGTGACAGACAGAGAGAGGGTGACAGAGAGAGAGAGAGGGTGACAGAGAGAGAGAGAGGGTGACAGAGAGAGAGGGTGACAGAGAGAGAGGGTGACAGAGAGAGTGAGAGGGTGACAGAGAGAGTGAGAGGGTGACAGAGAGAGAGGGTGACAGAGAGGGAGAGAGGGTGACATAGAGAGAGAGGGTGACAGAGAGAGAGAGAGAGGGTGACAGAGAGAGAGAGAGGGTGACAGAGAGAGAGAGAGGGTGACAGAGAGAGGGTGACAGAGAGAGGGTGACAGAGACAGAGAGGGTGGGAGAGTGAGACAGAGGGTGGGAGAGTGTGAGAGAGGGTGGGAGAGTGAGAGAGGGAGGGTGGGAGAGTGAGAGGGAGGGTGGGAGAGTGAGAGGGAGGGTGGGAGAGTGAGAGAGGGAGGGTGGGAGAGTGAGAGAGGGAGTGTGGGAGTGTGAGAGAGAGAGGGTGGGAGTGTGAGAGAGAGAGGGTGGGAGTGTGAGAGAGAGAGGGTGGGAGTGTGAGAGAGAGAGGGTGGGAGTATGAGAGAGAGAGAGAGGGTGGGAATGTGAGAGAGAGGGTGGGAGAGTGGGAGAGGGTGGGAGAGTGAGAGAGAGGGTGAGAGAGTGAGAGAGAGAGGGTGGGAGTGTGAGAGAGAGGGTGGGAGAGTGAGAGAGAGAGGGTGGGAGAGTGAGAGAGAGAGGGTGGGAGAGTGAGAGAGAGGGTGGAGAGTGAGAGAGAGAGAGGGTGGGAGAGTGAGAGAGAGAGAGGGTGGGAGAGTGAGAGAGAGAGAGAGAGAAGAGGAGAGAGGAGAGAGAGAGAGAGGAGAGAGAGAGAGAAGAGAGAGAGAGAGAGAGAGAGGGGTGAGAGTGAGAGAGAGAGAGAGAGAGAGAGAGGGTGGAGAGAGAGAGAGAGAGGGTGGGAGAGTGAGAGAGAGAGAGAGAGAGAGAGAGGGTGGGAGAGTGAGAGAGAGAGGGTGGGTGAGTGAGAGAGAGAGAGAGAGAGGGTGGGAGAGTGAGAGAGAGAGAGAGGGTGGGAGAGTGTGAGAGAGAGAGAGAGAGAGAGAGAGAGAGAGGGTGGGAGAGTGAGAGAGAGAGAGGGTGGGAGAGTGAGAGAGAGAGAGAGAGAGAGAGAGGGTGGAGAGAGAGAGAGGGTGGGAGAGAGAGAGGGTGGGTGGAGAGAGAGGGTGGGAGAGAGAGAGGGTGGTAGAGAGAGGTGGTAGAGAGAGGGTGGTAGAGAGAGGGTGGGAGAGAGAAGGTGGGAGAGAGAGAGGGGGAGAGAGGGGGGTTGACTGACTCACCGGGCCCGGGACGCCAACCCCCGGCAGACCCCCTGTTGGCGGCCTTGTCCCCATTTTCTCTCACCCTCTCCCATTTTCTCCCCCCTATTCTCTCTCCCTTCCCTCCAAACCCCATTCTCTCAATCCCCTCTTCTCTCTCCCCACCCATCTCCCTCTCCCCCCCTCCATTCTCTCTCTGACCTGCACAGACGCACACAGGCCACTGACCTACAGACACTCACACAGACAGACCAACAAAGACACTGACCACGCACAGACACCCACACAGTCACTGCTGGCCTGCACAGACACACACACACACAGCCACTGATACACACAGCCACTGATTCACACACACACACACACACACACACACAACACACACACACACACACACACACACACACACACACACACACACACACACACACACACACACACACACACACACACACACACACACACACACACACACGACACACAGCCACTGCTACACTCCACACAGCCACTAATACACACACTCCCACCCCCCACACACACACTCTCCCCCCCACCACACACACACTCCCCCCCACACAAACACACACTCTCCACCCCCACACACACTCTCCCCACACACTCTCTCGCCCCCCCCACACAACACACTCTCCCCCCCCACACACTCTCTCCCTCCCCCACACACACTCTCCCCCCCACACACACTCTCTCCCCCCCCCACACACACTCTCCCCCCCCCACACACACACACACCTCTCTCTCCCCCCCCCACACACACACCTTACCTCCTTCCCCCCCCCCCACACATACACACACACACACACTCTCCCCCCCACACACACACTCTCCCCCCCCCACACACACACACTCTCCCCCCCCACATACACACACACTCTCCCCCCCCACACACTCTCCCCCCCACACACACACACACTCTCCCCGAATACATATAAAAATAATACCCCCACACTCCCGAATACATATAAAAAATAACCCCACACCACCCGAATACATATACATATAAAAAATATCCCCACTCCCCGAATACATTTTAAAAATACCCCCACTCCCCCGAATACATTTAAAAAATAGCCCCACCTCCCCAATACATTAAAAAATAGCTCCACCTCCCCAATACATATAAAAATAACCCCACCTCCCCAATACATATAAAAAACACCCCCACCTCCCCCCATCATCATGATTTCATCTCCCCAGACTGGCCCCCATGCCCCATCATCATATTCCCCACCCCTGCCTCCCATCTTTATCTGCCCAGGCTGGCCCCCATGCCCCATCATCATATTCCCCACCCCCTGCCCTCCCATCTTTATCTGCCCAGCTGGCCCCCATGCCCCATCATCATATTCCCCATCCCCCATGATCATCTCGGCCTCTCCTCCTCCTCCCCCCCCCATGATCATCTCAGCCTCTCCTCCTCCTCTCCCCCTCACCCCCCCAAGATCATCTCAGCCTCTCCTCCTCCTCCCCCCCCATGATCATCTCGGTCTCTCCTCCTCCCCCCCCCTCCCATGATCATCTCGGCCTCTCCTCCTCCCCCCACCCCTCCATGATCATCTCGGCCTCTCCCCCCAAAAAAATAAATATTGTCCTTACCTTATTCCAGGCAGGAGGCAGAAGGCAGTCTCACAGACGTCTTTGAAGCTATCTCCGCCAGGGTGTTGACTCTGCCCCCGCTGTCCTCCCACACACGGCACGAGTGCAGGATGACTGCGCCCGGCCACCGTCCGACTCCAGTCCCAGCAGGCCTGCTTTTCCTTCCGGCCGTGCTCGTCGCATCCGCCACACCCGCGCTCGCCACCGCGCTCACTACTCCCGCGGCCAAAACTTGCAATCGTAGCCCACGCGCTCGCCGACGCACACGACCGCCGCACCGGTTGTGGGGGGGCCGCAAAAATATTCGTGGCGGCCCGCATGCGGCCTGCAGGCCGCAAGTTTGACATGCTTGCTCTACAGCATCTTACTTCTCAGCACTAATCACCTATTATACCCCTTCTTGTAGTTTCCTCTCTGCTGAAAGCCAGTTCTCTACAGCAGGCTCACATCTCAAATATTCTTTAGTAAATAAAAATACCCCTTGTGATACATTGCATGGCTTAGACAGGTCTGCTACCACATTAATTCTTAGCATACAGTGCTGCAGCCAGGGTTTCTGGGTAATGACATGCAAATGAGCAGTGTGTCAATTTTACTTCTCATCCATTTTAACTTGGACCCCTCTAAGCTTATGCCTGCCATGTATTTCTTTACAAATATTTTTCATTTTAAGACTAAATTACATTTGCAATTCTATTGTAATCTTTTCATATAATTACACCTACAATCCCATAATGGTATATTAGAATTAGTCAAACAAATGTCCCAAGTTCACCACATTTACAAAATACAGTATACATTTTACTAGAAACAATATTAAAGTTCTAACAGATAGTAGTAACCTAAGAAGAGACATATTTAAATTCCTTCATTTGTATAACTGATGCTTTTAAAAAGTGAAGACAATAAGAAAGGTATTAAGGTTTTGCCCATTAGAGGAACAATATTGAAAACTGTGGATGGGGAATTTCGATTTGTGTTTTGTTGATTTATTTCATATTTGTTATGAATTTAAATAGCAATTCAGGCAACTGAAATCATGAAATAGTAAGTATTCCGAGCTTTTCTAATAAACCTCTATACAGTATTCTACTTAGAGGATAGATAATAAATACGAATTACATTTTCATTATAGTTGTTGACATACACTGCCACATGTATCCCCCTTGCATCAAAGAAATAGCTACAGTACATTGAGATGGTTTTGCGGTAAACAATAACAATGTGGTTTATGGGGGGGGGGGGGCAAAATTAGTTTATTAATTTTCAACAATTTTGTAGACAAATATAATAAAAATAATAAGAGGTTGTAATCTGTTTACAGTCAAATACATCAAGCACCGATTTCTATGTTTTCTTAGTGAACTCCACAGTGAGTATAATAATGCAGGCAAAAGTCATTGGGGGCGATTCACTAAGCAGTGATAACTGCTTTTAAGTACGATAAATGGCTTTTAAGACCGATACTGCATGCTGTGCGATTTACTAAGCAGTGATAACAATGCTTTATCGGCCCCAAAAAGCATTTTTTCAGCCCCAAAAAAATAAAATAACGTCCATCAGGCAAAAAACGGCAATTGCCAGTCAGCGCGATTCACTAAGCAGTGATAAGTGAATTGCACTTTAAAAGCACGCCAGATTTATGCACCAGCTAAAGGATGGCACAAAAGAAATGGAATCCGTTCACAATCCAGGGGGAGCACATAAGGGAAATTAAACAAAAATGCAATCTAAGTGCAGACAATATGACAATCGGGGAATAATATAATGTGTCTTGGCTCTTTAGTCCAGCCTACTCACAAGATGTAGATAAAATACGGGCATTAGGGAACACTTTTCTTTGCGGGAAGACCTCTATTTCAGTTGTGATGAAGACCTCCAATCTCAGCAAAACAGCGGTGTATGTAAGGAAGGAAAGATATCCATAGTGCAGACCAATCATAAAACACGTAACTTTTATAGGGTTAAAAAATGAACACTTACAATAAAACCATTCAAATAATGCATATATCACAACACTGTGATGGAAGAGAGAATGCTGTGGACATCTGGCTCACCCCCCCGCCTCCGGTCTGCAATCGCTGTGTGAGACGCCGCTAGGTTGAGCTCTCCACCTCCGGGGCTCCCTCTGCAGTGCGCCGTGCCGTCACGTCACCTCCGGTTGGCCGCGATACGTCACTTCTGGATAGTTGCGACACGTCACTTCCGGTTGATGTTTCTGGGTCTACAATCTCCGTCCCTGCTTCTCTCCTCCAGTGGGCGGCTACCACTCTACGCGTTTCGCCAATCAGGAAGCCACGCATCAGGAAGCTATGCGCTTCGTCAGGAAGCCACGCATCAGATTGGCGAAACGCCTAGCGGCATCTCACACAGCGATTGCAGACCGGAGGCGGGGGGTGAGCCAGATGTCCACCGCATTCTCTCTTCCATCACAGTGTTGTGATATATGCATTATTTGAATGGTTTTATTGTAAGTGTTCATTTTTTAACCCTATAAAAGTTACGTGTTTTATGATTGGTCTGCACAATGGATATCTTTCCTTCCTTACATACACCGCTGTTTTGCTGAGATTGGAGGCCTTCATCACAACTGAAATAGAGGTCTTCCCGCAAAGAAAAGTGTTTCCTAATGCCCGTATTTTATCTACATCTTGTGAGTAGGCTGGACTAAAGAGCCAAGACACATTATATTATTCACCGATTGTCATATTGTCTGCACTTAGATTGCATTTTTGTTTTATTTCCCTTATGTGCTCCCCCTGGATTGTGAACGGATTTCTACAAATTGGGGGACCAGCGAAACCAGTCCCTACCAGCTGGGTTTGAGCAGGGGGTTCTAATTCATTTATCTTTTCACGTTATAATCACGTTTTTCACTGAATTCATTTGTATCACTTGATTTAATATATTCACTGTACATTAGGGGTGAACACTATTAGTGCTAGCGCCTTTTTCTTCACTATCACACAGCACAAAGGAAATGGAGCCATGAAAAAAAATCATTGTTTACATTTTTTTCACCACACAATTAATACAACAGGCCGGTGGGTTTTCCTGGATGATCCCCGCAGGAGTTCTGTGCCCTCGGGTGATCCCTGTGGGTGTCCGAGGGTCCCCGCTGGCCTGCGGTTCCAATCGTGTGGCCAAAAAAACATAACACCCAATACTTTGAAATAAATACCCCTCTGTCCCCTGCCTCCTAACACATACAGTACAGTAATGGGCAAAATTACTATTATCCAGATATGGATAATAGTGCATTTGCCCATTTAAAATAAAACATTAAGCTGCAGAAATAAAGTAAATAAAACTGGCACTTACCGCTGCCAGGCTGCCACGATGAAGGCCGTCCTCATTACCGTCCATGTCCTCCATTGCAACAAACAAAACAGTACAATCAAAAACACAATCTAATGTCCCCTGACCCCTTAATCAGGTATAGGTATGCAGGCTTATAACGCTTTGGCCAAAGGGTTTAACTAAATAACCAAGTAATTATTATTATTGAAGTATTTGAACTTTGTACTCATGACCATACAGTATACTGTATGTTTTGTCAATTTGATGTAGCATTGGGCACCCCTGTCTTTTGTTGTATACATTTGCCACGCCCAGTAGCACTCTTTTTTGACATAAATATATATTCATGATGTGGTGGGTGTAGGAGTTTGAGCAAGCTGGGAATGTGTATTAATCAATTTCTGACTGGTAACAGTTGTAATGGAGGTAGGTGGCACCTCCCCGCAGAGCTCACTCCTCCTCACCTTTATAACTTGGGAGGTCTTTTCACTTTGCTGCAAGAACAGGACCTATTATGGTTCTTTCCCCTCATACAGAGGTAAAGGGAAGGGTTCACAGTGTAGTGTATGACCTGCATTATTGGTTATACATTGACGTTTGGTATGCAGGCTTATAACGCTTTGGCCAAAGGGTTCAACTAAATAACCAAGTAATAATAATAATTATTATTATTATTGAAGTATTTGAACTTTGTACCCATTACCATATATGTTTTGTCAATTTGATGTAGCATTGGGCACCCTTGTATAATGAAGCTAATCAGCCTACTCTGAACAGTCAGGAAGTGCTTTAAAAGGCTGGAGGCTGCAGGGCACAGTGAGACTGTTTTTCCCCAGAGAAGGGGGGGGGGGGGGGGGGAGACAGAGAAGCTCCCCAGCTAACGGAAGCTGGATAAAAAGAAGCTGGCAAAGAGTGAGAGACACTGCTGAGAGAGAGCTGTGCTGAAGCAGGGACGTCTGCGCCAACACCTGGATTTACAGATAAGCCAAATCCTAATTTGCTGTATACAAAGACTTGATATGCTCAGCAATAATAATATCTGTTTGGGGTGGAATGAGTTTAGCTATCCACCCGGGTTAGAAAGGGTTGGAGCTAAATGTGTAGTTAGCTTTCCTAATGGAAATAGGATTTGATTTTATTATTTGTTTTTTCTTAAAGGGACAGTGGGCTCGTTGTTTATTTAATCCCTGTAAATAAACCCCTGCTTAGAAAATACAGTGTTTCCGGCCTTAACTTGGGACAAAAGAGACTGCAACGTGGTGTGGGTATCACACTATCAATATATAAATCTATATCTATATCTCTGTCATTTACATTTATATGTCAGTTCTATGTGAAGTCAGAAATGGTAGGTCATATATGGCAATTATTGTTGGAAAAGTCCCTGTTAATAAATTTCTTACCTACTAAGTGACCATACATGCGGTCATAATGCTGCAAAATACCAGTTATAAGGACTCTGTTTTCCTCATTGTTGAAGCGTGTACTTCTTGGTTTTTCTATACGCTTCTTACATGCAAATGCAACCACTGAGGTCTCCTGCTGCTGACTGCCCTCCCCTTCTTCCAATAGAAGAGACTGCATGAGACTCTCACCAGCACTCACCCCACCACCACCAGTCACACCATCATCACTCCCCTGACTCACACGTGCACTCGCACCTACTCCCACTTCCCCCGGCCATACCTAAATCAATCACAAATAAACAATAAATATATTAAATGACACACTCTCTCAATCAAATTTCACTCTCACAAGACAAAAATGTGGTAAATAAAGTAACCAAAGAAGACAACACTATCAAAATTCAACACCCCCTGCAGCAAAATGAAATCCTCCAAATGGCCAGCTCTGTCTGTCTCTCACTCACTACCAACAACACAGAGAAAGTTTACAAGGAATACAACATTTAAATAAGGCGCTCGACTAATTGTTTACCTCGCGAGATTCTCGCCCACTGTGGCAAAAGTTTTATCAACACGCCACGCCATTTCCTAGTTTTTACGGACACGATCAGCACACTGCTGGCTACTCACCATTTTGGCAAATGTTACTATCACTGGTATTGGGGCCATTCTGCATATCATAATAGCAACGCTGTCAAAAATTGTGGTTTCAATTTGCTGGTGATTTTTTTTATGACTGCTTATACCATAGGCCTGTTGATTTGGTAGAATCTACTTAATAAATATCACCATACTCATTACCCAGAGGATTTCATCAATTTCATGTGCACATGTTGGAGCAGAGGCATTATATCCCAATCTGTCTATCACTTTCTTTCCTTTCAGAATAGAGATTTGTAACACCTGTGATTCTTGCTATTTACATGGGGTGTGATCAATAAATGTAAATTTTTTCAACTACGTAAATTGATCTTGAATTATTTTGTAAGTACGTATTATGTGATCTTTCTCAGTTTTCACCTCAATTAATGTTTTCTTACAAACAATGATCTCTTTTTGGGTAATTTCATAATTTTGATCTTTTCCTCTTGTGAGGACTTCACAACCTCGTTAAGAGTTGCTGGAATCTTGAAGTGATTTTCCAATTTCTCAAACTCATTTTCATAATTTTTAGTTTGGGCTTCACAATTTTGTAGGGCTTTTTTCAACATGTTTCATTTTTGAATTCTTTACCAAGTATGCTGCATACATACAGTACTTGCAACAGCTTTGTCTGTAAGGTTTGTTTTCTTTTTCTTTGAGATATTTCCTGGACATATGTTCAGGATTATTTTTAATCCTGTGATACATTTAGTATCACATGCAAAGTCTGAACTTTTATGCTTAGTGATATAAGCTGCTACAACGCTCTCTAAGCTAGAGACTAGCCATTTTTGTATTTTTGTAATACAAATTACTTTTCCTTTTACTGTATTTCCTCCCCACAAGTTGCCTGCTCTAGTGGTTAGTCCAATATACTTTTCTAAACTTAGAATTTGGGGCTTTCCATTGTAAAATATATATTGGGATGTATCCTACCTCTTACGTTCGCTAGCCTTAAGATTTTTTTCAATACCCACAACAAAAAATAAACATATTATTAGTATATGTATTACTGTGATTTTGTTGCTGACTCAACCTGAACTTATCTATATTCAAAGATCTATGTGCTTATTTAAAAGAATATCATCAATAATGTGTACAGATGACCCTCGTCCCACCGAAGCAGAAGCCAACCAAGAAGTCCCCTGTCCCATCGATACACAAGCAGACAGCCCCTCACAACCGAAGCTGAACAAGACACCCCCCACCCCATCAATGCTCAAGTAGACGACCCCTCACAATTGAAGCTGGACAAGCCGCACCCTACCCCATCGATGACCAAGCAAACGGCCCCTCCCATCACCCAGGCACTTCGAAGCACAACAGGATTACGGCCTGACACCTTTCACCTGGTCCAGATCCGTCAGTCACATACTGAATGCTTTAAGTGGCTATGAAATACCTTGCAACACAACACAGTAATATAGGAAAATAATGGAGGCCAAGTTGGATCATCTTTTGGAGAGGATGGAGAGGTGCATGTATGTTCGCATGGACAACATTGAGAGTAACATGGCGAGGCTCTATTTTTCAGTTGCTGTTCCTGCCCCTGTATGTCCGATACAGGTGGGTGTAGTAAAGAGAAGCAACACAAGGCACATTCGGATTTTAGTTAATCTAATTTATTAAAGCCAATGCACAAAGTTTCGAACCATAGGTATTTCTTAAGGGAAATAAAGTGGCATACTGTAAATGTCCAAAAATGTCCTTCTTATAACCCACCTTCCCATAGTGCCCTATGTTGATTATCCATGATCTTCTTCACATGTGCTGATGTAACTGTAGTTCAGCTTATCTCTACTGCTTCCGCGATTGGTCCTCGATGTCTGACGTCATCACGTAGTTTGACGTCATCATGTGTTCCCCACAGGGAGTACCTGGTCAGCATGATTCCTCGTTTCCTTCCACGGGATGCATCCGACGCCATCACGGTATTGCGTATAGTCCTCTCGGCCGTCACGTCGGTTGCCGTCGTCATACATTTTTCAAGCGGCTATCCGGTCGTCATGTTACCAGTATTTATCCACGAGGTGCGTCTGACATCATCACGATCCTCGATGTAAACGCTGAAGCCTTTGTTGATGCTATTATGGTGATCCCTCTTGTAGTTTGCCCATGAGTTTCCTCATGGGCCCCCAGACCCCGGTGGCAACCACTCAATGGCCCCAGACACCTGTGGGGTTGACTCGTGGACCCCATTGTGGCCACGGTGACCCACGGGGACCACCTGGAGGCACACGGCACCTGGCGGGAACCACCCGTAGACTCCCAGACCCTGTGGGCACCCCCCTTTGGTGCACTGTAGGGCTTGCGGACACCCGCCGGGACCACCGCAGACTACCGTAGGTCTGGGGTATGAATCCTGTATGTTAAAAAATAAATAATGGTTTTACATTATGGGGGGCACGGGGGGTATTGATGTTTATTAAATATTGCAATTTTATTGTGGCCTAGGAGGTGGGTTTGGGGGCTGTTATGTGTGTGTTGTTTTTATTGTGTGTAGCGGGGGTGGGTGAAAGGGGTATTAGCCCCAAGGATGGGTGTTTAGATCGTGAGGGTGGGTAGCGGTAGGGTTAACCCCTTCATTACCTTAGCGGTATTAACTACTAAGGTAATGAAGGGGTTAAGTCCACCCGCAAACCCCCCGCAAGGCCTAAACACCCACCAAGGGCCAAATAACCCCTTCACCCACCCCCGCTACCCACCATAAGCTTGGCACGGGTGGTTAACCCCTCCATTGCCTTAGCAGTTAGCCGCTAAGGTAATGAAGTGGCTGTAAATGCCTTTTTCCTGCATCGGATGCATACCGGGGGGCTACGGTGCTGGTATTAATGTGTATCAGCTCCGGAGACCCCCCGGCATCAATCCCATGCAGGAAAAAGGCCAACATTTTTCTAAGTCCCGACTTATCGCCACTCACCGACGCATCTCCCCACCAATCTGCCAACATTTTGTGGCGTATTGAATTGGGGATAAGATCACCATTTTAGGGCGGCGATAGGCGAATCGCTCGTGTTTATGATCATTCTCAAAATTGTTGATAAGTGGCTTATCGCCGCTCGGTCGGCGATTTGATTTTGGTCATAAGGTTTTTTCGGCGATACAGGCCGTTATCGCCCACTTATCAAGGCTTACTGAATATGAGTAGTCATTTTGGCCGATAAGTGGTCGATAAGTGCCTTATCGACGCTTACAGAATGAGAATGAATGAGGCCCAATCTAAATAATTAAAAATGAAAGCAATTTAATCATTCTAAAAACAATCCATTGCTACAATGTAAATCCTGGATGAAATATAATATAATTCCAACAAAATAGCAGAGAAAAGACAAAGAATAATATTGATAATACTGTGAAGTTATATCTCCTTGTTTCATTAACATGAATGAAATGAACAAAATATTCAAATTAACTAATATTCAGGATAATTGCTAAAACATAATATATGGAGAAAAGATACATTTTTTTGACAACTTAAACAAAATGATATAACCATGATGAAAACTTTGCAGCACAATTTTAACGAAAAAGTTTATAAATTCCAGAATATAGTTGAATGAAATCCAATATATTCTACAAACTATTTCATAGTAAAAAAATGAATAATAAATAAATACACTGAATTAATTTATTTCACCAGTAGGAATTAGATCTTATAAAGAAATATTATAGTAATAACTCAAATACTTTCTTTAAACTATTTCTCTAAACTCTTTATTGTAAATAAGAAGAGAACAAGATACAAAGAAAAATAAAACAAAATGATGCAAATTTGTGATTAGATGGAGGGCTTAATGTAAAAAATGCTGGAGCTCCCAATCTATATTGATGCCGACTGGGCTAAGCGTAGCCAAGGAGTAGTCCCAAAACTTCTCCCTCTTGTTGAGAAAATTCAATCTGTCTCCTCTACGTATATGAGCCTGAATATGTTCAATAGCCCTAAAATGAAAATTCCCAAGACCACCCTGAGGGCATTCAACAAAATGTTTGAAGCACGATGTTTCAAATCCCTGTTCCTAATGAACCGTACATGCTACATCATACGTTGTTTCAAGGGCCTAATTGTTCTCCCAACATAGCCCTTGGTACATTTACACCAAATGTAATACACAACAAATTGTGTATTACAATTGATGAATGATTTGATCACATAGGGTTTTTTCATTTTCTTGACTGTTAAGGTTTTGGCTGGAAGAGCATATTCACACATCCTACACATACAACACCTATAGAATCCTTTTGTGGTCTTTAGTTTAAATGGTGTACAGTAGGTGTAGGTTCTGAGGAAAACAGACTTGGGGATAAATGGGTTGCCAAAGTTTTAGCTTTTTTGAAGACAAATTTAGGGCCCATTTCAATGAAGGGAAGAAGATCAGGGTCAAGACCTAAAACTACCCAATGTTTGTTAATAACGGTCCTAACTTGTTGGGCCTGGTTGCTAAATTTTGTTATAAAGAAAGGAGTTGTAGACTCACACTTAGTTTTTTTAGATTTTTTATCTATCTTATCACCACATTTAGAGATTAGATCATTTCGATCAAGCCGAAAAGCATGATCAAAGCACTTTTAATAGGGGGACATTATGGGTATTTATGTATTGTATCTGTCAGTTAGTGTTACTCTTTGATAAAGTGCGGTGAACCGCACGAAACGCGTAAAAGTTTTTCTCTTGCTACTTTTTAATGTGCCCTCAATAAATCTTTATGTACTGAGAAGATAGCAGTCCGGTCTCTACTTTCTCCCTCCAAGGCAGCTGCACCGTCTTTCAAACCTCTCTTCACGCTGAATTCTCCAGGTAGGAGCACGCCGACAGCACCCAGAGTCCCACGGCGCAATGAGTGAGTAACCACTACACCATTATACACCTGTTATGTGTTTAACTATACATGGCTATCAAGCTACAAGCACTTTGCAAGTTCATATAAGATCTACCTGATATGCAAGGCTATTGAACCTGCATATGAAGTGGTGTGATTTAAGTGGTGAACAACATGGAACTATAAGGGGGGGTGATAGAAAGCATTCTAACTTGAATAATTAGTGGGGTTGCAGGGTGCACAGAACAACAGGGGACCCTTATTCCCATCCAAGTACTAACCTACCTATGAAAGTACCAGCACTCAGTGTCTGTTGGCTAAATGATCTACTGAATGCAGATGAAAAAAAGATAAATAAATGTAATAACACTATAAACAAACCGGAATTAAAGCAATTGTATATGCAAAAACAAAGTGTCACAATTGAAAAAATGTCTCAAAGTCAGGGAAGGAGGGGAAAGAAGGAAAAGGGAAAAAACAAATAAAACATAAGGAAAAAACACAATAAGGACAAAAGAAGGTATGCTAGGGGGGCGAAGTTTCGAGGGACTACCTCTTCATCAGGACCAGATGTACTTCCCTAAGCCTTCCCTCCCCTGTCAAAAGTCTAGCCAAACACCACAGAAAAATGCTAACAGTCATTCAACATGGGCTAGTTGGACCTCGCATATACAGTACTGTAAGCACAAGGAATCCAAAATGGTAATTGAAAAGGTAACCAAACCCTCTGTCCTCTGCTCCTCGTGCTCTGTGGAGTGCTATATATGCTGATATATATAGTAGATCGGGCTGCCGTTCCGCCATGCAGTGTAGGTGACATCATCAAACAGAGCCTCTCAGACTACAGACTTACTGCTGTCCACGTAGCGCTTCCTCACTGCTCATGCATCCTCTGTCCTCCTCCACTACTCATGGTGAGCATCTCTGCGCATGCGCGAGGTCCCGATTTCCCTGCCCATAGTTAAAGCTTTTAATGCTGATAGACAGTAATCCAGGAATACGTGGAAGTTGCGCTCCTGGTGGTCATAGCAGCAGCTCAATCCTGATATAATGAAGGCACCTGTAGTCACTTAATGTGAAAACAAAACAGAATTAGTAATAATACCATAGTGAGCCTCTGGGTATGACCCTGTGTTGCTAACTGAGACCAGACAGTTCGCCGTGAGACCTGATGAGAAGGATAAAAATAAAATTAAAACTTAAATATGCAAAAACCACATTAATATATATACAAACACATATATATATATATATATATATATATATATATATATATAATATATATATATATATATATATATATATATATAACAGCAGGCACTTCAAAGGCTCCAAAGAAATAGGTGCTTGTTCAACAAAAATAACAGGAAACCAGGTGTCCCACCAAGGAGACAAAAAACAGCACTCAAGGTATATTGCAAAAGTGTATTTGAAAAAAAGCAGGCACATATAAATCCAACGTTTCGGTCCTGTATAGGACCTTCCTCAGGGGCGTGCTGGAGAACACTGCCCAAGGAAAACATATATATCCATCAGCCACCTGTGTGCATAATCAAGAACCAGCTGATTGTAATTAAAAACGGGAGTACTGTAGGCGCATGGGAGCCCTGTCATCACTGTGCAGCAGCTCAGCCTCACCACTCCTCTGTTTACACTTAGCTATCAATGCCAGACACACCGCACATGTGCGCCTGCGGGTGGAGCCAGTGAGCACACCAGTCATTCTAAGGCATCCCCCGTTACCATGGCGACGCAACTAAAGTGTCTGTAACCATGGGAGTGTAGGCAGAAGCAGACTGCAATAGGGAGCAGGGGCACTGAGACGTTTGAACATGATGATGTCACATCACCAGCAGCAACAGGTCCTGTAACCAAAATTAAAGTGCTGTATTAAAAACACATGAAGAGGTGAAAATATATACTCCAGATGCACAGTATTACTAAAAATCACTATCAATAGTGCAACAATAATAAATATACTAATATCACTCTAACATGCTACCAAGAGAAAGGAATAGTGAATGCAGATTTGCTTGTAAGAGTTTGAAAAAGCAGACATAAAGGAAAGGAAGGAACAGGAAGGGGGAGTCCTGTTCCTTCCTTTCCTTTATGTCTGATTTTTCAAACTCTTACAAGCAAATCTGCATTCACTATTCATATCTCTTGGTAGCATGTTAGAGTGATATTAGTATATTTATTATTGTTGCACTATTGATAGTGATTTTTAGTAATACTGTGCATCTGGAGTATATATTTTCACCTCTTCATGTGTTTTTAATACTGCACTTTCATTTTGGTTACAGGACCTGTTGCTGCTGGTGATGTGACGTCATCATGTTCAAACGGCTCAGTGCCCTGCTCCCTATTGCAGTCTGCTTCTGCCTACACTCCCATGGTTACAGATGCTTTAGTTGCATCGCCATGGCAACGGGGGATGCCTTAGAATGACTGGTATGCTCACTGGCTCCACCCGCAGGCGCACATGTGCCGTGTGTCTGGCATTGATAGCTAAGTGTAAACAGAGGAGTGGTGAGGCTGAGCTGCTGCACAGTGATGACAGGGCTCCCATGCGCCTACAGTACTCCCGTTTTTAATTACAATCAGCTGGTTCTTGATTATGCACACAGGTGGGTGATGGGTATATATGTTTTCCTTGGGCAGTGTTCTCCAGCACGCCCCTCAAGAAGGTCCTATACAGGACCGAAACGTTGGATTTATATGTGCCTGCTTTTTTTCAAATACACTTTTGCAATATACCTTGAGTGCTGTTTTTTGTCTCCTTGGTGGGACACCTGGTTTCCTATATATATATATAAATATATATATATATATATATATATATATATATATATAAAGCAGAAAATAGCCGTGTTAGTTCAGTTGCGATAGTGCAGAATAAATGAGTTCTTCAGTATTAGTACCTTTTTTATTGGACTAACAATTTATGTCATAGGACAAGCTTTCGAGAGTTATCCTCTCTTCTTCAGGTCAAGCAATACTGATATAAAAAGGATTCAATGGCTAAAACAGTGTAGAGAGAGGGAGAAAAAAAAACAACAGATATTTACTGTAGATAAGGTAGGGTGTTAAATGTGTTTGAAGCCAGGGGACAGTGTCAAAGAAAGGTGGGGAGGGATACTGGGGGGGAGAGAGAAAGTGTGGCTAAGAATAGAGGCAAGCAGGATAATTTCAAGCAATTTTGATAGGGTGTGAGAAAACCCATGTCCGCATTAAGTCCTTTGCCTTTGGTTTTGGTGTCAAAGAGTCTTATCATTCTGAGTTCAAATGTTTTCCGTTCTTGGGTGCTTTTAAACATTCCATTGAGGATTTTGATTTTTAGATAATTTATGGAATGATCTGGTTGTGAGATGTGATGTCCCACAGGTGAGCAGTATCTTCCTTCTTCGTGATGGAGTATGAAGTGTCTGTGTATATTCATTCTTCCTTGTAGTTTTTGGCTGGTTTCCCCAATGTAGCAACCTTGGTCACATTTGTTGCATTGAATCATATACACTATATTCCTGGATGTGCAGCTGTATGATCCTTTAACATTGAATGTTCTATGGTTGTGACTGGCTGTGGGATCTTGGCAAATATGTTTGCAGAGTTTGCAGCATTTGTTGCTGCACGGTTTTGTGCCATTATCCATGTCTTTAAAATCGTTGTGAAGTTTTCTGCTGACTAATTTCTGTTTGAGGTTTGGTGGTTGCCGGAATGCAAGAATGGGAGGTTTGGGAAAGATTTCTTTTAATGTCGCATCCTCTGTCAGCATGGGTTGCAGATCTTTGATTATTTTTCGTATACCCTCTAGGGTAGGGTTGTATGTGGTCACTAGTGGTATGCGTGTGGTAGGTTCTTTCTGTCTGTATTGTAGCAGGTGTTCTCGTGGGGCTTTTATTGCAGATGTGATAGTTTTGGCAATGGTCTTTGGTTTGTATCCCTTCTGTCTGAACGATTCGGTCAGGGTTATGAGATGCCTGTTTCTGTCTTCAGTGTCAGAGCATATGCGGTGGTATCTTATAGCCTGGCTGCGTATGATACCTTGTTTTGTATGAGTGGGATGGAAGCTGGAGTTGTGGAGATAACTGCATCTGTCAGTTGGTTTCTTGTATACAGATGTGTGTAGTTTGCCATCTTACAGTGTTACTGTAGTACCTAGAAAGTTTACTAGGTTTGCCGAATAATCCATTTTGAGTTTAATAGATAGATGGAATGAGTTCAGGGACTCGTGGAATTGTTTTAGGTTTTCTTCACCCTCTGTCCATATTATAAACAGTTCATCAATGTATCTGTAGTATTTGTAGGGTTTGTGGAGGCATGTAGTTAGGAATCTTTGTTCAAGATTTGCCATGAAAAGATTGGCATATTGCGGTGCCATCTTGGTACCCATTGCAGTCCCCATTAGTTGTAGGTACATTTACTTGTTGAAGCTGAAGTAGTTGTGTGTGAGGATGTATTCTATCAGTTTGGTAATTACATCAGCGCTGTATTTCTGATCCAGGGGAGATGTTGTAAGGAAATGCAGGCATGCCTAAATACCATCCTTGTGGGGGATGTTGCTGTAAAGGCATTCTACATCCATGGTATCTAGCAGTGTGTTGGATGGTAGTTGGTTGATATTGTTAAGATTATTGAGAAAATCTGTGGTATCTTGTTTGAAGCTGTTGGTGCTTCTGACTAAAGGTTTGAGGATATTCTCCACTAAGCCTGATATTTGTTCCGTGAGTGTATCCATACCTGTTATAATTGGTCTGCCGGGGTTTCCTGGTTTGTGGATTTTGGGAAGCATGTAGAAGATCCCAACTCCTGGGTTGTCGGGTATTAGTTGCTTCAATTGTGGTTGAAGGTGGTTAGGGAATGTTTGAATGAGATTCATGAGTTGCTTTGTATATTCCTGGATTGGATCATGTGTGAGTTTCTTGTAGTAGGTGTTGTCTGTGAGTTGTCTATTGCCTTCTTCTATGTATTTATTTGTGTTCATAAGCACCACTGCACCTCCTTTATCTGCTGGTTTGATGGTGATGTTGTGGTTGTTGCACAGTTCCTTGATAGCAGATCTCTCCATGGGGGATAGGTTGTACATAGTTTTTTTTCTGCTGTGTTGATGCTAGTAAGGAAACTTGTGATCTTAATCTCTGTATGTAGCTGTCAAGTATGATGTTGCGTCCTGTTGATGGTGTGAAGTACGTGTTCTTCTTCTTGTTGTTGTTCTCTGTCATTATGGGGGTGCTCTCTTTTTTGTGGAAGTATTCTTTCAGTCGTAGTCTCCTGAAGAATTCTTCTAGGTCTGAGAATAATTGGATTTGATCCAGTTTGGTGGTGGACAGAATGTTAGTCCCTTGGAGGGAACAGAGATCTCAGGTTTAGCGAGTTTATAATCAGACAGGTTTATATATATATATATATATATATATATATATATATATATATATATATATATATATATACACCATAGGTGAAATACCAGGGACTGGAAAGTCAAAGGTCAATGTGAAATAAGAGACAGAATTAAGCCAAGGACTTACCCACAGTTCTAGGTCCGGATAGAGGTAAGTAGAAACGACATGGAACTATACCTCAATGGGTTAAATCAGGCTGTTTATTGAATGGGATCAAGATTTTCATGTACCATACTTTGCACACCTGTACATAGACACTTCTGGTAAGCGTCGCAGGGGCTTAATTCTCCCACCTCCCTCTGTTCATATTGATCAAGCGATAGCTCCGATGATGCTATGATATTATTATTGCTACACTGACCGGACTGCTTATTAGGTACTATTATTGTTCATTACATCATTGATTGGCACTTCAATCCTGGACTTTTTACAACATTTTTTTATATTTTTTTCTCTACGGAGATCATTAAAAGTTTTTTTCTTTAGTTGTTCTATACAATTATTTTGGTTCTGGTGCACCACAATACCAACCACTGTTCTATACAATTAACATAGTATTGATTATTGCAAACTGTGAAGGTTAACGTTACCAAAGGAGGAAATGGCAACTACATCTGCAACAACTAGATCATTTACTTACAGTATACCAATGCTGACATTTATAATAGAATGAGGCAAGCAGAATATGTGTTTGATGGGTCTGGAGCTATTGCTTGCAATGATTCCACAGATTTAGCAACGTATTTTTATCAACTTGAAAAATTCTTTGTTTATGACTAACGACTTTGGTGGGACATTACCTCTTTGGAGAACTACTTGAGAGTCAATAGGATACCGAGAGGACTCTGACTAAAAAAGTCACCTATATTTGGCTTTCACAGTAAAGATTTTGAAGATAGTTGGAGGAAAGCTTTGGATGATTGCTCTAACCGCTTAATGCAACTAATTGTGGAGTCCAAACTACAACAAAGATCAGCTGTTGCGAAGGATATAAAATCTCTTTAAATAAAACTTAAAGAATTTGAATACATGGAGACCTTTGCAAACAATGATGAAAATCTCTCTAATAACATCAGCAATGTGGAGAAAACCATTATTGCAAAGAAACAATCAAAGTTTCAAAAAGATAAAATGGACTATGACACTATGACCGCAATCAAATATATGTTTGGCAAAAACCGGTGATGACACCATCCAAAGGACCCAAATACACGCCTAAGAATTTAATAACAGAGAACAAGATCATACCTCCTCTCATACTCCAAAGAAGTCCATTCTAAGTGTAGCCAGGGTCCCCCCGGCCCTCTGTTCCCCCCCCCCTTACCTCTGCTGCCGTGTGGGGTGTTGCGGGGAGGCAACGGGCTCGCCGGCGGCTCCCTCCACAGGGCGCCGCCATGCGTGGAGGCTCGCGCATGCGCAGAGCAGTCACGGCGGCCATATTGAGATTGGCGCGGGAGGAAGCGCTTCGGCATGAGGTCGCGCATGCGTAGTGGAGTGCCAGAAACGCGGCAGCGGCCATTACAAAGTTACATAGGCACATCACGCTAGGTGCACGTGGCGCCAATGTTAATGATCCTAGGCGGGGACTACAAGACCCAGCAGCACCTGGGGAAGCTTTACCACCTGACGCCAGGGAGCTGCAGTATGCAGTAATAGAGCTGCAGTATTCTCTGAGAGGAGAGATACATTTGGCGCGCTTAGGAGAGTCAGTTAGGAGTTGAAGCTAGGACACAGACAGGGAAGGTTGTGTGTGCAGGGGTCAGGGACCCAGTGCACTAGGCCCGTAATCCCCTAGGCCCCCAGCTAGGCCCCAGTCATTGAAAGCTTGGAGCTGCTACAGGGACATGCCCTAGATAGGGAACGAATCCCCCCAGCAGTCAGGTGTATTCTAAATAGTCAGGGACACAGCTGTGTGCAACGTGGCATGGCAAGTTGGTCTGGGAACAGACCTCTTCCGTGATAGAGACTGTCTTCATGGTGGGATCGTCCGGTGAGACACCAACCCACGCGGAGGCGGATTCATCGTGGGATCGGCAGATCCTTTGCGAAGAGATCAGCGGGCCCAGGTGCTGGTGCACTGGGCAGGTTTCGTAACTAAGTGCACCAACAAAGTACACACACATTGTGGGCAGCGCTGTCTCACATACCAGGAAGGTTGGATGTGGGACTTTGGGGTTGCTGTGGACACAGTGTGAGGTACAGGGTGTGGGGTTATAGCCCTGCGAGGTGTGTGGGTAGTTGTGCCTTACGTTGGTAGAGTCATAATATGTTACCTTAGAGATATGTTATGTTCCAGTAAAGCCCTTTTCTATTTTACTAAGCTGTGTGGTTCATTGTAAGAGTGTCCTGTGAGGGGCTGCTCCCACTCTGCTGGGATCTCTCACAGGTGGAGGCGCTGCACCATATAGTAGTAAGTGGTAAGAGTAGTTCACCCCAGGCTCACAGCGGCGGAGGCTTAGGCTCCTGCAAGCCAAACAGGTAAAAGGGCAGCACCAGTAGCTAATTACAGTCACTCCCCCTGATCTCACTTAGGGGTGGGGGAAAAAGGGCTACATAAAGAAAAAACACAGTGACCTATCAAGTCTGGATTCTGATGCTTCAGACTCAGATTGTAGAGCTCATAGTGTATCCTTTTCAGAAGAACCAAGGAAAACAAGTGAACCCAGGAGTAACAACAAAAGAGATGACCCATCACAGAAAATGTTCTCTACACGGGATAAGCCTTACACATCCTTCTTCCCAGAGTCAAAAAACTCAAAGCGCACAGAGGAACAAGAAGATCACAGAAAAGAAAAGGACTATGGAGAGAAAGGAAAAATTAATTCTAGACAGAGAAATTAATAATGTTATTAACATATCAGAGGATGAGCTCACATACAGCCAATTGAGTTTACTCACTCAATAAAGATTTACATTTTGCTCCCAATGCAGATTTTCATTTGTTTGATACAACTATCAATCTTCAGAGGTATACGAGAAAATTAGCTTTAAAAATTTTTTTTGCTAAGAAAAATAGTTGTGAGTGTAATGGTGAAGGATTAACATTATCTAGGTGTGGCAATATTGAAACATCTAATATAAGGGATCAGAATTAATTTTCTTCCATTAAAGAAAAAATGCTATCCATGATATGGAGAGCTTGTTATCTGAACAATATTTCTCAGATGATGAATCAGAGGAAGATATTGCTTCTTCTTTTTTCTTAAAAAATGCACATTCAGGGTTTAAGAAAAAATCTCTTTTCTGTCCAAATTTTGTCAAGGGCTCTCACCTCTTAAGCTTTGAACGTTTGGTAGAAAGAGATCTGTCTATATTATCAAAAGGTTTTTCATACAAAACTTCTATCTCCAATCTCACATCAGATGAAAGAAGGGAGTTGATTGACTTACAGAAAGATAAATCACTAATGATCAAAAACGCCGACAAGGGTGGAGCTATTGTCGTACAATCGCCCCGAGCATATAAAGCTGATGCATTACGCCAACTTAATGACACTGTTTCATATTGTAAATTAAAATCTAATCCTACGAGATCATTCTTAAAAGAACTTGCGAATTTGCTTGAATTAGGTAAAGTACTAAATGTCCTGGACAAAATTGAATACGACTTTTTGCACACCCTTAGTCCTATTGTACCGATATTTCACCATCTCCCAAAGATCCACAAATCGCTGGAGAACCCTCCGAGTCGGCCCATCGTCTCCAGCATTGGATCTTTGGGAGACGGTCTATCTCACTGCGTAGATTCATTTTTACAGCATTTAGTGAGTCGATTACCTTCATAGGTTAGAGATACAGCTGATTTGATTAAAGCGTTGAATAACATTCAGTGGTCTAAAAGATCTTTATGGGTGACGATGGATGTAGCATCCTTATATAGCATCATTTGTGGTTGTCTGCTGTCCAACGTCTTTTTTATAGAACACAGACTATTCAGGGGCACAAAAAACTTTTCTTTCAGAGTCAATTGTTTTTTTAATAACACACAATTATTTTAAGTTTGACACGCACTGTTATCTTCAATCACGGGGGACCGCTATGGGGACTTCTTTTGCCCCATCATATGCTAATTTGTTTATGGTTTCTGGGAGAGCAAGCACATTTATGGTGGTAATGATTTATTTCGGAATCACATTATTTTTTACAAAAGATATATTGACGACATCATCCTCATTTGGAATGGGGATCATATCACATTAGACACGTTTATTGACACATTGAATAACAACACTTTTAACTTAAAATTCACATCTGAGAGTCATGAAAATTATATTCATTATCTTGACATTCACTTATATATTGATCTGTCTCTCACTATTCAACAGAGGTGTTCAGAAAGACCAATTCACGGAACACATTTTTAAGGTCGGACAGCAGTCACCCAAGGTCTTTGATAAAAGGAATACCCAATGGGCAATTCCTTAGGTTAAGGAGGCTTTGTTCCTCTGATGAGACGTTCATACATCAGTCACAAGATCTTATGCGTAGATTCAAAATTAGAGGATATGATGACTCTTCTATTAAAAGTGCTTTGATCATGCTTTTCGGCTAGATCGAAATGATCTAATCTCTAAATGAGGTGATAAGACAGATAAAAAAATCTAAAAAACTAAGTGTGAGTCTACCACTCCTTTCTTTATAACAAAATTTAGCAACCAGGCCCAACAAATTAGGACCATTATTAACAAACATTGGGGAGTTTTAGGTCTTGACCCTGATCTTCATCCATTCATTGAAATGGGCCCTAAATTTGTCTTCAAAAAAGCTAAAACTTTGGCAACCCATTTATCCCCAGGTCTGTTTTCCTCAGAACCTACACCTACTGTACACCATCTAAACTAAAGACCACAGAAGTATTCTATAGGTGTGGTATGTGTATGATGTGTGAATATGCTCTTCCAGCCAAATCCTTAACAGTCAAGAAAATGAAAAAACCCTTTGATCAAATCATTCATCAATTGTAATACACAATTTGTTGTGTATTACATTTGGTGTAAATGTACCAAGGTGTAAGGGCCCGCGCTCCGGGGACTCCTGCTCTCGGCGTTCCCTTACTTTTTCCTCCACTGCCTCGAAACCCAGGTGGCATTCCCCGGCTGTCGGCATCTCCTCCGCGGCTGTCTCCTCACTTCCGGGTAACGCGCATCACCCTTACGGGCACGCGCGGACCCAAGCCTCTATTCCCTGGCGTTCGGAGCCTGGCCCCGCCTCCTCCATTCTGGCACGCGCACCAGCGCGCTTTCCTGCCCCAGCTCGACTGGGTCCACCCCCAGGCTTCTCTCTCCTATCAGGGCTAACCCCAGAACCATACCTCCACTCCTCCCTTTCCCCTGATAGGTCCCAGACCACTATTTAGCCTGGTCTCCCCATTCCTTCAGTGCTCTGCATAGCTACTGTACCTTGGTGCTGTCTGCTTCTGCTTGACTCTCTTGTGTTTCAGTCCCTGTTCCTGTTCCGGGATACTCTGCTGACCTCCCTGGATTTCGACCTTGGCTTTGGACTTAGACCACGCTGCTCTCTGGACCCCTTGGATTTGGCTTTGGACACTCTACCTCGCTGTCTTCTATATCCCTTGGACTCAGCAAACGGACCCCTATGACGCAGCTCTCTCCTCTCCTCGACCCAGGCTTACGGACACTCTACTACGCTGCTTTCCCAACACCTTGACCATTGGCTTACGGACTTTACCCTTCTATGCCATATTTGGCAAGTACTGAACTATTTCTATTTTTGTTCCCTGGACCAGCTACGCTACTTCCATACTCCGGCCGTGCCCCCGTTTACTGTTAGGTGTGTGGCATTTGTCATTTCCACCTCAGTAGTGGGGTCTCATCTGGCTTGTGGGCAGGCCGAGCATTACATTATGCAGAGCCCATCAGACCCAGATCCCCCTGTGGTGGAAGATACCCTGACCATTATCTCCAAACACTTCACCTTTTTGGACAACCAGGTTACCGCTCTTAACCAACAGGTTGCTACTTTAACCTCTCAGATCCCCCAGATGTCTCCAGTTCCGTTATCCATCCCACTGTTTACAGAGAAGGAACAGGCTCTTCAGAGTTGCGAATCCCTATGCCTAGTAAATACACTGGAGACCCGCTTGCATGCCGTGGGTTTTTAAATCAGTGCGAGATACAATTCGAACTGTCACCTTCTCGCTTACCCACGGACCGAAACAAGGTAGCTTATATTTTCTCCCTTCTCACCAGGGACATCTTGGCCTGGCTTCACCAATCTGGGAGCTAAAACCTGAACTCACTTACAGCTTTCTCAAATTTAAGAGAGAGTTTCGTTTAGTCTTTGATACCCCTGGAAGTAGTGATATGGCTTCTTCCTCCTTGTTCCACATTTCACAGGGTCAGAAATCTGTGGCACGATACGCTCTGGAATTCCGGACAATCGCGGCTGAGACTGACTGGAACGATGGTGCACTTTCCCCGGCTTTCTGGCAAGGCCTTTCGGAATCCTTAAAGGAACAACTGGCGGCTCGTGAGAGGCCATCCTCATTGGAGGCTTTGATCGCTTTGTGCATCAGGGTGGATCAACGACTTCTGGAAAGGCAGGCCGAACGTCAACGTCCTCATACTCCTGTTTCTATGTCTTCCGCTTCCAGGAATCCTGCTGCCTTACCGGCATTGGATGCTCCCGAACCCATGCAACTGGGCAACCATCAACTTTTGTCTACGGAACGATTTCGTCGGAGGAATGAGGGCCTGTGCTTCTATTGCGGATCTCCTGGGCACATCTTGCCACGTTGTCCCTTGAGGCCGGGAAACGCCAGCACTCAGTGAGGTATGAGAGGATTTCACTGGGTACAATCTCTTCCTTCCCCTCTAACGCACAGGATCTCCCAAAGCGCATCTTACTTCCCATCCTCCTTAAGTACGCCAGCATTCAAATCCATGCCTTGGCCTTCCTCGATTCTGAATCATGCTTTTGCAATCCAGTACAACATTCCTCTCCGGGAGAAGGCCATTTCGGTCGGGTTGGAGGCTATAGATGGTTGACCTCTTCAGCCAGCCTTTATTTCTTTGGAGACACTTCCCATTGAACTTTCTATGAAGGATGGACATTTGTAATTCATTACTTTTGATGTCATCCATTCCCCTTCGGTTCAACTCATTCTGGGCCTACCGTGGCTACAACTCCACAATCCCATTATCGATTGGACTGCCGAGTTCCCCGTCCGATGGAGATCTTTCCATGTGGAATTGCTTCCGCCATTCTCTACGGTATTGGCTGTCTTGGAAACCTTCCCCCTGCAAGATGCCACCCTACCGGAGGTATATTCAGAGTTCCTGGACGTCTTCAGTAAGACTAAATCCGAGGAGCTTCCCCCCATCGCCCTTTCGACTGCCCGATTGACTTAATTCCGGGTGCCCCTTTTCCCAAAGCTAGGTCGTATCCCCTATCGTTGCCTGAGATGGAGGCCATGTCCGAGTATATCACGGAGAACCTTCAAAAAGGCTTTATCCAGAAATCCACCTCCCCCGCCGGAGAAGGAATTTTTTTTGTAAAAAAGAAAGATGGGACGCTTCGCCAGTGCATCAATTTCTGCGGGCTAAATAAGATTACCATCAAGAATTTCTACCCTTTGCCTCTTATCCCCGAGCTCTTCGATAGGTTGCAAGGCTCGACGATCTTTTCTAAACTTGATTTACGGGGGGGGCCTATAACCTTATTCGCATCCGCAGTGGCGACGAGAGGAAGACCACGTTCAACACGGACAGTGGTCACTTTGAGTACCTGGTGATGCCGTTTGGGTTGTGCAATGCCCCTGCAGTTTTCCAAGATTTTATGAATGAGGTTTTCCGTGATCTATTGAATTTATTTGTGATTATCTACTTGGATGATATCCTCATCTTTTCCAAAACCCTCGAGGAACACATTATCCATACCAAGATGGTGCTCTCTCGTCTACGGGCCAACAAGCTCTACGCCAAGATGGAGAAGTGTGTCTTTCATCAATCCTCAACCACTTTCCTGGGATACATTGTCTCGGACCAGGGGTTCACCATTGATCTGGAGAAGCTCAAATCTATACTCGATGGCCACAATCCAACTCTTTGAAGGCGATTCAGCGTTTCCTTGGCTTCACAAATTATTATAGGAAATTCATTGCTGGTTTTTCTACTTTGGTAGCACCCATTACAGCCCTTACCAAAAAAGGGGCCGATCCTTCCTCTTGGCCATCGAAGTCCAGTCGTGCCTTTGAGTCTCTCAAAAGAACCTTTATCTCGGCCCCCATTCTGCGACATCCCCTCCCCACCCTCCCCTTTACCCTAGAAGTTGACGCTTCTGACGTGGGAGCCGGTGCGGTTCTCTCTCAGAGAACCACCCCCGAAGATAAACTCCACCACTGTGGGTTTTTTTCCTATAAGTTTTCTTCAGCTGAAAGAAATTACAACGTGGGGAATAGGGAGTTGTTGGCCATAAAGATGGCATTACAAGAATGGAGACATCTTCTTGAAGGAACCAAGGAACCCATTCTGATCCTCATGGACCACAAAAATCTTTCTTACATTGAGGGTGCTTGTCGCCTTGGGCCCCGTCAGGCCCATTGGGCGTTGTTCTTCTCAAGGTTTAACTTCATCATCTTTTATATTCCTGGGACAAAAAATATCAAAGCTGATGCATTGTTTCGTCAGTTCAACAATGAGACGTCACAGGACGTCCCGGAGAGTATTCTGTCCCCCCCGATTGTTTATCTCTGCTGCTTCCTTTGACATATTGGATAAAATTTTGAAGTCTCAAGCACAGGTCCCCGAAGGACTAGAGGTTCCTGATGGACGTCTTTACGCACCCCCACGTTTTCATCTTAAAATTCTTGAATGGGGTCACTCCTTCAGATCTGCCGGCCATCCCGGCTTTAAGAAGACTACAGACCTGATCCGGCGAACTTTTGGTGGCCCAATATGGTAAAGGAAATTAGAGATTTCACCTCCTCTTGCCTAGTCTGCGTCCAAAAAAATCAATCCGTCAAAAGCCTTCCGGTCTACGACGACCTCTCCCGGTCCCGGACCGTCCTTGGAGTCACATTGCCATGGACAGCATCGTGGATCTTCCCCCTTCTAACGGTATGACTACTATCCTAGTGGTCATCGACAGATTCTCCAAGCAAGCTCATTTTGTTCCCCTCATGGGTTTACCCAATTCAAGTACTCTGGCTTGTAAAATAAATTTGTAAAATAAATTTTTCGTATTCATGGCGTTCCGCTGTCCATTGTCTCGGACCGTGGTACTCAATTTGTTTCGAAGTTCTGGTGTGCGGTTTCCCAGAGGCTGGGCATTACTCTCTTTTTTTCCTCAGGCTATCACCCCCAAACTAATGGGCAGACTGAACGCATGAACCAGTCCCTCGAACAGTATTTGCGTTGTTTTTCTTCCGATTCTAAGGATAATTGGGTAGCATTAATTCCTTGGGCGGAATTTGCGATTAACTCTCTCAAGAATGAGTCCACTCATTAATCACCGTTTTTTGTAAACAATGGATTTCATCCCACCCGTCTACCTATGCATTCATCCAGGTCTGGAGTCCCTGCAGCAGATGATAGGGCAACCACCTTACAGGAGTCATGGAGGAGGATTCAAACTGCTTTACAGGAATCTGTCCTAAGACAGAAGAGACAGGCAGATAGGCTTCATCGGGAGGCTCACAAGTTCATTCCTGGAGAGAAGGTCTGGCTTTCTTCAAAAAATATTAATCTGAAGGCCCCAACCTCTAAACTGTCTCCCAGGTTCCTGTGTCCTTTCTCCATTCTGAGACAAATTAATTCTGTGGCCTATCAGCTTCGGTTGCCCCCCTCCATGAAGATTTTACCCGTCTTCCATGTCTCGCTCTTGAAACCTTTCATCCAAGGCACACGATTTGCCCATCCTTCACTTCGACCTCCTCCTGCCATTGTACCAGGACAACAGGAATTTGAAATTCAGTCCATCATTGACTCTCGCATATCCAGGGGCAAGCTCCAGTTTTTGGTCCACTGGAAAGGATACGGACCTTAGGATCATTCTTGGGTCTCGCATACTTATCTCCATGCTCCATCCCTACTCAAATAATTCCACCAAAAATTTCCCCTCAGACCTTGGATGGATCGTCCGGAGTCCGACCCTCAAGGTGGGGGTACTGTAAGGGCCCGCGCTCCCGGGACTCCTGCTCTCGGTGCTCCCTTACCTTTTTCTTCCGCTGCCCCAAATCCCTGGCGGCATTCCCCAGCCGTCGGCATCTCCCCCGCGGCTGTCTCCTCACTTCCGGGTCATGTGCGTCACCCTTACGGGCGCGCGCGGACCCAAGCCTCTATTTCCTGGCGTCTGGAGCCTGATCCCGCCTCCTCTATTCTGGCACATGCACCAGCGCACTTTCCTGCCCCAGCTCGACCGGGTCCGCCCCCAGGCTTCTCGCACCTCCGCTCCTCCGCTCCTTCCTTTCCCCTGATAGGTCCCAGACCACTATTTAGCCTGGTCTCCACATTCCTTCAGTGCTCTGCATAGCTACTGTACCTTGGTGCTGTCTGCTTCTGCTTGGCTCTCTTGTGTTTCAGTCCCTGTTCCGAGATTCTCTGCTGACCTCCCTGGATTTCGACCTTGGCTTTGGACTTAGACCATGCTGCTCTCTGGACCCCTTGGATTTGGCTTTGGACACTCTACCTCGCTGTCTTCTATATTGTAATGCCTGTATGCCCGCAGACCTGGCCAGTCCCCAGTACTGAGGTGGGTAAGTTTATAACATGCACCCACATCAGTGAGGGCGTGCCCGGAGTGTGGTAATGCGTTGCCGGGCCTGTTGAGAAAGGGTTAATGTATACTTGCAACGTGTAGGGTGCCAGAGTTCGGTAGTTAAGTCCATGTGCCAGAGTTCAAGCATATTAGAGAGCAGCGTGGTGATGTCCGTAAGACAGTGTTCAAGGATTGGGGAAGGCAGCGAAGTAGTATCCGTAAGCAAGGTTAAAGGGCAGGAGAACGCAGAGTTGTCCAATTCAAAGCAGAGTTCAAGCCAGGGAGATCGAAAACTAAGCAGGGACAGGAACCAGCGCTGAAACAAACAGGAGAGCCAAGCATAAACACTGAGGTCACAAGAAGCTATGCAGAGCAATGAGCTAGAGGACAGACAGGGATTATAAAGGAGGGAGAACCAATCGGAAAGAGAGGAGGAGCAGAGGGTTGAGTGAGAGGTTGCAGGGTCAGACAAATCAGGGGAGGAGACGGAGAATCACACAGGATATGGCTTGTAAGCCATGGGAGGCGGAGACAGAGTTCTGGGAAGGGGAATATCTGGAGCGTGTGCGCGCGCTCTCTGTAAAGGTCTGATGCGCGTGCACCGCGTGCGGCAGGGAACGCGAAGAGCATCGCGCCGCGGGGGCGCTCGCCAAGGAAGGCGAGAGAGCAGGAGAGGCGGAGGAAGAAGGTAATATGGAGTCTGGGGGAACAGAGAGACACCGCGACCCGTGAGTGCCACATTGGGGAACAGGTGCCTGCGGATGCGTACGCACCTTGCGGGGAACGCGCGCGACAGCTGAACGCGCGTCTGGGTGCGTCGCAGAGGAATGGGTGCAGGAGGAAGAAGGGGCAGATAGGTGAGTTAGAGAGGGAAGAAGGTTAGAGGCAGTGGGAGCAGAGGTGATGGGGACACATTGGGAAGCGCCAGTCCTCTGATCCGTCACTTTTATCCCTTGGACTCGACAAACGGACCCCTACGACGCAGCTCTCTCCTGTCCTCAACCCAGGCTTACGGACTTTACCCTTCTACGGCGGATTTGGCAAGTACTGAACTATTTCTATTTTTGTTCCCTGGACCAGCTACGCTACTTCCACACTCCGGCCGCGCCCCCGTTTACTCTTAGGTGTTTGGTATTTGTCCTTTCCACCTCAGTCCCGGGGTCTCGTCTGGCTTGTGGGCAGGCTGAGCGTTACACAAGGGCTATGTTGGGAGAACAATTAGGCCCTTGAAACAACGTATGATGAAGCATGTACAGTTCATTAGGAACAGGGATTTGAAACATCCTGTTTCAAAACATTTTGTTGAATGCCCTCAGGGTGGTCTTGGGAATTTTCATTTTAGGGCTTTTGAACATATTCAGGCTCATATACGTGGAGGACACAGATTGAATCTTCTCAACAAGAGGGAGATGTTTTGGGTCTTCTTGTTGGATACGCTTAGCCCAGTCGGCATCAATATAGATTGGGAGCTTCAGTATTTTTTACATTAAGCCCTCCATCTAATCACAAATTTGCATCATTTTGTTTTATTTTTCTTTGTATCTTGTTCTCTTCTTTTTTACAATAAAGAGTTTAGAGAAATAGTTTAAAGAATGTATTTGAGTTATTACTATAATATTTCTTTATAAGATCTAATTCCTACTGGTGAAATAAATTAATTCAGTGTATTTATTTATTATTCATTTTTTTATTATGAAATAGTTTGTAGAATATATTGGATTTCATTCAACTATATTCTGGAATTTATAAACTTTTTCGTTAAAATGTTGCGGCAAAGTTTTCATCGTGGTTATATCATTTTGTTTAAGTTGTCAAAAAAATTATCCTGAATATTAGTAAATTTGAATATTTTGTTCATTTCATTCATTTATGTTAAGGAAACAAGGAGATATAACTTCACAGTATTATTTATGTTATTCTTTGTCTTTTCTCTGCTATTTTGTTGGAATTATATTATATTTTCATCCAGGATTTACATTGCAGCAACGGATTGTTTTTAGAATGATTAAATGAGATATCATTGGATGATATGCGACTAGGGTTTTGTTTTTTCTTACTCTGGATCAATATACTGTAAATACGGTTATAGGATAAAGTATCTGTCATCTAAATTTAGCATAGGTTGAACTTGATTGACGCATGTCTATTTTCAACCTCAGCTACTATGTAACTACTATGTAACTATATAGTCATAAACGGCAAGTATCTCCTCAGCGCTAGAACGGCGTCCCACCGAACCGCCTAGTGCTGCATTAGAACAATGAAGCACAGCTCTCCCCTCCGTGATGGCGTCATACGCTTTTTCAAATTGGTCCAAGTTATGATTATTCTAAAGCTCTTTAGTCAAGTTCGAAACAAAATAAAAATATCAGATTTGCCACAAAGAGTAAAGAATGCAGCATTTGTAATTGCTGCATTAGTCCAGCATACACAATCTGCTTGATCCTAGCACTCCCTTGTTGAAAAGATTACCTTTGATTTTGAAGCTAAGCAGCTCACTGCTGCTAGAAACTGTAACAAGTGTTAATGTCAAAGGCAACATAACTTTATGCCTCCTCTAGTTTCACTAATTATCTGACATGATGAAACAACAACAGCAGATGTCTGTGCCTCCTCTGGCTGTTATGATAAAAAAACAATTAAGACAGCCACAAGCTGGCACCCAGTTCACCACATTTTTTTAAATTTTATTATTAAGGAGTGTACAGTTTAGTGAGAAATATCTCTCAATGCTACCAGGATTACTGGAGCGGTTCCATGATTTAATTCAACCCTTTTTTTTTAATGATATCTTGAGAGCATTGCTTGTTTGGATGTAGAGAAATCACTAGAAATGATCACACGCAGTAGAGCAATACTAAGTAAAGTTTCCTCAACATTCAATTAATGAGCATCAGAGGGCTTTGGGAATGCATTACCTTAATTGAATCTCATATATATTGCTATTTTATTTCATTTAAGCCTGTCACGTGAGACCAGGACTTTTAACAAATTTATATCTGGGATCATTCATTAGGCAAAACAAGATGGTGGAATAAAATTAGGTTTATTCGGGTAAACCTGCATACACACAATAAAATACAAAATACAGACGGAGTATACACACTTACTGAATGAGGTCTGGGGGTGAAAACTAGCCTTTCCTAGTGCAGGGCGCCTGCTTCAGCAAAAGGCTTACACTGTCCACTGCGCGTCACTGGACTATGCCTGGAACAAGTAACATTATCCCTCAGGACTTGTCCTCAGCTAGGTTAGGCTTACCTGGCACCTCAATGCATGGTGCTTTGCTATTGCGAGCAAAACACCTGGGAAAACCTGCCAGGGCGTCACTGGACCAAGTTCCAAGGTTACCTGTAAGTCTGAAAGACTGAGAGAGCTCTGATTGGGGCAGCCCCTTTCATAGACTTCTGTGTCCTATGTCTAATATGAACAGGGACTGCTCACCACTCAGTGTGGCAAATTTTCCCACCATACAACACCTAAGGTGATCACAGATCAAGTATCAGACCAGTCGTTAGTGTCCAATCAATACCAGATGAATCTTGATTGATGTCTCATGACATGTGGAAATAAACAAAGATTAAAATCATAGTGCAACACTGGTATAAACAATGAAACTAAAAAGGACCACAACAACTTACAACCAAACAGTCACATAACACAGAATGACTGAAAAAAATGGTGCTACTTATTATTAGGAATAAAAACCCTATAAAAGACAAAACAATTGTTTAAATAAACAATATAAATAAAGAGGAAGGGGAGTGCAAAACCACATCTTCCCCCCCAGCCCACTCATGGCCACCTGCTGAGCAGGCTTCACAGTGTCTCAGAGAAAAAAGATGACTTCTGGACCTATTCCTCTGCCCCTCCCTGCTAAACCAATGGCGCGACACCTCTGGACATCCTTTTTCTCCTTTGAACTCAGATGTCTATGCAGACATCCTGGCACCTATGTAAATGCCCAGGCTGACTGCATAGACGTTTATACATATAGTATAACACACTATAAACCATACTTTAATAAAGTATAAACTTTGGGAAACCTTATATATGTGTGGAAAATTAGTCTAGGATACCTGGGCTCGAAAAACAGGAGTGTGGGGGACACTGTGCATCCCCAATGTAATTCACCCCGTGTACCCACAAATCATGCCTGCGCGCCGGGGAGAATTAGGGGACTTCCAGTAACTTTGTCCCCCGAACTCCTGCAAACAAAAAAATACATTCAGATCCAAATATCCCACCTAAAACTTACACTCCCGAAGTCTGGGGTCTCTGCGACACTGGGAACCGTAAAAGAGGAAAAGCAGGGTACTTTTATTCCAGCAATGCAATGCAACTTGGTCCCAGAACACATATTTCCCAATGACTTACATTGGACTCCCATAGTCCCCCCTGTCCTTATGTATGGACGGGTACCCTTAAATCCTATTCTGTTTGTGGGGAGCCATAAGGGTACCTGGGTTACCCCATAAACCAGGGACCCCCCTTTTCTAAGAATACTAGAAAACATTTCACCATGGATCACTTTCCTTTCCAGGCTGTGCTGAAGCAGGGTTCAGTGGTGAGTGAGTCACGGTTTCGTTTTTAAGGGGAGATATTGATGGGGCCAATGTGCACACATGTATCTATAAATCATGCCTGATTGTCGGATATATTTACCAGGGAACTGGTAACTTTAGTCCCCGACCCTGTATGCACATTCTGACAACAGTTTCCCCGCAAAAGCCCCCTTAAAACTCAAGCACCCAAAATCCCTCGTTAAATGCATGCCCAGAAAGGGAAAATCACAACAAATACTGGTAATACATTCTGGGGCAAGGGAGTGCTACCCAAATACACATGGGGATAATTATATGGGTTCCCTAACATCCACCCTTCACCTCCCACTCCCAAAGTCCCTTTCCTGCAGCTATCTTCTATGGAGAATCATAACCACAGATGGTATCTCTAGCCCATAACCCTGCAGGGGACCGTATATGTGAACATGGTCACATGGAAACACAGTGTATTATCATACTGGATTCAAGAGCTAACACTCTTGGCCCATTACCCACGGTTTCTAGTGGCAGCCAGCTGGGTTTGGACCTTTATTTTATTTGGAAGACCAGCTACCTCCAACATCACCGACACTATTGAAAAACATTTGTTTGACCTTTTAAAAAAATAATAATGTACATTTGAGCCCTTTTCAATATGGACAGTGTCTGTGGCATAATGTGATATCTGTGGTGTAACATACAGTAGTTGACTTGGATAAGCTGTACAGTATATCATTGCAAAATAACACCATCTTTAAATGCCACCAATGTATAAAACACAGCTTTAAAATAGCGTTTAACATAACATCTTTAATAGCATTCAACATGCATCCATGGCACATTACATGTTGAAAAATGTGAATAGAATATTAATTAAGTGTATATATATATATTCTTGTTTAACTCTTACAATACCATATGGGTGTAAAAGGAATACATTGCTGATCCAATATAGAGTGGTAGAGTTGCATGATTTATTAATATGTACACATCTGGGTGATCAGTCATTTTGGAAAAAAGAGTGACATGCGTGTTGTTTATAAAAGATCTATGAAAAAGTATCATTTTAAATATCTACAACATTTTCAAGGCCCATTTAATTAGTTAAATTAATTAGCATAAACTATAATTGGAAAAGAGTAAAGATATAAGAATAAATGGTGGTGTATTTTCAATGTTTAACAAGACACATTTATATTGCATAATAAAAACAACATTAAAAACACATTTTGTTTTGTAGGTGTCAAATTTTTATAAACCGCATTAAAACATGTTTTAAGTAACTTAACATAAATTTATTAAAGAGAACTAGGAGATCCAGCCAATCCAGCGCCAGTCCAGCGGGGAATATCCTGCCTGCCGAGAGAAGCCGTTAACAAGCTAGGCCCTGCTCCCATTGGCCCATTTGTGTTTCCCTCCAAAGCCCTTTAACTCTCTCATCCCTGCCTCCAGCCCTGATTGGCCAATGCAGATGAGCCCTCACATCCTTATTGGTTCCCGAGCAGCATCCACGCTGCGATTGGTCGCCAGCCTTTCTTCCATGATTTCCTATGGTAGCAGGGAATCTATGAAAGGGGAACCCGAACAGTTTTCTGGAGATAATTCTGATCCGGATGTGGAGGCGAACTAATCAGTGTGCTCTGAGACTGTGCCAGAGACACCCGAAAATGAGGCGGGGAGCCTAACCAAGCAGAAAATTCAAAAGTGTTTTGTTCAAAAGCACTTTGTATTGCCTGAGAAGAGGAGAGCAGACCTTTCATTGGGAGATTTTAAAGTGCTCTGCCGCAAATTGCACCTGAGAGGTCTGGACTGTCCCTACCCCAATGGAGTGTGGAAGTAAGCTCTGGGTAAACCTTCAATGTGGCTGAGGGGAGCACTGTGATTCCAAAAAAGAAATGTGATTTCTCACCTTTAAGGTGACATCACAGCACCCAAATAGGATTGGTGGATGTACCATGTGACTGTCAAATGGGAAGTCACAGGCCTTATACAAGGCCTGCAATGTCTCATTTGGTAGGAAGAAGACCTCCAAGCAATGTCTGGGAGAAGAAGAAAAGAAAAAAAGATAAGCAGAAAGAAGAAAAGAAGAAGAAATACGCAATGGAGACTGATATTCTATCAATGGAGGATTTATTGCTTCGGGTCAAGTTGAGGATCTATCACTCTAAGCCACTATGGCAGTGGTCGGCAACTTGTGGCTCGCAAGTCACATGCGGCTCTTTCTGCTCCTACATGCATCTCTCTGCAGGTTGCCGACCCCCAACTGCTGCCTTTGAGGAGAGCAGGGGAGTGGCCTGGCAGCAGCAACAGAGAAGGATGGAGGCGGGGTCAGCAGCAGAGGAGATTATTGGCCTGGAAGCGGAGGGTGGGGGCATGGTTAGCAGCAGAGGAGCAATTTTGGTAAGACCCAGAAGTCAGTGAGTACTTATGGTGTCTGCTACATGGTCTAAGATGGACTCCCCCCTGCTCCAGTGACAGGTAAGGTCTGGAGAGGGACATGGTGCTGGGAGAGGGACACAGAGCTGGGAGAGGGAGACACACAGACATGGAGAGAGAGACCTGGAGAGAGAGACACAATAATCGTGAGAAACACGCATAGTTCTTGGGAGACAGCCACAATGCTGGGAGGGAGACACACAGACCTGGGGAGAGAGCCACAATGCTGGGAGAGAGACACACACAGACCTGGGGAGAGAGCCACAATGCTTGAAGAGAGACACACAAAGACCTATTATCTTATTCTTCTCTTCTCAGGTATGTTTCTGTGATTGGAACCCCTCTTTTAAATTAAGCCCATCTGCAATTGATCTGTATTTAACTTCTACTTGGACATTACCCTCATTGAAAATCCATCTGTTTTAATGTCCCTCACATGTGCTAATTAAGTTGCCTGGGCTGTACGTAAGTCAGGTGACATTATAGAGCAATAAAACCAAGTCAGCATTGCAGCCCCAGCTGTCTACAGCCCCATGTCAAGTGGCCCATTTAAATGGCAAGCATAGTTGAGTTTAAAAGGGAGTTCAAAAGGAGTGGACAACACCTACTGGCCCTGATTCCTGCATTTGACCTGAAAGGAGGATATAATCTATCCCAGACTGCACATCTCAACACAACTATTGCTGTGATGCCGCCTTTACTTTTTATATGTGCTGTAACCTCACTTCTTTTCAAATTATGCACTTCCTTCCACCAGTCTCATTATGTCTCTAACGCGATTCATATATCTCCATCTCTTCTTTCTTCACCACTTCTCAGTTCACATGAACTCCTTTCTTACCTGTGCCCTCTGACACCACACAGCTATACTCCCTGCACTAAAACACACCCCTACAAATCATCCTCACACATTCTCTTTCTATCCATGCTTCTCCTCCTTGCATCTGGGGATATCTCTCCCAATCCTTGTTCCTGCCTTATTTCTACATGCTCTTGTCCTCACCTGCCAAATGCCACTTCTACACCTTCTGGTGTCAACCCCTTCAACCTTATACCCATCCCCTCCCACCCTCCCTCCTTTCTCCTTTGCCCTTTGGAATGCTCGCACCCATTCAAACAAGTGCCTCTATGTGCATGACTTCTTTCTCACTCTCTGCTCCTATTTGCTATAACTGAGACCTGGCTCACTCAGTCTTACTCTGCTTTGGAAGCTGCCGTCTCTAATGCTGACCTTTCTCTCTCCCACACTCCGCATCCTGATGGCAGGGGTGGAGGCGCTTCTGGGGATATCTCTCCCAATCCTGGTCCCTGCCTTATTTCTACTTGCTCTCGTCCTCGCCTTCCACATGCAACTTCTACTCCTTCTGGTGTTAACCCCTCCAACCTCATACCCATCCCCTGCCACCCTCCCTCCTCTATCCCTTTCTCCTGTGCCCTTTGGAATGCTCGCTCCCTCTCTAACAAGTTCCTCTCTGTGCATGACTTCTTTCTCTCTCACTCCCTGCTCCTATTTGCCATAACTGAGACCTGGCTCACTCAGACTGACTCTGCTCTGGAAGCTGCCCTCTCCTATGGTGGCCTTTCCTTCTCCCACACTCCGCGCCTTGGTGGCAGGGGTGGAGGTGTGGGGCTCCTCCTCTCCTCTCTCTGCCGTTACAGAACCCTTCATTTTCTCTCTCTTGCTTTTCCCTCCTTTGAGGCTCACACTGTCCAGATCTTCTCTCCCTGTCCACGTGGCGGTCATCTATCGCCCACCTACCTCTACCCATCCCCATTCTGCCTTTCTCTCTCATTTTTAATCCTGGCACTCTCTCTCTTTCTTTCTCTCCTCAGACTCCCCTGTTCTTCTCCTTGGGGACTTCAATTGCCACATTGATGACCCCTCTCTGCCTTGGGCTTCCCGCTTTCTCTCTCTAACTCCTCTTTTGGCCTTCAACGGTGGACTGCAGCCAGCACCCACAAGGATGGCCACTACCTAGACCTGGTTGTTAGGGATCCGACTTCTCAGCACCGTCCGCCCAACACACAGGCAACCCTCAGGGAGACTCAGGGCACGCAGCGCAATTCCCACCTACATACCTCCACATCATCAACTCCTCCGTCGCCGCAGGATCACTCCCCCCAGTGGTCCTCCCGTTCCCCCTTTTTCTCAGTGGGAGGCGCGGTCCCTCCGCCCCGCGCGCACACGTGCATCCTCCAACGCTGGTCGCATGCACACGCAACTTACAGAGCACGCGCCCAGCATACGTTCTTCAGCTTCTACCCCTGCAGTAAGGCTCTGCCCCCATACAGCGCGCGGGCTCACTCAGAGTGCTACCAGTGCTCACCTGGGTTGTATCAGCTACACCAATCCTGAAAGGCTCCCTGCAGTCCTCCTGATCCGCCTCCATCCCTGATTGGTCAGCCCAGCCTTATCAGGCCTCTCTGAGCCCTCACTCATTGCTTAACATAGTTTCTGTATGGAAGTTACTTTGTGTTCTCTTGGTGATTCTACATGTTCTGTCACGGCTCGAACGACTACCCCCCTTGGCTCCCGACCTCGGCTCTCCTCGTACTACGTATTCTCTGGCATCCCACGATCACGGCTTGGACTTCGACCCTCCTCATCTCTCCCCTCCCTGACCTCGGCAAGGCAACTACTATTCTACTTCTACACCCTGTACCGGCAAGTATTGTCTACCATACATACATCTGGCCTGGCAACGCTAAACACCACACTCCGGACACGCTCCCTTTGCTGCGGGTGCGTGTATTCCGACTTCCCCCTTCAGCACAGGGGACAGGTCTGGTCTGTGGGCAGCACAAGCGTAACATTATGTCGAGCCCACAAGACGCAGACCAGACTGAACTAAGGCAGTTTCTCTCTGATCTGCTTCAGCAAAACCAGGCCATGGCGGATCAAATTGTGGCATTAACACGTCAGCTAGCCATACTCTCGGCCTGAGTACCAGCAGTTTCCACTCCTGGTGTTAACCCCCAGGTTGCAAGCGCGGCAGTTACTAATAGCTCTGACGTAAAAATTCCACCCCCCAAGCCTTACGCAGGCGAACCGCAAGAATGTAGGGGTTTCCTCAACCAGTGTGAGGTGCAGTTCGACATGGCCGCCCATCACTTCGACACTGGATGTAAGAAGGTAGCCTACATTTATAATCTCCTGATGGGGAGAGCCCTGGCTTGGGCTTCCCCGGTCTGGGAGCAACGTTCTGACCTTACCCAGGATTATCCGGCCTTTAAGGCTGAGTTTCAGCAAGTGTTCAATTCCTCCGCACGCTGGGAGATGGCATCTGTTTCTCTCCTTCAGATCAGTCAAGGTCGACGAATGGTGACGCAGTATGCAGTGGAGTTCAGGACCCTTGCAGCTGAGACTAACTGGGGACAGGAGGCTCTCGTCTCAGTATTCTGGCAAGGCCTGGCTGACCCCATCAAGGATGAACTCACTCGTCAACCCAGGCCAGATCAATTGGAGGTTCTCATCGAATTAGCAGTCCGAGTGGATCAACGCATCCAGGTAAGCCGCTCCGAGCGTCAGCGCTCTCGCTTTTCAAATTGTCAAACTCCCTTCCTCAGTACTCCTGTGGTTACTAGTGCTACTACTCCTCTTTGTCCTTCCTCGGAGCTACCTGAGCCAAAGCAATTGGGGGTACAACGCATCCACACACCTATACGACAATTCCGCCATGCCGGGGGATTGTGTTTCTACTGCAGATCCGCTGAGCACCTGGTTCGGGAATGTCCTCTTTGCCCAGGAAACGGGAACACCCAGTGAGTACGGAGGGGCTCTCTCTGGGTGTCATGTCTCCTCGTCCCCTCCATAAGGGAGAATTTCCTAAGAAACTCACCATACCTGTCTCTCTAACAGGCAATAAGTTTCACACCTCTACCGCAGGGTTCATTGACTCTGGAGCAGGAGGAAACTTTGTGGATCTTGAATTCGCCAGGTTAAACCAGATACCGCTCGTGAGAAAGAAAAACCCCATCGCACTGGTCGGTATAGACGGACTTCCTTTTACCCCGGCATACATCTCCTTAGAGACGGTTCCTCTCCTCCTGACCTCACACCCTCACAAGGAGACCTTAGTCCTCAATGCAATCCATGCTGCTGGAACACCCAGAACCCTTGGCCTTCCATGGTTACAGCTAAACAATCCACTGATTGATTGGACTTCCTCTTGTCCCATCACTTGGAAACCGAGGTCAGACGAAACATCCTAACTTTTGGCCAATGCCACCGTTCCTTCCTCCTGTCTACCATCAATTCCGGGACGTTTTCAATAAGGTCCAGTCGGATCTTTTGCTGCCTCACAGCATGTCCGATTGTCCGATTGATCTTGTTTCAGGTTACAGCTTGCCTAAATCCAAGACCTACCCCTTCTCACTACCAGAGTCTCAGACCATGGATGAATATATCCAGGAAAACCTTTAGAAAGGTTTCATTTGCCCTTCCAACTCCCCAGCAGGGACTGGCTTTTTCTTCGTGAAAAAGAAAGATGGGTCGCTAAGACCTTGCATTGACTACAGGGGTTTGAATCGCATCACCATTAATAATCGCTACCCCCTACCCCTTATTACCAAACTTTTTGATAAATTACAAGGGGCTAAAAAAAAATCCAAGTTGGATCTACGTGGAGCCTATAATCTGGTGCGCATGAGACAGGGGGACGAATGGAAGATGACCTTCAACACATGTAGCGGCCACTACGAGTATCTTGTAATGCCCTTTGGGTTATGTAATGCCCAATCAGTCTTCCAGGACTTTATTAACGACATTTTTCGTAAGGTACTCAATATTTTTGTAATAGTATACTTGGATGACATCCTGATTTTTTCCAAAGATCTCCAGGATCATATTCGCCACACTTCCTACGTTTAATGTATAACTGTATGGTGGATGTTACGCCTCCTGCATGGACGGAGGCATTTAAAACTAAAGGGAGATTGTAGCTAAGTCCCCTTGGACTATTATTCCCTGACCCTGGTTCCCCTGACATCTCAATAATGTGTGGGCAGTAGAGGCATGATTCCATTGGGGTCTGTTCTACATTCAGTGTGTAATGTTATATTGTTCAGCAGATATGAGCAATAAAGTTAGGAGCATCCTGTCACTGAAATAAGGGGGGCCTATGACAAGAACAGGATGGCTTACTAGCCACTCCCCAGGGGTGTTCTTCCCTATAGTGTAGAGTAAGGGGAGGAGGAGAGAGTCCTTGTGCTAACCTCCAAGGAGTGAGGAAGGCTTCTGGAAGAAATGCCAGAGTATGCAGACCTTGAATAGAGAGTCTTCTACTAGAGAAGTGGCTGAGGCCTAGTCCTTGATGGGATAGGGTACAATGATAAATAATTCAGTGAATGTACTTCGTTGCTGAATAAACCTCAGTCATATCAACATATGGTGTAGTCCTTGAAGCATGACTAGTGAATAAAAAAGAAGTGGCCATGATGTGCATCCTGCACTATCAGGATCTTCTTGGACTGGAGGCGCTGACCACTAAAGAATCATTGTGAGCCTGTCCTGGTGTCCTCCACACAACATCGCCGAGATCTCCGGCCTCCTGTTTATCTCACAGGTATGAACAACAGCCACAGAACTCACTGGTAGCACCACCTTTCCCAGAGAGGGGTTGGAGGGGGTGGGGGGGAGATGGCTACATAATGTATATATAATATCAGACATTTGTCACCACTACTTATTGCCATGTTAAATAGTGTGATATGACATGCACAATACACAACTACTAAAATAGGGCCCATTGAGAGAGAATGTGGAATATGAAAGCTGGGGAAAGGTAATGGAGCATGCTATAAAGGTTTTCATGTATGAGTGGTAGTGGAGAGAGTTCACATGAAGATGTCAAATCATCTCCTAATGTATGTAAAACTGCAGTAGCATTCAGACAGAAAATCCACCTTCTTTCCATCGCTTGTTAAATTCCCTCTATTACTCCAGGTACACTTAAAAATGTTCATGCTCCAAAATATGAACACTTTCTGTGCATTTTCTACCTTTACACTGCCTCCTTAAAGTAAATCTGGGTTTATAGTGCTAAGAATTGATGACACTATCCAACAGAATTGGCACATTCAGATGTACTGTAGCAAGACTTACGGTCTACGGAGCCGAGATGTGGAGCTTATTGGTTTTGTGCTTTATTTTAGCTTGTAATGTTTAGCTCTGGTAAGAAGAAAATGTGTGGTAAGGTCAGGCGGGACTAGTATACAGCATGTAATGACTATGGAAGATTAAATAGAATCACTGTTCTCGAGAGGAGATAGGGTGGCATGCATTGAATGGATTAGCGTACAGATGTGGGCAACAGTACAAGCTGTGTTAAAAAAATGTGTTTACAGTCTTAGATACTGAAAGAATCTGTAAAATGTTACAACACTTACACCCTAGAATAGGACATGCTGGAGAAGAAAGAGGAGAGAGATAGAGAAATTTGAAAGGGATGGAGAGGTAGCAAATTCCACATAACTTTTAAATATTGCAGATATTTCTTGGTGTAACAGCAGCATGTACAAGAGTTAATAGTGGTTGCTGTTCACTAGGGAAGCAATGTTGCCTAGCCGTAGTGTGAAGCATGGAGATTCTCCTAGCTACTCATCAGTTTTAGTCCTACCAATCTGTGAGGGAGTGTAGGAGTGAAGAGGTTAAACTCCTACACACACACACACGCACGCACGCACGCACGCACGCACGCACACACACACACACACACACACACACACACACTTTTTCACTCTCTCTCTCTCCTCTCTCCTCTCTCTCTCCCCCCTCTCTCTCTCTCCTCTCTCTCCTCTCTCTCCCTCCTCTCTCTCCCTCCTCTCTCTCCTTTCTCTCTCCCTCCTCTCTCTCCTCTCTCTCTCTCTCCTCTCTCTCTCTCTCTCTCTCTCTCTCCTCTCTCTCCTCTCTCTCTCTCTCCTCTCTCTCTCTCTCTCTCTCTCTCTCTCTCTCTCTCTCTCTCTCTCTCTCTCTCTCTCTCTCTTCTATCTCCTCTCTCTTTTCTCTCTTTTCTCTCTTTTCTCTCTCTCTCTCTCATATATATTTTGGTGAGGGGAGTTGGATTTGGTCTGAACAATCTGCAGAATTCCAAGAAACGGATTTGGACTAGCTCGCCCATCTCTAGATTTATCCATAATTCTGTTTCTCAAAGAAGTTTGTGGGATGATGCATTCAGGAGCAAAGATAATTATTTGACCCTCTTTTTCTAATTTGGATACATGTGCAATTGCTTGTTGGAATTTCAGACAACAGCTTGTTTTTTCAGAATTCCTAGTGAGAAACAGTAGGTTTAACAGCTGTACTTATTTTTCTGTATATTTATTTTGATTCTCTGCAAATGTTTTTTTCACCTATTTAGGACCCATTGTGTTGAATTTAGAAGCATGATTGCCTAATTTTTACATTTTCCAGAGAACAACATTGAGGTTTAAGTTCTATTGGGACATTTTGTTTTTTTGCGTACTCAGTCATGACAATGGGTAGTGTTTTTTGTTAGCAGCTCTTTTTCTAAGACTAAATTAAATATTTAAAAAATTACGTTTTGAAAGGATTTTCTATAAATTTAGAGACATGTGTTAAGTCTAATGCTAGGACATGCAAGTAAAGGGGTTGAAAATCAGGATTTAGTAACAATACTGGCCCTGATGGCATTCACCCAAGGGTTATTATTGAGCGCAGTTCAATAATAGCCAGACCATTATATTTAATATTCAAGGACTCATTTTTCACAGGCTCAGTTCCATACGATTGGCATAAAGCTGAAATACAGAAGTGCCTATATTTAAAAGGGGAGCTAGATCACAACCATGGAATTAAAAACGTGTAAGCCTAACATCAATATTGAGGAAGCTATTTGAAGGTTTATTAAGGGATAATATTCAGGAATATCTATTGAATAACAAAATTATTAGTAGTAGTTGGCAACCTTATTAGTTTCTTCACCGAGGTGAGTAGAAATTTTGACCAAGGCAATGCAGTTGCAATTGATGTGGTCAACTTAGATTTTGCAACGGCTTTTGATACGATACCACAGTTGTGTATAAAATAAAGGAAATTAGTCTGGATTAAAATACTTACACCAGGATTCAAATCTGGTTGAAGGATATACAGTCTCTACAACAGGGAGCTGTCATACTGTAAATGGAACCTTTTTTTAGGTTTGTTTAAAGTTGTAAGTGGAGTACTTCAAGGTTTAGTTCTCATGCCACTGCATTTTAATTTGTTTATAAATTGCATTTGCTGACAAACCTAACTTATGTAAGGTAGTAAAATCAGCATAGGATGTAATTTCTCTACATAAGGATCTGAATAAATTGAAAATGTTGGCATATAAGGTATAATACATATACAGTAAATATAAAATGATGCATCTGGGAAGCAAGAATATGCAGGCAACAGAAAAAATAAATGGGACAAAATTAGGTCAATCCTTGATGGAGCTTGTAAATAGCAGGCATAGCAATACTACCCAATGTAAATAGCTGCCAAGGCGATTATGATATTATCTTGCATAAAGCAGGGTATGGAAGGAAAGGAAGGCAGCACCATTTTGCCACTGTATTAAGCATTAGTAAGACCACATCTTGAATATGGAGTACACTTTTGGGCACCACTCCATAAAAAAGACATTATAGAAGTAGAAAAAGTGCAGAGCAAACTCATCAAATTTACAAAGCAAATTTAAAATCTGATGTATGAGGAGAGACTAGAAAAAATAGATTTGTTTACATTAGAAAAGAGGCTGCTAAGAGGGGATATGATCACTATTTACAAATATATTCAGGGTAAATACAAGGAACTATAAAGGGATCTATTCATCCCAAGGGCAGTACAAATGCATCTATTGAGATTGGTGGAAAGGAGATTCCACCAGCAGCAAAGCAAAGTGTTCTTTATTTATTTATTTATCAAATGTTGTACCAGGAAGTAATACATTGAGAGCTACCTCTCGTTTTCAAGTGTGTCCTGGGCACAAAGTTATGATGACAAATACATGGTTACATTAAGTTAACATGGATATATATATAGTTAACAGGGATATATACATATATCCCTGTTAACTTATTGTAACCATGTATTTGTCATCATAACTTTGTGCCCAGGACACACTTGAAAACGAGAGGTAGCTCTCAATATATTACTTCCTGGTACAACATTTGATAAATAAAGAACACCTTGCTTTGCTTCTGGTGGAATCTCCTTTCCACCAATCTCAACAGATAGTTGTGGTATGGTGGGTAAAAAAAAGTGACAAAAACCCTCCACAGCAAAGCATATAGCAAATGGAAATATTACTGTATGGTGATTTGCATGTCTTAGAAAGGTCTTCAATACCACCTTTCACCATTATCACCCAGCACACAACACTTCCACTGCAGCAAGGGATTCTGGGAAATGACATGCAAATTTCCATTTGCTATATGCTTTGCTGTGGAGGGTTTTTGTCACTTTTTTTATCTACCATAACTTAACTAAGTATGGTAAAACCCATCCTCATTGCTTCATTTTTTCATAGCCGGTATAACCAACCCTACACTGATGAGACCAATTAAGGTCGAAACGGCTGTCTGTGGGTGGGTTTACTGGCTATGCATCTTAACCCTGGCTGTGCTCAAAGCTGTGACCATGCAGCAAGCTTAAGCCTATAGGGAACCATGTTAAAAATGGTTTTGAAGCAAAATGTGGCACTGTGTGCTCATTTGCATGTCATTTCCCAGAATCCCTTGCTGCAGTGGAAGTGCTGTGTATATTATTGATGTTAGTATTGTTATTTAGTTATCTGCCTTGGTTTAATAGAGATCTACTTTGAAGGTCTGGTTTTGGATGGGGTTCGCCCTGTTTCCTTTCGAGTAGTGCCTTGTCATCAGTGGTCACTGAAAATGTTAGGTAGGATACCAGAGGATTGGATTCTTCTGGGACTAGAGTCCAGTCTACTGTAGCAAGGAATGGTTGTGAGATTTCAGGTTTGTCCGTATGTGTTGGGAAATTAGTTGGGTTAGGTTAAGTGACTTGAGTTGTACTGTATCTGTATTTTGTTGTTATTAGGGTGAAGCCAATTGTAGTTGAAATCACCAAGAACTAACAACTTACACTTCTCGTTCAGAGAGAAAATTGAGCCAAGAAACTGGATGATATCAATCAGTGATCATAGTGGGGCTTTAGGGGGCGGTAGATGTCAGCAATAAGAACCGGCTTAGAAAAGGGAAGGCACATTTTCCCAGCTTGGATTTCAAGAGGGTGAGCTTGAAGGCAATTTTGCAGCATAAATTGTAAGGTGTCTTCAATTTAAAATAACACCCCTCCTCCTTTGACCTATCTTTCCTACAAATGGAGTATCCCAGAATGGCGATATTTGCATCAAGGGGTTTAGGAGTTAGCCATGTTTCCTTGAGAATGATGCTTTGGGTTTATGCATAAGGCACCATGCACTTAGTTCATCCAGTGGGCAACATTCTACGGATATTTATATGGGTGACAGATTTTGGGGATTTCAAAGGGCTATTCTCAGGGGTATAGGACAGAGTTGAAAAGGGAGGGCCTGTGTTAAGTTCAATATCACCTGCTATAGAGGAGTAACAGTATGAATAGCAATTTGAGTAGTTGAGTAAATTTGTGATGTTTGCCATTAGAATGAGCGGTGGTTGGTGTGCTGGTTTTCAGAGTTCTCCACCAATATTCAGTAGATAATGCAAGGCTTTTGCATAATCCAGGGTGTATGATGATATTGGGTGTGGGCCAAGAGGGGGTAGTTTGTATTGCATTGAGATACTAACATTTCCATGAGGTCCCCATAAAGAACAGAGTTGATATAAGTAGCAGGTTCATTATCACAAAGGTAGCTAACTTTGCATGAAGTTGTTGTAAGCCAAGTTAGTGTGTGCATTGAGTATGCAGCAGTTGTGCGCCTTTTACATGCCACTGAAAGTGTGCTGCATTTGCAATGCTAGGGTCTGTTCAGGAATTGCTGAGGGTTTGGGGGGATGGGAGAGGCAGTTGTGTGAAGACACGTGTTGGGAGAGGCTTCAGTAAATAAAAAGTGTTCAGGGGTGTTAAATGTGTAGGCCAGGCCTGCACAACTCCAGTCCTCGAGGGCTGCAAACAGGCCAGGTTTTCAGGATATCCCTACTTCAGCACAGCTGGCTCAATTAGTGGCTCAGTTTTACTGAGCAGTTTTACTAAGCCACTAATTGAGCCATCTGTGCTGAAGTAGGGATATCCTGAAAACCTGGCCTGTTTGAGGCCCTCGAGGACTGGAGTTGTGCAGGCCTGGTGTAGGCTAACAGCCATGGGATAATAGTACTGTCGGAGTTCACTTTTTTCTGCCTTGTGCAGAATAATTTGCAGTAGCATCCAGTTTCCAGTCCACCTCTAGTCCAACTACAGTCTAACTACATGTTCACTTAAAGATTGTCACCTTAAGATGCAACACCCTCAAGATGCAATGCTCAACCCTGCAATGTTATCCCTTATAGTAAGGGCAGATAAAATGTGACATTTCATACCCTTGGAGACAGTGATGGCAGATACAATAGATATTTTTAAGAAAAGGTTAGACATTTTTAGAAAAGAAAGGTATGTCTAGCCATGCCACCTTTGGCTACTAACCTGCCCTACTCCTGTCAGTAAGCCCTGCTAGAATCAGGCTGCCAGTAGTTAACATGAGGTTTTCCCTCTCCTTGGTGCTGCACTTGAGTGACAGTGGGAGGTGGTGACATCAGGCCTGAGCATGTCCAATTATGGGACAGACCTGGTGCCCTCCTCCTGGTTGTACTTAAGGGCAGTACCGCCCCTAATTTAGTAGTGCCTCCACCCACTTGAGAGAGGCAGGTTATACAGCCAAGAGCATGACTATTAGGCCTTCCATGGTCCTCTTCCCCTCATGGGAGAGTGAGTGTGTACCATACCTCTGCCCCTGCTAAAGGGGCTTGGAAGAGCTGGGACAGCTGTGGGTGCCCTTGGCCTGTAGTGAAGGTCCAGGGACCATCCTTCGGTGAGTGTCTGACAGTTGCTGCATTGGGCAGAACCCTGCCGTGTACTGTGCTGCACAGAGAGGGGGGGAGAGGCGATAGTTCTACTGTAGGAGATCATCTTCACCTATCTGGAGCCTACAGCAGATGGAGGCACTACACTGCTAGAGAACCACGTGAGTAATGTACCCCAGAAACTTGATCCCGTGTCCCCACTACCACCGGCGGACAGCTCAGCCCTCCTGTTACCAGCAGGTATCATGCACCACACAACCAGTAATGGCAGAATCTCCCAGAGGGTGGCGAAAAGACCGTTACATATATAAGGATATTCTGTACAAATAAGTAAACATAAGAAGGAGGTTGATACAGGGAGAAATCTGATTGTCATAACTGGAGTCAGGAAGGATTTTGTTTTTTTATCTAATGAGACATAATTGAATAATGTTTTTTTTTTGTTTGCCTTCCTCTGGATGAAAATAAATACAAATATAGTGTCAGTATCTCTTCTGACTAAATTTGACATAGGGAGAACTCGATGGACGTATGTCTTTATTTTTTCCACCTCATCTACCATGTAACTAAGTTATACTAGTTGTTTTTTATTTTTTATTCAGCAGTTTATTTCATCAAAGGAGTTGCCACTTTTGTGAATGAGTCCCCATTACTACTCTAAAGGGCCTCGGCTTGGATCGTTTGGAAGAAACCGTCTGATTTAGGGCAGCTCCTGTACCGTATGGGAAGTCATAAATGTGTTAGCTGATGTTTTATTCCAATTTAAGTTCACAAAAGTTTTGGAAGTCAGCTCTGGAGATTATCGCTCAGGATCATAATTTTCCTCTCTATCTTTGGGAGATTTCACTGCAGGTGTAGAGGAACTAATTTCAAAATCAGTATCTTCCTTTATATGGGCAGTCCATTCATGTGCATGGAGGGAATGGCAACATTTGTTGCAAGTTAGTAGTGGTCCCCTTAAGACTCAAAACCTTGGATTCAAACCTCAGAATTGGAATTTCTATTCCAAGCCACATGTGAAACTAAAAATGTATTTTTATTTATTTGGTTTTGGGAACTTACTGTACGTCATTTTTATCTGGGTTGGCAGGTATGGGACTCTCTTCTGGCCACATGGTTTAGGGACTATTTGAGCCAATCGACTGGTGCAGCAAATTGCATATTTAAATTTGATGGTTTTAGGCTTAAAACAATCTGGCAAGGGGTTATACAAATTATTGTATTTTATTCATATTAATAAGGCTGTGTCCTGTTTTCCTCAAATTTGGCATCTTGTGTGATTTGAGGTTTTTTTTCCTTTGTGGGGGGGGGGGGGCTATTGGGATATTGATGGGTATATTGATGGCAACAAGGTCAATGGAGGTATCTCCAAAATGTATTCTTAAACAGTTTGATCACATCTGAACAACTTGATCAATGTGGCATCATCTGATCTCAAAACGTTCTCTTTTTAGATTTATTACGCATATATGTAAATTATAAACAGCATATATGTAAATAGTTTATGTACTGCATAATAAACAGAATAACCATAATATTTTCAAAAAGTGATGTAATATTCATTAAATAACATATTATAAACTTTCCCATCGGAATTTTAAAAATATATATAGTATAATTTAATGTACAGCTACTGTTTTAATAATCTGATAATGTGTTTGTGAACAACAGTAATGTTTCCAATTATACTTAGGACATTGTAGTCATATGAAAACAGACCAGTGAGCTTCTTATTGAATAAATAACAGTTTAATTACAGAGTATAAATAAAATATGGCATGTTAGTTTTACATTGTAAATATTACGGAAATACACCTTTCTACAGATAGTTGAATGGGTGAAGATACTTTAAAAGACATTTATACCAGTACGTGTGTACATTGCTGAAACAGTTTACTGAACAAAAGATATTTTAGCAGTTACAGGGGTTGTTACCAGATCAACAAACATCAAATTACACAATAGTCTTCTCAGGTGAAGCATAATGATAGTCACAGACAATAGAGAATAATGTTCTTAACTTTGAAACAATGGAAATAAAGTTTGGCTATTTTAGTTATCTACTTCTATTTATTGAAAGAACAGGCTTTAATTTATTTAAGTGCGTTTTAGCAGGCCTACAAGATACAACTGATCAGAAGACATAGCATCATTGATTATCCATCGGATCCAAAAATAAGAGCTGTTTCACTTATCGTCTTGTTTGTGCTGGACACATTTCGTTTTCTGTATTTACATACATTCAGTCCTGCATGAGCAGACAACCAGTCTGTCCTTAACCCATTTCAACCCTTTTATCAAAAGGCCAGTGTAAGAAAACATTTACAGCAATTGCAACAACAAGAGAGTCTCCATATGATACAAATGTACATTTCAGATTCTTTAGAATCTATTTTTATACTTGATATGATCAGTTTCTATGAACATTTAACACTTGTAAAGACAGAATAGTAACTACTACACTACTCATAGATTGGGAATGTGATGGGAATGGCAACGTGTGTCATACTGTATGTAGATACAAAACATTGGGATTTATTGGAAAGGTGCATTCACTCTTACAAACTAAACAACGCATCTCATCTACTGTATCTTCTTACCTGATAACTTTATGTTTTGAAGAAAGGGTGTGCTATTTAATATTTACGTTAATATTTTTGAATGTACAGTAATCTCAAAAGTCCTAATTAAGGATACACCCCCCCCTCCAAAAAAAACCAGCATTCATTTTCCTCTCATGCTCTGTGAGATATAACATGTTGTATTCATACTGAAACACACTCCATGGAGAGTAGTAATGCTAAATTGTGGAGTAATGCTTGGCCTGTGGAAGAATCATCATAATAAATGTACTAGGCACTGGGTTTTTAATCCATCAATATGTTATGGTGCATTGCATCAATTATGGTTAATTCATCATCATTACAGAATCAGTAGGATAATAGAAGCAATCAATACTTCTTTACTTTGTGTCAAATTTCTCCATTTTCGCATCAACTAACCTGCTAAGTGTGAACTACCATGCACTACAGTAGCATTTTCAGTCTCAAGAAATGAATTAAACATTTATTATGTTTAATGCAGACAGGAAATATTGAATACGTGTCTCACCACATAGCACTAATGTACTTAGTTATACTCATAAATGAAGGTATTTCCTTACTGAAGTTAAGTGGGACTTTGTATACATACATATACACATTGTATACATATGCTTGATACATTTATTTTCAGGTAAATGTGAACACACCTTTAAAAATAACTGCACAGTTGCAGTGCATGCAGCTGAGTGCTTCAAAACAGAAAGGAAACACTGTTGTCCCAGTTAGCCGCAAAGAACTGCTTTGAAATAGCACTAAGCTGTAATAATAAAACCTGTGTTGAGGCGATTACATAAGGCCCAACGTGTCAAACCTAAATAACATTGAATTAACTTACATTCACTCATCCCTAATGCAAATTACAGTATACCAAAATAATGATTGAACACAGCTGTGCATTAGGTAGCTAGTTACTTAACATTCAGTAAATCTAGTCCAAATATGTTTTTCTACACAGACTTTAGAATGAGAAATATGGACTCAAGAAAAACAAAATACATTGTTTATATGTAAATGGATATTGTAGGGAGGGATACGATGATTTTTCACAGAATGCTATTATTTATCACATGAACAAGCACTAATTTTAGTGCCAGACAGCCCCATTGTCCCTTGATTTAGTCAATACAATCTAAATCTTAATTGTAGAAAACAACCTGTAAAGTTTTGTTGCATGTACAAGAAGACAGTTTCAAAAAATGGCTCTTTTGATTTTTTTTTCCATTTGCTTTATGATCTCTAAGCAGATTCTTAAGTAATTAAATAGTTCAATTCATAATCCATCTAACTATACCTTCTGCAAATATGTACATTAAAATGACAAAAGTTGTGTCAAGTGCAAACTGTTTCAGTAGTTATTGAAATAATCTATTAGCAAAATAGATCCGAAATTTGGGTTGTGTAAATTATTGACTATGATACTGTACATACAGCATATATATTTTTTAAAGGTCCTAGTTTAGCATGACTGAGGTTTACCCTTTTTGAAATATTTTATTAAAATACATACAAGGATTATTTCAACCGTTTGTTTTTTAATACCTTTAAAAACTTACTAAAACATTATTTTTTTTGCCTTGATGGCAAATTAAACATTTTAACAAATGCATCTAAAGATGTCACAAGCACCAAATGTGTTAATAGCCTTCTATATTGAATGAATATGTCTACAAAACTATCTCATCTTAAAATAAAGTTAGGTATTTTTTGTCTATTCATGCATATGTTTATAACATGGAATTAGGTCCCAAGAGGGTAATTGATTTATTTGGGTTTCAAACTTGAAGCAAGTATTACTCGAAGTTAAAATGATTTTTTTCTGTGTATTTGCTAGTGACTATTTTTAGGCTCTTTCCCATGCATTGGGAATTTGTTTGTTAGAGTAACTTACAAACATCTGATGCAAATACTTACATGTTCTCTTATTTCAGCTCTATTGAAATCTCAATTCCGTCCCAAAGGAGTATGCAAATCATGAAAAATAGAAACATTTTACAAAATATAATATAGTAGTTTTAAAATGAGTTTGTGAGGTAATAAGGAATCCAAAAGAATCCCGTGGGAAGCTTTTTTTCAAAGCGAAATGCGTTGGCTTGAGTTGCTAGATTTACTTGCAGGAGGGAAAGCATAACCAGCTACCCAGACCAACCCAAAAAATCAACCGAAAATAAGGCAGGGTAATACAAGGAGGGTTGCTGGACGGCATCCACATGTTGCAACTTAAGGTTATATTCGCTTTAACCTTTGTAAGCATATTTCTACAGAAAATTGCCTGTTATAAAGAAGTATTACACCATTTTGTCTCCTATATCTCTGCTTCCTTTTATGCTGACTATAAGAAATTGTGATATTCTGAAGGCTTGATTATAACTACTAAAGTGTTAGTGCATTTGGATACCTTATCACAAACTAGTTTGGAAATTACTACACCATTTTATAGCATGTACCTGTTTTTCCTTTTTTGTGCACTCTTTTGGAATGGAATTGAATTGTGAGACTGGTAGGAATACGTTTTGGAGGAGCAGCAATTCGATATCACATAGAATGTATTTAGATATTGTCTTTATTACTGATTTCACACATCACTCCTAATAAGTTGCGCCATACTTTAGATCTTTGCACTGTTGGCATCTCAGGCTAATTGATAAATGATCTCCTAAGATGATAATTTCTCAAAATCGGCAAACTACATGGCCTCTAAACTGACATACAGATGTAGCCAGGGTTATTTCAACCTCTGTCGCCTTAGGCTGGGATATGTTGTGATATTTTGCATTCTCACTGCCATTAAATCCTATGGAAACGGTGATATTCTGCATTATATCGCAATATTCTGTGTTATCAGTAAGTACAGTAAGATATGTTTGTAATGTGTCAGATTTAAAGGCAATGTGATACAAAATGACAATTTAGCATTAGATATTCATATTATAAATGCAAAGTATTGCCGATTATTAAAATATGTTTGTGCTTATGTATACAGCATTCAAATCAGCTACTCTGGCATTAAAACACGGTTAAAATCACGAGAATACATCTAGAATATGCATCTCAATGCCAGCTTGTCATATTGATTTTGCATTGCAAAGAAGATAATGGTTATATCAATTAATAAAAGTACTAGGGAGAGTAGTTAATTAATGCAAATATGTTAATACAATTCTTCATTGTTCTTGTACGTGATTTAGCTGGGTAGGTCTGACAAAAAAAACTAATTTACCTAAGAAACATGTGTCAAGTCCAGTTTATTAAATAATTTTATTTTCAACACTTCCATATTGCACAGTTTGCTTGTTATATAAGATCATGACAGGTGAATCTGTACTTAATTGTGCAAGTTTTCCTCCTGGATCAGTTTCTGACATCAAAGCCAAATCATCTAGTATCATTTGGGGGGGATTATGATTCTAAATGACACACATATTTATTTTGCCTTTGTATAAACTTTCAGGGAAATGTAGGTATTTTTGTTGGTAACTTCCGTCTTTACTACACAATCCACTAATTGCAAATGACACTTTAAAATCTCCATTGCAATAATACTTGAACTCCAAGATATTTAAGCCAACATTCATTATCCTCTGAATGTCATTCTGAAATCTACATAAATCAGGTAAAGTTGTCCATGGATTCTCAAGACCACTGACTTGCAATTGAAGGGCATTGCTACAGTATCTTAACAATCACGTTTGCACAGTGTCTACATAAACCCTGCACGAATGGTACAGTATTTTCAAAACATGGGACTGGAAGCGAGGTTTTTGTAACTGGGACATCTTCTGGGTTATTGTGTGTAATTGAATTTTTTTTTGCACAAGTCGAAACTATAATACATTTTCTCCATTAATTCCTATTTATATGGATCATTATTGATCTTCAGTGCTCTTAAACTTTTTCCCCACGATGCCACTGTCGTCTCTAAATACTGTTTTGACATTTTCAGCATTATTCTTCAAGTCAACGCTGTTCTCAAGTAATACTTAATGTAAAAGCATTAAAACGTAATGCTCAACAGTTCAAATAATTAATACATCAAAAGAACTCAATTTTAGAAACTGAATTAATGTGCAAATAGTGCAACAAGAGTTTTAAGTTATACTTAGTCATAGTTACCGGTCATTTTAAAAAAAATACTATGACCTATTTATTTACAGATCACCTACAAACAGATATACATGCACATTACATTGATTTACACACACAAAACACAGATAGCTCTGACAATACTTTAAACCTCGTCAAAGGGTTTTTCTTTTATTGATTATATATGATATCCTGTAAATGTAGAACACCTAGGATACCAGTGTATTAGTGATTGCAACCTATTTCTATAGTAAAGTACATTAAATTCAACATGGCACCATAAAAATGAGTACCATTACACAAACAGCTTATGAACCTTCATTTTCCTAGACAACATATGGTTCTAGGAGCCAACTAGCTCATCAAACTTCCTAAAAAGTGCTAGGGCCTTTACAGTTTCTATAATGCGCTGCGAAGAAATTCCCATTAAATGGTTTTCATATGATACAATTAAGCAAGAGTCTTACACTTTTTAGCTGTGCTGTTCTTTACTAAGATTCTGTACATAATGTCAAAATGAATCCCACGTTACCCATTCAAATTGAAGTGCAGGTCAAGGTTTTCTTTCCATTGTGCAGGTATAGAAAACCTTACCTTAAGTCTTTTAGTTTAAAGTCTTGAAGGAAACTGAATCCCTCTGTGAAGAGTAAACCCGCAGAAGAATTCCTTTGTTTTTCTGAAGTTTTGGAAGAGTTTATACCATGTTAAACGCGTGAGGTATAGGATTTGCTTCCAATGAAGTCTAAACTTTTTTTTACATTTTATTTGATAAATGCAATACACACGTAAACAGGCAGCAGAGGTCCAGAAGGACAACACAGAATATCTCAGAGACTATGAACAATGCTTTAAAAAATGTAAATCTATATCTGAACTGTTTAATACATTTCTCAAAATAAAGAAAACTATGCAATTAAAAAATATTTTCGTATAATAAAATGAGTGCTCTTCATGTTTTTTTTTTCAAATCTGGGGGTTTATCAGAGAGTAAATTTTTTAACGCACATAGATATTTCATTTCATAATACCGATTGTTACATTTTTGAACGCCAACTAATTGTATTTGAATGGCAGAGTTACAGACTGATGTATTTCCTTCACTGAAGAATACTACTGTAACTTCACAAGTATAGACTCCTTTCACATTTTCTCTTATGTCAATATTATTGACTTACAATGCCTCTGCAGATGTATCTGTAGAAACAGACATGGTCACTTTGGCGATCTTAACAGTGCTCTTAATACAGCTCTCAGCTGCCCTGTGGACATTACTATTATGTGCATGTCTGTTCTGACAGTCAGACTCCAGGCTGTTATCAAGAGGTTGTGCAGTCCCTTCACATGTAGGAAACATGGTACAGAAAGCATTTCTTAAGTCTTTGCTTCGGAGCGCATAGATGATGGGGTTCACCGTTGAATTAAGCAAGCAAAGCATGCTACAGAAAGCAAACACTGTCTTAATGAGCTTGTTCATCTTTCCAAAGACATCATAGACCATAATTGCAAGAAGAGGGCCCCAGCAAATGATTAAAACCACTAAAATAAGAACTAGGGTTTTGGCTAATCTGATGTCCATACGAGTCTGATCCGGCCTAGTGATGTGCACTTTGCCATCTTCTGATGTGTGAACTATGATGCTCTTTTGTGTACCACGTTGCAGCATTCTCACAGCATGTGTGTGAGCTTTCCATAATATATATACATATGCGTACACTATAAATAGCAACAGAACACTAGTGACCCCAATCCAAAACATCAGATACGTTTCATCAATTAGAGGGAAAATATCAGAGCACACTGATTTGAGTTTCTTGCAGTTCCACCCCAGGAGAGGTAGCACAGCAATTACAATAGCTATTGTCCACATCACGCAAAATGCGATGACAGCTTTTGTCCTGGTGACGATTCTTTTATATGACAACGGCCTGTGTATAGAGATGTACCTGTCAATTGCAGTTAAAAAAAGACTGCCAACTGAGGCTGTAAAGGAGGCTGTTACTCCCCCCAATTTGAAAAGAAAAACATTTGGGGTGTCTATTCGATGAAAAACATGAAAATCAACGAAACTGTAGACAAAAATGACACTGCCTAGCAGATCAGCCACTGCCAAGCTGCCAATAAAATGGTAGGAGGGCCTGCATCGCAGACTGCGAGAGTGCAAGATGACACACAGAACTAGGATGTTCTCCAGGACAGTAAATGTTCCCAGGGTTAATGAGAGCACTGCAATAGCTAGCTGCTGACTCGGGTTAAGAATCATAAAGCACTCCATATCCATGAAGTTTTTCCCACACTGTATATTGTCCTCACTGGGAGACAAAGACTTGTTGTAAAAATCAGTTGCATTTATTTGATCCAGGGGGATGATATTTAACAGAGGATCGTCTACTATGGTCATTTTTTCTTGAAAGGGATCTCCCCTCAGTGAGGACAGCGGCAGCTTCTGTGGGAAATATCCCAATTTGGAGGACATATCCCCCTTAGAGTCTTCGTATCGAACGTCGTTTGATCCCATGTAAAGAAGGTCGGTTGTAATTGTTCGGAATGTAGTGTCCGCGAGGCCATCCAGGATCGACTTCATTACCCCAGGTTTGATTGAAAAATACTTCAAAGGGAATCAAATGAGGGCGTGGAGGAGATCCTGCTGTGAAGGAGAAAAAAAATAGCATTCAGGTAAACCGAAGCAAGGTCATTCTATAAAATTATTACACTATAAAGATTTAATAAACAAAAAAATAAAGCAAATCATTGATGAAAGTAAGGCAATGTTCTACTATCTGCTTCAATGGGAAGAACATTTGAAAATGATGTCTAAAAAAAAAAAAATATGTTTAAAAATGCTTCCATCAGGAATATCCAATAAGTTTTGCAGCAAACAATCGTGGCAGCAAAGTTAGCAGGTATATAATTAGTGACATTTAACAGAATTTCCAATCAGATTGAAAGGTTGTTGGTGCTTGTAATGCTGTAGCACCTTTAGTTGAACAATGCTGCATCATGTAAATGGTACAGTATTCAGGATATTACTGCAAAACAATATGCATACCGTAAAAACGGATTTTTTTTAAGACGGCTCAATACCATTTTCAGCGAGACCCATTTGACAGTGAAAAGGGTTCATGTTCAATATCCTACCGAGTGCAGTTTTATTTCTAGTTTTAAAACAAAATGGTAACTAGAAAATAGTTTCTAAAGCCGAGCAACATACTGTAGCCAACGTCATTGCAACTCTAGGTTAAATGGCGCGATAACCTCACCCCCTTCTCACATACGGCAGATTCAAAACAATGGTTCCCTTTCCCACTGGCGCTTTGTGTATGTCCTACTGCAGTGCACTATGGGTGGCAATAACTTTGGTTACTTCTGTGCAGCATCCCAAATAATAAACAGGTAAAGAGAACACACATGCATAATTTAATCAAGACATTATGGGCAAAAGGAAAACACTTTCTGAATGCACTTTTTATTCTTTCCAGTTAAAATATATTTCAGGAGCGACTAACAAGAACATGCGTTTGGACTGTATATACTGTAATTTGCAAATACTCCCATTGCAAGCACGGCAGTTAGGTTTTAAGTATGTATGTACAGTATGTATATCTGTTTGTATAGCAGCATTCATGTACAGTACAGTACATAAAGCTTCACAGCAATAATAGACAGAGCTAAATAATATGAGAAATAACGGGAATAAGTGCTTCAAATACAATAAAAAAATTAGTACCTGCCCCGAAAAGCTTATTATCTAAGTGGTGAGTTGGGGGAACTTACTGACAGAAGGAAGGTGGTATGATAAGTGCATACAGTATGTTGGAATTATGGTAAGTGCACATACAAGGGGCATGTACATTGGAGCTACTGAAATGCTTTGTTAATGAGATGAGTTTTGAGATAGGATTCATATGGAAAGGAATAAAATAACAAGGATGGATTTATGAGGGATACCTGCATCTTTGTGTATGAACCATATGTAGTATAGTGGGTTTGGAATTTAAGCTGTCTGGGACTGTGTGTGTTTTTATTCAGTACAGTATGTCAATTGGTAACAATTGCTGGGAGGTTTCTGACTTCTTCCTGGTTTTAAGATCATCCAGACCACTTTTAATAGCAGGTCCTGATATATACTTCTGGATGTCCAGTCTGAGACATTTCTTCCTCCATTAGAGAAGTGAAGGGGACGTTTACAGGTAGTGTAGGACCTGCAGAACGGGGTTTACTGTGATGTGGTTGCAGGCCTGTAATGCTTTGGCCAAATAATTTATCTAAATTACCCTTACTTGTGAGAAGAAAAATAGATAGTTTCTAACTAACTAATTTGTCAGATTGGATGTAGCATTGGGGATTTTTTGTCTTTTGCTGTATAAATGAGGTCACTATCCCTGTAGCACTCCTTTTGACTTACATATATACAGTATAGTACAGTATAGCGGGTTTGGTTTTTGAACTTGCTAGGACTGTGTCTTTTGGATACAAATATGAAGCTATTTTGTAACCAAATATGTTGTGCACTATACTGCTATGTAATGAGAGAGTGAGGGGGGGTGGGGAAGAGTTTAAGGATTCTGCTCGATCCGTGCCGGGTTTCCACTATGGTCCAGGTTTTCTGTCTCTCCTGCCCTGTCTACTCTCTGTGGCCATTTTGGGTACTGGAAGCCTGCTTTATAAGCTGCAGTTAACATAGGGAGTGGCTGAGCAAAGTTCGGTGTGTTTGCAGCTCCTGTTGATCTTTGCAGTTATGCCTTACCCTCTTGCCTGTTTTGAATTCCTGTTGCCGACCCCAGACCGTGACCCCGACCTCGCTGCCTTCCTCCTGCCCTGACCTCCGCTTGCCTCCTTGACTTTGCACTTCTGCCACCAGCCGTGACCTCTGCCTGTCTCCTGGACTTTGCAACTCTCCCGCCAGCCCTGACCCCTGCTTCCCTACCGATTACGGATACTTTTACAGGACTATTTTCCTGAGTTGTGGTTGGTTTATTTGCATCCCTAATTCAGCCCTGTGGGTCCGCCTTCTGATTTGAGACGAGCACAGTCACAGAGAGAGAGAGATATTAGGGCTGAGATATGAAAATGTAGTCAACAAAATAGCATGATAGCCCTGCTCACTTCTTGCGTGGTTGATTCAAAACAATCTCCCGCTGTATGTCTCTCGCTGTAGCGCACCACAAGTTGCAATAACATTGGCTACATCTGTAAGGGGAGGGCAGAGCAGTGTATAGACTTAAAAGAAGAAAGAAGAAGGATTTTTAAGTAATTCAGGACTTAATGGGAAGTCAGAAGTGGGATTTCAGTAGGAGAGAAGCAGATACAAATTTGGGAGGAGGTGACATGTTTCTAGCAGAAGCATTTAATAAAAAAAAGATCTGAACCATAGAGATGGCTTTGTCTCATGGTCTTAGGAAGCATACAGTATGTAGAGGTACATTAAACACATTTGTTTTATTCTTGTGACTATCAAATGCACTATAAAAAAGTTATTAGTGATTTTTTTTAATTTAACGTAGATGTAATGTGTAGAACAGACAGGATTACATTTACATTCATGTATTAACGCAACTTCAGATTGCCACTCTTGCTGTGTTTTCATTGGCATCAGCACCTTTTTTTTTATTTAGATTGATACACAGCTCTTAGAGCAGCAATCAGGGATGGAAAATCCACTTTTATGATGTACTGTACTGTATACAAAAATAAGTATTATACTGAACAGTGACGGAAAAGCCTCCTATGTTCTCTCTAAATGAAATCTCTGCTACGACAGGACAAAAATGTTTACAACTAATAAACTGAAAGTACCAGCACTTATTTGTAACCATGAAAATAGGACATTTAATGGGAACAACAAAAAGAAACACATACAGATGTATACAAAATCATTGCTTACCCATAATAAGATATTAAACAGCTAGAATTATTGTTTTATATATCAAAATATAATTGAACTAAATGGGGAATGTATAGTCAACTCTCCTAGCTGCAAAACTGGGGCAAACCCAGTGTAAAAAAAAAAAAAGAATTGCACCAGAATTACAAATTCCCATTGCCTCCATTAGGATTCAGTTATTGATAATATAGTGCAGTGTGTTGCACTGCATTTGCTCCAGTTTTGCAGTTGGGGGACTTTAATATATAATCTCCAATACTTATCTGCCCTTTCATTATAGAGAGTAGACTATCTTTTCCTTTCTCTTCTTCACATTCCTCCCTCTGGTTCACATCATCCCTCTATTAAAACATCTAAGATACAGTATCATAGCTAGTGCATGCCCTGCTCAGCTAAGTTCTGACAAAATGTTAATCAAGTTCGCTACACCTAATGCCAAAGAAAGTGCAGTTCCACTTTGCCAGGCCAAATGTCCAAATTCCCCTTTTTTAGCTTCATAACACACATCAATGTAAAATTGCCGTGTGTTTTCCTATTTTGCACAAATATATATATATATATATATATATATATATTTCTAGTGATTCTTAAATGTGACCTGCGTTTAGTATTTTCATAGCAACAGGATTTATAGCTCAACACTGATAACGGAAAGTTTGGCATATTTGTAGCTATTTTGTCCCTATTACTGTAGGTGTGAGCCCCAAACCAATATCTAACAAAATAAATATGTATTTTACAAACCTTTGTACAGCTATTATTTATCAAAATACATCAATTAGAAATGCGCTATTCTCTATTTATGCGCAAATTATCAACATTCAATTAATTCATTTATTACGTATATCTTAAATGATGAAATCACTGTTTGACACAAGGAATAAGGTGTTACACGGCTGTTATTGCAAATATACTGTATGCTGCTATGTGGAATTGTACCTTTAAATAACCAGACTTTGAGGCTTACAATAGTTACAAACCCACGCTACTGTAGCTGCCGACTACACAGTAGTACAACTGGCTTCATTAGTCTTCTCGCATGCGCTGCAGGCTATTCTTCTGCGAATAAATCCCTTAGTATTAACATTAAGTTCACTTAGGCTATTTTTTCTCCTCAAGTCCTGTTCATATGCATTAGTATTTTCGACTTTCCCATGGTGTTGCAGGGATACCTGCAATGCATTGCATAACAAAGTACTGCTAGCCCCTCCAGCAATGGCAGGGATACATTAAAAGTAAAGTGTGTGTGTGTTATTTTCAGTTTCATCCCTTAAGGACATTTGTTTGCATACTTTATAACAGGAAAGCTTCACAACACCACTGACACATCATGACTGGAAGAGCAAGAGCACAGTAATTAGCTCAGCGGAAAAAAAATCTTTGAGTACCTTAAAAATTCATATCCAGTTATATTATCTTTGGTATTCATTTACCCACACAACAAATCGTTCAGTAGCTTTTGTTTTGCCACAAAATTCTGTATTTTTAGCGTAACTGTTGATTTACATTTTCAAACAAAAGGGAATAAAAACACATTACTCAATATGCTTAAAAAAATTGTAGCATTAGGCCACGTGAGGTCACCATTTAGAATGTATTTACTAACAAAACATAGGATCAGAATTGTTAGACAAATCTTGTTTGTATTTCAATCATTTTCCCACCGGTTTTATATGTAGCATAGTATTGTCATTCTCCTTTTACTGTTTTGCCTCAGAATCCTAAAAGAAACAAATACAAACCCCACTTTACATATCTGTGCCTGTTTAATATTTTTATGTCTAGGATATTACAGTCATTTTGACATTAATGTTTCTTAGCACACACATTTGGCTTTTCAAGTTCTTATAAGTTCATTAGTGTTTTAGGGAAGCAGATTGCTTTTTTAATTAGTTTTTGAGAGAATTATAATTGTAATGAGTATGACAGGCAATGGAAGTTAACCGCTCATTTACCCCTCAGACACCATGTTTTGCCAAATTTTTCATGCTTTCAAAAGTGGTTCATATGGCAGATGTAGCTAAGCTAACTGTCTTTGGTGCCACTGACACTGGCAGTCACGCGGCACCGGAGAATTAATGCTGCAGGGGTCCCATCCAGAAGCATTAACCCCCCGCAGAGCAAATGCGGCAGACACCGTCTCCGGCGCTGCAGACTTTTGCTTCTTTGACTGCGCAGCCGGAGACAGTGAGTCTTGCTATATTTGTAAATACTTATGAGTCTGCATAGCAATATATTGCAGGTCATTGTAGTGCCAAAAATGTAATAAAGGTAAATCAGTTTAATTAATTGCAATTTCAAGAGGGAAATCTAAAACCAGGGGGATTAATAAAACATTTCAGTGCAACAGAGACCTGTAGCACACTCCATCTAGATCAAGGGGGGAAATTAAGAGTTTAATTTTAATTAAACTGCAGCAAACCAGCCTTTTCTGTCAAATCAATTATATGGTTTAATTTGTGCTAACGTTTCCTAGTGACTGGACCGAAAAAAAAAAAGCAAACATAAGCTATCAGAGTACATCTTTCAACCTGCAATTAAGATAAGATATGACAAAAGTACAAAACGGAACACAGAGCGGCAATTTCACTGGCTTTGCTTCAGAATAAAGACACCATTTCGCCACTGTGTTCTCTACTTATCAAGAGTTAAGGTTGGCAGAAATGTTTACTTTTAAGCGTGCGTGTTAATTTATGAAGACGAGTTGAGGACAGTAGTAGGAAATTGTTCTTGAAGAATCAGACATTTCATGTAAGTTTTTTTTAGAACCAAAGTGCAGGAAAGGAAGTGCTAGAGCACTAAGGGCTGGGACCCGCTGCGCCCGTGTGCGCGGGCGGCGACGTGAGCTCAACTTACCATTCCTGTTTGAACTCACGATCGGGTCCCAGTCCCTCCTCACTTCTAACTTGCTACATGCTGTGACGCGGTAGCCAGCAGGAGACACGAGAGAATGGTGTTCTCTTGCTGCAACGCGTCACATGGTACGCGAAGGGGCCAATCATAGACTGGCTCCCTTCAACGAATGGCAAGCCAGCTATTGTGTGCTAGTGTGTGGAGCTGCTGCAGTGCTGTGAGCCCTGCTTTGTTTTGGACCCCGCCCCCCTCCGTCATGGCCGCGCCCCCTCCCGTCATGGCCGCGCCCCCCCCGACCCGTTTGGCCACGCCCCCCCCGCTCCAAGAAAAGCAGCCTGTAGACCGCAGATCGTGGTACAGCGAGTTGCACGCGCCGCCGGCAAGCAAGCCAGCCGTGCGGACGCGTGCAACGGGACCTCAGCCTAATGCTCAATGAAGGGCTAATGTTTTAAACTAAAGCCTATTGTGTTTATTACAAACACTAAGGTGATAGTGTATATCATCACCAACAGTAAACTAGTGAAGGTATATCTACAAATGGTGCCCAGGAAAATAAACTGACTGATACAAGTCAGAAAACACACAAATACAATAATAATAATATTCTGAATAAATGTCCAATATTCAATTAATAAAATGTAGATCAAACCATAAACGTAAGCCCAGTGACTGAATCCAACGTGACAATATTTAACGTGACAATAACCTAAATTAACATCATGTTGATAGTAATGCTTATCCACCAAAGAGAATAACTAACAGTAATGTTAATATTTTTTTTAGGAAAGAGAAGGGGTTCCCTGCTCAGCTGTGGATAATTACTAACTAGAAAGGTGCTATCAGGGATAAAAACATGTGTAATTGTATCTAGGAGGAAAAGAATCCCTAAGTGATGCACTCTATTCTACTAATCAAAATAATAAATCTTTATTCAAAATAAGTAAACATATGAATAGATTAAAACCTAAGGAGTGCGCTGTAAGAGATCAAATACAGGGTCTCTCTATTGTCAAATGGCTTGGGTCTATTAACCCCTGTAAGCCAAGTATGCTGGGCGAATCTTACACCAAATGTAAGGCATAAAGTTACACCCAAACGTAAGTACAGTTTAAATGTATAGCAAAGATAAACCCCAGTGGGGCTAAGAACTAGAGGTGGATAGAGGGTATTCCTGCTTGGTATAGCACTTGTACTCAGTTGTACTGTGTGATATCATGCATATTAAGTGTATCACTGCATAAGAGATCTGCCAAATAAGCAGTTGACAAAGGATGACCCTATACATTTAAACTGTACTTACGTTTGGGTGTAACTTTATGCCTTACATTTGGTGTAAGATTCGCCCAGCATACTTGGCTTACTGGGGTTAATAGACCCAAGCCATTTGACAATAGAGAGACCCTTTATTTGATCTCTCACAGCGCACTCCTTAGGTTTTAATATTTTTTTAATAGCATATCATTCAGTGTATGGGTGTTAGTGATAATGAGATGCAAAAGAAGCATTCCCCTAACATCGCAGATCTACTAAAGTCCATTAAGGTTAACGTAGGGATGTAACGTTATGTTAGTTGTCATACCTAAACTTGGCGTTACTCCTATCTTCACCCTGAAAAGGAGCTTTGGGGGAGGAGAAGCAGGACGACCACCTCAACGACCAGGAAAGCTGCTCTTTTTTTTCAAAGTTGTATTTTATTGAGTTTTTTTTAAAGGCTTTATTTAGGGAGGGGGAAAGGGGTACAAAAGAAAAAAAGGGACGGGGGATGGGAGGGGTACATTTCCATCTTACCTCTGTTAATAGTACAAACATTTATACTTTATAATATATACAATTACATTTCAACTTGAGTTTCGTTATGGTCGCTTAGTTCTTGTGTTAAAAGTCATTGATCAGTAGCTTCCCAGTATGTCACCCATGGTTCCCATATCTTCAAAAACTCTACCCATCTGTCCTGAATTAGACTGGTAAGTTTGTCCATTGTTATTATGTAGTTTAGCTTGCTTCTGATCTCTGCTATTGTCGAGGGTCATTTTGCTTCCAGCTTCTAGCTATAACTGCTTTAGCCGAGGAAAGAATATGTACTGTAGCGCCGACGGTTATTCTAATACAAACCAGTGGCAATCGCCAAAAAGACCCAGGTACATGCTGGGTACTTGCTGGGTCTAGTTTAAGGCAAGTTTAAAGCATTTCTACATTGACTAATGACCCATCAGATTAACAGTGGGGTTCCCTGGCAGTCCCATTCAAACGGAATGGGACTGCCAGGGACCCCTGCTGTGTTAATCCGATGGATTAATCCAATGCAGAAATGCCTTAAACTTGCCTTAAACTACCCAGGTTACACCCAGCATGTACCCAGCATACAGTATAACCGGGCTAGTTTTAGGCAAGCTTTAGAATACTCGTTGTCTCATCTGTACCATCAGCTTGTCTATATTCCTCTCTATGTCCTCTATTGGTTTTAGGATTCATATTGTTTCCTTATTCCATGGACAGTCTAACCCCGTAATTCTCTTTATTAGCTTTTTAAATTTTCTCCAGAATAAGACTATCTTGGTACAGGTCCACCAGATGTGTTTGAATGTGCCTATTTGGCCACAGTTGCACCAGCAAAGGGGGGAGGAGGTTGGAAAAAAATAGTGGAGTCTAGCTGGAGAATAATACCACTTAAGATTGACTTTGCGGACGGCCGAGCATCTACATGATATGACTAATTTCTCGTAGATGTCTTCACACTCTTCCCTATCTAATGGTCGCCCTATATAATTTTCCCAATCTAGGATATTTTTATTTGTTTGTTCTATGTTGTGTGTAATCAGGACTTGATATAATTGTGCTATTGTTCCTTTGTGATATATGCTTGCGAATATAGGATGTATAAGGATCTGCATGTAAGACATACTTAATGTCCCGTTATTGGAAGCTACTGTAACACAAAATTACACTAAAATACTGTTGCATCAGCCTATGCTAATGAGATGTACATGAGACGTTGTTTTTGCGCTACCCACAGGTAAAATAATGCTCATTACTGTTTTAGGTCATGTCATGTTATTTATTCTGAATTAACAGAGGTTAGTATATCTGGTCTCTAGTCACAAAACCGTTTAAAACCACCTTTAACAAAAAAAAAGAAGATAGAAAACATTGGGAAAAATACTCAAAGGTAACCTTTTTGCTAGATAGGGAAACCCTCTTACAGCTCATCTTGACACAAATTTGAACAGAGAAGAGAGCAGGAAAGGATCCCCTGCCAGGCTTTCACCCTCCGACTAAAACTCAAAAACTAGAAGAAACCCTGATGAAGCACTTTATGTGGGAAACGCGTAGGCTCATTTGAGAGACATTTTTGTTTCTAAGACTTTGTTATCAGTGGAGGAACATCTGCTTCCGTTTCTGGTATTCGACTAGAACCCCATGCTTCAATGGTTGCGAAAAACACGGTCTGCGCAGCGAAGGCCTCCATCAGTCGGGACTCTCTTTTCATCATGCAGAGTCTAAAGTTTGCAACAAAGCTTGATGTGCTCTGTCTTCTTCTTAAACCACCTTAAACCTGGCAGTCTTAATAATGTTTAAAAAAATAAAACTGTTGGGCGCGCAGGTACTTGACATCTCAAGTAAGACCTCTTTTTGCCTCACTTACAATTAACCATATTACATACAGGAATGTGAGAAGCAAAGTTGGAACTTGTTTGAACCCTTTTGCTGTCAGAAGAGCAATTATTACAAAAACTGTCCAGTGTAGGCGCTTGATACACAGACTCCAATGTATCATTTAATAAAACAAAAGGCACATCTACTGTACTTAGCATTGGGAGAACAACCCCAGTGAGAAGTATTTCATTTATAAATCGAAATCTGCGTATCTGATTGTAAGGAATTCGGGAACACGTCCTTTGCGACGTGTTCCCTCCTTATCTGTCTTATCTCAGACCTCCACTCTGGCACCAGCGCGTGCGTGCACCCCCGCTCTGCTTACAGAGCGCGCATGCACGCGCACGCACAGCTCTTATAGTATGCCATGGTGCTTAGATCCACCCCCACGGATGCGCTGCACTTCTCTAGCGCTCGGTGCGCACATATGATGATGATCACCGCTCCCCAGCTGCGTGGCAAGTACTCATTTAGCCACTTGTCTCCTGCAGCCAATCCTAGCCTCCACGGAGGCCAGGCCTCCGTTCCGCCTCCTTTGCTACTGGTTCCTGTTAAATACCCTGCAGTTCCTTTCACACATCACTGAGCATAGTTACATAGTTACATAGTAGATGAGGTTGAAAAAAGACGTACGTCCATCAAGTTCAACCTATGCTAAATTTAGACAACAGATACTTTATCCTATATCTATACTTACTTATTGATCCAGAGGAAGTCAAACAAAAAAATAAACAGTGTGATATCATCCAATGATATCTCATAAGGGGAAAAATAAATTCCTTCCTGACTCTAAGAATTGGCAATCGGATGAATCCCTGGATCAACATCCTTCCCATGTATACTTATTTGGTATATCCCTGTATACCTTTCCTTTCTAAAAAAGATGTCCAACCTTTTTTTGAACAAATCTATTATATCTGCCATCACAGTCTCCATGGGTAATGAATTCCACATTTTAACTGCCCTTACTGTAAAGAACCCTTTCCTTTGTTGCTGGTGAAATCGCCTTTCCTCCAGCCTTAAGGGATGGTCGAGTCCTTTGTACTGCCCGTGGGATGAATAGTTCTTTTGAAAGCTCTTTGTATTGTCCCCGAATATATTTATATATAGTTATCATATCCCCTCTTAGATGCCTCTTTTCTAATGTAAATAAATCTAATTTAGCTAGCCTCATAAGTTAGATTGTCCATCCCCTTTATTAATTTGGTGGCTCTTCTCTGCACTCTCTCTAGTTCCATAATGTCTTTTCTAAGGCGTGGTGCCCAAAATTGGTGTGGTTTTACTAATGCTTTGTAAAGGGGCATAATTATGTTTACTTCCCTTCCATCCCTTGCCTGTTTAATGCAAGATAAGATCTTGTTTGCCTTTGCAGCTTTTGCATGACCTTGGGCACTATTGCTAAGCCTGCTATTGCTTAGCACTATTGCTAAGCCTACAAGCACTCCTAAATCCTTCTCCATCAAGGATTCCCCCAATTTATCCCCTTTTAATTTGTAAGTCGCCTGTTTATTCTTGCATCCCAAATGCATAACCTTACATTTATCTGTTTTAAACCTCATCTGCCATTTACCTGCCCACATTTCCAGTCTCTCCAATTCCTTCTGGAGAGAAATTACATCCCGCTCTGGTTCTACTACCTTACATAATTTAGTATCATCAGCAAAGATGGAGACTTTGCTCTCAATGCCAACCTAAAGGTCATTAATAAACAAGTTAAAAAGCAGGGGTCCCAGTACCGACCCCTGAGGTACTCCACTCACGACTTTAGCCCAACCTGAAAAAGTTCCATTTATGACAACCCTCTGTTGACTGTCCTTTAAACAGTTTTCAAACCAGATTCATATATTATTACTAAGTCCAATTTTCTTTATTTTGTACACCAACCTCTTGTGTGAAACCGTATCAAAAGCCTTTGCAAAATCTAAATAGACCACATCAACTGCATTACCCTGGTCTAAATTCATACTTACCTCCTCAAATAAACAAATCAGGTTAGTTTGGCATGATCTATCCTTCATAAATCCATGCTGACTATTACTAATAATTTTGTTTTCCATTAGGTATTCCTGAATACTATCCCGTATTAAACCTTCAAGTAGTTTCCCCACTATTGAAGTCAGGCTTAAAGGTCTGTAATTCCCCGGATGTGATCTAGTTCTCTTTTTAAATATAGGCACCATATCTGCTTTACGCCAATCTTGTGGTACTGAGCCTGTGGAAATTGAATTATTGAACTTAATTCCTTGAGAACTCTTGGATGTATGCCATGTATGCCATCGGGGCCAGGTGCCTTATTTACTTTAATTTGCAAGCATAACTTGTTGTAGCCTTACGCTCCTGTGTTTGTTGTGCCTTGCTCCCTGTCCTGTGTTATCTTTCAGTTAACCTTTCGTGTACCGACCCGGCTTGACTTTGGAACCCCTCTGGATACTGACCCTGGCTTACTCTCGACTCTGCGGATATCTCCAACCCAGACCACGGCTATACGGACCACCACGATTCTAACCTCTCCAACCCCAGACCAGGGCTATACAGACTTCAACGATTCTGACCACTCCAACCCCAGACCACGGCTAACAGACTTGACTATTCTGAACTCTCCATTTCAAGACTTTGGCAAGTATCGACTAACCCACTCTCTCCAACCCAGACCCGGCTACGTTTGACAATCCGCCTGCCAGGCACGCTTCCGCTGTGTGGGTGCATGGTTTACTACTTCCCAACCTCAGTACCGGGGTCCTGTCTTGCTCGTGGGCAGCTCAAGCGTTACAGTATGCTCAGCCCAATGAACACGGACCCCCCCCCCTTAGGTTGGCCAAGCCCTGTCTTCGATTTCTGAGCACTTCCAATACTTGGATAATCAGATTGCTTCCCTTTCTCAAAACCTGGCCACAGTTTCTCTTGACCAATCACAATCTAGAATGATCAGACCTGCTACTTTATTTGTTTCTTCCTCTAAAGCTTCTCCCTCCCTCGAGCCACGTCTCCCCACTCCCAATCGATATATGGGAGATACCCATGGATGCTGGGGTTTCCACAATCAATGTGACATACAGTTTGAGTTAACCCCTTCCTGCTTCTCTTCTGACAGATCTAAAGTGGCGTATATTATCGCTTTATTAACCGGAGACGCATTGGCATGGGCATCCCCCATCTGGAAGCAGAGACCGGAGCTTACCCAAGACTTCCCACGCTTCAAGAAAGAATTTAAGCAAGTCTTTGATACCCCTGGCCATAAGATGACGACTGCTTCTTCTTTATTTCACATTTCTCAGGGTCACAGACCGGTTGCTAAATACGCCCTGGAATTTCGGACCATCGCGGCAGAGACGGGCTGGAACAATGAGTCGTTATCTGCAGCTTTCTAGGAAGGTCTCTCCGAGTCATTAAATAATTAAATAGCTGCTCAAGAAAGACCTACGGTTCTTATCTTATTGCCATTTGTATTAGGGTGGATCAACGCCTCCAAGAAAGGAGGCTTGAACGCCATCACTCACGTTCTCTTACACCAACTGCTCTTGTTCCCAGTCTCTCTCTTTCTACTTTCTCAGCTCTTGAGGCTCGAGAACCATGCAGTTAGGAAGTCATCAGCCCTCCCCTTAAGAGAAACAACGTCAGAGAACTGGAGGATTATGTCATTACTGCGGACTGCCGGGTCACCTGGTGCTTCACAGTTTTTACATCATAACCTTCTTGAATCTAAACTGTCTTTTCTTAAATAACCAATAGGGTTTATATTAACCAATTCCATGTATTTTGAAACAAAATGATGTACAGTATGAATTAGACAAACAATGAGTAATTAAGAGTTAGGGTATGTGCAAAAATAAGTGAAACCCTGGCTTTATCCACTTAATTAAATGGGATAACTAGAATCATATCTATATATATATATTCAGCATATATATGTGTACAGTGTAGCACAAAATAAACAAATTAGGTGACACTCTTACTAAATATAGCTTCTGTAACTGTGTGTACCTGTATAAAAAGAAACAGCAATAAATCTATAGAGAAGGCTACAGTACACAAGGGTATGAGAATCATACATTGTGTATTAAAAGGTCAAACATAAATACTAGGTTTTGCATAACTAAGGAACCTACATCATGATTAGGCCTGGGGCTGTGGGGGATGAGCAGTGGGTCATGGGGAAATATGGGGGGAATGTGTAGGGATAATTGGAGAGATGTGAAGGAATTTTTTGGGGGTGCAAAGGGCATGGAGTGAGTTGGGGCTGATGGTGGGGTTGTGTAGGTGGTGATGGTGGAAAAATATGGGATATGGCAGGGAATCAGGTCAATTGTGTAGAGGGCAATGGATGATGGGGGAGTTCAGGTGATGATTAGAGGTGTACAGGAATGATGGCTAGAAGGGGGTGGATGATGTGTGCATGAGATCATGGGAAAGTTGAGTAGTGGGTGATGTGGGGTTGATTGGAGAGTTGATAGGGGGATGATTGCAGGGATGTACAGGGGATGATGAGGGGGATGATTGTACGGATGTTCAGGTAGTGATGGGAAGCTTGTGCAGGGGAGGTTAAGAAGAACAAGAGCCTGTGAATACTGAGATGTGTGAGTGAATTGCAGTTTGATTCAAGTGCAGTTGATTAAGTGTGGAGTTAGAACCAGTAGGAAAGTGGGGTGCAGGGTGGATGAGCTTGGGGAGTGTACAGCGGGTTCATTTATTTTGTCTGTTTGGGAATTGGAAGTCTGTAACTTTTTTTTACTGTCTGGGCGAGAGACTGCAGTTGATGTGGTTTAGTTAATTGCTTACATAATGATCCTGATTGGTGTGTGTGTCTGTATTTAAACATAGGCTTGTAATGAATCCTTGAGCCTGTGAGTACTGAGCTGTGGGAGAGAATTATAGTTTAAAGTGCAGTTGGAACCAGAAGGAGTAGAAACAAAGAAACTGTGAAACCGTGTATATAGAACTACAGTAAATTGTTAGCACTTAATACTTCAGAGTGCAACAGTGAGTAGGATTAAGAATCCCAGTCAATGCACATCTTGCCACATATATGTTCACTTGGAGCAGTTATTCCAGGGAGCATATTGCAGTGATAAGTGTAAACAGGTGGTCTCTTTGGAGTCTCAGATTGCTGAGGCAACTTGCAACTTGCAACATTGAGGGATATTGACACTTTATTGCTCACTAAGTAGGCCCTGTCTGAAATAACTGGTGCAGAGGATTGAGCTGTGACTGAGGACCAGGAAGAGGTAGGGAGATGGGTAACAGTTAGAAAGGAGTAGGGGAAAGAGGAAGAGACATGCCAGTTCTGATATGACCCACCCCACTATATTTGACAGATTGAGTGAATATATTGTGGGTGTTAGGGCAGGAATGGCAAGGCTGGGGGAAACAGATTCCTCTAGCAGCCAGGGGATTAGTTCCTCCAGAGCAGATGGGACTCAGGGTACTCAGAAACCATGAAAGGTTGTGGTGGTAAGGGACTCCATTATTAGGAGAGTACAGATGGCAATCTATTGTCATGACCATATGAACTAAACAGTTTGTTGTTGCCTGGAGGCTCCGATTTGGCATATTGTGGATCAGGTAGACAGATTGTGGGGAGGGTCTTGGAATGAATCGAATTAGAGAAAGGTGGAGGGTCCTAAAAATGATTTCAGGGATCTAGGCAGCAAGCGTAAGCTTAAACTTCCAAGATAGTATTTTCAGAAATACTACAAGTGCCATGGGCTACCCAGGGGAGGCAGTTACTGTTTAGGGTGGTTAATGCATGGCTAAGAAAGTGGTGTAGGAAGGAGGTTTTTTGGAGCACTGAGCGGTGCTATCTTTATAGTAGGAATGGATTGCACCTCAATGAAGAGGGATCTTCTGTGCTACGGGGAGGATGTTAAAAAGGAGGAGATTTTAAACTATGAAGGAGGATGGATAGGTTAGAGGTAATGGACTAGGCAGAATAGAAAATAATGGGAAAATTGTTATGGGTCATGGAGGTGGAGTGGGGTGAAGTGGGAGTTTGGCAAGCAGGGAGTCAGATAATAATAGACAATACAGATAATAATAGACAAATTGTAAATCCAATTGGAGTAGAAAGGCAGGAGCAGATAAAACAACAATAGCACAGACTGGTAAAAAACCTTAAATGCATGCTTGCTAATGCAAGAAGCCTGACAGATAAAATGAGGGAACTTGATTTAATAGCTTGAAGGGAGCAGTATGATATCATAAACATTACTGAAACATGGTGGGAGGAAACTTATGACAGTTAATTTAGAGGGTTATTCCCTTTTTCAGAGGGATCTAACAAATAGAAGAGGTGGTGGAGTATGTTTATATGTTAAACTGACTTTAACACCTATTATAAAGGGAAGATATTTATGAAGGGCTTGATAAAAATGTAGAGACTTTGTGGATGTAAAGTGGTAGTGGAGGTAAAAGTACAAAGAGAAGGTTTGATCTAAACCACCAAATATCTAAGAGATTGAGGAAGTCAAAATCATTTTGCAAATGAAAAAGACAGCAAAACTAGGCAATGTTTGCATAATAAGTGATTTTAATTACCTTGATATAGACTGGAGCAATAAGATCAGCATTACAACTAAAGGAAACAGGTTTTTGGGGTGCTAAAAGACAATTATATGACCCAAATTATTGAGGAACCAGGAGGGCATTACTGTATTTTGTAATATCAAACAATGTAGAAGTAATAACACATATTCCAGCCAGGAAACATTTGGGAAACAGTTATTATAACATGGTCTCGTGAAATAAATGATCAAAAACCACATTATACAGGAAGAACAAAGGCTTTACAAGGCAGATTTTAATAAACTGAGGAATAATCTACAATAATCTAAACATTGGGATGATATTTTTGCAGGAAAAAATGTGGAAGATAAATGGTTAGATAAGTACAGTTATCTGTGTATACCCTTGGGTAATAAATATAAAAGAAACAATAAAGGTATAGAAGCCGACTCCGATCAGAGCCCCACACTTATTCTTGATTAGTTTCTGTGTCTTGAGGCCAACTGCAGCGAGAACCATGTGGACCTGTCGTGGTCATCTCAAGTTACTTAGATCATGGAGTGGACTATCAAGGAGGCATCCAGCGTAAGCTAGTTTTGGCAGCAACCTGGTGCTTAGAGTCTCCCCATATTCCCCGTTTTGGTAAAGTAAATGCTGTATTTTGTACGTGTTGTTCACTGTTGGCTCAAATCGAATAAACTTTTCTTTATTATCTCCTGTGTTCTGCCTGGTGTTTGTTATCCTAAGTAGTCTGGTCAACACCAACTGTAACAATTAGTACATAAAAAAGAGACAAAATGAAATAGAGTGCTACCCATAGGAAGGATGTGTCTTACTGCTTAGCAGACTCATTTAGAGGAGGGCAGATGTATTTGGAAAACATCACCATGCAGGAAGAGCTAGTTTCTTTAGATATGCATATAGATATACTTTTTGAGTGATGGTTATATATGAGATGAAGGTTGGATACATATATATATATATATATATATATATATATATTTTATATATATATATATATATATATATATATATATATATATATATATATATATATATAAAAGTATACATTACCGCATAGAAGCAAAAAGGAGACAGCACTCAGGTGAATGAAAATGAATATACTAAATACAGCACATAACTGGGAGTTATGTGCTGTATTTAATACATTAATTTTCATTCACCTGAGTGCTGTCTCCTTTTTGCTGCTATGCGGTAATGTATACTTTTATTATTTATATGGGACATGCACCTATTAATTATTGAATTTCTATTGGAGTGCCAGTGATTTTTTATCATATATATATATATATATATATATATATATATATATATATATATGAACAAAAAACAAACAGAAGCGCAAGCTCCATAGCATGTAACTGTTTTAGACAATTGAATACATTTATTATAAAACTGCAGCCCAAAGGACTTGCACTTACAGGATTAAAAAAAAGCAACCATACGTGGGAGAGAAACCTCTGTGATCAGACATCAGCAGGGGTGGTGGAGTCCTTGAAGGCAGGGAGCACTTGATCAGCTTGCAGCAGCATCCAACTCCTGTCACAAGTTGGCGCCAGATCACTATAGCTCACAGTGTTTCCACATCCACAGTTCCTGTTTGGATCAATTTCCAACTCTAAAATATAGCTAACTGGAACACCAGGACACCCAGGACTCCACGTGTATACAACCTCACGCGATGACGTCACCAGCCCTACGCGTTTCGTCACAGTAATGCGACTTCATTCACCTCTCTGGATTTTTTTCAACAAGTGGAACATTGTTTGGACTTATCCTTATTCACTATCACGTTATGGTTTGTTGTAATATTTAGTTAAGTTATTTGTTTACTATTAATTGAGTATTTACATTAATTAATTATTTATATTATCACGTAATTTCCACCTTAGCGCTCCATATTTTTGTGTTGTTCTTTTTGAGATATATATATATATATATATATATATATATATATATATATATATATATATATATATATATATATATATATATATATAAAGTACACCTGTATCCGGATACTAATAACTTACAGTATATATATATTAATTCCTGGATATGATATTGTTACTTGCTCATCTTATATATGTGCTCATCTATCACCTGTGTTGTTTTCACTTTCTTATGACAGTTTTTTTACACTATGGGAGTTTGTGCTTTTTTTCCTACTCTAGATCAAGTTTTCATCATCTCATACATGAACCTAATTAACTACAGCTAGTTATGCTTTTTGTCCTTCCCTGGTGCTCGCACTTGTATTGTAGCATGCCGTGATCGTATAGTGGTTGGTACTCTGTGTTTTTATAAGTATCCAGATAAGTTATATACAGAATACCTGTATCCGGATACTTGATTGTACACTAGTGCAGGTTTCTGTCTTCATTCTTTAGAACGGTCATATTGGAGTCTGCACTTTTTTTTTTTAAAGGGGAGCAGACTTGTGCGTGAAATATGGATACACTCCTGTGTTACTTTGAGTGTCATTGTCAAAAACTGGACTGTAATTCCTATCTGTGATCAAACACAATTCTTAAATCTACTCCCCGTGTGTTTCCAAAATAATAGATAAAAAAAAGTGTGGGTCATATTTAATAAGCAATGGTACTCCAAAAAATACTGTACACCTTCCACCACAACGTACTAAATGTGGCCCCTTCGTGATTTTTAGAGTGAATGGGTTGTGTAGTGTCTCTTGTAGGAGTAACACAATTTTTTTTTAACAGAGACTTGGCTAAAAGAAGACACCTTTTGTACCCTCAATGAGACCATTCCTCAACAATACTCAGTCTCCAAACCCCTAGACCCATTGACAAAATAGGAGGAGGAGTTGCTCTTATCAACAAATGTCCATTGCCATTTCTGTGCCAAAGGCTCTTCCTTTAAAGCCATTAACTTTGAATTCCTCTACTCAAAATGGATTTTACCATTGATATCCTTAAACAATTACAACATCTTTATTGCAGGAGATTCCAATCTCTGGTTAGAGAAAATCGACTCACCTCTGGTCAGACCCTTTCTCTAAACAATTAAATATAGACTGTTTGATTTGCTACTCCAGGGTCCATCCCACCTTTCTGGTCACACTCTTGACCACGTTTTTACCTCTGGTATATACTCTGAAGGAAGTGTCCAAAGCTTGAATTCGTCGCATAGTGCCTTCATTGAATTTAACCCGTACTTGCCAGATTATACCTCCAAACCAAAACCTCCTTCTCCCACAAAAGTGTTATGCAGAGTACAAAAAAGATATGAATGCTAATATTTTTGCTAAACATTTCAGGAACTCTTACATTCCTCCCTCTGTCCCCAATACTTCTGCTCTCACATTGACGTTCAATAATGCAGCTACTGTTGCTTTTGATATTATTGCTAAAAAAAATGCTATCCTACAAGCAACATAAAGGCAATGTTTTTTCCCAGAATTAAGAATCCAAAGATCTAACCTGCATTCAGCAGAAAAGAGATTTGATAAAGATAAATTATAGATCTTAGACTTGTAAGGAAAAATGATTCAATTTGGTCATTAAAGAGGCCAAAAAAAACATTATTTGGCCTCACAGATTAAAAATTCCAGTAATAATTTTCGTGAACTATTCAAATGCATTGCCTCTTTGATTGAGTTGGCCTGTTTAAATAAAACCTCACATTCTGTAGTAATTCCACTACATATTTCTCAACAGGCTTTCTCCTCCAAAGTCTCAAAAAGTTGGAGTAAAATAGCCACACAACGGTCAATTCACAAATCTGATATTTCCACAGTCAAATCAAATAAAACAAGGTGGAGCACCATCCAATCTATCACTATGAGCTCCTTCTTACGATCAGAGGGATCAAAATATCCAGCTGTCTTGGCTATTAAAGGAAGCAGTGATATATCTGGCCCTTTTTAATATTTGAAATTGCAAACCACTCATTGTCTTCAGGATTTTTAACCACCTCACTAAAGGAAGCCTTTCCCCCTTTTATTAAAGATACCCTCCCTCAATCTACTGTACATGGATAACTACTGACTGGTTTCTAAAATTCATTTTTTTTTAGCTAAAATCATTGAAAAACTAGCCCTAAAACAGCTAGGTGAACCACCTAACCCGATTAAATATGTTTGACTCCCACTAATATGAATTTTGAAAAAAAATTACAGCACTGAGACGACCCTGATAGTTGTCACTGACTTCCTGCTCAACATAGTGGACATGGGGAAGCCACTGCTCTGATCCTTCTCGAACCTGAGCGCGGCCTTCCACACAATCAATCACACTCTTGCTGACCAGCCTTAAATCGGATGTTGGGTTGAGAGGTAAAGTGCTGGACTAGTTCCAGTCCTTTTTTAGTGACTGTAGTCAGAAAGACCCTCAAAGAAAATTCTTCAAACAGAAACCCGCTGATTTGTGGCGTCCCACAGGGATCTGTGATTTACAATATATATATTTACATATGTATCAATATATATGTTGAAGCCCTAGGGAACATTATTCATAAAAAACAAATTTAGTTACATCAGTACGAGGATGATATCCAATTGATCTTGGACATCTGTAAACACATGAGAATGATCACCGCTCAACCGTAATATCTGAAGATAATGTATAATCAGTCAGGGGGTGCATTTGGGAAAAAACAACGTAACTGCAAATTCTGATCAAAGAAGATCCGAAAAAATATCCCAAAATGCTGCACTCAATAGCCAAATTTGTGGGCGTGTATGGGCTAAGGTATCTGCTGCTAATTGCATATTATTAACCAAAAAGGTGCCATGACTCCGGATAAATGATTCTCTGATACTGTGCTGTGCTTACACTACACAGATAAAAGCACCATTTTTAATAGTGTGAGGCTGTCTTGCTGATCTTTATCTGTGACCATTTGAATACTTGGCAGCCGATTCAGTGCAGCGTAACTGCGACTTCTATTGTAAGACTAACTTATGCTAAACCATGCATTGAGTTAACCGGTATATGCACTGTAGTTGATAGTGTGTCGCTGCTCTTTCTGATCGCAATCTATAGCTATTAACACACCTGACTGATGATTATCACTTCGGACAAATATTGCTACCAATTAGAGTAAGCAAAAATTTGGCATCAGGTCAACAGAAACAGTAATGTGAAGCACTAATTATGTTGATGTATGCACTGCATTGAACTATACTATATGTTCTAAATAACATTACGGCACCTAATTACGCCATCACTATAGGGGGATATGACTCTTGGTGGACTTGAAACAGTGATACTCTTAAAACTCTATGCGTTTCGCACAACGTGCTTCGTCAGGAGGTCACGTACAGCATCATCCGCGCGTATTTGTAGGCGGTAGGCAATCAGATGGGACGGCCCCCAAACTGACACCCTTTAAATGCCTAGTTGGTATGATGGAAATGAAACCTCTTACTCTATACAATTAGTTAAGGTGAGACAGGTGATACTTCTCAAATAAGCAACTAAGTGCTATAGAGCCCTCGCAGAAGGCCCTTCTCATTCTGTTGCTGATGAAATGTCTTATGATATCTATAGTAGCCATTCATGTGCCTTCTGCGAGGGCTCTATAGCACTTAGTTGCTTATTTGAGAAGTATCACCTGTCTCACATTAACTAATTGTATAGAGTAAGAGGTTTCATTTCCATCATACCAACTAGGCATTTAAAGGGTGTCAGTTTGGGGGCCGTCCCATCTGATTGCCTGCCGCCTACAAATACGCACGGATGACGCTGTACGTGACCTCCTGACGAAGCACGTTGTGCGAAACGCGTAGAGGTCACGACAGGTCATCCTGCGCGTGTTTCCTGACAAGCTGAGACGGAGCCTGTGAGAGGCACAAGCGGTGTGTTCCATCTTCACGGTGCCGAGATCCGGATCTTCATGCGGACACCGTGAACCCACATTTCTGCCTCAGTGTAAGTGTCCGTCTCCCCTTGCCAGCTGTTTGATTATCTTTGGCGGTTTCACTTCAAATCGTTAGACGGATTTTCACTTTTGCTTTATTGATCATTTGTATTTTACTGTATTTTGTATGTTGTACTGTTTAGGGCTTAGGTAGTATCAGAGGTCACATTCTATAGGTACTGTGTCCAAGCTTTATAGCATTTTAGCTGAGGTGGGGTTGGATCCCCTCAGTATCTGTGTATTTTTAATAAATTACCATTAACTAATCCCTGGTGCGCATGTGTGCATTTTTTTCTTACCTTGTTTTTCAGGGTACCCTCTCCCTCTTGTAGGGGGGACCACCTTGAAGTAGGAGCCCTTGGGGAGACGCTCCATGCGAGTGCTGCAAAGGGATTTTCCATATTTAACAGTTACAGCACGAGCGCTGAATATCCTTCCTTTTCTGCTCTTAAAACTCTGCTCACATATTAAGATTCCCCCACAAGACAGCAAGTCCCACTATTCGTTAAGCACAGAGCAATATATGGCAACAGTGTAACTAATGTGATCAGACTACGCTGATATATACACTGACATAGTGATGCACATTAGCAACAAACCTGTTGCTCATTTTGTTGCAATAGATATCGCTACTGCAATAAGGGAGACTTCTCCTGAAATTCATTTGTAGTTGTTAGATATTTTAAGTCAGTTTTAAGACTTTGGTGTGTGATCATTTGCTATTTATCTCATAGCTGTATCCACAACCTAAGTAATATACTGCTGCTAATGAGAATACATACAATTATCTCATAGATCTTTCTATACCAGCACTCTTAGATCGAGGATTTCGTGTACACACTAGTTTTGTGGTACAACAGTGTATCATAGCTGTTTAATTCTTTCTCTACCTGCGTTTGTCCAGTCCTCACCACCAGGGTTTTAATATTCACACACTGTAAATACTGCACACACTATGAGTCATATATATGTTAATAACATTTTATTGTCATTCCCCCTAGAGGTAGTTATCTTGACCAGTCTCTTTATTAGTCCTACTTTAGCCACGGTAGATACTTACCTTTCGATTAAAACACCAATACCAGGTTTTGTTTAAAACTTTAATAATATGTCGGACATCTCCTGGGATCCTATCTCACGTTGAACAGTCTGAATAATTGCCTTACTGACATTTATAATTGGATGGCATTGAATTGTCTACAACTTAATGCCTCAAAATTCGAGCTGCTCCTTATATGCCCTAAAGCACAGAAAGATACTTTGAGTAACACCTTCAATAATCTAAAACTCAATAACTCCTCCACCCCAAGGAAAGAGAAGGTGAGAAGCCTTGGAGCTATCATTGCCAAAAACCTCATTGTTCAACCTCATCTTGAATCTATTGTCAAAACTGTTAGTTCCAAATCTATTGGCTGAGACAGATTAAAGCATTTCTCTTCAATACGAACCTACAGATAGTAGCCAAGGCCTTGGTCTTCTCCAGACTGGAGTTTGCAAATTCTCTGCTGATGGGTCACCAAAACATAATATCAAAGCCCTGCAGTTGGTGCAAAACGTTGGTGCACTGGCTCCCGGTGGAAAAAAGGGCTCATTTTAAAATCTTGACCCTGACATTTAAGGCTATCAATGAACTAGTCCCGAATCCCCCTTCTCTTAACTTCAGAACCGCCTAATCAGTAACACCCGAAATCGGGCTCTCAGGTCTGCTATCGGCCGTCAACTGATTGAGCCTCTGTTTAAGGTCATGAAAGCTGTAGGGAGTGCTTTTCCAAGGACCTCACCAACACTGTGGAATAAGCTCCCTGTTGCTTTAAGAAACCAGGAATCTTTGCTTCCATTCAGAAAGGAATTAAAAATGTTCCTTTTAAACAAAGACAGACAAATAGACCCTAATGCTAACTTTTTTACTCCCATTCATGTTGCCCACCCTTTGTTGGTCTTTCTCATTGTTCCCCCATTTGTTTGCTTTCGTTAGGTCCCGGTTATAGGTCTGGGATGAGTCTCCTCCCTAGTTCCCACACGTGCGTTAGTTATGAGTTTCTTAGTGAGTAGCGCGTTAGAAAAAATTATAAATAAATAAATATGGCACTTTGCTCCGATTCGCTTGAATGGCGCCGTAAGGTGTCTTCCAGCATGGAAGGTGTCTTATCGAGTGGCACGTAGCAAATATGGGCTTTCATTTCCAGATAAATAAATGGAGCATCTACAGCAACAATGAATACTCACTGGGACACTTAAACCTGACTCTGCTTTCCCCACGGGAAGCAGAAAAATATACAGATTTCCATTCCTCTCTTTTTGTACGTTTTATTCATTTCAAAATCTTAATAACTGGATCATGAACAATTTGAGCTTAAATCCATGTAGACCGGCATTTACGATGGAACCAGAGTTTGGCAATTAATAGTTCATTGTAGATGACTGTAAGGAGAAATGCTGCTTTCATGTCCAACAGGTTCCTCGAATTGGCGGCCCACAAAGTGCTTTGATGTGGCCCTCGGACTCTCTGCCACTGCTAATATCTTATTAGTTGCGTACACAGCTACTGTACAGTGCAATTTTTCACACTGAAACCCACTTGTAAATTAAGGTAAAGATATATGGCACATATGTTATAAATGCTTGCGACATGTTAAAATATAATTATTTTCGAGCCTTTAAATGTATCAAATATTACATTAAAATAAGCTTCTGTCTCTTCTGCTTCTTAATCTATTTTGAAGTAGCACTTTGGAGAACTAGTTTGAGAGCACTGACATACACAAATGTAATCTAATTTGTTACATAACTTGTACAAGAGGATACTCCTGGAAATAGACATGTTAGCACTACATTTACATTCAATCTCTCTATCTTGATTGAATTCCTTACTGAGGCATTTTTTTTATTATTATTTAAGACTTGTATTACAAATATCTAATACAAAAAAAATTGACTGCCATTTTTTTTTTAGCAAACATCAGGGCAATGGACTGAAGGGGTAAGTTTTGAATCACTTTTAAAGTGTTTTACAGCTATTAAGATGCATTTATAGGACTACTTTAAATACACAAAGAAATGTGTGTGTGTGTGTGTGTGTGTGTGTGTGTGTGTGTGTGTGTGTGTGTGTGTGTGTGTGTGTGTGTGTGTGTGTGTGTGTGTGTGTGTGTGTGTGTGTGTGTGTATGGGAAAGCTGAATTTCTGTTATATTCTAGAGCAAAAACAATACTCTTTGTGGGGATAAACTACATTGGGCCTATTAAAGGAAGGATTAATGTATGTATTATAAACAGAATATTTCTTTAAAACGGTAGCTGCAGTAGCACTGCCACCTACAGTATTCTGCCTCATTAGATCAGCGGAGAAGTGTGTAGAATAATATTTGGCTACATAAATCTAACCACTCGGACCACAATCAGGTTCAGACTGTAGGTAAAGCTCTCAGATAATGCAGCTAATTTGTGCGTCTTTGTGAGTGTCTATTGACATGAAAGCTAAGGAGACAACATTGCCTGCACCCCGCTGAATATAATTTCTGCTTTTAATACAAATACAGTAGATGGCTACTCAGCTAATTATTTCATGTTGCTTAGGTATTACACTGCTGCATTACCTTGGAATAAAAACAACACAAGGTGCACAGAGTATATCCTTAATCTACAACATCCATTCTAGGTTTATTGAACGGGAAGACATTATCTCATGCACATCTTTTTGAATGTCATTATTGGCAACCTTACAAGAACAAGAAGTATCTGAGACCTACTGTCCATAAATGCTCTAATAACAAGCACACTGCCAACAGCATGTATTGTAAACCCAAAGCAGCCTCATGCTCAAGACAATTTACAGACCCAATCTAATGTAGAATTGGCTTACATATAGTTTTATGTGTTGAAGTCTTTGTCTGCTGTAAACTGTGTAAAATTGTGGTGGTTAACCTTGTGCTAATGTATTGAAATTTCGACCACTGACAAATTGTCTTGCCACTTTTTTGAGTGGATACATAATCTAATAATTGTTATTGGAGATATTTTAAATATATATTGTTTACCAAGGGCTTAATGTGCCACCTTGTGGTGTAGTAATCCTCTGTTTAACCTAACAAATGCCTGCAAAAAGCACAAAGCATAAAAGTAACCCGAGACCTTTATTTGCAGAATATGTGTGAGCAAACAATCAATACAGTATATTCTTATTTCCAGGGTCTTATCTGTGACTCTCAGACCTATCAGCCACAATTACACAACTCATATCGATTACTGACATCTATGTTCCAGCTTCTGGTTATTCCCAAAATAAATCAGGTCCTTTCCATTTAAGAAAAGTAAATCTGGGGATGTTTGGTCAGTTTGTTGAGCATATCTGCTAAAACCAATCAAGAATAACTCGACATATTAGAGTTCTATCTCCCTCCAACCATGTCTGTCCACCTTTTTGATTTTTAATATACAGTACAGTACTGCAGCACCTGCACCGAAAGGATAATCTCTCATTAGCAAGCAAGCAATTTAAGCACTCTCTCCTTGTTTGTGTCTCAACTCAACCTCTTTTTTTGCTTGTTAGTACTGACATACAGTGTTTACTGCTAGCATTGCCTAAGTAAGGTGCCCAGTACGTGAAAGATGTTGCAAAATGACGTGGTATTGGGCCCATTGCAAAATCCTTTTATTTTGCATTATTAGAACACCTGAGCAAATATTTACAGAGTGTTCTAAAAATGATAGAGAGGACATATTGGGCACAGTTAAAAACAAATATAAATTAAGGTTAACCTTAATAAGTGTGGTGAATACCTACTCTTAATCTCAAACCATCAGAGCCAGCAACCAACCTCACACTGATGATAACCTTAATAAGTGTGGTGAATACCTACTCTTAATCTCAAACCAGCAGAGCCAGCAACCAACCTCACACTGATGATACCCATCAAGGTTGAAACATGTCTGTGAGTGGGTTTACTGGCTTTGCATCTCACCCCAGCCTTTGCATAAAAGCTGTGTTTAAAGCAGCATGCATTGGCTTAAGGGTCGCTCTGTAATAGGAGCTTGAGATAAAAGGTGGCACTGTGTGCTCATTTGCATGTCATTTCCCAGAATCCCTTGCTGCAGTGGAAGTGCTGTGTGCTGGGCAATAATGGTGAAAGAAAGGGTTGCAGACCTGTCTAAGACATGCAAATGAACATACAGTAATATTTACAGTTGTTATATATATATATATATAAATATATATATATATATATATATATATATATATATATATATATATATATATAATTTGACATCGAGAGCAACAATTGTAGAGCACCAGATACCCTTAAGAAGTGAAACTAAAATGTAGCATAGTAGTACATACTGAATGCGTTTGATCAATACACTGTGTGTGTGTGTGTGTGTGTGTGTGTGTGTGTGTGTGTGTGTGTGTGTGTGTGTGTATATATATATATATAATATATATATATTATATATATATATATATATATATATATATATATATATATATATATATATATATATAGTAGAATAGGCAATAGGACTATGAGGATCTTGGCAGGCTAATAGATACTTTTCGTGTGCTTGAGAGAGAGCACGCAGTCGGAGCAGGGACAGCTATGGGTAAGGTAGTGACTGGGTGCAGGTGGCTCCCAGACTCGGTCAGATATCCCCATAGCCCCAAGCTAGGCCCTGACTCACCTCAGTTTGTGGCTGCTGCAGGGAAGGCCCCAGATAGGGATGCTTCCCTCAGCAATTAGTGAGTTAGTGCACCATGTGACGGACGCATGCGGTGTGAGCGGACTGCAGCCTGTGGTCTGGGACCAAACCACGAGGTCACTTACAGAGACTCTTAAAAGGGACACACTCCAATGGGAGCTCCCTCTGAGGTGGATGCCTTTGTGGAAGGAGCGGCGAGATTGCGTCGTGGGATCACTCTGTGGTCCGACGGATCCACGCTACAGTTTGGCCCGGTCTGGACTAAGACCAGGAAGGTATCACCATCTAAGTGCACCAACGGCCATACACACGGTGGGTCGCGCTACTCCACACAAACTCTTTGGGTGGTTCTGTTCTGTGGACACTATCGGGTTAAGTGCCCAGGCACCTCAGTGCTTTGGGGGTTCCACCAGGGTGGGTTTACTGTGGCGGCAGAGTATTGTGTGTCACTGTTTTAGTGTGTTATATTTCAGTAAATACTATTGTTATATACCCGGTCTGTGTATTTACTGTGTGTATTGGGTTACTGAGAGGGGTAATCATACTGTGTAGGATCTCTCCCAGGTGGAGGCGCTGTGGAACCACGAACACGATCACCCCAGGCTCCCAGCGGCAGAGGATCAAGCCACTCAGGTAACGCACCACAGGTAGTTACCCTACACACTGGGGAAGGGGTCTACACCTGTGAAGCTGTTTCTAGAAGTTAAAAAAAATTGGGAACAAAATGAGAATCTCTTTAAAGAAGTGGAGAAGGTGGTGAAAAATGGAGAAAGTGTCTAAAAAATTGTTAAAATGTCTATATAAAGATCTGAAAAATCCCACAACGCCTTTTACCAAAATGGAGCCATTTAGTCTTTTTTGTCTCATTGTGTGAATGAAAGAAAGAGCATGTGTAAGAGAATGCCGGGTGAATGAGACCAGTTGAATGGGAGAGAAAGAGATGGAGTGAAAATACGTGTACAAGATTTATTTCTTATTAGCCATGAGAACTTTCCTCCAAAATGGATAAATGTTCCTGTTTTTTTGCCACTGATTGCATTACTTGTTTGAATCACTGTTTTTATCACTCCTTTGAACCTCTGCTGTATTTGTATATGTTATTTGCCTGATTTTTTTCAGCCGTAAGGTATTCATAAATAATTTTGTATTCAATTACTTGAAAAAGTATAACAATTTATTAGAGGAAGAGCAGCAACATTTTTTTGCAATGCCAACACTGCTTTATCGAGTGTAATGAATAAGACTGATAGCAAATAATCATTCAAAAAGTATATAGAATAAAGATATGCCATTTGTGAACTTAACCATTCAGCTAAGAATAATGTGCAATATTATGCTTGGTTACTACATTTTTGGCCACATTCAGTGAAGGATTGTGAACTATTGTCAGCAACATATTTTGACGTGTGTTTCATTTAACATATGTACTATTTAGTGCTGGGAAGGATTTAACAACACATTATTTTTGTTTTAACAATGGTGGTAAGCGTATATTTTCTTCCATTTGTTAAGTCTTGTAGGCACAACAATAAATCAATAAAATGATATGTGCAAATGGTGTAGACATGACTAAAAATGGAAAGAAAAATATAAATTAGAGATGCAGATTCATAGAGATAGGTAGGCTGAGCTTATAGGTCATAACACTGTAGGATAGATGGTAATACTTACTTAGTACAGATGCAGTACAAACATCATAAATGATCATGTTTCCCCAGAGTTCTAAAAGGAATGCATTATTTTCACAAATTCTTGTTGACAAAAATTGAAGGGAATATATAGAAAAGTATTAATGCATACAGGAGAAAGAATCTTTTAAAAGCAAATTCATATCTTTTCTGTTATTTAGGGGAGGGTATGGAGATAGAAATAAGCATGGAATCTTAAATGGAATAATCAGACTGGAAAAAAATGACAATTCACTAATCATTCAAATTCTGCAATCTTTGTTTAGGATACTGCACAATTTACAAACATTTCTCGAAAAATAGTAAAAATGGACATAGGATAAGCAGCAAAAAGGGGAAAAATAATTAGGTGAATGATCGCCACAATGCCAATTTTTCTACATTTTGCATGAATTTTCATCCTGGAAATGAAAGAATTGGCAGCCAAAGAACAATTTTGCCCATTGCACAAAATCCTATTGGTATGGCCAAGCACTAATCTGGACTACTGCCAGTGCTGAGTATGCCATACTGGTGTCGTCCTTATAACCAGCTGTTTTTTTTTTTTTTGCTATGGCTCAGTAAAATGGTGCCAGGTGACGAATGTCATCTGGTACTGTTTTACTGCCACTACAAAAAAAAAAAAAAAAACTGGCAGCATTGTATGCTTGACTCGCACCTCCGGTACATGATAAATCCCCCCTGCAGACTATCACAGTTAAAATGATGTAAATCCAAGAATTACCAGAAACAAATGATTTGCTAACACTGGGGTATATAGGTTTGAGGTGTGAGGACCATTTGGCTTCTACGATACTGTATGTGAATGGGCAAGAGATTAGTGAAATTACAAAAACAGTACTTAAGAAATCTCCAAGGGAATGCAATAACAGAAATACTGTACTGTATATTCAAGTGAACTAAAATCTGCCAATCTTTTGCAATTTTATGTAATCTCTTTGTTGTTAGATGAGTCTGCAAGGTATGGCAGCAACAGGGTTACACAACTGACTCATCCAAATGGGCTCATAGCATGTTCTGTAGAAATCAGATTGCTTCCCCCTGGTTATACATACAGTATCATTTCAGAATACACTCATTTATGTTGCTAAAGCATAGGCCAAGTTAAGTCACGCAGTTTAATTTTCTTCATAGTATAAGGCTAGGTCCCCGCTGCAGTCGGCGGCACACGCGGCCACGTGCGCACCTCCCACTAGCCCCTTACCTTCTACCTGGCTGTCCCGAGTGCCTCCTCGCTCCCTGGCTTACTGCACACTGTGACTCGTCAGCCAGCAGGGGCTACAACAGGATTGTGATCCCGAGCGGTGACGCGTCACATGGTGCGCCAGGGAGCCAATCAGAGAGGAGGGTTGCTCCTGCCCTGCCCCTGCAACCTAAGCATTGAAAGCAACTACACCGAACACTCCAACCTTTCCCAACATTCAGTAAATGCATCAGCTTTCTGTCCCTGATGTTGACACGGAGTATGGAGTCTCTGCAAACTGCTTTCCCTGTTTATTACTAGCAAATAAACACTTTACTCTCTTGTCAAACGTTTCTGGCATGTGAGAATCATCTGGAAGAGAGGCATTTTTCAACAATCCAGCATTTGTGTGCAACATGACTTTTTTGGCTTGACAAGAATTGTGCTTACAGGGCTATATCATAAGATTGCTTGCAGTGTCCACCTACATATAAAGGGGCAGATGCAAGGTGTGCTAAAGACCAGCTGGGGCTTTCACTGACCAATGTGCTGGAATTCCTAGAAACGGGTGGGGGTATAGGGATGCCCCGGCTGGTGTATACAGTAGGTGAATGCTTGCTTTGTGGGGTCCCCCCCCCAGTAATCCTAGAACAGCGCTATGTGTGATCAGTGCGTCCTGTGGCAGGGAGCGCTGCTGTGCTTCCCCCCACCAGACTAGAAGCCTCTGCCGATATCTGCAGGTGTCCAATGAACACTGCTGGTAACAGGGGAGGCAGGGGGAGCAGAGCGGTCTGGAAGCGCAACGAGCCCTATGTCTCCCAGCAGCGATGGCCCCGCTCTCTCCATCATGGCCACGCCCACCTGATCCATCTTGGCCATGCCCCCGCACACAAAACAGGTTCCTACAGACCGCAAATCGCGGTGAAGTGCCATGCACGCACCGCCAGGACGCAAGGCGGGCGTTCCGGCTCGTGCAGCTGGGCCTTAGCCTTATACTTTAACAGCCAACTTCATCTGGTATCTGAAGAATTGGATGTAGAAACTAAAGCCCAAGCTAGGGACACTATATACGGTACAGTACAGGGCATAATACAACATTATTTTTTTCCCTGGCAACTACTTTAGCTATTCATATTGATTACCAGCATTTCTGAGTGAATGCCCTCTATTTTGACTAGTCTTGTTGTGCTGTACACCTGAGGCATGTTAATCAGATTTAATTGAATTTAATTAAGTTCGTATGGTAACTTGTCACACAGGAATAATATGGAAAATGATAATCAACATAAAATGGAAATGTTATTTGACAGAGGTCTAAATGTGATAAGGATTACAGTGACGGTTTCAATATGTAATGCAAATGAGTCTATTCAATGGAAATTCACTCCATTTAAATGGAGGACAGCATCCAACTGAACACGTTCCAGTCATTAAACAACAGGGAGGGGGGGGGGAGGCAGAAGACTCCTGGCCAATCCATCACAGCTGTTTCACTTCAACACATAATTAATATTTTTTTAGGAATCAGATACTATTAGAACCCATATATGTCCCTATTAGCCTTTGATATGTCCCCTTGCTAAATTAAATCCTAAATGAAGGATTGTAGCATAAGACATTGTACATAACTTTACCCTGGGAAAAAAAAACTGTCTATTCCTAATCTATAGTTAATTAAAATGATAGAACATTATGACACAATACTACACTGTATCTCACACAGCTCTCATAAAGAGTAGATGAGCATTTTCGGAGATCTTTGAAGATTAAAAATTCATATCACATTCATTATTCCATTTCTTCTAATAGCAAGAGGATAACTCACCCACAATGTGTACTTTGGAGGCTTCCGGTAGGCATCGTCATGCCAGTATCCTCAGGGACCATATTACAGAGTCTCTCTCAGACAGTTTCAAAACAATATGCAAAATTCGAATGGTCAAATAATATTTTTTATGAACACACATAAAAGTTTAATTTATTTAGTATGAAATTCCATGCTTTCTTGCCTGCTGTCCTACGTTTAAGGTTTCTGTGAAAGTGGCAATACAAAACGAGAGGAAATACATTTAAATGATAAGGAATATCTGCAGGTAGAAATAATAGTGATTTTAATCAGCATGAATCTACGTGCAGCACACGAAGAAGAAAAAAAAACAGAAAAGAGCTGATCATGTTTAGCTTCAGGAAAACCCTTTCATACAATTGCTCAAGTAAAACACGCTGTAATATTCCTCAAAGTACAGGTGTGAAACGCAATCTCAATAGTGGCGCAATTCCATAAAAACAGCGTATTCCTATTACTTTCCACTGAGTACAATTATTTTCTCAATTACAGTTATCCCTTAACAAAGGGAGATTACCTGTATGTGTTCATCAAATTACATCTTCATTGTCTGGTTTTGCAAACCTTACAGATCTCTTCCAAATCATGTGCCAATGGGCATAACTTGTCTGGAAGTGTGAAAAGGTTAACAATCTTTCAACTAACAAGCTTAGCTAAGTGCAATTTGTTTATTTTTGTTGACAGATTCATTTCCTTCTCTTGGTTAGCACAATTCAGCATTTTTTCCTTTTGCAGAAGCTATTCATGTTCATAATCATCCCACCTCATAAAGAAAAAAATGGCATTCTTATATATAATGCACCAAATAGTCTGACCTTGCATGCGCTATCCCATAACTGTTCATTGGATAACTGATTCATACAAAAATGATAGATTACCTCACTAGAATTCCTTCATCGTTAACCTTGTAACTCTATCCGCAGATAAAAGATACACTTAGAGACAACTTGGTAAACAGGGACATTTATATTTACAGCAGTCGCAATCTGAATAAATTGATAAAACATCAGAAATATATATATATATATATATATATATATATATATATATATATATATATATATATATATATATAAAGGTGCACATTGTGGAAAATTCAATTTTGATTAGGACATCAGTGACCCTACTTCCTGAACATGTTAACAAAGCTGGGCGTAATTCTTGTTAAACACACTACAGACTTAGAAAATACTTTTGTAAGATAGAAAGTCACTTATGTTCCACCAAGACAACTTTCTTAGTCAATTCTATTTTGTCTGTGAATAACTTACAATGTGATGTTTGGGCACTGCGAACAATATATTTTAATTATCTAATCATCTTTTAAATACAGTGCCAGGAAAGAACAAAACAAACACTTATATTCAAACAACAGCCTGCTGTTATATTGTAATCACGGAGAAGTGGATTGCAGTCCCATTCTACTGTGTTTTGAAAACAGCCTTTAATCTGAGCTATGCCAATAGGGGCAGACAATGTGTGAGCAAAATACACTGTACATTGCAGCCCTGGACCTTCTGAAATGGTCAGCCACTGTTTATTATGCATCTCCATACAGAAAAACACAGGGGTTTCAGAGCATCAGCCATTAATTTCCTTGCTTCATAAAGCATGTGTGTTTATAAGGGGATGTATGTCCAGCTGCTTTGAACCAGCTGCAAGCCTTTCTGTGCAGGTCACTTAATACACAAATTATTGCATTAAACAGTGAGCAGGGGCCGGCTGGTAGATTTTTAACTGGGGGGTAGGAGGATGGGGGGGGGAATGTACCCAGGTACCCTACCAGCCCAAAAATCAGGCAGCCCCTGGCCCCCACACATTGACTTTATATATGGGCACCATAAACACAAGAACATTTGTATGTTTGTACATTTGTACTTGATACAGTACATTCACCAAATGCAAAAAAAATCACATAATATACACATGCCACACACTTTCCCTATACACACACCTAATACAATCCACATAACACACACTGAGTTGCAGAAACATGCATAGACACTGGTCAGCCGAGCACTCACCCACACTGACTGACCAGCTCAAATTCTCACACATGATCAGCACAGACACACACTGACCAGCACAGACTCCGACACACAGACACACACAGACATACACTGACCAGCACAAATTCTCACACACACTGAGCAGAACAGACAAACATAGACTTGTGCAGACACACACTGACCAGCACCGACACACACAAACACACTGACCAGCACAGACATACACTAACTCAAACTTGCCACACATGGTGATTAGCACTTATTCAGACACACACACAAAGACTATCACACAAACCAAGACACATAAACTGACCTTCACACACTAGTCTGCAGAAACAAATAGGACTGGCCCAGAGGAGCTGTCAAATCTGTGACCAAATCCCTGTGACCAAATCTGTGACCAAATCTGGCCAAATCTGTAAGTGTAGTTTCCTCTCTTCCATAGTGTGCCAGCCCTAACCTTTCAAATCAGAGCCGCAATCAATTGCCCTCCTGCCCCCCAGGCCAGCCCGTCCCTGACTGTGAGCTTTCTCTTATGCAAAGGAATATAAGAAAGCTTTCTGAATATAATTTAAGAAATAATGGCATGCATTATTATTTTATTGAAATACACAATTATTATTACCTCCATTGCTGTCAGACAGGCATGTTATGCTCCACAACGCATATACAGTGTATTTGGCAGTAGAAAATGTAGTAAAATGGAGCTATATTTTCTGAATTCTACTATTTATGTTGATAACAACCAATTGAAGACAAAAACCTTATTCCAGGCAGTAGATAGCAATAACTGTAACTTACAGTCCCGCTGTCACCACCCAATGTAATTACTGTAGAAAACAATCCTTTTGGGCAGTTCAGGAGGTTTAAAAGGAGTATGAAGCTACCTTGACAAAGCGCCTCGGTGTGAAACGCGTAGGTGTGGACTACCTGCCTTTGTTATATACTATGATGCATTCAATTCTATTTTTTTTTTATACCTTGGGAACGCCTCTCTCTATTTTTTCCTCAAAGCTAATGCATGGTTAGTGCTCTTCTTTTTTCCTATTTGTTTCCAGCTCAACCTTCCAAGTGGACTGCACATGGAGCACCCCAGGACATATGGGAAACTTACTTGGATGCTGCACTTCATTGTGAGTCCTTCTGTGCTATTAATAGCTAATGCACATTTGCCAGATGATAATTCAAGCAAGGTATGACCCTCTTATTGTTTATCGCGGACACCTCTGGACACTAGGATGTGTTTAAAAATCTTTACTACGGTGCATTGTGGGATTTTTCCAGTGAAGTGGATTTGGGTCACACACCTGGTTCTACATTTTTACCAATAGATACTTTAGGAGTACTACATGCTAGCATTACTAGATTTATTATCTCTGTAAAAGTCTGTCAATTGTTTTTGAGCACCCCACACACAGTTCTTTGGTCTGAAGCTAGATACAGTAGGAAAGATTTGCTTCAATCTAGTGTTGGAAAATTAGAATCAGGGGTAGCAGGTTACAACTCAACTTTTTTCAACAAATATAATAGAGCGGCAACTAAAATCAACAATATACTAAAAAAAAAAACTTTGACACATTCTTAAAAATGACCCCACTTTAAAGGATGCTATCCCAGATACACCCAACATAATAAAAAAAAGCACCAAATGTAAAAAAACAGATTGCCACCAAATGCCCTTCAATATATCAGGGGGCCACCAAATAGCTGGATAATACAGCCAAAGGGGTTTTATGGCATACCATTTTCATGCAATGGATACATTTCAATCCAAAACAGACAGACTACAGACTAATGTATACTGCTTTTAGCCTAATATACACCAAGTTGTGATAGTAAACCCTTTGGGGTGCAGATACAGTATGCAATTATACCTTGTTTTCTATGATATTTCGGATGAAGATATGGATTTAGAGAGCACTTATGATCTATGTTTTATATTCGTTTATTAATCCTCCTTTTTTCCTTCTCCCTCCCCCCCCCCGTTTTATCTCCTCTTCATCATATTATTTTGATGAGAGATAGGTATATTAATATCAATTCAAACAAACGTCAGAGCGTAAACTGAGTCTTCAACAAAATAAAAAACAAAATGAGTGCAATGCAGGAAAAAAAATGTGATAGTGGAGGGAGTAGGTGGATGTATCTCACTCACAATATTGCAGATGGAATCAGACATATAGAACAATTTTATTGATCAGAGGAAGCGTTCTCTTATCCAGATGTTCCTCTGTGATCCCGTGAGGGATACCATTAGGAACAGAAAAGCCACATAGTGTAATGCAATTTATAATAAACACAATGAATAAAAGAGATGTACACTCACAAAACAGCAGTTTAAACGCGCATGTAAACCGCAACCAGGGTCAGAAGCAAAATAGCTGCAGCATGCAGGGGAACCCCTGATGAAGCTCGTCTGAGTGAAATGTATAGGGTAACCTGTGTTTGCTCCTGTGGACATTCCCTGACTGTTCCAGTATCGGAGGAATGTCTGTGTTCCCCTGTGCTGCCCGTTGAGTGTGATCACAACCCGGAAGTAACATTAGCTACAACGAGGGAGACTGGAGCAGGAAACTGCAAGGAGAACACTGCAACGTTTCTGCTTCTGACCCTGGTCTACATGCACTTTTAAACTGCACTTTTGTGAGTGTACATCTCTAATTTCTGTTCTTCTTAATGGTATCCCTCACTTGATCACCAAGGAACATTTGGATGAGAGAATGCTTCAGCTACATTATTCAATATGCTTGATACCATATTGTGAGTGAGGAACATGAAAAAAGATGATCGCGCACTGCAAAAAATAGGGCTGGAGGCCGTTGTGATAAAATAAAAATGCTATATTAAGTATGCATAATAGCCAAAGCTAAAAAAGGGAAAGAAAAGAAAAAAGGCTCCCACATTGGGATTCATTTCTCTCTCTTTGCTGGATATTGTGAGTGAGATACATCCACTTACTACATTCATTCATGAAATGCGTTGAGTGTGGATCGTGAGTTAGACGCGTCCTTGTTCTCTCTGCTATCTGACGGATGAAACCAGAAGTGCGGATGAGAACATGACGTGGGACGCTACTACCCACAGAGGCGGTGAGACTGCAGCTTGTCTGCGACTCACGAGATCCAGATTATTCTTGTAATGTTTTAAAGAATATTCACATTATAAGTGCACATTTTATTGATTTTATATCTGATATATAAATAGAATTTATACCATCTGAACTACTGCATCTCATCTCTATTCCCCTGAGATCTCTTCAACTGACCAGCCCACACAAAAAGATTGCCACAGTTTGGGATACGCTGCTTTAAATCTGGGATAATGTGAGTAGGTTCATCAGACAAACCTCCCTTCACATTTTGGAACGTACTATGCTATATTGTGTCCTTATCTTTCGTCTATTTCCGGCGCCATTTTGCACTCCCCTTGTTTTGGAGAAAAGCTAAGTTTTGGAGGAACTTTCAAAATAGTTCCCTTTTGGGTTTGAGCAGCAGAGTTTGTGCACCATTAATTTTATTGTTTGTTATTTAAATACACAATCGTCACTTATACTTTTGAGCATGTTTTGGGGTTGGGGGGGTTAGTATTATTACAAAATGTTATAATAACCCACACAACTCTAACCATTATGCCAGTTATTTAGGTAGAACTATTAAGAATAATGTAGTGTTTTTATATGTTTAGCACTATTATATCACATTGCATGTAACACATGTATATTCAATTTCACAATATTATAATATAGGAGCGCAATTTAAACTATTCTTTAGTAGAAAATTGATATTATATATACATGTATTTAGTTATATTCATAACATATTATTATTATTAATAATAAATAACATTAAAATACTTTTTATGCTATTCATATTAAAATTGTGTTATGCTATGTGTGTTTTGCGCTCTCTCTCTCTCTTTTATTTTGATATGTATATTATTGTTTACATGTGGGGTTGTTCATGTATTAATATTTGATAGTTAAATATATTCTACAAGTTATGCAGTTGACTTGACTGCAATAACTAAATACACTAAAATACTTACTGTAGTTTCAGGGAGATTACTAGAAAAGTATACTTTTTGTTTCCTGACTGAAAACCAAAAAACATCCATGCAAGTGGGAAAATGTATATCATGGAAAGTGCAAATATTGCAAAATGGGATATACAGTCTATGAGAAATCTTCTAGTAAATCCTCCTTTGGAATGAAAATAGAGATGCCCCTTCAATCTGAAATTGATTCTCATATCTTTGTAATCCTATTTTGATCACTCCATGTATGGACTACATATAACAACGAGCAATGGAAAAGTCTAGTAACTGTAATGATTCAGGACAGAATCACATCAGCTTCAGATAAGGAAGATTTGTATGGTACAGTAGGTCCAACTGAACAATTATATTTACAGTACCTTTAGTTGCAGATGTGCATGAGCTTCATAAGACCACAGATGTGTGTGATCTGAAAAACGCATGTACTACAACACATACAGTAATTATATTTGTATAGCTGTCCACCAAATTTCTACAATACAATGAGCACTGAAAGGTTTAATCATGGATTGCAAACATACACTATTTCTGAGTTGGAGATCATAAAGCCTGAAGCCATAACTTTTTTTTTTTAAATAAAATTAGTCATACGTGAGGAATGACATGAAAACATCATGCAATGCTAGCAAATGTTGCTATTTTTTTAGTCCTTCTCTAAGCGATTAATCCAATAATTAACTAAAGACCAAAAGTAGAAATCAACTAAATCAGCTTTCTTTTATGCTCTTCATCAGAACCCTTCATTTTACAATATTTCACTGGGCATACCAAGCTTCAAAGCAATATGTTATCATCTATGTTATATTGTATTTTGAAATTAGAACAGCAAGGCACATACTGTAAATTAATTTCTCAAATAAATTGCTATTTGCATATAGTTTTCAATAATTAATGCATTGTATACACAAAAGCACAGTGTATGCCTTGGCGTTTGATGTGCAGGCTTAAGATACTTTGGCCAAAGAATCAAACTAAATGACCATATGTTTTTAGTTTAGATATATATATATATATATATATATATATATATATATATACTTTACTGTGTATCTGTGTCATTGGAAGTAGCATTGGGCTCTGTTTGTGTTCTATGTTCTGTCCTTGATTTTAACTATATATTGCCATGCCCAGTAGCACTCCGTTTTGACACTCATATGCAAATATATATATTGTGGTTACTTTGGGGGTATATAAATTAGGAGCTTACTGGTTTTCTCTGTTATGCCTAATGTTTGCCAGTTTTACTACCCAAAAAGTTTGATGTGAAGCAACATATTTTAGGGTATTCAATGCATCCCTTTCTTGCTTATATTGTATGATTACTCCATGATTAACGTACTGTATCTGCCTTTTATAGAACATTTTACTAGTGGTAACACTGGACCTACTGTAATATATACTGCATGCTGATATCACTCAATAGCAATCTACTATTATTCTTTACTCAAATCAGCAATGTTCATGCTGTATGTTTAATATTTCAGAATGCATTTTCGAATATCATTTGATATAGGCTAATTCTTCAACTAATTATTCTACACAAATTACATAATATAAAATAAAATAAAAGAATGCAAAAGGAGATCAGGCCCCTCCCCCTTTGTGGAATATCAGAGATTACAGTGGGAAACGGCTATTTCCAGTTATGTGTGTTAGAATCCTAGATATACTCTAGTGAATGAAGGGTTGAAAATGTTTTACAGCCTTCACTTTGGAAACAAGTTAAAATCTAGCAATTGTTTAGAAATACTATTTTCCAACCTAGTCCGCATAGTATATACAGGTATGATATAATGCACTTAATTTGTTGCAGCCAACACTCAAGAACGAATAACATATTATTATGTGATATATTTGTGAGCAGTAGATGTACTGATTTAAGATTGATTTATTTCTATACAACTTAAAGTTATGCATTTTCTCTGCAAATACATAAGTAAGGTGTGAATTTGACAAAGTCCCTCAACAGCAAAGCCGGCGCAATAACCCACGCACCCTTAGCGTTTACTTGCAGATATCCTTTTAATTGGTGCACTCATTCAACAGTTATCGACAGATAACCTGCCAAGATTTCTTAAAACAAGATGGATTGACACATAAAATACTGCAGTTTAGTAGGAAGAAAAAAACACATAAAATATTGAAACGGAAAAATGTTTAAAACAAATCTATTACTCAGTATTGCTTTTCTGGCTACAGTATGTTAGTCTTGGTGACTAACAGCTGAGTTTTAAATATTTAAATAGCCATTTGTCGTCATTTTAAATGTGATTTATTTCATCCTCTCTAGCACCCACAGCCATGTATGACATGTATGACATGCACAATCAAACGCGATCATGAATTGCAGAAATGGCCAATGAAATTAAAGGAACATATGCCAAACATATAAAAATATGAATAGATAACTTTCTGTTTTGCATTACCTGGTATCCTTCAGGACACCCGAAAAGACAGACTAGGACTTTAATAAATCCTAACTGCTATTATGGATGCGCTTTTTAAGCAGCAAAATCTGTCAGCTATTGTATTATATTGGTTGTAGCCCATTGTATAATATTAGGGCGTTATATATGTCAGTAAATGATTTCTGAAATCAGTCTCATAAGTACACGGAGCGACTTACACACATACAGTACTGTAGATCTGCGTGAAGAACAGGTTGTATGAATAGGAAACTAATCAAATACTACACAGTGTTTACAAAAAAGCAAAATGATTCACACTCCCAATTAATATTTTGATTAGGCTCATAGCTTGTCGTTTAACATGTTTTTACAAGTCTACCTGAAACTTTACTATCATTAGAAAAACCCATGTTCTAAACCTGTAATCATTAAATATTTAGTGAATCTATTATCTATTATATAACAGATTACAATCCACAATGTGATTATATCACCTACAAGTTCCCCCCCCCCCCCCTCCCCTATTTAATGTACAATTTCCAAGTAAATATGTAACAGCAAAATGAAACGCCGTGGTTCAAACGGCAAGATATTTGAAATATCTTTCATCTAATATGCATGTGATCATTTCCCATTAAGCAGCGCTGGGATTGGTCCTTGGTTGCCTTTCTATTAGCCTGTTACGATTTTAATATAAAATTATTTGATGAGAAACCTTATCATCTCCAAAATCTTTAAAAACAAAAAAAAAATGCTATTAAGGACCTAACACAAAAGAGGTGCCAGCAGACACTACATAAATAAACATAATTCATAATGAAGAATTATAGCTGTGTAAAAGATGTGTAATATTCATTGGTAGAGTCTTCCGCGCATTGACAAAGACACTGTAGCCCTTACCCTTCACATGCCAACGTCTCAATCCCTTCTCCGGGCGATGCTCTTTCACAGAGGTCTCTGCAGCAGTAAGATTGGTCTCTGAGGAACTTGTGCTGTAGACTCGAACGAGCTTTGCACTGAGCGCTGTCCGGAGAATGTGGTGCTGAATTGCTGTTCCCAGCGGGGAGCAAGCGTGGCAAGCCCCTAACAGCAGCACAGCGCCCCCAGGCACAGGCAGATAGGCAGGATAAATTGAGGGGTGATGGTTGTCTTCTAGCTAGAGAGACGGGCACACGCAGTCTGCTCGGCTCACCCCAGCTTCAGTAACACCTCAGACCTCAGCTGGTGGTGGCAAGAGATACCCACAGGAGTGGTACAAGGAGGAGGCGTCTTCTTTCCACTTCATGTATCGCTAGCGCAGATCATGCGACCGCCTTGCTGGTAACCTGATCAAGTCAGAGAGACACTGAGACGTGATCTCCAAATGCTCCTTTACGCACCCCCAGCTCATCTACTGACATGGAAAGATGGGGATGGTGTGTGTGTGTGTGTGTAAAAGAGTGCTCTTTGTCTTGCTCCTCTGATTTCCTTCTTCCAAACCCCCAGATTCAGGGTGTTCTTCTTTTATTTGCCCCCCTGTGTTCTTCGCATGCCTCAGCATACAGGGCTCCCCAGCTTCTCTGCCTTCCTCTTTTTTTCTTTTTTCTGCCTTTGGTCTCTCTCCTCTCAGGTCCAATTTATGAAGCTGCTCCTCATCACGTGCTAATCCGTTTTAGTTCTGGCACCAGCACAAGCTGCACCATAGAAATAATAACTACTCAATGATATGGACGAAAAAGGGAAAACAACAACTACTGTCACAGACAGCACAAAACACCATAAACAGTGACAGATACATACTGTAGGGTGCTGCGGGTGACGTGATGATATGGTTTATGATTTTTCTGTTACACTACAGTTTAGACAAAGGGTTTAGAAGATTGATGTGAGTGATTTGTTGCTGCACAAGTGTTCACACCCCACACTGTCATTACTGCTCATACTACACATTTTTAAAAACTACAAGATGACAAATAACTTACTAGGTCCACTCTGAAAAGAACAAGTACGAAGGAGCAAGAGAGGAGGAAGGAGAAAGAGAAGAGGAAGGAGAACGAAAGGAGGAAAGAGAAAGAGAGGGGGAAAGAGAAGGAGAGAGGGAAGGAGAAATGCGCCACTCCTACAAACTCATTTGGGATTTTTCTTTTCAGTTGCAGAGGCCAGCGCAATCTTGATTATTATAATAATTGCATGGCAATAATGTTGTCCACTTCACCAAACGCAACCAGCGTTAGCTACATCCCACCCTCAATATTCATGCATCAGTATAATCACAAGCCTGAGTGATACATTTTGTACATCAAATGTGTTCGTCTCTTTGCTAGAAAAGGGCATTTATTGACAGAGTACGTGTGCAGTGTAGCATACTGCCGGCAGAGGGCGCACCCTATCACATTTACCCTTCACAGTTTAGTCTTTTTCGGATTAGGGCTAATGAACTCCATATGGAAAGACATGTCATTTGATTGAATTATTATAAGCATATACTGTAGCCCTGCTACAAGTGTTACAGAGTTCCATGTTTATTATTGCTGTGGTGGTTGTAGCTGTATAAGACAATTAGACATTAAATATTAGGTTATTAACTAAAGAAAATATGGCACCCAGTATTGTTGAATACCATCTCCACGTGGACCCCAAATCGGGGATCCCCAATATTCTCATCCTAAACATACGTGTATATATAATTCCCATATTGGAATGGAAGCAGCCAGTTGGGCTGCAGTTACACATGATTTCCCTAAATCTCAACCAAGGATACCAGTATTGGTCTTCATTTAAAGTGGTCAGTTTGTTACTTTTGCACCTCACCAAAAGGCTATTGAAAAGGCAATTACACTGTACATAGAACATATTTCCCAACAAGACTTTGCTCAGCCCAGGAAATCAAACTATTTCCCCTTTCTTAAGTCTCCATCTGTGGATAAAATGGAGGGTATTTTGTTCAATCCCCAAAATAAAACAAGTTACTAGCATATACTTTGGGATAGCTCCTACTGTTTCCATAAGCCTTCCAACATACCTCTTACATGGAACGCTCTTTGGGGCATGGTGTCCTTTTGACTTATGTTGTAATTTACCTGTTCACTTATGTCCATTGTTTGTAATTTATTTACCTTGTATTTTAATTTTGTAAAGCGCTGCGTACATTGCTGATGCTATATAAATTAAATTATACCTACTGTACTCATAACCACCGTAAAAAAAAATAAAGCTAAGTCAATAAACACTACCTTGAGGAGTTTATTGATAGGCATTGGTCATTTCTAATTACCTGCACAAATGAAAGATTTGCACATAACTTACATCACTTTCAAGTAGGAACTGCTTTATTAAATGGACTGAATCAAAACACTAAGAAAATGTATTAACATTACAACTGTTGGTGTTTTCTATCTTTTGCAAATTACCAATATAATTTGCAGATCATTTTTTAGCACTCGTAAAGCTTTAATTGAATGCAAAATTACATTCATATCTTATAATAAAATACATTATTACTCCTCTTTTTAAGTATACTGCATGAAGAAAAGTAAACCCAGTTATAGGCACTCTTTCCGCTAGGTGGGTGGTTTATGGCATTATTAAAAATAACTTTATTAAACAAACCCTTAAAATATATGCATGGTGAAACAACGATGCAAAGCTGTATCCTTCAATACCTGTTGTGGTTGTTAGGATTTTTAAGTAATGAGGATTGTTATTATTTATAAACACTTAACAACCTCTGGTACAATGACCAATAGTGAAAAATAAATACCCCTTTAGTATATAATGGGGTTTAGGATGTATAGACACCTTCCATAACCATCCTGATATGCATACTCAATCTATGTATAAAAACCACTGTGTATCCTCTTTTTCAGTGTCAGGAGCATTATAGCTATCAAGGTACAACTGGTTAAGTAATGTTACTTACAGCTTTGGGAAATCAATGCTATCCTCATGCAGCGAACAACACATGAGTAATTCTAGTAGTAGAGTAAAAAGCACATTAGTTTAGTCCAGTGGTTCCCAACTCCAGTCTTCAAGAACCCCCAACAGGTCCTGTTTTAAGGATATCCCTGTTTCAGCACAGATGGCTCAGTCAAAATGACTGTCACTTATTGACCCACTGGGCGGAAGCAGGGATATCCTTAAAACATCACCTGTTGGGGTTCTTGAGAAATAACCACTGTCTAGTGTAACATCATTTCTCAAAATAATTCTCTTTTTTTCACTTCCGCACTAGTAGTAAGTAGTGCATTTCTTCTATCACTACAAACATAACTAATCATTTTATTTTTACTGAATTTCAAGTAGATAACTTCCTTATGATATTATATTCACATTTAACGTTTTTGTCATGTTTCCTCTGAAACCAATCTAAAAACATATATTTTTTTTTACTCTGCAACCCAAATTCAAGCATTGCCAAATCATTTACTGGGTTATCTGTCATAATCTTCTAATAACAGGCCTTAAAAATTTTCTTCACTCCATCATCAACATCAGCCTCAACTCTTTTTGAAACACTCTTAAATAATTCTATAGTCTCCTCCTTTATTTAAACTGTATTCCTTTCTCATCTCAACATAGCAGGTGTAATTGTGACTCACTGGTTACATGGCTCTGCACAGACTTCTCTTTTCTGCTCTGTATTCCTTTATTGACACTATGGCGGCTATGCACTAAGCAGTGATAAGTCGTTTTAAGAGCGCAAAGTGCTTTTAGAACGTGAAGTTCCGCCGAGCGCTATGCACTAAGCCGCGCAAACAGGCACTTTGCGCTCTAAAACTGGCTTTTCCTTGAAATTTTTTCTAAGTCCAACTTTGATCGTACGATCAGCTGTTTGCGCTGAATCCTGCTCTTCTGCGGGATTCACTAAGCAACCCAAACTGATCGTACGTTAAAGTTGCGCTGAATAAAGCTCACCAGCTAAAGGCAGGTGATAAAAAAGCTGGACTTAGAAAAAAAGCTGTGTGTGCTGTGCACGCGCATAGTAAGTGAAACTTCTTTGACTTTTGTCACAGAAATTGACTTATAACGCGCGTGCTCGGCACACATGTGTCAGTGTGTCAGTCAGTGAGTATGTATGTGTTTGTGTGTGTGTGTGTCAGTCAGTGTATGTATCTGTGCCGGTCAGTGTATGTAGCTGTACCGGTCAGTGTGTGTATTTGTGTCAGTCATTGTGTGTGTGTGTGTGTGTGTGTCTCTCTCTCTCTGTGTTGTGTGAATGTCTCTCTGTGTCGGTCAGTGAGTGTATGTGTGTGTGTCAGTCAGTGTGCGTGCGTATGTGTGTCAGTCAGTGTGTGTGCGTATGTGTGACAGTCAGTGTGCGTGCGCGTGCGTGTGCGTCAAAGTGTGCATGCGTCAGTGTGTGTGTGTATGTGTTTATTGGCAGCAGTACCAGCATCATGAATGTTGAGCGGGTGGGGGAGCTCACAGTGGGGGGGAAGGAATAGGCACATCATTCAGGGGCGGTGTTCGGTACATCACTGGGGTGTGCGTGAGTGTGTCAGTGTGTGTCAGAGTGTGCACGTGCGTGCGTCAGTGTGTGCGCGTGCGCGTGCGTCAGTGTGTGCGCGTGTATGCATCAGTGTGTGCGCGTGCGTGCGTCAGTGTGTGCACGTGCGTCAGAGTGTGTGCGCGTGCATCAGAGTGTGTGCGTGCGTCAGAGTAAGTGTGTGTGTGTGTGTGTGTCAGTCAGTGTGTGTGTGTCATTGTGTGTATGTGTCAGTCAATGTGTGTGTCAGTCAATGTGTGTATGTCAGTGTGTGCGTGTCTGTCAGTGTGTGCGTGTCTGTCAGTGTGTGCGTGTCTGTCAGTGTGTGTGTGTCTGTCAGTGTATGTGTATCTCTCTGTGTGTACCGTATGTCTCTCTGTCTGTGTCCTGCCCCCTCTCTCCTGACTCCCCCCACCCCCGACGGAGCTGCGGACCCGGGGGTCTCAGTCTGAGTCTTCTGAGCAGATACCCCCACCACCCCCCGGCGGCGCGCTCAAGCTCCCCCCTTCCCCACCCCCCGGCGGCGCGCTCAAGCTCCCCCCTTCCCCACAACCCGGCGGCGCGCTCAAGCTCCCCCCTTCCCCACAACCCGGCGGCGCGCTCAAGCTCCCCCCTTCCCCACAACCCGGCGGCGCGCTCAAGCTCCCCCCTTCCCCACCCCCGCCGGCGGCGCGCTGAAACCACCCTATTCCCAGGCGCCGCTGCCAGCCGCTTCTGCGCATGCGTGGCGCGCGGCATGGCAGTGGGCGGGGAACAGCGCCGCTGCCAGCCACTTCTGCGCATGCGCGGCGCGCGGCATGGCAGCGGGCGGCGGAACAGCGGCGCCGTGGCAGTTAGGAGCGGCGGCTATCGCCGCCGCATGTGAGCAACTAGGTGTGGGTGTGTGGGAGGGTGAGGGGTGCGGCGGCGATTAGGAGCGGCGCCGGCGGCTATCGCCGCCGCCGCCGCCGCCATATGTGACAGGGGGGGGGGGGGCGTGTGAGCGGAGCGGCGTCCATTACGTGACGTCACTTCCGTTTCATATTTCGCCTCCCCATCTATCCAGTTTTATCCCAACAGAGGTGCCACTAAAGAAGTTTCACTTCAAAAATTATTTGTTTACCTTTTTGCAGGCGCAAAACCAATACAACAGGCCGGCGGGTGTCCCCGGCTGACACCGCAGGGGTCCCCGAGGGAGGCGCCTGATTGGCTGTTCAAACCATGTGCAGACTTTAAAAAAAAAATTTACATGACGTCACTTAAAGGGAATGATGCCAGCCAATCAGAATGGCTGTGCTTCATTTGCCTTTAAGATGACGTCACGAAATCCAAGATGGCTGGCGTCACATGGTATTTCAGCCAATCAGAGTGTGGAATTGGTTCCAAAAATCTGATTGGCTGAAACACCATGTGACGCCGGCTTCGTGACGTCATCTTAAAGGCAAATGAAGCACAGCCATTCTGATTGGCTGGCATCATTCCCTTTAAGTGACGTCATGTAAAAAAATTTTTTTTAAGTCGGAACGTGGTTTGAACAGCCAATCAGGTGGCTGTTAACCATTTTGAGGCTAAATGTGACGTCACAAGCCATATTTAAGGCCGTGACGCCTCATTTGAGCCCAAGAAGCAGACGAGACAGCATCGGCTGGGATTTAACATGGGGTATTTTGGATTGACAGATGAAGAAAGAAGATAAAGAAGAACAAGAAATGGTTACAGATGAAGATAGAAGAAGGTGATTAAAGAAAGAAAAAAGAAGATTGGGGTACCTGATCCGGATCTTCATGGCGGATGGCATCGGATGCTGTTGGAGGCCTTCAAGGTACGTGAGCTTCCTGTTACCCCGGGAGTCGGAGGGCCACTGCTTCTAATGGTAATATATTCAATGTTTGTAAATATCTTTTTTTACAGGTTTGTTCATTGGATGTGATTGTTGATTTTTTGGGGGAGGCACATTGACTGATAATATATTAATCTGTACCACTTTAGGGTACAGATTAATACATTGTTATTACAATATTTGGGGGGCATTTCTGGCTTGGTATTGCTGTTGGGTTTTTTAATGTCAGTTTCTTATGTGGATATAATTGTTTGTATTTTTCCTGCTTAATGTAATAAAATGTTTGCGATTGGTGTTCGTTTGTAGTTAATGTTGTATTATGTTGGCTAATGCGTTTTATGGTTCTTTCAGAGATTGTTTGAATGTAGTTATTTGTCTTTTAATGTTACATTAATTAATGTTTTTGTAATTAATTGGTTTGATTGGTTAGTGTTACTATTCATTTTGAGTTGGTTTAGGAATTAATTGGTTTCATTGGTTAATGGTTTAATTAATTCATTGTTGATGTTGTTATTGCTTGTATTCATTGGATTAGCTGGCTGCTGTTTTTATTGACTTTATTTAGGTATGCTAATGCAGTGTTTAATAATGGGCAAATAATCTATTATCCATATCTGGATAATAGTTATTTTGCGCATTATTGTACTGTATGTTTTAGGGAGGAGGGCGGGAGGGGGGTCGTGTATTGATGTTTGTTAATTCTGTTTTAAATATACATTTTAATTATAGTGTAGATGTGCAGGGGGTCTCCGGAGCTGACCCGCATTGGTTTCAGGTCCGAGGACCCCCTACTTCAGGAGATACAGGCCCCATTATGGGGTGCCGGTATCCCCTGCACTTTCAAGCGTCCGCGTCACGTGACCGGGACATTGAAATTCTGCAGGGGATACCGGCACCCCATAACGGGGCCTGTATCTCCTGAAGTAGGGGGTCCTCGGACCTGAAACCAATGCGGTTCAGCTCGGGAGACCCCCTGCTCATGTACACTATAATTAAAATGTATTTATTTATTGTATGATCGCCGGTAACAGCCTTGCATGGAGATGACAAATCTCCATGCAAATGTTACAAGCGGCTTTTTTTTCAATCAGCTAGCGTACGGGAACTTTAAGTGCGATAGCAGGGGGGAAATACATTGCACGCACGATAAGCCAGTTTTGGGCACGTCTGATAAAAAATGGGCTGAGGGCCTTAGTGAATCGCGCCGACGGCTTCATTTTTTGTCAGACGTGCTAATTTTTTTCAGCCCGGTGCGAAAGCTAGTGCATAGCCCCCTATATCATAAAACTAAAGATGCACTTAAAAACAGATTCTTGGCTAATGCTTTCAATTATACACCCAAGCTAATTTTGTCAAATACAGTTCATCTTATATACTTTTACACATATTCAGAGTGACTGTTTATGTTTCAATAACACCAGTTGTCTGGCATTTTCTTATGAAAAGGACTTTCATCTTAAATAGTTTGCTTTTATGCCTGGCACACTTCATTAAATATTCTTTTATATTTATTTGGTAAAGCACAGTGCATAATGTATGCATTGAGTGATTATGCATAACCCCAACAGATGTTCTCATTTCATAAGTTGCACAGAGAACTAAAGTAACGGGAAAAGCAGCAATCTTGGAACCAAACCTTGTCAGTATTTTTACAGACCCTCTTTAGTACATGAAGTAATCTATGTTTAGTTAAAATATGTAACCTGTGAGATATAAAATAAAGGTCCTTGTGTTTGGGACAGTGTCGAGAAAGCAATTTATGGCATAACTAAAAGCAATTTGCTCTTCGAGACACTTGCATGGTGTCAGTAATAGAAAAGGGAAAATATATCAAAAGTCAACCCGTGAATATTTAGGCAAATTTTGATTAACATTTGCACTGTGATGAATATTCACCTCTGCAGTTTTTGTTAAACAATGCGTGTGAATGTACACTATGCAATTCTGCCGGTGGCCAATATTAGCAAATTCGTCTTAAACATTCGATTAGCCCAGACCCTGAACTATGGGTTTTGCTGGAAAAGCTTTTTTAAGTTAGGCAAATAAAAGTTTTTTTCTTGAATGTTTCTCTGACATCTGCCCTTGCAAATAAATGCCATATTCACGGTAAAGTAGTGGCTTCCAGTGCCAGAAGGTGTCTTATAGAATAACCCCTCTTTATAAATATGGGCCATAGTTATCTATATTTCAATGAGACTTCAGCATATGAGCAAGAAAAGCAAAACAACCTAGATCACATATAAAAAAAAAAAACATAATTCAATTGGTCAGTTTGGCTTCTTCAGAAGTAGCAGAATGAAATGTGAGGAAAACCCTATTCTGCATTGCAAATTGCACAGTTTAGGTTAAAACCACATCTATAAAAGTGACAATCGGCACGGTTTAACAGCCAAAATGCCCAGATTGTACTTGCTTTTCAAGCGCAATGACCTGAGGGGGTGCTAACTCCATCCCCAGTCTAACATATAGGTTTGGCTAAGAAATTGGTTTTGCGCTCTCTCAGCAAAGCCTACAGTATATTGCAGGCGCTGGATGGAACTCACAATACCAATCTGTTTGAGTTTTTAGAAGAGTTTTTTATAATGGAGCTACGAGAATTTAAAAATGCGAGTGGGAAACTTTTTGGACAAACCAATCGAATTGTAAGAGCCAGGTTGAAACCACTTCTAAAACAGCCTTCTCTGCACCGATTGAACATGCGAAAAAGGCTTACAGAATAGCAAAGCATGCCAATCTGATCAGGCTCTTTAGACACGGATTGACACAAATCGCAGTTATAAGAATAGGCCCCTAAGTGTTGAATACACAGAACCCACATTGGTGTTCTAAAAAGGGTTGTCTATATTTATCAACCAATGACATGAAGGCAAATAAAGGTAAATAGACACTTTCTGAAAAATCTTTTTGAAAATGTCCTGTACTTGTGTTAAATTCCAAGAGGAAAAAGTAAACCATAAAATGGCCTTTATTACAATCATATCTATCCCTTTTTCCCACATTTTTTGGACATTGAATACCAAGAAAAGTTTTTGGAATATAATGATGTCAACAAAACGTTCTTGCTTCAACAAGTTTAGTCATACAGTATGGTAAATGTACACGTTTTAGGGTGTTTTTACATGTTCCTACAGCAAATTAGGTCCAGGTATTCTTAGTAATATATTAATTTCTTAGTATCTCTGTAAAATAACATAAAGTAAGTTGAATTTTGCTTTTTAAAATGTACGCAGCTGTTGGCAACAAGATAATTATTGTTATTTTGCTGTTGTCTTTAATGGTGCATGATTCCTGTGATTTCACTTTTTTATAGCTCTGTAATTGCTGTTTATTCTAAAAAGACTTTTGAAATTTCACACAACAAACAGAGGATTCCCTTTGAACAAATAGCCTGTTTTATTCAAACACAATAGAAGTCATACAGTATCTATTCTGAGGAATAACAACTTATATCTGTTATGTAAACTATTGCAAATCGTTAGCATACAGGACAAAGAGATCTGTGGTTTTCAAAAGCTCTAAACAAACCTTTACATCTATGAAAAACTCTGTTAATCTATTAAAATAAACTTAATCACAGAATGCAGCTACATAATTTACAGACCTCCAAGACTCATACAGCTACTAGAACTTTGCAGAATGCCTCCCATCTCCAATCTTTAGTGGGTTTTCAAAAGGTTTCATCTTACTCAATCCTATTGTTCTCAGATGGAAAACTGAAAAAAAAAAAGAAAAACAGTAAGATACTGTGGCGACACACTTTATCCTATGTAGGCTAGAGCCGCAAGCCGGGAGATTTCCCGGCTTGCTCGTTTTTTTCCCTCGTCGTGCCGCGCGTCATCGATGAGCGGGCACGCTTCATTGGGAGCGTGCGCGCATGGCGCGCGTGCCCAGGGCTCCCCGAGGGAGCCCTGGGTTGCTCTATTGTCGGGGGATGGCGGTGGGGGGCTCTGAGGGACCCGGTGGACCCGGAGAGGGGAGAGGGGTGCCTCGATCGGAGGACCGATCTTCCGAGGCTCCGGCGCTTGTGCGATACATCTCGGCGCGCGCCCGGTATCTGTCGCGGCCGAGACCGGGTAAAGGTAAGAATAAACTCGGCCACGACAGTAAGGGTCTTCGAAAACCAAATCTGAGATTTGGTTCGCTTTGGTATTCAAAGACCCTTATCTTACTGGGTTTTTTTTTGTTTGTTTGCATTCTGCATGCAGAAGATAACAAGGGCATGCATTCATGTTTTAGTGGTATGAAACAGAGCAAGGGGCATATCTTAGCAATGTTGCAAAGGAAGAAACATCAAGATTTAGTAACAGTGTTTATATGTGGCAAGAAGGAAAGGGAAGAGTCGAATGTAGCCCAAGCAGCATGCTTATAAGAATGGTTGGATAGTAGTGTTATTGACTGTAATGGAGAAGTGAACAATGGAATGTGGTTTGGGAGGCAATATGAGTATAAATTCTGTCTTGGCCATGTTAAGCTTGAGAGAATGAAGGGCTATCCAGGTATAGATTACTGATACGCACTCTGTAATTTTTTACTGGACTGCAGGTGTAAAGTCAAGTGTAGATGAATATAGTGGTGTGTATTCAACAAAGAGATTATAGGTGAATGCAAAGCAACAAATGACATCACCTGAGTTGATAAATAAGAGTAAGGGTCCTAAAACCGAGCCTTGAAGAACACCTTCAGAGAGTTCCATAGAGGATCCATAGACGTCAAGGCATAACAGACCTTGAAAGAATGGTGAGAGATGTAGGAGTGGACACAGGAGAGGCCAGTGTGAGGATTGTCCATCGGTCCCGCCCCTGTGATGCACCCCGTGACAGGATGGGTGATGCATGCCGCACTAAAAGACAGAGGGGCACCACACACCCCATGCTTAGGCTCCGCCCCATGATGCATCCTGTGACAAAGCACCTAACGGTCTGCCAGGCTGGGGGACACCACATGCACCTCGCTTAGGCTTCGCCCTCGTGATGTCACAGGTGAGGCGCACCGCACGCAAGCTACGCCCAGGCGCCGCGCTACCTTGGGCACACGAGGGGTTAATTGCATCAGCAATTATTTCACACAAGCTCTTCTCCACGCCCCTGTTTACCAGTGGACTTAATATGTCTAGGGGCGGTTCTGGTTCATTATCCTGCAGTTGTGTGCTGCCCTACCATTGTCTGTCTGTCCTTTAAATGCTCAGTCAGCCCTGCTGCAAACTGGCTGAGCATAAACCTCTGTTTGTGTACTAGTGTTTGCCTCACAAACACCCTGCTGCCCTTTTGCTGTCTTGTCTTGCTTATCCTGTTCCTGTTTTTGACCTCAGCTTGTATCTGGACCTCCGCCTCTCTGACCCTTGACCTCGGCATGCATTTGGACTTCTACCTTCTATACCCCTGGAGCCCTGCACCGCATAATGACTATCCGATCTCTTCAATCCTAGACAATGGCAAGTACTTCGACCATTCTGACTTCTCCTACCCTGACCCAGTTACACGACTACGACTCTGCACTCTGAACGTGGTTACCCAGTTGTAGGTCGGTGGTTATCAACATCCCACCTCAGCCTTGCGGTCCTGTCTTGTTTGTGGTTAGCACTAGTTACAGCCAGTGCCTCAGATGCTAAGAGAGTGGAGAGAGAATGTTCAATGGTATCAACCACCAAGATTGACACAGCTACTAGAACTTTGCAGAATGCCTTCCATCTCCAATATTTTGTGGGATTTCAGCTGGTTTCATCTTACTAAATCCTGTTGCTCTGAGATGGAAAATGATAAAACAATTAAGAGTAACAGTATCGAGGGATAATATGGAGATTAGCTACTTTGGTGAGTGCGGTTTCTGATGAGTATGCTGATTGGAGAGGGTTAAGTAGGTTATGGGAGTTGAGAAAGTGAAATATACATACTGTAAACAAACTAGTTGTTCCAGAAGTTTAGAAGCATAAGGCAAGGGAGAGACAAGGTCATAGTTAGAAGGGTAGGTAGGTTAGGATCTTATTCTTAAGAATAGGTCAAACAACTAAGATAGCTTACTTAAAAAGAGATCGGAAGGTACTAGAACAAAGAGATGAGTTAAAGAAAGGTGGGGATAAGGACCATGGTAGAAGCGAGAGGTTTCAGAAGGGGTGAGGGAATGCAGTAGAAGCTGCATGTTGTGGAGTTTGAGGAGAAGAGCAGTAGAGATACTTCTTCCACTATACAGTAGCTGGAGAGAAGGCGTCAAAGGCAGAAGGAAGAAGATTAGGAAGGAGGAATATGGAAGGGACAGAGGGGATTTTCACCTTGCAGTTTAATTAATTGTCAAAATCTTGGGGTGTAATGGAATTAATCTTCCATTACACCACCAGTATGATGTGATGGGAGGTTGAAGGAGAGTGTCAACATCAATACAGTAGGTGAAGTAGCTCTATTTGTCAAAAAAAAGGAACAAAGATAATTTCAGACAGAATGGTATGAGGCATAGCCACATGTATAGAGGCTACATATTACTTTGCTTGAAAGACCATACCAATTACAGTGCACACACTTGAAGTACTGTACGGGAATAAAAGACAGGTTGCATTGCAATTAGATTTTTAAGACAATAACTCGCCCACTTGAGTTTCTCGAAGGTATTGCAGACTACGATAAAATTACATTTTCTGCAATCGATCAAAACAGTAGTAAACTCTCGCCTTAACTCGTGAATTTCAAGAAATCATGCACCAAGCCCGGGTGTGGCACGGATTTAAACCTGCGAAAAGGTCGGATAATGACTGCTGCATCTGTAGCATCAGTTCCTTCTTCAAGTGTGACAGCAGTACTGATAAAACTAAGCAAGCATGAATGCTCAATATTTTCTGGTAGAGTCAACACTGCATGTGTGTGTAGATAATAACCAGTATACAAGCAAGGTGTATTTAGTCACTAGGGACTGGGTCAAATATGTTGTGAATACATGCAGAACACACTGTATGCAGTTTTGACAAAAACATTAATCCTCAAATAAAAGGATTTTTTTTTTTTTGTAGAAAAATACTGTCAAAATCTTCTTTGAGATATAGAATATGGTTTCCAAGGAGTGATGAATGATTTGACCTTCAGGAACAATATTTTCCAACTTTATTTCCATGTTATTAGCTAAGTGATATTTCAATATAGAGGAAAACCCTCATTAGCCATTTTCACCTCTCACCTTCCTTCATTAAACTACAATCCTAGCAATCCCAGCTGAGCAGCAGGGAACATTAGGCACTGTCAGAAAAGCCTTTCCCTTTGTGCACACATAATAAATAAATATATATATGTATAACAAAACAAGCAAAAAGTTGAAGTAGCGCCTCTAATATATCCTGACTAAAGTGAATTCTAAAAGAACCAATAGCTAATCATGGAAGTGTTTAGTGGGCGGCTAGATGTTGGCTGATACACTATGATAAGACAATGAATTAATACAAAATATAATGCAATTACTCAACAATTGATCCCTAAAAAATGAAAATATAAAAATCTAAATTTATTTAATAAAAAATGAAAAAAATATATTTTGTACCAAAAATTGAAAAGTAAAAAATAAAAAATAAAAAAACCTTCAATACACAAAGTCCTGTTCCAATGGCAATAGCACCAGTTTCCTGCAGCCCGCTTCAAAGGGATCACCAGTCCCTAATCATATCTGAAAAAAAGGAAAGAAAAAGAAACAGGCGCACACCTAGTGCATTACCATAATAAAAATTGTATTAAAGGAACATAAAATCTGTAAAATGCCCACTCACAAAAGTACAGCAATAAATAGCATGTATGAGATAGGCTCTCATGTGCCAACAGCTCGATCATCAGCGTCCGGCTCAGGTTAGTGGCGTCGTCACGTGACCCTCCTTCGTGCAGCCAAAACCGGAAACGGAACACCTCGCATTCAGTGTTCACCGAGAGAGGTCCCTCCAGGGAGCAGTGCTTGAAAGTCCTTTGGATATTGGTAAAACGGCCGTGGAACACACACAAGAGCCAAAATCTGACTGCAAGCAGCAACAATGTTCGTGGGCAAATGGCGGCCGCAATCTAACCACGCCCTACGCGTTTCGTCATCGATGATGACTTCTTCAGGGGTTACCCTCTAAACGTCAGTCCATGATATTTATAGGGAGGTAATTACACATAATTAACCAATATATTATTGAATTAGTCACTTGATAGAACACACATGGTGATACCATATATGACAAATAGATAATATATAGCAAATAAAAACACGTTGTATTATGAGGACCCCATTGCGTACAAGAAAAAGAAAAATGCAAATAAATATCTACTTACATAATACCATGGTCAAAGATTGAAAATAACAACCATAATATTACAATCTTGATTATTACATTTGATATATTGGTAGATAATTAGATGATCAAAAGTATTCAGCAATGGAGCTTATATTATTTACATTTGAATTACGAATAGAATATGCAAATTATAAGTTCCAAAGAAGGAATGATAGAAATGGTTGTATCTATGCAGTAAAAGTAAAACATTTTATTTATGAATTTTCTAAAACCAGTTATAACTATGCAACAAAATTGTGTAACTAAACAGAGAGAATTATATATAAAGATATATTTAATTTGATATGGTATTATGTAAGTAGATATTTATCTGCATTTTTCTTTTTCTTGTACTCAATGGGGTCCTCATAATACAACGTGTTTTTATTTGCTATATATTATCTATTTGTCATATATGGTGTCACCATGTGTGTTCTATCAAGTGACTAATTCAATAATATATTGGTTAATTATGTGTAATTACCTCCCTATAAATATCATGGACTGACGTTTAGAGGGTAACCCCTGAAGAAGTCATCATCGATGACGAAACGCGTAGGGCGTGGTTAGATTGCGGCCGCCATTTGCCCACGAACATTGTTGCTGCTTGCAGTCAGATTTTGGCTCTTGTGTGTTCCACGGCCGTTTTACCACTATCCAAAGGACTTTCAAAGCACTGCTCCCTGGAGGGACCTCTCTCGGTGAACACTGAATGTGAGGTGTTCCGTTTCCGGTTTTGGCTGCACGAAGGAGGGTCACGTGACGACGCCACTAACCTGAGCCGAACGCTGATGATCGAGCTGTTGGCACATGAGAGCCTATCTCATACATGCTATTTATTGCTGTACTTTTGTGAGTGGGCATTTTACAGATTTTATGTTCCTTTAATACAATTTTTATTATGGTAATGCACTAGGTGTGCGCCTGTTTCTTTTTCTTTCCTTTTTTTCATATATATATATATACAGTGGTTGACAAATCACCAAAAAATCTACTCGCCACACAAAAAAATCTACTCGCCACCTAGTACCAAACGTGTGCTGCTTGGGCCAATATTTACTCGCCCGGGGGTTAAATCCACTCGCCCGGGGCGAGCAAATGTATAGGTTTGTCGAACACTGTATATATATATATATATATATATATATATCAGTGAACAGTAAATCAGTAAGGAGAATACAGGTCATATACTCATTACAATGCTCTGTAGCAAGTTTGAAAAATATGTACACTCCTCCTCCCAGAAAATAATTAACAGCTGTGTAGTGGGAAGAGGATTAAGAGAACAGAATGATTAACCTCTTTTTCAATGGGAACTGTGTTGAGGTGTCTTTATTCAGACATAAATGCTTCACAAGCATGGCTGTACATATTGTAGTGCTTAAATTGAAGGAGTACTTTTACAACAATGGAAAATCACCAACAGCCTATTATAAAATGACTATTGACCATGGCAATATGGTAAACAGTGTAGTGGAATGCTAATTACTGACACATTATCAATAATAGCAGTAAATGTAAAAACACAATTTAAAATTGTATATATGCAAACAGCTGAAAAGAGCAATTGTGTTAATCTACCTTACTCAGTGCCATATTTAGTAAGCAATGTTAAGCCGTAAGGCAGATTTTAATTTAATGAATGTGTGTCTTAGCATCACTTAGTAAATATTGCCCTCCATCTGTTGTGTATTTGTAAACCATACACAGCAATAGTTCAGCAGTAATTTTATTTGTTTTTCAAATTTGTCTTAATGACAATTCAGCCTCACTACAATGGCCTATGCAATAAAAAGTAAACAGTTGTATGGTAACATCCAATAGAGGAGTTCCACAGCACATAAAGGGACTATTAGTTTAAACAAGGTTAGGGTACATTAAGTCAGTAGACAATTATATTTATTGGCTTCTAAAAGTGGTACAGTGCGGTAGCTTTAGTAGGTTGTGAAGAATATCCATTATGCCATTATACGTCTGGATGTATTTGCTGTGGCATAGGGGCTCTCAAATATGTACTCATTATTTAAATAAACCGTTTTTAATAGTATTTGTTTTGGGCTGTATCCACATGGAGATTAGATTTACTATAAGAGATATTGAAGGTAGAATCCGGATAGGAAAAAAATGGTGCACAGTCGAAGAAAGCAACGTTGGACCAAAGTGACCAGTTAAAGAATTTATTAGATAAAAAAACATGAAGGTAAAATCTTGGCAGATCCTCTAATGCATTCTGACAATTTGTAACAAACAAAAAATTATAGTAATAATACACAAATGTATATTCACTATAACAAACACAAAATGAATCCATAACAAAACAATATATTATATCAGCGTAACTTCTATTGGAAAGATCAAAAAAGGACAAAAATGTATAAAACATTGAAAAATATAAAAATATAGTGAAATAATAATGAACTGCTAAAAATGCATACAAAAACATATGCAGAACCAGTATCTATCTATATTCCTCTATAAACTATGTATAAAGAATACATTGTGGAGAAATAGTAACAAAAATCATCATTAGCATCCATACAGTATATATTTTGAGATTATAAAAGACCTGTATGTACTCCTAATATGAAACTAATACAGTAAAGTAACTAAGGATGTATACAGTATATTAAAAAAATATTATGCTTTAGATTTTTGAAGAAGAAACAAATACTGTAATAGGAATCTATCAATTAATCAACTTCTTTAATCATGCAGAAAGTGTTTAAGATCCCATTCAATGCTGATACATTTCGTAAAAAGAGTATCTAACGTAAGATCCAATACATTTCCCTATTGTTTAAAAGATTGAGTCTACCACCTCCCCTAGTGTATGGTGTTATATGTTTAATGCCAAAGAATTGAAAATTGTCTATACCCCCTGATGGACATTCAGTAAAATGTGAAGATACTGAATGTGACAAATTTTATTTACTTTACTGCACCCGACATTTCAGAACAAGATGCTCCCAAGAGGGGTTAAGTGAGGCCAAGGTCATCAGCCGCTATTGATTGAGCTCAGAGGCTATCTTTGAACTCTTTGATGAGTTAAGAGAAGATTCAGAGCCATCAACAGACGGAGTCGAGCAATGCCTGGCCTTGTTAAGTTGCTGAGCTCATTACATTTTCTTGCTTTTGCATCTTTTCAGACAACTGTGGGCATAGAAGGCGTGGTTTTGCAGACAACATTCTCGCGGGCCCTTAGCCATTTTCTATGTGCACTGACTAGACACGCTAGGAATTATATAAATCTCCTAAATGACAGACAGACACACTGTCACACACACACACTGTCACACACACACACACACTGTCACACACACACACACGCGCACACACACACACACACACACACACACACACACACAAATACTGTCACACACACTGTCACACACACACACTTGACACACACACATTGGCACACACTGTCATACATACCCACAAGCAAAGATTGCAGCAGAAGAGCCTCTCCTCCTCCCCCGTAGCTCACATGCAAAGTTTGCAGAAACAGCCTCTCCTCAACCCCTCCCCCCCTTCCCGCAGCTCACAAGCAAAGATCTCCCTCTCCCATCCCATAGTCAGCAGGAGGCTTGAGGCGGCGCGGTCTGCACGCGCTCTATAGCAGCAGGCTAGAGCGAGCTCTGAGGAGGGGGGAGAAGGAGAGCAGAGAGAGAAGGGGGGAGGAGGAAAGCAGAGAGAGGAGGAAGGAGAGCAGAGGGAGGTGAACCAGGGGGAGAACTAAGTGTGGGCGGCCAGGCGAAACCCCTGTGACTGCTCCACAGAGCCCCGGGGTTCCGCAGAGCCCTGGTTGAGAATCACTGCTCTAAAGTATGTTTATCCCCCTCTAAAATGTGTGCATCATACAATGCTGAATGTTGTTCATTAAGCTAAGCAATATTGCTATAGTGAGGAATATGCAGAGAATTAGTTATATTTATACTTACCAACTACTGTACATTCAAACGTATATAATGTTTTGATCACCTTTACACTTCATTATAACCATTATATCCTTCACTACAATTAGTTATGAGGAATTGTGATAGCAAATAGTTATATACATGTTATTGTTCACATTCCTTACTTAATTGTATAATTGACACTTAATTAACAATTACAACATACATTATTTTTCTATGCCTGTGGGAGTATGATCTGATGACATGGGGATATCTTGTATCCGTAACCAGGTATGTATCCCTTACAACAGTTATATTTGTTGTATGGTAACATGACACACAGCAACAGTCATATTTCATGCCAATAATTCATACAATTACAATCATGTAGAAGTTTGATGAATACATGAAAGGACGACTATATAACACAATTTTCTTGAGTATTACGTCACACAACGTAGTAAAACACTAATCGTAGAATTGTGTGAGGGGGAGGGAATGAGTGATCATGGGGTAATTGACTTGATGGAGGGAGAGGAGAGAGAGGGGGGTGAGGAAAAGAGGGAGTAAGAGTGAGACGCAGGGGAGAGAAATACATGCGAGGCAGGAGAGTGAGAGAGGGTGAGACGGAAGGGAGAGAAATACATGAGAAGAGTGGGGAAAGAGAGGTGTGAAATGGGGGGGGGGGAGGGAGGATCACAATACTGCCGACATGGGGGTGGGGGGGCTGCTTAAAATATTTGTCCTGGGCCCTACGATTTCTGTATACGTTATATTACAACATATATTAATTGTTAACTAGTGAAAATGCACAAACTGCCTGTACTATAAACATTTGTTGTGACACACATCCTATCACTGCAACAATGTTATATACCCACTGCTACATAACATGAAATAGCTGTCATAATGTTACATATTAGCAGTATATCTGCAGCATTCCCTTCCATTTATCTAAGTGACTAACATAGAGTGAGTGGCCAAACACATCATAATGTATCGATAGGCAAAGTACACAAATAAGTATAAATATATGTACTGCATTGCTGCACATATTACATATTTGTGAAACTGCAAAAACACAAAATGGAGACCTTTTTTAAAACCGAGGGGCGGTAAGATTGTGGAATGACATTTAAGGGATGCGCAGGAAGTTGTCTGATTTTGAGCAGCATTGCATAGCACATTTAACAATCTTGCCATGGATATCGTTAACTGGCTCTTACCTTCTTTCAGAAGTCTGTTTCGGCATCTGGTGCTCTTCACGACACGATCTCTGTAATATTAACAGATGACGGAGAAGAGGTAAAAGAGGCACGGAAATGTATAGAAACAAAACTTTTTTTTCCCTATGGTACGCGCATGCGTAATGTATGGTACGCATATAAGTGTCATTCAGGAATAAGTGATTCACAAATTGTATAAAGTAAATTTGTTATAGTTACATTAGATTGCATTAATATTCTGTGCAGTCATGCAAGGGGTGTTGCTGAGGTAGCTGCTGATTGGTTGTTCTGTGTGTTCAGCTTGTTCGATTTGTAGCTTGCTCCATAATAGTTTGGATATTGTGTCATGCACTTAAAAGGATACAGATAGTTACTTTGTGACATTTAATCTGCTGGAGCCATATCTTTATTATTCATAGTCTCGTAATAGTTAGGTCTGTCATGGTTCTGGTATTGGTTGAAGCACTCCGGTTGAAAAGAATAACAATTATGCTGAACATTTAAGGCACCACTGCGGGCACCTAGCGCATGGTAGTTTTTGCCAAAAATTCACACTCTTCTTCTTAAATTTCCATGATAAAACATACACATCCATGATTCATGCACTGACCAACAGCCATAGCCTCTTTCTGGGAAAGAGTGGGTTTCGAATAAAACAATCATTGCTTGATTAAGTTCTTCGGATCGAATTTCACCATATATCATTCTTTGTAGTATTTTTATAAAATGGGTATTTGTCTGTGATATATTGATATAACTCTGATACAGTTGCTCTTTTCTCTGTTCGGTATTGAATTGCGTTATATATTAGATATGCATAACTGAACGGAGGTCTCTTGTTTGAAGACATTTCTAACGGCATGTGTTCTCATGGAATGGAGGAAAGTAAGGCAAACTATTCATTAAAATCAGCTTTTTGAAAAAAGTATCAAAATGTTCACAATTTATGTAGAACACTGTACAAGGTCATGATACAAAGGAAGAAATGTCCATGTAATCTTCTTCCACATACAGCTGCAGTCAGTGTATTGTTTCATTTTGGCTTGCATATTCAACATAATTCAGTAGACAAACTACGAGACACCAATTAATTGGAAGGAATATTGTGTCTAAAGTACATTTGTAAATGTTCACAATAATTCATTAGTATGTTTCTCTGTGTGTATTAAATCACTTGATCTTTTTCATGTCAGCATGATAATGATTCTTCAACAGACATGAGAATCGCAGTGTTGTTTAGTTCACATATGTATGCGCCTGAAATATGTTCTCATACACAGTTCATAATTTCCCATTGATCAGTATGTGGTTTAGCATTACTAAAATATAGTACATTTGCATGAAATGTGTCAAATATGTATACTCATGTCACACTTCACTGTGTATACAGTTGTAATAAAGATATCCCTCTTAAATGTACTATAAATAATTCAATGCAGCACTGATATGTGTCCATATACTATACGTGAGCATGACACAGTCAAATCGTGAAAGATGAATTGATGATTGTTATCATGGGACGTATCATACCATGCACTCCCTTATCCCTAATTTTTTACTACTTTGAACTAACCACAAACCCAGGTAAGCATACTTATTTTGTATACACTTAGTGTTAATTTAAGGGTTCAACATGTAGATGTATATACTATGGTCCAAATCAATAGTGAGTGTAACTTTTTGCATGATGTAATGTGATGTCGTAATGGTTTTTTTTTGGTTAAACTTTTCTTTGAAGACCGGTTGGTAGGTCTTGAGCTGCTCTCAGTTTGACTGGTAGGTTTCAAATATACTGTTATTGAAGTGCACTTGCTAGGTGTGGCACAAATAGGTGGCACACATTCTGTCATTGATGGTGCCACAACAACAATACTTGGAGTTTGGCTTGTACTTGTCTGTGCTTGTGACTGTGCTAGTGCTGGTGCCAGTGGCTGTGCCAGTGCTTGTGCTTGTACCATTGGCTGTGCCTGTGCCATTAGCTGTGCCTGTGACATTGAATGAGCAATAATAGTTAGACAATTATAAATAGCCTTTAGAGTCTCCAGTTGTTCCTTGAAAAGGACTCGCATGTTCTACAGTTCTTGACAAATGGTGTCATTAGTTTTCTGCGGTTTGTCTGCCACAGCCTATTGATGCTTGAAAAACATTTCCTCAGCTGTTTTTAATGAAGACAATGCAGCTGCACATATATTTTTCCCTTGGCCTGGTTGTAAAGAGTCATTGTCCTCTTCCTCTTCTGTTACAGGATTTCAATATCCTGTTCTTCACGATTATCACACTTAAGTAACTCCTCTTGTTCTGGTGTAGAGTCATCTGGGTCAGGAACATCAAGTTTCTGAGTGCCTCAGCATATTCGTGTTTTACGGTTTCCTCCCCAGATTCAATATCTTGGCTCTCCTAAACCAATTCCTCATCACTTACTAATAGTTCCAGATTTGGTGTGGCAGACAAATTTGACTCTGTTTCCTCATCCATAACTATATAATTAAAAAATATAATTTGTTATTAACATAATAAAGTAATTATGTGCTACGGTTATGATTTTGCCTGTACATTTATATTGGTATGCCTTGTATTATCTACTTATTAATAAATCCATATGATTTTTGAACATCCAGGTTATTTTTTTATGTGCATATGCCATTAACATCACCTAATCAACAATATATATATTTGTGTAGAAATGTGGGATATTTAAATAGATTTTTAAAAATACACTTTAAATTCACACATGAAGCTTACATACAAAGATGTGGTGGTATCCAATTTAGTGAAAACACAAGAGTACAACGTAAACCGGCCTATTGAGACTACATTATAGTGGACACAGATCTACTTTGAATGCAGGGGTGCTTTAGTTTTATTTTTTGTTACCACAAAAGAAATTTAGACAGAATTAATGCTACTAAGTTTCATAATAGTATGCCTAGACACCCTTATGTATGTTATTTGCCGTTAAAAAGTGTATTTTTTGGACACACATAAGAGGTCAATGAATGTTATGAAGACCTCCGATGGGTAGGTTTCAACCACCTGACTGTACGCCAGTGAAAGGAAGCACTGTGTGAACATATTACGTGCCTATGTGAAAGTGTGGTCATTACAGAATTTGCATGGGAAAATAAATTGTTTAGGATCTCACCTTCAGCTGTTGGGACTGATGTGCCTGTAGAAATACAACATGAAAAGATTGATAGTTCTCAGTATATGATCAAAATTTACAATATGTATTTTGTTTTAAACATACCTAAACCGTTTTGGAAGTTTCATATAGGGACATTATCAATTGTAGTGCTATTGTGAACATATGATGTGACATAGTAAGGTCACTATAATTGAAATGTTGTTATTGAAATTTTGTAATATTCTAATATATATATACGTATGTGTATATAATGACACACATTAACATCAATATATATATATAGCAACATAAAAACACAGAAAGTCCCAAAACAAGCACTCAGATCCAAAATATACACAGAGCTAAACAAAAGAGTATCAAAAATGTACTAATCATGAATCGATGGCAAAAAAGAACACTGAGAAAACAAAAAATGACATACAGATAAAAACAAACAGGGATAAATCAAGCAGACATGAAAAGCCTAATATGTGAGTGAGTTAACAAACTCCAGTGATTGCAAAGCAGGTAAAGAACCTAACAGAGATTCCACAGTGGGGTCTAAGAGATCCCACTTGGAGTATTAAACGGCCGGTTAAATGTGACAAAAACTGGAGTGCTGAAGTATGTGAAGTCAGGTGTAGGTGCAAATAGAATGCAGTGTCGTACCAAAAAAATGCAGGAGCACAGAAAACTACACGAACTACATAAACAAATATCCTCACATAAAGGGACTGAAAACTGCAGTCCTGACTAAGATGACAAAAGGCAGACTGCAATCCTACCTACAAAAGTATCCCACCAGGGCTAAATACTAATAGGGCTATAAGCACAAAATGCATAGGTGGTAATAAGAGGTGATGATAATGGGGTGTTGAGCAGAATCCACTCCCAGTAAACAGCATAAATGCAGATGGGCAAAGGACAAATTACACTAAAGAGCAGTCAGTATAAGGGAATTAGATCCATATCACCAGAGTTTCCCTTCTGTGTCCGTTCAGACCATCCGGATTTCTGCTCTCAGACCTCACTCATCCGAAGATAAAGCAGGCAACCTCTACTGTATGGTGGGGTAATAGAAACAGCATCAAGTCAGCTGGAGAAGTATCCCTGTATTGTAGACTCCAACTTTAAAATGTTCTATAGTGTCATTTGTCCTTTGCCCATGTGCATTTATGCAAAAAAAAGTCAAAAATCAAGTTAACAATGCTATTATAGTGAAGGGGTTCACTCCTTCCATGGACTCTTCCACAGATACCCCCAGGAAACTAAGGGGACATACACACACCTCACAGGACACTTTTTTAAGACCTTAGTTGCCTTAGCGTGTAGCTGCTAAAATTAGGAAGCATTTTCTATAGAAATTTTGAGAAAAGTGTGTGGGAGCATGGGGTATCCAGAGCTGAACCACATTTGTTTAAGCCCCGGGGATACCCTACTTCCAGTGATACAGGCCCTGTTATGGGGTGCCACTATTCCCTGTGATGTAAAAACTTCTGCGTCACGTGACCGGGGTATTATAATTCTGCACTGGGATACTGGTACACCATAAATTTCTTTAAGCAGGGGTTCCGAGGCTGAAATAAATGTGGTTCCGCTCAGGTTACCCCCTGTTCCCACACACTGTTAGAAACAGTAAAATTTAAGCTGCTTCATTACCGTAGCAGATAGCAGCTTCGGTTCATAAATAATTGTGATTGTCATTGTGAGTTTGATAATAGTCTACATGAGCAGTGGGTCCACTGAACTGAACTGCATTGCTTTCAGCCTAGGTAACCACATAATTCCTGAAATATAGGCCCCGTTATGGGGTGCCGGTATCTCATTGTAGAATTATAATACCCTGGTTACGTGTCGCGGAAGTTTTTATATCACAGGGAATACCGGCATCCCATAACAGGGCCTGTATCACGGGAAGTAGGGGGTCCCCGAGGCTGAAACAAATGCGGTTCAGCTTTGGATACCCCCTGCTCATGTACACAATAATTCAAATCAATATTTTTAATGCACGATCACCTGTAAGAGCCGTGAATGGAGATGCAGCGTCACCATGCAGCTCTTACAGGCTGCTTTTTGTCTATCAGCTATCGCGCTGTTGAATTCACAGCACGATAGCAGGGAAAAAACAAGTTGCGCGATAGTGCATTTTTGTGATCAGACTTAAAAAATGCCCTTCACTTCTTAGTGAATCCCGCGTTTGGCTTCATTTTGTTACGTGCGAGTCAAAATTTCACACTCGCACGCATAAGCTCACTGCTTAGTGAATCGCCCCCACAGTATTTGTCATTTTGAAAAATTACATCTAATTAACTTGATAGCATTCTTATTCAAAAGGCTAAGAGGTTCTATTATACCATAGGTATAATTCCATTTACTTGCTCTAAAAGGTGTTTGCACAAACAATTGCTTTTAGTTTCCTGTTTTTCGTCCTGATTATATACTTTATTACAAAATGAAAACAAACGTTTCCTTTTTCGTAGACATTTCTAATAAAAGATTTTGTCTGCCTTTTAGATTCTCGAAGAAAAAAAAACCCTGCTGTGTAGCTTAAGGGTGTCTTTTGGGAACATATATTGCTTGTTACAGTACATCTAAAGTTTTCATATTTACCATTACCAAAATAGTTATGTCAATTGGTTAATTAATTGTCACTCAATCCCTAACTGTCAACATCTTTTTTCCTCAGGTGACAGTTTAATCACTTTGAAGTTAGAACCAAGTGTTCTGTTGTTTTCTCTGATATGATTAATGTTTTGGGTCCTTTATGTGTAATCATCTAGCTTGCACTTACAGTATTTGGTTTGACTTGCAAAACCTATTCCTGAGGTCCGCTATGTAGCAGCAAAGCCATGTATGCGATACCATTCCAGTGCTTGTGATTGCAAATGAACACAGACGTGTATGTGTCTGGTATATTGTTACTACAGGCATTTTAAACATCTCATGAATATGAATACAGTACCTAGGGATGCATGGTTATTAAGATATATTAGTTTATTTAATCATGAACTCATGTAATAGTAACAGAATTAATTATGGTTCTACAGCGATGCACACAATCATTCAACTGAGAATGTCTGCAAAACACCTTAGAATGCACAATGAGGACTGAAGTTTGCATTAACATTATCTATATTTTAGGAGTATTATCTCATACATGAAGCACACTATATATTTTAAAGTGGCGCTTTTCTGTGAAACACATTCACATACAACAGTAACCATGTTTCAGAGCTGCTGATCAAGTCCTTGTGCATGCAGGTACATGTACAAATTACAAAAGGCATACATTTTCCTATCCATTGGGGGCAGAAGTTTAGGAGTTGAGATAGGGTACATGTATCAAGATAAAAAGAATGTGTGATGTTAAGAGATGTATTTTGAGCATGGATCAATTATTGTCAGTTTTTTAAGGTGTTTTGTTTCTATTTTGCTCTACTTGCATGAGAAATCAATTTGGCAAGTGCACACATGGAGCAAACTAATAGGAGGTGTTATTCACACATTTTAGAAGAGGTTGTATCCATTTCTTTCTCACTTGCCATCTTTTGTCTTCATTTTCATCAAAATAATCCATGTGGTCTGAGGTTTGCTAAACTTTGCTTACATTAATGAAATGTAGGGACGTTTGCTACAAGTTCTATATATTTGTACCAGATGTAAATATAAATATTAAGAAAAGTTTGAATAAAAACTGTATATTTCATTATATTTGATTACACAGGGTTCTCTGTGATGAAAGTGGAAAATATGAAGATGTTGCAGCACATGCATAAGATGAGATATGCATATTCTAGCTGCACACTTAGTATGCCAGTATTTGGAAACACACTCAACACTCCCAGGTTTAGTCCCCAAGAAAAAATGAACACTGCCCTCTTTTTAGAACATTTCAGTTGACCATGGCACATACAGTCTGTGTCACTGGTGGATAATGGAAGAGTTAACAAATGCAGGAACAAGCCAAAGAAAATAGACTGCAGGATATGTTCAAAGGCATGAAATACTTTCAGGAAACAAAAGGACCACTAAATGGAGGGGAAGCAAGACCTGTTGTCTTGCGCCTAGTGACTAAAGGCCCAAGTCAGAACATCAACTCCCTCATCAGGTTCACAGCAGCAGACTCCTGTACAGCCCTTCATTCTCTCACCTACTCAACCTTATGTAGCCATGTCACCTGATGGCTACTATTCTGCACTGTGCTGGCAGTAAGCCCTGGTACAATCAGGTTGCCAGTAGTTGATATGGGGTTTTTCCCCTCCTAGGAGCTGCACTTGAGTGACAGCGGGAGGCGGTGACATCAGGCCTGGGCATGACCAATTATGATACAGACCTGGTGCCCTCCTCCTGGCTGTACTTAAGTGCAGTGCCACCCCAAGTTCAGTAGTGCCTCTACCCACTTGAGAGGGGCAGGTCCCACAGCCAAGAGCCTGACTATTGGGCCTACTCTGGTCCTCTACCCTCTGGGGGAGGGTGAGTGTGTTCCATACCTCTTCCTCTGCTAGAGGGACAGGGAAGTGCTGGGACTGCTGTGGGTGCCCTTGGCCTGTAGTGAAGGTCTAGGAACCAACCTTCAGTGGTAGCTGAGAGACCGTGTCTGGCAGAACTCTGCCATGTTACTGTGCTGTACAGTGAGGACAATAAACCATTCCTGTTGTTATATCTCCTGCCTGGTGTGTGACCTTAATGGTGGGAGAGGTAATCGTTCTACTATGGGAGATCACCTTCAGTTCCCTGGAGCCTACGGCAGATGGAGGCGCTGCACTGCTAAAGAATATGTAGGGTATGAACCCCAGAAGCCTAGTCCTGTGTCCCCACTACCACAGGCAGATGACTCAGCCCTCCTGTTACCAGCAGGTATCATGCACCACATGATCAGTGATGGCCAAATCTCCCACCGGGTGGGGGAAACACGGTTACATTTGGAGGCGCTGCTGAGATCTGTTACCCAAACAGGACAGACATTCAGAGAAACAAGACTGGAAGTAACAAGGTACGTTTCCAGAGCAAGTGCTGAAACTGAAGGAGGGAGGCTAGGTGTAGTACCTGGGGTACTCGTCTAAGTGAACGGAACTATGACCTACACTGCCCAATCGGGAGAATGGTCTGGAGACACAAAGGCTATTGCTGTTCTAAGTTGCCCTGAGGCAGGTAGTTGGGATGCCTAAAGGGGGTGCTCTGGTTAACTGAGTCCTAGGGACCTCTGGAGAGAGTCTGCGATACTGGCAGCCTAAAGGGCGGTGTAAGGGTACTGGATAGGGAGATATTAGGAGGGGTGCCTGACGTACATGATGCCTAGAGCCCTCTATTGGAAGAAGCCCAGAGTACCACTAGCCAGTAGCCAGATCATGGAACCACAGAGTGCTTGCAATGGATTGTAATTGTGTGCAGCGTATCAAGATGGAGCTTTGCTAACCTTGGGTTTAACCTATTATTGGTAGACTACTAATATATGTGCTGTGAGGACCCACGAGGAACGGATTCCTGTCGGAATCGCGGTTACTGTGTGGTCTATGAAGGGATTGTGTTTAAAATGGGGGATCTCCTGTCCGGAAATACGCCACTTGAGTTACATGAGTTAAAATGGCTTCTCCTGCCAAGGCTGGAGAGCGCACGTGCTGCCTGCAAACAGGCTGCACGTGAACTTTTTGCCAAGTTTGGCAAGGGTCTGGTGCGAAAGCCAGGACCCCACCAAAGCGATGTGACTGGCTCAGTAGGAGTCAGAGTCACGCCCCGTCCACGTCATCGGGTGCCCTCCATTAATCTCCACCAGAGGCAGGGGACACACCGACAGCCAATGCTTAAAGACTTTGGAGAACAAGGGAGGTACCGGATGTAGCGAACCGCACCCTCAGTTCTTTGGAGCCTGGCGAGCGAAAGGAGTGTGCTTCCCGTGCTTACAGAAAGGCTGACCATGTCAAGCGAGATGGAATTTTCCCACTATCGGCTACCAGGAGAGCTCCTGGTGGTAAAAGTGGAGGGGAAAAGGTATCTCAGATGCCTATGCCCCAAGTGGATTTCCCAGGTGGCAAACTGATCGGGGGAGCCAAGTGTGCCTGCTGCGGAGCACGTTTCCTGAAGCCCATGCTGCTGTGGCTTACGGAATTTGCAGACAAAGATGCGACCGACCCCACTACTTGGGCAGTCGATACTGCTAAAGCAAAGTCTAACTCAACTATGGAGAACTCAGAGGGCCCGTGTGCCGCAGAAGAGGATCCAGGTGATACGAGTACCCCGATGACTACCGAGCAGGCTGAGACAGTTCCAGACCCAGTCCCCACAGAGAAATCAGAGATGGTCGGTGAGCCGGAACCAACCCAACAGATGCGGGGTAAGGTGACTTCCTGGGGTGATGGGGCACCATTGTTCTCAGAGGCGCATGAGCGGGACCGGCTCTGCTGATTGCCGCTGGTGACTCAGAAATGATCCGGTGCCTCTCCCTGTGGAGGTGTCCCTACCCTCCTTCCGTGCAAGTAGCAGATGGTCTTCCGTGGTGTTTCGACAGCTGTCGAATCTGCTGACCGACGCTGTGGAGGAACCGAACAGTTCTTGTGGCTCCGAGAGACAGAGGAGTCCGACAACAGTAACCGCGACCATGAGACCTGAAAGGCGGGTGAGCCCAACCCTCGTGGAGGTGCTCGGAAGCCGATCCCGGGATTCTCCGGTACAGATAGAGGTACCTTTCGGTGCCGAAGTCCAGGTGGTGGAAGCTGACAAAGGCAAAGACAGCACCCTTACGCAATGGCCGGATGTCGACGCCCTTCCGGTGCGGGATCTGGACATGCACCAGGACCCTGTTCAACTTACCGGAGAAGACGTCGTGCTGCCAGCGACCGCTGGGGTGGAGGAATTGACTCCGATTCCCGCTCCGGTGAGTACCACTCCCACTTGCCTAAAGAGAACTGCCTTTATTCAGTCCATGTATGAGTGCAGGGCTAGCCAAAAAGTGGCAGAAAATGCCAGGGAGGAAGATAGGCCATTCTTTGTGTCTCCGGATGTCCCAACCCCTGCTTTTCTGGCCCTGTCACTGGACTATTTGCCCAACCCCCCATGTGGTCCATATCACATTGGTGTTGGGTCCGGGAAATGTATCCACACAAGACATTGACCAGGACTCAGACACTTTCAAGGCCCCTTTACCTTCGTGTGGAAGTTGAAGGGGAGCGCAACTCATTCAGTGGTGGATATGCAAAACGAGAAAAAACACAATATAGTGCAACAAAGTCTCTATAGGTGTATCTCCAGATTCAGTAGACTTCTATAAATTCAAAACTCACATTTTCTCTGAAATTAAAGAGCATGTAACCCAAACTCGGGTGGGTAATGATGATGGGATATAATTGTGTAAATCCTACCTCTCTCTGTGTCCTAAGATTCTTGGGGATGTCTGGATATCACTCAGAATGATACGATGTCATGTATATATGAGAAAAAAGGGCCGTGGGAACCATGATGAAAATGTGACATCATAGGCCTTTAAAAGCCTATGTCGTCTCATTTTCAAGCAAGACGCCGAGGAGGAAGGACCTCCTACAGAAGAAGGCCAGGGCCTGGCTGTAGAAGACAAGAAGACCCTGGAAGAGAGCCGCAGATAGAAGAAAGAAGAATACAGATGAAGATGGATTACAAATAGAAGACCCGTGGATTGTTTTGGATTTTTAGTTTAATGTTTAGTATTTTATGGTTTGTTATTTTATGGGTTCCTGTGCCTGGTGGATTGGTTCGAGAGTAAGCTGTTCAACAGGAGTCGGTGAGTGGGTCAAGTAATGGTAAGTGAACTAAAGAAATGTATTTTATTTAACTTGTTAATTTTTTTAAAAGCTTTTTTAACATGTGTATTTCTTTATTTTTGGTATATCATTTCTTGCCACTGTATGTATGTATGTATGTCTAGATCGATATATACATACAGGGTAAGAAATTATGTTGTTTTAAAAGCTTGCTTTGCTGTGTTTTACATTAATTTGGCTATGCTGCTATGCTTAAATGTGTGTATAATGTATTTTAAAATTAGATAGATGTAATTGTTGCTATTGTATGGTGTACTTTAGGTCAGGGTCAGGGTCAGTGTCAGGGTCATGGTTCCCATGGTTCCCACATGTGTTTTGGCCGACAAAAAAAAAAATGATGACGTCACTTAAAGGCAATGAAAGCACAGCCAATCAGAATGGCCTTGCTTCAATTGCCTTTAAGATGACATCATGAAAAGAAACATGGACGTCCTCACATGGTACGGTAGCCAATCAGAGCGTGTATTGTTTTTATTGTGGGTAGTGGGGGTGGGGGAGGGTGTATTTTCCCCAACGGAATGTGGGTAGGCCTCCCTTGTGGGTAGTGGGTGAGGGTGGTTAGGCATCACGGGGTGTGGGGGTTAGTGGGGGAGGGTATGTAGGCCTCCTGTGTGGTGGGTGAGGTGGGTTAACCCCTTAATGACTGTAGCGGTTAATAACCGCTATGGTGATTAAGGGGTTAGGGGACATTACATTGGATGTTTTCATTCTTGTGTCTGTTTTGCAGCAGCGGAGGGGGCATGGGCAGGATGAAGATGAGGGTGGCCTTCATCGTGGCAGCCGGAAAGGGGTGAGTGCTATATGTATTTAATGTATTTATTGTTGTTTATGTACTTTAAATACACAGGGGGTGTATGTTGTTTATTGCTATGTTTATTGGGGGCAAATGTCCCCAATAAACATGCCATTCTGCCTTAACCCCTTCATTGCCTTAGCGGCTATACGCTATGGTAAGGAAGCAGCATTTATGTATTTTAATAATATTGTGCGGAAGCAGGGGGTCCCCTGAGCTGAACCGCATTGATTTGTGGCTCAGAGACCCCCTGCTTCCCGAGTTACAGGCCCCGGTTTGGGGCATCGGTTACAGTGTCGCTGCCATATTTATAGCGGACACGGCGCGAATGGGGTGCTATAAAGATGGCGGCGACACTGCCACCCGATGACACATACCAGGGCCTGTAACTCGGGAAGCAGGGTGTCCCCGGACCTGAAACCAATGCGGTTCAGCTCCGGAGACCCCCTGCACATGTACACTATGAATAAAAGTTGTTTATAAATACTTTATATTTTGCCGATGTTTGCACTGAGAGAGCGGCTGGTCTCTCTCTGCTGCAAACACCTATCGGCAGAAAAGGCCTATCGGCAGGTTATCGGGAGCCAGCCTGTTTCGGCACAGGCTCATTGGCAGTTTTGCTTTCGCAGTGATTCGGCAGGGATCGGCATGGACTCGGCCCTTACTGAATACTGCGAGGGCAAATCGCCAAAATCATGCCGATAGGGAACACTTGCCGAAAGCACTTTTTCGGCGCTTACTGCATAGTGCCCTATGTTACACAACCAATTTATCAGCTGGAATAAAACCTGAAGTAAAAGTTTCAATGTATTTGCTATTGTAGATATTGTGAGAGAGTTGATATCCCTATTCTGATCAACATGTTTACCCATCTGCAATGCCATTCAAGTTATTTATCTTGATGGCAATTTTCTTACTGTGCAATAATTATACTTGCAGGATATTAAATCAGCATGTAAGCAGTTTTTTTATTACTACAGTACCACACAAAGGCATTTTAGCAAGATTTTAGCAGTTTCATTAATAAGATCCTTAGACGCCAAAGACACATACTATAGTTTTTGCAGATTTCTTTTTACTGCAAGTACTGGATTTAAAATGTTTAATACAGTATTGGAGATATAAAAACAGATTTTGAATTCTGCACCTTTCTATATTTATAAGGATTAGATCCATTACCCATAAATAATTGAATGTATCTGTCAGTATACACACTGCCTGCCTTCTTATGTCTCATAGAATGTAATAGTTTAGTAGTTTAATCAAATGTATATATACAGTGGTGCTGAAAAGTAAGTCAAGCCCCTTACCTGTGATGTGGAGCGGGTAGGCTCAGAGATCCCGCGACAACCTGCGCTTGTGCAGCCGGATGTCGAACTGGAGGAAGAGGTTCTGGTGGGGGACCGCATCCAAGATGGCGCCTCATCTCGCGAGACAGATGACGTCACTTCTGGTGGCCACTGCGGAGCCGACCGGAAGCAGCCGTCGCTGCTGACGTTCAGCCCCAGCCTGTCCACGGAAGATATGGAAAGATATCGTGAGGCCGAAAAGAACAGAGGAAGTCAGAAGACGGGTGAGCCTGATCTGCCCAGCGTTGCCACCGGACGGGGTATCGCCAAGTTGCGAATCATCACACTGTATTGTAAGAACACTTCCCTTTTCCCTCTGCCCAAGGCCACTGCCCAAACCCCTGTCCCTGTCATGTCATCATCTGGGTCCCTATCTAGCCAAGGGTGGTGTGGGGAGTCCCGGGACACATCTGAGGAACGGACTGGGTCAGCTATGGACTGGGGGCAATGTTTTACCCCTGATGAGAGTTCGGGGAGGGAAATGATTCCTGCCAGGACATCCCCGCGGATGAGCCCTACTAATCATGATACTACTGTGAGGGGAAGGTCTAAATGTCATGGGTCGGCCTCTTCTGGGGAGAAACAGAGGAAGGTGAGACAGCAATAGCCATAAGAGAGCATGAGGTGGAGCAGAATACCAGGTGGTGGGCTCCCATGTTTGAGGGGTATGAAGCCCGGGTAGATCGCACCCACTTCATATTGATAAGAGGAGTGCTGGTTGACCACTTGTGGGATGTGAATGAATACTTTGAGGAGGAACGCCATGAAGAAATAGTTAGACGGTGGCATGAAATTCAGAGGGGCCTAGTCACTCCAAGAGGGTCCTCTATTTTATACGATGTAGTTTCCCCTGAAGAACCAATATCGTGGGTACTGTCAGGCAGGGCAGGAAATAAAAAAAACTGATGAGAATCAGCAGGGCTGAGAGGGCCATAGTTGCACGCTACAAACGGTTCCATGGTTTAGAATACCCCTATGTACTAGAACCTCTTATGCAGGAAATAGAGGACAATAGGGATGCTTGGTTGCGGGAGTCTATAGAGGACTACATCAAATCTAAGTCGAGTTATGTGGAGCATAGGACAGAGGAAAGAATCTGCTACCTTATGAGGGTATGGAGTGTTGGGCGCAACATATACATGCACAAGATGGAGTACCGGCCAGAGAATGGGCAGCCTAGATGTTACAGCATATCAGTGCAGGATGCTTATGGGAGGGAGGTAAAGAAGCCTGATCCCAGGCATTACTACTGAGGCTTAAATTCTCCTAAGGAGTAGTTCATTCGTGTATGCTGGATGTCAAATTGGTCTCATATGATTACGTCAGTGTGGGAAGATGTATTCCTGTAATGATGTGTACCAATGTATATTGTTTATGTTTTGCAGTTGCCATCTGAAGGAAGGTTCCGCAAATTTAGGTCCAAGCCGGGACGTTGGATTCCACCAGGCGGAGATTGTAGCCATGTGTAAAATTGGTGTTGCATATTTCTCTCATTCTGTGCAGTAATCCCTGGTAAAAGGGCAGGGTTGCCAGTAGTCATCATGAGGTTTGTCCTCAACCCCTATGATGTGTAAATGTAGCAAAGGAAGTGACAGCATGTTCTGTGTCCACTGTTAGTGACTCAGAGGTGGGTCTTTCTGGAACCTATATATTACGCATCACGTCCTAAAGTTAGTTGTTGGGCTTCAGAGTCTAGCCTGTCTGCAGTGTTCAAGGCTGTTCAAGTGTGAGTTGCAGAGAGTGACAAGCAGACCCCACTGTGTCTAGGGCTCTGGCACAGCTGGTAGTCTCCCTTAGGGGAAAGGTGGCAGGAATATACCTGGCTGAATCAAGAGTCGGGAGGAACCTTCCTAATGGAGTGCATCATGAAGATGTGTGGCTAAGTGTCGGCCGCTATGATGGGCAGTCTGCCATGTACCATGCAATTAAAGATGCGCTTATTCAAGAAACCCTTCTTGTCTGAGACTGGAGTTATTCAGCAAGAAGATGCACCCAGGAGTTCTCTTCCAGAAACTTCTCCCTGCTATCATGGGATCTGGAAGGGATGGAGGCGCTGTACCAACTGTGAGTAGAACTCAGCACTACCTCATACGCCTGTCATGGTGAAATCCCCACCACCAACGAGTGGGAGACTCAGGAGTCCTGTGAGCCAGCGGGTGCACCACACTACACTGAGATGTAACTGGGGGCAGATTATGCACAGGGGGGCTCATATGAGATTGGGTGGGCTCGAACCGTTACATGACCATATGCAATATATACATTCATTATTTTTTCAATTATTTTATATTCTATTTATAGCTTAACATCTGAGAACACACAAATGGTTTTCGAAAGCAATCTTATTTGTTTCTGTTTCCCTTTACACTATTTTTCCTCTGAGAACAAATTCTCCTTAAAATACTTGTCTAATACAAAATAAATGATAGTTTAGACTTTTCCCCTTTTAACATCGGGAGTTTTACAAGTATATAACCTTCACACACTGGGAACAAATAAGTTTAATTCTCTTTGATACATTAAATACATTTATTACTTACAGTTGAAGCAAACCTCTAATTTACATCTCTTAAGCGTGCAGTGACTCTTTCTGGTGCATTGATCACTAGACACACACATTTTTCGATATGATCAATCATTTTAATTTAGCATTCACTCTTCACTGCACACCTTATATACCATTATTTCCTCCACAAACGTTTTTCAGAAGGTATTTTTTCTTTAACCAGCTTCAAATGTATTGCTTGTTTAACAGTGTGTACATCACGTTTCAAGGGAAAGCCTACAACAGGTACTTTTACTTGTTTTTCCTCTACCCAATTTGGCAATATCATCAGTATCATCAGTATCATCATTCACACATCTGCACACAAGCCATAAATACAAAGTACATGATTACCCCATGTGCAGGTCTGAATATGTAATCTAATTAAATGCCCATATTGGGGCGACCGCTCGTAAGGCTAAGGAGAGGATTAGCCAACATAAATCCACAATCAGACGTAAAGTCTTGTATTAACCAGTGTCTGCACACTTCACACAAGCAGGGCACAATGTTAGGCAGCTGTGATTTGAATTAATTGAAGAAGTGGTCCAGTTGAATAGTGAATTAGACACTATTCATCCACGTGGCCTCAAAAAGGACTTAGCTCATTTAATTCAATGATAGTGAAATTGGGGTGATATGAAGCTGTGCATGGACTACGAAGGTTGTCTAACATGTACTCTTTCCCCTGTGGTATACAGTACAGTGGCGGCCGATCTGAGTCTAAGGGCCTCATGCAGTAAGCGCCGATAAGGCTTTTATCAGCATTTTTTCTTGCCGATAAAAATTTATCGGCATGCGGCTGCCGATAACCCACTTATCGGCACTTATCGGCACTTATCGGCACTTTTTGAAATCGGCTGTATTCAAGTAGCCCCGATCAGCTTATCAGTGCTGATCGGCATTCAGAAATGGAGATTTCATCGGCAATTGGTCCCGCCAACTAAAGTTGGCAAGTTGGAGGGGAGAAGGATCGGCAAGGTTGCCGGGACGGCACTTAGAAAAAAAACCTCATCTCTACATCAATGGAGTCAATGGAGCGGGGACTTATAACATTATAGGACTGTTTACGTTCTATTGCTCATAATACAAATGTGCTTGGCATTACAGTGTCGAGGTCATTCACTTCATCGTGTCACCCCTTACGTTTATTATTGGCATAACATTGTACTTTTATATGTTATGATGATTTGCGTGTCACATTAGTCTTAATGTTATGATGTGTCAATGGGAAATCCTATACTCAACTCTTAAAGGACCAGGTCACATAATATGAAACATGTTACTTAAGTGTGCTTCAATTTATTATATGATTTCACACATTTCACACATTTCACACATCTAACAGATCCAGCGTATAGTAATGTTGGTATACATTACAGAATGCTTTGAATGTGTAACGCATGATCAAATATAAATGTAGCTGTTTGTTTTCATGTTTACATGTACTTTGTGACCTCCCTCTTTTGATGACGTCCGCAATTGGACACTCAATAACATTGCATGTTTACATTTTACACCATGCATTACAATCACTTCATGCTAACTTATACATACATCTATAATAGTTACTCATTTTTACACGATTGAAACATAATCAATAGCAAGTATCCTGATGGCATTAAATTATGCATGTGCACATTACAATTAGTTCATGTGAACAAGTGACAATAACATGCCAAATTACACATGTTGCAACGTAGTTTCTCAACGTCAATGTCATGGTTGTATCCTAATTAGATGACTGAGTGTTGCGTTCAGAAGTGGTACATGCATTACACATTCCAGAAATACTTGCCAATAAATAGTTGTACAAAGCTTAACGTTACATCATTCTCAAATATCATGACTGCCTGGTGAACACACATAAATAATCCTTTTAATTGGTACTGGATACACGTTGGGAGTAAACAACTTGGATATGTTAATGTAACACCTTGCACTTCAGCAAGTCACCTGGCATCATCACATAGGTATTTAAAGGAGGGCAATTACCTGCGCATTCACAGCTACAGACCTGAAAATTATGCGAATGTTTATGAGACGGAGGAAGATTCTATTGGACGAGAGGCTTGCTGATGGAGAGGATGTCACAGGCCAAGGAAGGGACAGGGACAGGGACAGAAAAGACAGGGACAGTGACAGGGACAGGCACGCGGACAGGAGAGGGAGAGGTCGAGGGAGAGGTCGAGGGAGAGGGCAAGGAGATGAGAGGAGAAGAGAGAGGAAAGAAGTTGTGCCTCATCCTCGTTTGTACAGGGAGAGAACCATGTTAGATGGGATGAGTGAGGAGGAGATTGTAAGTCGCTATCGTTTGAGTTCAGCAGCAATCTTAGCTCTTTATGAAGAGATACGGGGAGATTTAGATTTTGTGACAGCCAGAGGTCGTGCAGTCCCTGGGCTTGTTAAAATGCTGTGCTCATTACATTATCTTGCTTCCACGTCATCCCAGACAACTGTGGGCATAGTGGGCGGGGTCTCGCAATCTACATTCTCGCGGGCCTTTACCCAGTTTCTATGTGCACTGAATAGACGCGCTAGGAATTATATTCATTTTCCTACAGAGCACACAAAGTGGCTGGAAGTCGGGAATGGCTTTTATATCATAGCCGGGATACATGTGTGATGGGTGCAATCGATTGCACCCATGTTGCTTTGAACCCGCCTAGTCAGAGTGAGCATGCTTACCGCAACCGTAAGCACTACCATTCCCTGAATGTACAGGTGGTATGCGATGCCACGATGAAGATTATGCATGTGGTAGCCAAATTCCCTGGTTCCAGTCACGATTCCTCTATCCTGAGAAACTCATCAGTCTTCCATGCTTTCGAAGAAGGCTATTTTGGATCTGGTTGACTGGTGGGTGAGTACATATTATGATGTGTTAACAAACAACTCTAGTTTTTATATGAACTGTTCAATGTAATAATGTTAACACAAATGGTTTCATTTTTTGGCACGATGGATTATAGGTGACTCAGGATACGGAATTAGGCCGTGGCTGTTGACCCCGGTGCCAAACCCTCAATGTGAAGCAGAGGAGAGGTACAATGTTGCCCATATATCTACCCGATCCGTGATAGAGAGGACATTTGGGCTTCTGAAAACACGATTTCGGTGTTTAGATAGAACAGGGGGGGCATTGCAATATAAGCCTGCTAAAGTGTCAGATATTGTCATTGCATGTTGCATTTTGCACTATCTGGCACTCTGCAATAATGTACAAACCGACATACGTCAGGGCTTGGAGGAGGAGCATCCCTTAAATTTACCAGCTGACACTGAGCAAACCGCAGGTGGTGTGGAGACACGTCGGAATGTCATAAACACCTATTTTTCATGTAAGCAAATACATATATGTTCATAGAACTACATAGATGTATTAATTCATTGTAATGATAAATACATTTATACAACTACCATTCACTTAGGAAACAGATGAATATGGTTCGCACACCTTTCTCTTCTCTGCTGTATGGACAATTTCATGTGGCACTGGTATGTCATTCATCAACAGGTTGTATTATACTTCTTACCACTAAAAGGTGTTGTGTGTACGTGAAGAAATAATGTGTACAAAATCTATATTTTATGTACATGCTATTTTTGGTTATGCATACACAATAAACCTACTATGTCGATAGTCAATAGCTAGTGCAGTATGGTTACATACAATGTTTCTTTTGGAGTGTGACATGTGTGTCACAATGATGTGTACACTATTGTGTATTTAAGATCATATTTGACGTATTATAGATTTTGATTCTTATCACATACAAAATTGTCACTTCTGTGTGTTGCTTACCTTAATGAACATGTCATGACAATGATTTATATTCATTCATGTTTTCTTTTTCAAGGTATATCACTCCAATTTCTGCTCATGGTATGTATTTCAATTCACATCTGTCATAAGATGTGCAAACCTCGATACAGGTATAGTTACAGGATGTATAAACAGAACGTAATCAAAAAGATGTGACAATAGAAACATGTCATTTCTGTATTGTGTCCGTGCGTTTATCTACACTTGGTGGTTATTGTGCAGTGTGTTTTCTTATCATTACGTACATTACATAACATGTAATTTTGGCAACGTTACAACATCCATTCATGGAATATTGGGGTGGGGGGAGAGAAGGGGATAAACCCTGCTCAGCTAGTGATTATGGGAGAAGAACATCTATTCATGCACATGAGCGATGTTAACACTCAATGCATGTTTGTATGCAAAGACCCTAATGTGTTAAACATCTTTAACATTGCAATGTATGTGATTAGTTCTTCTCTCACTTCATCTTCATGTTCATTACTACATTGTCACATGTGTATGTATAAGTCAAATATGTGTGTTGATTTGACGTTCATCTAACATTTGTCAAAATGTTAACACCATTCCAAAGTATAGTTTTTGGAATTCTCTACTTTTCCTAAATCATTCAACACAATGACAATGTAGTTATTAATTTTTTTTATTTCATTCACTTTACTGATTCAAAATGATCATGATCCTTTACAACTATGTCAACATATGATCATAAATGAAGTATACATTTACATACGCACACATTTCAGCAACCTACTGTGTGTGTGTGTGTGTTGTCGTTTTGGTGTGATGCATGTATTTCTACCAGAAATAATATAAACCAACATAATAATGTTGCTCTTATCATCGGCCTCACTTAGCTATGTATGTGTTGAACGTTTACTAATAACACTAAACTATAGTTACTCATGTGAATTAAATGTACACACAAAAGTTCATGGTTTAATGATCTTTACCTAACATTCATTAGCTCATGCATGTTAGGTTACCACTACAACTTAGGTGATAATATAACATTCACACGACTAAACAGTTTCTATCACCTCACTATTGTTATTGTGTACGTTCAGATACAATGTCGACAAGTTGTTATGTACCATTTACATTCTTTGACAAGTCACACGTGAGATTATAATATATAGTAGATTAATGTGTTTGCTGAGTGATAATGTTGATTGCATATATCACATGGCAATACATATAATGTTAGTAGAAAAGAAAAAAATATCAATAGAAGTTTTAACTTCTGTGGTTAGCAACATCATTATGATAATTAAGTGCATAGTAAATATTTGCACAATAGGATAACATTATGTAGTGATGGTTAATCTGCGCACCAATCATTGAAAGCATTGTTACATATTTATTATAATAGTTGTTCGCTAGTCGTCACAATCATCTAATATAACGATTGGGCCATCTGAAATCATACATTGGTCCCATGTATTCATCCGATTTATCTGTGAAATACAGCAAACACATGATGTTCAAAGATGGCACATTTATCTATGTCTCAGCATGACAACGCTTAAAACATCTCTATATGATTGTGGATATTCACGCATAAGTGACGTATATGTTTAAACTGCAAGGATAAAACTACAGATACAGAACTGTCTCATTTTTCAAATCGCGTTGCTGGCATTACTACTGATATGTTAGTTCCGGTGCCTGTATACATAATAATGTGCGCGCACAACGTCTGTTGCGCGCGCACGTCCCAAATGTGTGGACTAAGTCTTAGCGCATGCGCAAAACGATGTGTACGCTGTGCGTTCAATACATGTCCCTCCATGGTGCTGTTAGCATTATGCATATCATGGCTGAAAGTTATGATATGGAAGCGAAACAAATTCACTTCAACACACGTACATATCTAAACTTTGTAAACGGACGTGTGCCTGTAACGCTGTGCTCACCACGGACAAGGAGGGACCCCGAAACTGAGGTGAGATGGGTAACAACTGCACCCACAGCTACGGAGACTCGCCTGGAAAGTGGAAAATAGGCATCTGGAACCGTCTGGGAGAATAAGATAGAGTAAGATACTCGCCAGACGAGAAGGGGGGTTCCAGAAGATAGTTGGTATCGAGAGCCTGGGGGCCAGAGCCGGGAGGTAGGTCAGAATCTGCAAGCCGAGGTAAAGGGGTTCGGGGAGTCCAGGAAGTCAGGGTGCAGGCCAAGGGTCGAAGTCCAGAGCGGGTCCACAGCCAAGCCGGTTCGGTACACAAGGGATCACTAGAAAAGACAAAGAGACAAGGAACTGAGGCAGGCACGACCGTGGGTAACACAGGTCACACAAAGCTATGCTCAGCCAAAGAATAAATGGCTGAGCAAGGTATAAATAGGAGGAAGAACCAATAGGAGAGGGGGAGTGACGAGGGAGCGGCCCCAGGGAAGATAGGGATTGGTGGGGACAAGATTGCCACAGCTGTGCTGGATGCGAGGCTTGTGGGCGGTGCACGCGCATCAGGCATGTGCGCCGCACGGGAGAGGAACGCACAGCCTCAGCTGGGGGCGGGAACTACTCCTGTGGGAGGACATAACAGTCCTGGTTCGTGTGCGCGCATGCGCGCTTTCATCCACCATCGCGGGGAGTGAAGTGGAAGGAGGTGCGCGCGGCCTGAGCAGGGGATTGGAGTTCATCCCGCGAGAGGGCAGAGGAGTCCCTGTGTGTGCGCGCGGCCTGAGCAGGGGATGGGAGTTCATCCCGCGAGAGGGCAGAGGAGTCCCTGTGTGTGCGCATGCATGCGCACGTCCTGAGGCAACCGTGGGAACCAGAGAGGCAGGAGAAGGGTCCCGCTCGCGGCAGTGAGTCTGTGGGGCCGGGGAGTGCTGGGTTTGTTGCGGCAAGGGAGGAACCCTCTTTAGGAGAGGTGTTCCCTGAAGTCTTACAGTGCCCACGGCAAAAATGGACGATCAGCCAATGAGCGAACAAAATATGTATGACGTCATGTTAAGGCAACGTGAAATGCACGCAAACACCCCTCGCACTGAATGAACATTGGCCTCCAGCGCTGTGCATGCTCCGCCCCACCGACGCGCTCGCATGACACATTGCACTGACCGTAACAATAAGCTACGGGCACAGCCAATATTGTTTCACGCGTGCACGTCGGTTGGGGGTAGGGCTTGCATCGGTAACCTTTTTAAGGATGCCTTGGGACATGTCCAGGTTCCCACGTCATATGTGGGCGACACTTTGTTTTTATATGTTGAATGCTAAACAATGAGGTGTGTGTGTGTTACAGTTAGTGTAACATGTTGAAATGATACATTAAAAGCGATAAGCATCTATGATTTAGGACTCCGTCACCAATGTGTACTAATGGTTCGTCATGTAGTATATTGTTATAGGAAATAATGTCTTTGTGCACGCTACATGTAAGGCTGTCTGCAATGTTAAGCTGTATACACTCATTTGGCTAACAAATGGTGTATTTTATTAATGTACACATATATAATTTGAGTAAAGGCATAACGAAATTTGTATTTATCATTCTTGTAGAAGTCAAAACTGATTTGGCTGCAACTGCTCGCTCCAGGAAGGCACAACAGTATCATCCATGGTTGAGGCAACCGTTGAATCCTGAATCACGCACATCTCCATGAGGGCGTCATATGGATCTGCAGTGGCTTCTTCAAACAAGACGTCCGGAGGTACGTACAGTTATTGGTTGTTTTCCCATCCACATTGGTATTGCCCATATAAGTTTGGATACATATCATAGTTATGTCCATCTTGCATCTGGTCTTGATGAATGTAGGGTGCAGGTATATCAGCAGACGCGACAGTCAGTGCGGCTTCAGTGTCACTGGTATTAGGCAAAAATATGCTATTTAACAGAAGATATGTTCCATGTTCCATGGTAAGTTTAAATGATGGCCCAACATGCCAGCATCCATATCGTTGATTTAGCCGATCATGGACACGCTCAAAACATTCATTTGCGGATAAAGTGAATCATACAGAAGTTTTAAAATTTCATTGTTTGTCAGGTTCTTGGCAGGATGGATATTTCTTTTGGATCAAGTCATAGATTTTGGCCACATTTGCACTTTTCTCTGGCGTTGATTCGATTGCTTCATAAATCCTAAATTTGTATGATTTACGTGGATGGCTGTGCAATGTGGAAGCTTCTGCCATTTCTTCTCTCTTCAAGTGTACGTTGTGTTAAGTTGAACGCATATGGATGTCTGCTGAATGTGTGAATAGTTACATGTTATCTTTGCGGTTTCTTACAAGGTTATAATACAACCTAGCAGTTATATGCCTAGGTTTTCTCCCACAAGAAATTTGTTACAATAATTGGCTGAAATTCTTTGGACTATGTGTACCACATGAGCATTTACATGTAAACATACAAATGTAAGGAAGCTTGCATGAATATTTTATGAACTTTGGCAAACTTTTTAGACTGATTTTTATGGTCGTTCTAAAGCATGAAGGAAAATGTGTGTAACAATTAACTTTAATTGATAGATATTAGAGAATAATAGTTTGATATTAAGACATCTCACATGACCTAGGATAACATGTCTTTGAACTATCAATGCAAAGATAGAGTTACCTAGTAAATGGCCATACAGAGAGTCATAGTGCTCCAAAATCCCTGTGATAAGAACTCTGTTTTCCTCTTCATTGAACCGAGGATTACGTGGCCGCTCCAGACGTTTCTTCTGAATACGTGCAGGCCCAGAGCTTGGCTGCTGCTGACTGGACTCTCCTTCTTCCAATGGAAGAGACTCCAAAAGCGGGCCACCAGCAACCACCCCACCACCAGACACCCCAGCAGCACCAGCAACAGACACCCGAGCAGCACCATCAACAGAGCCACCACCAGCACTCGCACTCACAGCAACACCACTCGCACTCCCAGCAACACCAGTCGCACTCACAGCAATAGCACTCCCCTGAATCCTACGTTCACTCAGACGCGTACTCACACGACTACCAGTACCACTCACACCAGCATCACTCTTCCCACGCCTTGCGGCCATACCTCTAGCACTCACAAAGAACAGAAAAGAAATTTAAAGACAATCGCACTGAACACTTACAAAGTGAAAACAAGACAAAGATGTTAACAAAACAACACAGGACAAACCTCTCCCAATACACAACAACTCTCTCAGTCAATATGAAATATGTAAATCGCCCAGCTCTGTGTGTCTCTCTCTCTCACTCCAAACAACACAGAGAATGAATAAAAATACACGCTGCCTTTAAATGGGCCGCTCAATCCAAAACATGCTTGCTTTGGCAGATTCAGCAAGAAGTTTCATTGGCGAACCTAACACTACCTCGCCATGCACGCCGATACACCTGTGTGTGATCAGCAAATCATCGGCAGAGTGGAAGCAAATGTTTTCGGCTTTTGAGGCTTTGTTTACGGCAACGTTTTGGAAAATCCCTTCTCGAATTTTATTTGCACAGAGCATCACCTTGATATTATAATAATAATAATAATAGCATGTTTTTGTATAGCGCTGTTAGTTACAGTATACAGTACGTAGCGCTTTCCAGAGAAATTTTGCAGGCACAGGTCCCTGTCCCATGGAGCTCACAATCTATGTTTTTGGTGCCTGAGGCACAGGGAGATAAAGTGACTTGCTTTTTATGTACTGTATTTGGGGGTTGTATTTGGGGGTTTATTGATCAAATTATTATGATGAACTGCCTTTTGAAATTATTGTACTCTACTCTACAGAATGTAATTTCTTTGAACTGCTGCACAACTAATCCTTCATCCCTCCCCCACGCACACACAAACTCTTTTCGACAGACACCTCCACAGAGTAATTCATTTTCTGAAGTTAGTCATTGTGTTTTTAAGCCGTCCCTAGCCGAGCGTCAATCGCCTCACTGCGCCTGCGTGTACTCTAAGTCTCTTTGAGATGGGAGCTAACTGCTTACTGCGCATGAGTCACCCAACCCCCCCCCCTCTCCACAGAGTCATTCATTTTCTGAAGTTAGTCATTGTGTTTTTAATCCGTCCCTAGCCGAGCGTCAATCGCCTCACTGCGCCTGCGTGTACTCTAAGCCTCTTTGAGATGGGAGCTAGCTGCTTACTGCGCATGAGTCACCCAACCCCCCCCCCTCTCCACAGAGTCATTCATTTTCTGAAGTTAGTCATTGTGCTTTTAATCCGTCCCATGCCGAGCGTCAATCGCCTCACTGCGCCTGCGTGTACTCTAAGCCTCTTTGAGATGGGAGCTAGCTGATTACTGCACATGACTCACCCAACCCCCCCCCCAACACTTTGAGGCTTTGTTTACGGTAACGCTTTGGAAAATCCCTTCTCGAATTTGAAATGTAAATCTGATTTGCACAGCATTGTGAGAATTGAGAGTAAAAAAAACCATTAACTGATTCATGTTGTTTTGTCATTCATTCTTATACTGTAGGGGTGGGGTGGGGGGTGGTTGTTGTCAATGATTATGATTATCAGGAATGTGAATAAATATTTATTTTTCAGGAACAAAAAAATACAAATTAAAAATAATCATGAATAATACATAATGCAGTCTTTATTAAGTTCTTCTGGCAGATTGAAATTGGATAAACATTTAGAAAACGTTTGTAAAACATGGAGAAACATGAATTATGCACATTTATAAGAATATTATTTAATAATATATATACTGTATTGTATAATATATATATATACTGTATATATATATACAGTATACATAGTAATATAATTTTTTCTGTCTTTATCTTGTTCCTCATTCCGTGTACAGTACAGTAGTTCATTGAGAGAGGAGAGGTTTTGTGTACATCAATACTGCTGTTTATATACTGTACATTTTACTGTACAAACAGATTAGACTGGACACAAAACCCACCTCCCCCCAGGCCACCCTTTTTTCCTGAAACGACAAGAAAACAAAAAATTAGTGCAGTTATGTGCGTAATGTATTATGGCATTGTGTGATGTGTAGTACTACTGTAGATGGCTGGTGCTACTTTTTCTGGAAAGAAAAAAATTGAGCAGTTAGTAGGCAGTTACTGTAGTACTGTCAAACTAGTCTATACTGGAACTACTGTATACTCTGACTACTGTTAAATACTATGTACTGTAACCTGATGGCTAGTGCTGCTCTCTCTGTAAAGAAAAAACTGTAACTACTGTATACTCTGACTATTGGGAAAGAAAAAATCTGTGCCATACTTACCTGTATCATACTGTACTTACAATACTACAGCACAGTACTACTTTCCTGATGCTTGCCCATTACGCGCGATGACAATGGGCAACACAGTGGCAATATGGTCTATATATTTATTGCAGCGTTCCACGGTGAGTACATCGTTCCAAAAACTCATTATGCCTTTCAACAACTCGTCCTTTTTGGAGGGTTTCGCCACTTTCCGGATATGGTCCTTCAGCTGATGCCAGACCATTTCGATCGGATTGAAGTCTGGCGATCTGTCATTGGAAAAAAAGGACAATTAGTTTAAGAGATACAGTACACAGTAAAAACTGTGGGAAACAAATGAGACACGGTTACCGCACTTACTCCGCTGGCGTCTTCACACAGTTCATACCGTGCTCAAGGATATGCGCTGTTGACGCGGTGTGCTTCGGATCATTGTCCTGGTAGAAGCGGTGACCATTCGGGAACTCGCGTGTGATGTGTTGCACTATCTCAGGGATAATGTTGTCTTAGAAGAAAGCTTTATTCATGATTCCTATAGCAAGAAAGAAAAGTGCTCAAAAAACTGCACAATAGTACAGTACAGTGCATACAGTAAGGCTACACTAGTAAAGTACAGTGCATAAGGCTACATTATATTTGATATATTTTACCTTCAAAGATGACAATGCATCCTGGTCCACGCCTAGAGATGGCACCCCACACATGCAGCTTCACGGGTATTTTGGCCGCGGCTTCAAAGATATGCGGCCTTTTTTGTGGAATGCAAAGCTTGCAAATCTCTCCAGCGACACAGTAGACTCATCAGTGAAGATGCAATCCTGGAAAGTTTCCCCACTGTCGATCCATGCCTGGGCCTGGACCACTCTTTTGATTTTGTTTGCGTCCCGTATCATGGGGTATGCTCTGTAATGACAAGGAATAAATAATTTTAGCGGTACAGTACAGTTTCCTAAACAACACTTTTACCTCCGGTACTGTCCAGTACTAACCTCACACGTCCATATTTCCATCCAATGCTGTGTCTCATCTTCTTTATGCTGGTCTCGGATACAGTGAGATTGTGATTTTCCTGCAGAGTGTGTTTGATCCTCAATGCACTCTTCTCATCATTCTCCTCACTTATTTTGTCCACCAGAAGAGTTGTCTCCCTACAATGTAAAGAAAATATATTGTTTTGTTAATATGCAGCAATATAAAAATTATATAAACTGTTGTACTGTAATATAAATATAAAAAAATATATACTGTTGTAATATAAATATAAATATAAAAAATATATACTGTTGTAATATAAATATACAAAATAAATATACTGTACTGATATAAATATAAATATACAAAATATATATACTGTACTGATATAAATATAAATATACAAAATATATATACTGTTGTAATATAAATATAAATATACAAAATATATATACTGTTGTAATATAAATATAAATATACAAAATATATATACTGTTGTAATATAAATCAACAGAAATAACAAAAATATTAGATTTCAATTAAAATGAAAACATTTTTTAAGTTGTATAAATATACTTACGCGTTAGTTACCCTTGGTGCGCTTTTGCGGTCTCTGTTTTTTCCGTGTGCATGATAGCTCACGGTGGTTGCTGGCACAACGAGGCCAGAAGTAGCTAACCTGCGTTGGATAGCAGAAATTCGGTTTCCGCTCGTGTACATCTCCTTAATTCGCATGCTGAGATCCTTGGAAATCTTTTTAACAACCATTGCTGCAAGTAGAAAGAAATACAAACACAAGAATGTATATTCGATGTTTAGTCGATGTGTATTCAATGTGCAGTGAATCCACAAAATGGATGGTGTATTTATACGGTAATGACTCACATTAGAGTACACCCACTTTCAACACCTGTACCTCGCTGCCATGCATAAAAGGTTACACACTTTGCATAGCCCACCACTCGATGATCTTTATCTGTACTTGCCCTTGTCCAGATACTGCATTACTGTATGCCATCTGCTTCCATGGATCAAGCCCGATTCTACGGATGCAGGATCCCACTCGCCTCTGCCGTGCCTGTCAAGCAGAAAAAGCGAAAGGCGGTTGCCGTTTCCATGCCAAGGCAAAAGCGACAGGCTAAGGCCAATAAAGAAAACCTTCTGCTGACCCCAAAGGCTAAGGGTTTTCATTGACGTCAGCCTTATTATGTCAAGAAGATATACGGTGATGTACTCTCGACGCAAAACGATTGGCAGCCAACCCATCGAATCCGCAGACCTCTTCCTCATATATGCTTCGACGACTCTGCCGCCGCTGTCCCGGAAATCTTCAGCCCGTCTTCTCCACCCCTCGTCCTCGACGCTGCCGCCGCCCTCCCGGAAACCCACAGGCTATCCTCTCCAGTTCTATCCGATGACGCTGCCTCTGAAATCCACGGGTCACTTTCTCCTTTGCTGTTAGACGACTCTGCTTCTCGCCTGGAAATCCAAAGGTCACTTTCTCCATCCCTCTTCGATGATGCTGCCGCCTCTCCTCTACCAGATATCCACAGGTCACCTCCTCCACCCTTCTTCGACGTCGCTGCCGCTTCTCTCCATGGAACCCCCATCTCATCCTACGTTGCACCCATCCATCCAGATTTCCAGACGCCATGCACAATAGCAGTTCGTTAGACCGGATGCTGAATGGGATAACTGTGGATCTCCCCGGGAACTCTATTGTGCTAGCAAAGATAGATTTGCTTCTGGAGACCATGCTAAATGTGGAGCAACGGATGATACATATGGATCAACGGATGGATCGAAGGATGGAGAAGATAGAGGCTGACATAGCGGGTATACATTATTTGCTCGGTGTTAATGCCCCTGTTTCCCCGACGCTGGAGCAGGGGGGTGACATGGATGTGATGAATGGGACCTTCTACCCCCTTCCATCACCAAGCGCACCCTCTCCACCAGAAGATGTAGTGTACATGTATGCCGTTGAGGAGGACATGACAACCCCATCAAGACCACGCCAGGAGACAACACGGCGACCAAGACCAGAGGAAAGCTTCCTCCCAGACAACCTACCATCGCCCGTCGCCTCAAGCACACCCGCTCCCAAAAGACCTACATTCGCTCGCATCGATACGGTGCCCAACATCACCCTATGCGATCTGCCACCGGCGCTCAGGGAGAAGTATAGGGTGAAGAGTGCTGGTGCACCCCACATGAATGCCTTGTTACTTTTTAAGCACCATGTTCCCTACTCGTTGTACTGCGACTGGGCCTTCAAAGTGAACTACGAAGGAAATCGCGTAAAAAAGGCTCTTCCTGCCAATTTAAGAAAGAACATTCTGGATGAAATGCGGCGCTTTTATCCAATTACAGATCCTGTAATGAAAGGCGTTCGAGACTGCATTAATGGCTTTTGCGCCATGCAAGGAATCGGCCATGGACGGACATGTGGAGGACTTTCTGTAAGACCATACTGTTATGCTGAACTGTATTTTACTGTACTGTACATGTTTTGACCTGCTGTACTTGAATAAAGGAGATGTTGTGTGTTTTTTTACTTGTATTTATACAGAAATGTTTTAACTTGCTGTCCACACACATAGGACCTGCACAATTCCAGTCCCTGAGGGCCGCAAACAGGCACGGTTTTCAGGGTTGTCCTGAAAACCTTCCCTGTTTGCTGCCCTCGAGGACTGTAGTGGTGCAGGTCTGACTGACAGTTTTGCACACCATCCCACTGTACTGTATATGTTTCTTCAATAAAGGAGATGTTTCATTTGTACACTGTATTTTATGAATAAAGTTTTTTTTGTAATCACAGGTAAGACCATACTGTTGTGCTGAACTGTATTGTACTGTACATGTTTTGACCTGCTGTACTTGAATAAAGGAGATGTTTTTGTGTGTTTTTTTTACTTGTATTTATACAGAAATGTTTTAACTTGCTGTCCACACACACAGGACCTGCACAATTCCAGTCCCAGAGGGCCGCAAACAGGCACGGTTTTCAAAGGTTACCCTGAAAACCCACCCTGTTTGCTGCCCTCAAGCACTGTACTGGTGCAGACTGTTTTGCACACCATCCCACTGTACAGTATATGTTTTGACTTGTCGTTCTTTAATAAAGGAGATGTTGCGTTTTGTTTATTTTATGAATAGAGAATTTGTTTTTAAAACATGTGACTGTAAACCATACTGACTGACTGTAAATGTTTTTACTTTCTATACATAAATGTTTTCACACATGTAGCAGTAAACCATACACCTGTTGATGTTTTGAATTGCTGTGCACTTAAAATGTTTCTACATTGTACAGTATTTGTAAATAAATGTTTTTGTACTTACTCCACCGATAAAAGAACATGTTTATTTGTTTTACATTGGTCCATTGGCTCCTTTGCTACTGTAACAAAATACAGTGTTTCTAGAATGTCGAGGCATACTGCACTGTATACTGTAGGTATGCTCAGTATAAGAGTAGTAAAAAAAATAGAAGACACATACTGTACTGTACTGTATGTACTGGCACTGTAATACATGTAGAATAAATGCATAGTTTTATTTTTTTGGGTTTATTACACAGTATACTGTATATAAAAAAGTATTGTATACTGTACGGCCGGAAAACATCAGCATACTGTTTCAGGTACAGTATTCTATCCTAATCAATAACAACGGCCACTAAACTGTAGACTCCGGTACGTGGCTTTTTAAATCCGATTCAGCAATGTGCAGGTATTGTTACACAAAGCGATATTAGCCATAGAAATCCCTCCATTAGCCGTTTTCTTTTCTGAGGAAAAACAAAAAGGAAAGTTTTACTGTAATGGTCAGCCCCCCTAAAGACGCTCCCAGCCAGTCCCACCAATAATTTTCTCGGGGGCGTCTCCTGTTCACATGCGCACGCGCCTACCCTCGATGTAATGACACACATATGCGTTTCAAGAAGGTTCCAATGCGCATGCGCCCAGCGTTCCACCAATTGTTCAGTATCTGCAGTACAGTACTGTAGAAGCCGCTCAGCCAATGATATTGCTTACAGGAGAATCGCTTGACTTTCGAATCGCACCGATATTGATACTGCATTGTCAAAATAATACGACATAATACAGCAACAATACTAACAATACTCACCATAGAATTTCCCATTCAGCTGGTGCCGGCGCTGGGCCACTGCCAGTCCAGTGTTCTTGATCATCCACGTCGATAGTTTGCTGCGGGACTAGTCCACCTGTAGTCAGCTGATGAGGCTGGAAATTTCTTAGGTACATGCAAGCTTAATCGAAACTGCACGCGAAATCCGGCTCAGGCTCAGGGTTGTCACTGACGGTGGGACCGTTATTGGAAGCCAGTGCTGGTGCATTGCTTGGCAGCGACTGTCGTTTCTTAGTTGGTTTTAATACAACCCTTCGCCTTTTGCAGTCTGCAGGATCATAGATACAGGAAAAAGCCGGTGATACACACCAATACCCTCCAACAAATTGTGGCTCAATACGATAAAAACAGGGATCACTACATAACCTTTTCCTTATTGCACACTTCCACGTATGAGGAGCTGGCGAAAATTTGTAAAAGTCATAGTTTTCGATAACATACTGATAAATTTGAACAACTGTTGCCATCTTATCCTCTGTTGCATTAATCGCGGCCCATATCAAATACGCATAACTTCTATCGGGTTTTTGGAAAGCGGGCTGCACTTGAACACTCATGGCGACGGCTCTCTGGAGAATACTGTAACCGAAACTGGTCTTTGTCTTTCTTTAATATGAAAAGCCTAAATTGATACATTTTTGCAACCTCTTCCTTCAGTCTCAAGGCCAAGTTACAATAGCACACTGTGGTATCTTTTTTACACGAAACACCTGCAAGTCGACACATTACTGAAGCGCATGCGCATTACAATTCATGAATATCTGCCATCTGGCGGACACGCGAAGAATTGCAACCTATTAAATCCGAACCATTCTCAATAAACGCATCAACCGCGCGTCAAAAGCGCATGACCCGTGGCTGAGAACGCAAAATGAATGCGGTATGCTCCAGGTGAAGTGCGTCGCATTCCAGGGAAAAGCCGGCGATGTGTTAGACTCAGTTGTGCCGCAGCAGTATGTCCTCATTGATGTCTTTTATTTTACAGCCTGCTCACCATGCTGCTTATACTTCCATCTGACCGTCACTGGGTTTCCCACATTAAGGGTGCAGATAGTCTTTTACACTACTGTTATCTCCTCATATAAACATATGAAGCTTTTTGTAGTATAATAGCAAAATGGCGCCCCCCCCCCCCCAGGGGGGATGGGAGATTTTTCTGGGGGGGTGTTGGTGGTTTGTTGCAGAGGCCCCGTGCTCTTCCCCAAGGCATTTAAATTAAATGCCTGGGGATCGCGTGAGGCCTCTGCAACACTCAACTTACCGTCATTCAGACGGCTGTGTGACGCGTCGCCATGGCAATGTGGCGTCAAACAACGCCACGGGGTCATGTGACGTGATGTCACACGCGTTAAATGACGATGCAGCTGCAAGGTGGAGGGGGGATGGGGGGCGAGCACCTGCAGGCAAGACAGGGCGGCTAAGCAGCAAAAGTTTGCGCTCCCCTGGTATAATATATGGCTCTACAAAAATGTTTATCTATCATATCCTTTTCGACTGTTTTCAGCAGTCAATATAATGCTATTTGATATTGATTGTGCTACAATAATTGAGATAATTTCCTTATTTGTGAGAGGTTGGAATTTCATCATAAGTGTTTTACAGTCATATTTCCAGGGTCCTTAATAATTGCAATCTGAGATAACAAATTGTGATTTGAGGTAAGAAAAATTGGTTCTAGGTGTAAGTAAATCGATGTATGAATGTATGTTATATCTGAGCGAACCCTATAATGTTGAATGTCATTTGGATATTCATTTTCAATTGTAATCTGCTCTAAGTATTTTTGATAATATCAAGAATTTGAGTACACAATTCATGTGTGCTATTTTATTTTATTGACTACGTAGGATTTTTTTTGTTTTTTTTTAGTGTTTTAGTGCATGATCTCCTGGTCTAAGTGATTTTCTGATTTGTTCAGGTCTGTCTAATTATTATGTGTGAAAAATATCTAGTAGAGACTACTGATAGTGATGGAAGCAGGGTTAGTCTTAGTCAATTGCTTTTTTTTTAATATGTTTTATACATGCTTGGACAATAATTTTCATCAAGGACAACTCCCTATATGTATCAATGGTTCCAAGCTTCACTGTAGTGATTTCTCATGTGTAAACACTGAACTATTAACAGGTTTGATAAGGTTTTGCCCTCTTCCAAGATGGTGGACGGAGCTCCGTAAATGCCAATTGTAGGTAATTACAGGCTAATAGCTAATTTACCTTTCCCGCAACACTTCCTGCACCCATCCCTCTCAGACCACGATACTGCTAGACGAAAATTGAGTTTTCTCCCTCCTATACAGTCTTCTTAGTTTAGCCCTGTTCCCCCTTGAACACAGAAAGACTACTAATGCTGTTGTTAACCTGTTGGCTCACAGGGCCTCTGCCATGGAGAGCCTGGGGCGATATAATACCTTTACTTGATGCAGCACCTCCACCTGTGAGGGATCCCAATGGAGTGGGAGTTGTCCGTCATAGTACACCAATACAATGATACACACCAGATGTAAAATAACAAGTACCTTTACTAGCATACTCCAGTGACCTCAGGCATACACATAACATACTCCTTCCCACTAGAGACACAACTACCCAAAGCGTCTCGCAGGACGCGACCCTCCACTTTGTTTCCCACAACGTGTCCAATGTCCCACAGCCAAACCCCAGTGTGTAGTGACCGCGCTGCCTCTATGAAGAGAATGTTATAGTTGGTGCACCTGGTGTGTGTGGTTACCTGCCGAGCGCTCCTGCACTCGGGCCAGCAGACAATCTTCACAAAGGATCCGCAGACACGATACCTTCCGTGACGTCCTTCCTGGGCGATCTCACCCAGATATATAACTGTCCCTGAAGAGGTCTGGTCCCAAACCTCTGATAGGGAAATGCAGCGTCCGCTGTGTCCCTTACTATAAACACTAATGGGGAGGGTTCCCTATTCTAGGGCCTGTCATTACAGCAACCACAAGTTGTATATGACTCAGGGCCTACCTGGGACCTAGTGTAGAGGTTACTAGCCACTCTACACATGCAGCTCCTACCCCCTTCCCTTCCTAGATTTCACTGCCTAAAGTGCTCACCTGCACAACCTCCTATTTCCTTCCTACAAGGATTCTAATTCCCTATTGCTCCCTGGCATCAGGTGGTTGGTCCTGGCACTCATGGGACTTGTAGTCCCTCGCTCTAGCCCTCTTCTGATAGGTCAGGGCTTCGCGCGCTACCACGCTCACTCTTTGCGTATGCGCGAGCTCCCTGAAGGCGCCGTCGCATACCATGCTTGTTGCGCATGCGCAAACCTCAAAATGGCAGCGCCTTGGACGTTCGGCCCGCCGCGGAGCCTCCTAGATACCGGAGCACTCCGTACACTCGCTGGAAACCTGCCAAACGCTCCCAACTGCAGCGGAGGTAAGGGCAGACCTGGGGACCTGGCTACATCAGTACTGGATTAGGAGCTTGATAAAAGATCATGTGCAGTCTGAAATGTCACTGTTCCCCCAATTAGCAGGGCAGGTGAGAGGAATTACTGTAGAGCATCTGTGAACTCTGGTCTGGATCTCTGTGAACTGTGAAGCTCTGAGATGGATCACATTTACACTGTGGCTGCACTTTCTTTTCTAAATAAAACAGAAGCTGCCTGATATCCTGGGTCTATGACACACACACACACACACACACACACACACACACACACACACACACACACACACACACACACACACACACACACACACACACACACACACACACACACACACAGACACTGTGGTCCCTGTTATATTTTGTATGTGTTTATTGTCAGTAAATACTATTATTACATACCCAGTGTGTATTTACTGTGTGTATTGGGTTCCTGAGAGGGGTAATCCTACTGTAATCCTATATGTAGCCCCCTTTCCCTGTGTCTAGGGAAACTACCTGTGGTGCGTTACCTGAGTGGCTTACAGGAGCCTGATCCTCTGCCACTGGGAGCCTGGGGTGATCGTGTTCATGGTTACACAGCACCTCCACCTGGGAGAGATCCTATACAGTAGGATTAGCCCTCTCAGGAACCTAATACACACAGTAAATACACACTGGGTATATAACAACGGTATTTACTGACAATAAACACACACAAAATATAACAGGGACCACACAATGTCCACACAGTAGCAACTCCTTGGTGGAACCCCCAAAAGTTCTGAGGTGCCTGGGCACTTAACCCGCTAGTGTCCACAGATCAGCCCACCCAAAGAGTGTGTGTGGAGTAGCGCTACCCACAGTATATGTGGCCGTTGGTGCACTTAAATCGTGATATGAGCACTCCAGTACCTGGGTACTGCCGAATAACACAAAAGAACCATCTGATCCACCAAAGTAGGTCTGTCCGGTCCATCTACTAAGGCATCTGCCTCTGCTTGGGGTGAACTCCCACTGGAGGGTCTCACTGTAAGAGTCTCTTAGTTCAGTGGTTGTCTGGTCCTAGACCACAAGTCACCGCGCGGTGTCTTGTCGCTGGTGCCTTGCACTGATAAGGCAACAGTGGAAATGTCCCTATCTGGGGGCCGATCCCTTAGCAGCCACAAACTAGAAATGGTCGGGGCCCAACTGGGGCCTGTGGGTTAACTCTAGGCCTCGTCCAGGGAAGCACTGCTCCCTGGACACTACCTAATCTGTTGCCGTCTTGCTCCCAACTGGCGTTGTCCCAGATTTGCACCAAATGTAACTATTAGCCTGCCGTGCATCTAGCAGCCCTATTGGCTGTCAGGCCCCACGTGTGAAACAGCCCCTGGGGCTGCTGGGACTTGTGGTTCCGTGCGGAGCCTGCATAATGGCTGACGCACTACCCTAGCCGCTGCGCATGTGCGAGGCTTCAAGGCGCATGCGCAACTGACAAAGATGACCACCGCCTGTGGCGCCGACCACCCCGGAGCTCTGGCGGCACACGATCCGCCCACAGCCTCCGGAGTCTCAGCAGTAGCCTCCCCCTCCCCCGCATCAGAGTTAAGGGGGATCGGCTACCTATATATTGTAAATATAATTTAGTTTTATTGTAATTGCATGCAGATATTAAATTGCTCAAATCAGAAAATACTCAGATGGTGACCATCTCCTGTTTATGCCCGAGTTCGGTAATTCATTTAAAAGTAAAGCCAAATCCTCAAATAATCAAAGACCCATCATTTCTTATAGTTCATAAAAATTCAGCAAATCCAAATGGTTGTGCCTGTAAAATAGAAGAAAAAACACAAATTCAATCTGTTTAAGATGGATTTTACTTCTCTGGGTACATGTTTTGTATTCTCTACCACAAACTTGTTCAGAGAGGTTTTACTTGCTACTTACTACCTGTGCTCTAATCCACTCCACAGCTGTACTGATGGTGCATGAAGAGATTTAAACAAAATATGCATTCCTCAACGTTATCCCAGGGCACGCAAATGAAAGTTCCTACTGTAGATACAACTAAGTGGAATTGGAAATATTCACACTTTATATGGAAATTAGGTGCTTCCAGAATGAACAAACGAAGCTTGCAAATACTCTTTATTAAAATGTTAAAAAAAGAGAACGCATTTGTTCTCCCATCTTTTCTCACATTCCGATCTGCAAGCAGTGATTTTTCTGAAATGGACTTTCGGGCTGTGTTTACTAAGCAGTGGTATGCCATATGGAATTGCGCTGTTTAATTAATAGTGATAAAACATTTTTTGGTTTTTAAAACAAATCTAACAAAATTAGAACAGTTTTATGATCTGAAATAATTTCTGTCAGGGTAGGGCTAGCCGGGCTTCATAATAAAGGTGAAGCCCGGCTTGCTGCCCCTAAAACCGTGTGTAATGGGCTGTCTATGTAAGCCCATAGGGCCGGTACTGTGTTTTAACTGTATCCCCTGTAAATCATGTTTCCTTAGCCGCCTCTGTATGCTCATAAGATGGGTAAACTTGTGTGTGTTAAATCCCTTATGGGAAATAGCTGAAGGACCGGGACTTTAGGAACAGGAGTTTAAGGGTGGATGCTAGGGGCAAAAAGGGTTCAAATGTGTGTTAAGTGTTGCTGACCGGTTCTACTGGTAGTACTGTAATTGTACCCGTGAATCGTGCATGTTTTGCGGGTACGTGTCTAGGTATATAAATACGGTGTATTTTATTAATGAAATAACCCTATATAATATCATTGCCCCGCCAGCAAGTTCTACAACCGCGTTGTGAAACACAGTGCAGGAGCCTGTTTTAAAACCAAGTTGTAGAATCCAAGTTTTAGAATCCAAGTTTTAGAGCCCAAGTTCTCATTTTGTAATACAATGTATTTGTATATGTAATCCATTGCTAGGAAGGCAGCCCTAGTAATAAGAGTAGCCGAGGTGCCTGTATGGCAATGGTGGATCAAATGGATGGATGGGCTAGGTGTCTGGCCATATGGCAGACGGGGAAGGGCAGAGGAACAGATCTGCAGGTGGGCTCTCAGCGGGTGAGACACTTTTTTGTAGCCAGACTCTGTAGAGCCTACTCAGCGGGCGGTAATTGGCTGGACACAGAAAGCCATTGCTGAGACGGAGCTCGCAGGCATGATTTCCACTGGCCAGTTCATATTTCCCGCCTTGCCGGCAACCTAAGCCTAAGAACGCCCCCAGCTTTGATTGGTTACAGCCAGAAGAGCCCCTGGCTCGTGATTGGCTACTGTGTGTAAACCCATGTTCTGATTGGCTGCTGCTCCGCACTCCATGCTAAAGATAGCGGCCGATCAGAGAACCAGACGATCTTGGGACTTGGCCCGGTGAAGCGCTGGCGGACTTTTCAGAAGTGCTGTGCTTGGAATAGCAAAGCACTCGGCCCGGAGGTGCTGGGAAAGCCTAGCCTAGCTGGGGACAAATTCTACAGTTGTGGCCATGTTCTGAGAACACGGCCAAGTTCTGAGGAATGATTTTACTTACTCCAGGCTTAGTCCAGTGACGCGACCAGCAGGGGGCACATCATAGAGGTGCCGGAGCAGCCTGGCCAAGCGGAGGATAAGTACTGGGAGCAAGTTTTCGCATCCAAGTTCTCAGAGTAAGTTCTGAGAATTGGAAGGCGCTGAAACGAGCAGGGAGAGCACGGTGGCTCTCCCAAAAAGAGTACCGTGTGTTCCTGGACGTGGAGTGGACAGGGTAAGCCTTCCTGAAACAGGCGCCTCAACACTAGTTGACGCTAGTGTCTCCCCCCAGACCTCCAGTTGGTATGTAATCCCTTGTATTTGTGCATTGTTGTATATCTGCGGGCTTGCCCAAATAAACCCCATTTTATTCAACAATGTTGTCCTGCCTAGTGAATTGATCCCTGAAGGTAAGTGTTAAAAGTACCGGTCTCCCATGACAATTTCTATTAATGATTATGTTATGATTGCAATTATAGGTTAAACAGTAGGGCATTATTGAAATAATGCATGCTGATTGGTCAAAACTCTGGGCCTTAATATTCACTAATAACAGGAGTTTTTGACAGCTTGCCAATCAGCTGCAGTATTAAAATAATGACCTTCTGGCCAACTAGAAACCCCGGATTCACACTCAGGCGGCTGACAGACCCACCAGATCTCATCCCAATCAGATGGCAGCCAGGGTCGCAGACCACCCACCTCAAAAGAATGGAACATCAGTGAACATGGTGGGAATTCAGTGAGCCCAGCGCCATGCTAGTGGTTAGTGGGTGGAAACAGTCACCTGTTCTGCTGAGGATGGACGGGTGGGGCGCCCGTGTCCCTTCTTACTTGTGAATTAAATTTGGTGAATGTTGAGGTGGTAGGGTGTTTGAGCAGATGAGAAACCTGTGGGGCTGGGGGGGTGGGGGGAACAGATGGACATGTGAAACGGGTGGTGGGTCCACAGAGGTTGTGGAGCAGGCGGGGTGATGAGTCGAAAAGGTGCAGGAAAGGGTATCTTGGGAGACATTTGTGGAGTTCGTGAGGGAGGAAGAGGGTCTAATATCCAAAGGACAAGGGATTACCTGGCCATTAATGCCTGTGCTAAAGGGTTAAACTCATGCATCCTGGTCATTAAAGGTCTTTCTGGGATTATTACTTAAATCCCTTAAAATGTCACTGTTTTCATATGGATAGTATATACAATACAGAAACAAATAGACATTGATACACACTTAAAACTATATATATTGTCTCTTGAAGTCTACAAGTAACTTTAAACTTGGCGTATACTGTCATCAACATAGAATCTATTTATTAATATGTATTTTCCCTCTTGAGTACAAATACAGTAACACTAGTGTTGGAGGAGTTAGGGTCACCCCAAATTATCAGTAAATGACAATATACAGTAGTACAGTACACTACTAGTGTAACTGAACAGATTGTACCAAATCTGTGGTGAAATATAAAATGTATTTCTTATTCTCTTGGGTACACAAACAGTAACATTATTAAACAGTGCTGGATGAATTAGACTCACACCCAAATTAAATATATTTTATAGTAATTACATTTTAAAATAAATAATGTAATGTAATCACTTTGGGGTAGAGGGGTAGGAAATGGGTATAGAGATTCCGTTTACATAGGCCATTACTTTCTTATATGTTTTAAACTGCATGTCACTACAGTAGATGTCCCTAAAATGTCAATGCTATCCAAGTCTGACTGATATTAGTATCACAATTCTAAAAAATTTCAATATTAACTTACCATGTTATTTATCATGATATTATTATCATATCGGTATATTGCCCTTCTCTAGGCCTAGTCAGATTCCCTTCTAATTAACCACAACGTCCTTTTCTCTTATAAGACATAGGCACTGCCAGTACAGCATCCCTCCCACTCTTCAAATAGGGTCCGCCGGTACAACCTCCCCGCCGCTCCTCACATGGGCCCACCAGCACAACCATCATCCTGCTCAACTGGAAGGCCCTTCTATACCCCGCTTTTCAACACTTCGCCAAGGCGAAGCTAATTGCTGTAGATTTGGGTCCCAATTACTGTGTCGGCAAATCTAGTTAATTTCCCCTTTTTGTAAAACCCAAACTCCACCCACTCTGCTCAGCTGTTAGGCAGATCGACACCTCCACCCGGCACAACCTCTCTCCCTCCCAATGGTCCAATATCCCCCTTGGTTGGCACATTGAGCCTGCTGGAACAACATCCTGTTTGGCACTATCTACACACCGCGAAGCTGACACACATCTGTTCAACACTTTGCCAGGACTCAGGTAATAATTGTAGTCCTGGGCCCCAACCTCATTTTCCACTACTCATTCAACCAAAACCATGCACACCCACTCAGCTGATAAACCAAATGACAACTCTCAACACTTTGCTGGGACCCAGGTTGTAAAGGCTTTAATGTTGGACGCTGGCAGATATCTAGTTGGCAGGCCTAGTTTATTTCCTGTTCTTATTACACTGGAGCCCCACCCAACCCACTCACCTCTCCCTCCTGCTCAACTTTGCTGGGGTCATTAACTTAGGGACCCCTTCCCTGTTTCAGCACAGACCAGAAAGTCAAAAGGGGCATAGGGATGTGAGGTGGCCCTGAAACAGTCAATGGGTCCCTAAGTTAATGGGTATACCCAGTAAATGCCCAGGTCACCCAGAACAGGTCTAGGGATTCTGAGGGGCTCCAATCATACATAAGGTTGTGAGGGGATTCTTAGAATCCGTACTAAGACTATGCAATAGTGTGTGGGGAATATGGCTATTGAAAAATAACGTGCAGCTTTTTACTCTATTTCCTATACCAGGCAGTATTAGGTTTTTAAAGTGTATATCTTTAACAAACTGCGTTACGTATATATGCATGTGCACAGTAAAATGAGGCACAGGGATGAAAAGTGTTTCTGTAGCTGCGGGGATCCTTAGGTAATATAGAGATACCCCAGTTAGTGCTAAGGTGTCCCAGAACCTATATTGGGTTTGAGTGTTATGGAAGTCCGCTGTAAAGTATAGAAAAACCTGAGCTGTTTAAGGGCGTTTGGGGTGCCCTTTGTTGTAGAAACTCCAGATTTTGGGAGTGTAATTTTTGGTGGGATATTGGGGCGAAAATGTATTCCTTTTGTTTGCAGGAGTTCGGGGGGCCCAGCTAACGTTTGGTTCCCAATTCTACCCAGCGTGCAGGCACTATTTGTGGGTTCACTGGGTGAATTACATTGGGGCTGCACCATGTCTCCCAGATTACTGTTTTTCAAGCCCAGATATCCCCAACTAATTTCCCACATTATATAAGGTTCCCCCAGGTTTATACTTTATTAAAGTATGGTTCAGAGGGTGTTATACTGTATGTATAAAAATCCATGCAGTCAGCCTAAAGCATTCATTTGCATAGGAGACATGATGTCTACCTAGCCCTCTGGCCTCAAAGGGAATCCAGGATATGGAGGTGTGGGGCCATTTGGTAGCAAGGAGGGGCAGAGGAAAAGGCCCTAACAGCCATTTGGGTTCTGTCAGACTCTGCGGAGTCTTCCCGGCAGATAGCCATGCCCCTTTCTCTGACATCAGCCAGATGAGCCCTGCTCTGATTGGCTGCTGAGAATATTCTCACAGTTCTGATAGGGGGGTAGTAGTTTGTGAATGAAACTCAAAAGGTATTATAAACCCCTACAAATCATATTTTTCGTTCTCTCAAAGTTCTCTAAGATTCTAAGCAAGTTTTGGCTAATCAAGTTACTCCAGATGTCTGGAGACAGGGGGGAGGGGTGGTGGGCATCTGTAACTACAGGATGATTTCAGTTCTAAGACATGGCAGACTAAATCTCAGTCAGAGGAAAATACTTAGGTAGATTTCCCTGCACCTAGGAGAGTTTAGTTGTGTTACCCTAGTCACAAGTTAGTGTGTTTTTTGAGAGAGAGAGAGAGAGAGAGAGAGAGAGAGAGAGAGAGAGAGAGAGAGACACTCTTACTCTGACTCTGTAGGTGCTAGCCCTCTGCCTTAATTAGCTGCCTATCTTTTCAGCAGGGGAGTTTCAGCAATCAGGCAGCATTCCTGATAAACCTTTGTTTGTACTGCTGGTTTCAAGGGACGGGTTTGTAAAACCCATCACACACACTTACTTACTTACATCAAAACTAACTCTTGTTCACTTGTGCTTTCAGATATCTCTATAGCTTGAACAATGGATCGATCCAGCTTCCACAGACATAAGAATCCGCTTGCTGCTGCTACTTCGTAGTCAAACCCATCAGAAAGCGAAAGATGCCAGCTCTACCAGGGACCCCCAAAAACAAAAAGACTAAAGTGAGGAAAGAAAATCGAACAGCACCCAAAACTCCTAAGGTGAAAAATCTTGAAACTACATGAAAAAAAGATGG